>NC_053140.1:52691734-53306570 GCF_016808335.1 Panicum virgatum | reverse complement strand
AGTAATTGTATTGGGCATGGACTCTTCGGTCATGTTCTAATTTCCTTATTTTTAAATTTCGAAATTAACTATTTATTAATTATATTTGATATGGATTCTTGAGTTTTTTAGACCGTTAGATCTTCATAAAATCCAACGGTACAAATCCTTCTCTTTTTTAGATTAACGTGAGAATTTCTAAGTCCTCTCGGCAAACGTGGTGGTTTCTTTTAACACTATTGTATTAAGATAATAGATAGATTTGCTATTCCAAATGTCGTATGTACTGACGGAGGGAGAATTAGATTTCTTAAATTGCTTAGAACTTGCTGATTCTCAGTCGATGGAATTAATGAGTAGACGTACAATTCAATTTTGGATTAAACATAAACAGCTATACTAACTCGTACCTTCGCGTTCCTTTCCTTGCCAGCATCTTCTCATGAAAAAAAAACAAACAAATCTACGCGAACATCAATTCAGCTATTATTGCACCGCGAACCAAACTCCATGATTACGCTAAGCCAGTCGTCCCGTACGTACCTCTCGGTTCCAAACCAGGCTGGTACGGTGCCACGGTGGCAGCCGCATCTCACCCTTATCTTGGAGCAAAATCAAGCCGGTGCCCCGGACCACGGTACGTCAGCACTACCCGCGCACGCACGCACCACTCCGACGGAGCAGCTAGCTAGCTCTTTCGTACGCGACACGAGTGTGCCGGGGCCCGGCCGTGCAGTCCAGCGCGGCTGCGTCCAAAACTCCAAACCCGCCGAAACCTCCAGCTCCCCAGAGATCCGGCTGCTCCCCTCTGCACCCGCCCAAAAATCTCTCTCGCCTTCCGGCCACCACCACCACCTCCCGAAAGCGAGATCGCACGGGCGACCGACGTGGGGGGTTGTTCGCGGAAAAACCCCTCCTCGATCGGCCTGTCGCGCGGCGGCGAGACCTGCCCGTCGGCATGCCCGCCGGCTTTGCCGCGCCGGGCTGGGCTGCAGGGGCGCCGGAGCGCAGCGCCCTCGGCTTTCGAGCGGGTGCGGATTTGGGCGGCATCGCGAGGGCATGTACGTGCGTACGCAGCCCGGGGTCGGCGTGCCGGTGCAGCTTGCCGCCCGGCAGCTTCCGCTCCGGTTCCAAGCCCCCCCGGCCGAACGTTTTCGACGTGCCTCGGTTCTCGGAGCCGCGTAGATCTTCTCAGCCTGGGAGAATGTCACGGTGATTTCTCCCCCTTTTTTTCTTTTCCACTCGCACCTGATCAAAAAGTACACTAATAAGGGAGGGAAATCTGTTAGACATCTAGGCAATTTTCGGTATATTTTAATTCCAAAATTAGATGTATAAACTAGCAATATTTCTATGACTTTAAGGAGTAAAATAAAACATGTGAACATGTTTATACTTATCACACATATAAGCATAAACAATATAAATAACCAAAGTTTCAGGGAGTACCCTAAAGCGGGGCCGTTGCCGGAGGCATTGGCTGCGCTGTTACCAACTGGAGTAGACATCTACTCGGTTGGCCTCAGTCGAAGTAGTCGAACTAAATCGGTGCAGGAAGAAGTTCGCAGTGCAGTCCCGCGAACGGTCACCAAGATGTAGTCGACGTAGTCGTTCGGCCACCAGAATGTAGTCGACGTAGTCGTTCGGCTCGTCCACCAGGAAGTAGTCGTTCAATCGGGCAAAGCCTTAGTATTTTTGAGCAGTCACGCTAAAGCGTTACCCAAAAACCTGATTGCCCGCCTATCCCGTGCAGGATCTCAAGGCGAGCAAGGTTTCGGAGGCCTGCTCACGCAAATTCTGTGCGCGCAGAAATTAGCGTTGGGGAACTCAGTTGTTGCAACTGGAGAGGGAGAAGAGAGGAGCCGAGTTGCCTCAGTGCTCTGGTGCCGAATGGATGAGGGGAATGGCACTCCTTATATAGTGACTCAGGTGCTCAGGATCGTTGAACCTGGACACCATCAGAGTCATTTAGGTGATGCGGTTATGGCCATTAATTACAGATTTAATTGCACGTTTAATCGCACGATTAATTGCTGTCAACGGCAAAATAGCCATCACATCGCACCGCGCCGCGCCGCGGCGCACCGCACCGCACGTCCGGCCGCGCCGCGCCGCGCCGCGCCGCGCCGCGCCTCGGCCTCGGCCTCGGCCTCGGCCACGGCCACGGCCTCGGCCACGGCCACGGCCCTGGCCCGGCCCGGCCCGGCCCGGCTCGGCGAGGCGAGCGAGCGCGCGCGCGTGTGGTTCACCGTCCTCCTCTTACCGGCTTCACAAGTGGTGTACAAGAAGTCCACCTTTTAAGTCGGTTGAGATCCTCCTCAATTCCCGGTACGGAATTAAACATTGATTCCCTAGCATTAATAGTGGGCTTTAAATTCTTTTAATGCTTTAGAATAAATGGGCCAAGCCCATTACTCCAACAATCCCCACCAAGAAATTCAAGCCACACTAGAAATACCCTCATTCTCTCATTGATATACCAGTATTCGACAGAGACTGTTAAGTTGAACTTCCATCTAGGACAAAGGCTACACTTATTCACAACTGTGCAATGGACTATGCCTTGAATTGCCAGTTTTGTGCAAACAAGTTTGACCAGAGCCCTACACTGGTACTAGGCTGCAAAAGCATCCCCGCGGTTTGGAGCTTATAAGTCATACTCCAGGCCCTTCATGAGTTTCTAGAGAATACCCAATTCTCATAGACCATGAACAGTGGTCAAACTCATATAGGTGTGTTTCTTTCAGATGTTCTGTAGGACAACATCTTTGTTTCAAGAAAACAACTCATTTGTTTAAAAGAAACCACCTGGCACACATTAAGGTATAGACCAACCTGCCATACAGATTAGAAGAGAAATGCACCTTATACACGGAATGAGCCCTTTTCACAAAGGTTCTCTTCTCACAGTCAGATAGGACAGGTTTCCACTATAGAATGACTCACGTGGGTCTCAAGCCCAATTCCATAGATGCATTGTCTATCACATTTCGTGAAAGACCCTTTGTAAACTGATCTGCCAGATTTTTAGCCGTCTGAACATAGTCCAGGGCTATAACTCCGGAGTTTCTCAATTTTCTGACAGATTTCAACCGCCTTTTCACATGTCTAGATGACTTCATGTTATCCTTTGAACTATTCACCTTGACAATTACCGTTTGATTGTCACAGTTCATTAGGATTGCCGGTAACGGTTTTTCAACTATCGGCAAGTCCATAAGGAGCTCACGAAGCCACTCAGCCTCAACAGTGGCGGTATCTAATGCTGTGAGTTCTGCTTCCATAGTTGACCTCGTTAAGATGGTCTGCTTGCAAGACTTCCAGGAAACAGCTCCACCACCAAGTGTAAACACATATCCACTTGTGGCCTTTATCTCATCAGCATCAGAAATCCAATTTGAATCACTATACCCTTCTAGTACCCTTGGGTACCCGGTGTAGTGAATTCCATAGTTCATTGTCCCCTTCAGATAGCGCATTACTCTTTCAAGACCCTTCCAATGATCATCTCCCGGGTTTGAAACAAACCGGCTCAGTTTGCTTACAGCAAACGAGATGTCAGGTCTTGTAGCGCTCGCTAAATACATTAATGAACCAATGATCTGAGAATATCTCAGCTGATCTCGCATTATCCTTTTGTTCTTTCTAAGAATTAAACTGGCATCATATGGTGTTGAGACAGGTTTATAGTCGCTATAACCAAAGCGACTTAACACCTTCTCCACATAGTGAGACTGTGTAAGAATCACCCCACCATTGATCTCTTTTACCAGCTTTATATTAAGGATAACATCAGCTTCTCCCAGATCCTTCATCTCAAAATTTTGAGATAAAAACTCTTTGACTTCCTTAATCACATTAAGGCTAGTGCCAAAGATCAGTATGTCATCCACATACAAGCACAAAATCACTCCTTCAACCCCACCATAGCGATAGTACACACATCTGTCAGCTTCGTTCACAACAAAGCCGGCAGAGGTCAAAGTTCTATCAAACTTTTCATGCCACTGCTTAGGCGCTTGCTTGAGACCATATAAAGATTTTAACAACTTACAAACCATTCCTTCTTGACCCTTTGATACAAACCCATCCGGCTGATTCATATAGATCTCCTCTTCTAACTCTCCATTGAGGAAAGCCGTCTTAACGTCCATCTGATGAACGAGAAGACCATAAGAGGCTGCCAAGGAAAGTAACACTCGAATTGTGGTCAATCGGGCAACTGGTGAATAAGTGTCAAAGAAATCTTCTCCTTCTTTTTGTGTATAACCCTTGGCCACAAGCCTAGCCTTGTACTTTTCAATAGTACCATCTGGCCTAAGCTTTTTCTTGAACACCCACTTGCATCCAACCGGTTTACATCCATAAGGACGTTCAACGACCTCCCAGGTTCCATTAGACATAATAGAATCCATCTCACTCCTTACTGCTTCCTTCCAATAGTCAGCATCAGGAGATGAATATGCCTCTTCAATGGTTCTGGGTGTATCATCTATGAGGTATACAATGAAATTATCACCAAAAGACTTTACAGTCCTTTGTCTCTTGCTCTTTCTCGGAGCATCATTGTTATCCTCAGGATTTTCTACAAGTGTATGTTCATTGTGTTCTATCGGCTCAGCAGAGCCATCATCCTTGATGAACTCTTGCCTAGATGAACTTGTTTCATCTCTCATGGGAAAAATGTTTTCAAAAAATGTAGCATCTCTGGAGTCTATTATAGTACCAACATGCATGTCAGGTACTCCAGATTTCACTATTAAAAATCTATATCCAACGCTGTGAATAGCATAACCTAGAAAGATACAATCCACAGTTTTAGGTCCAAGCTTACGTTTCTTGGTTATTGGCACACTCACTTTTGCCAAACAACCCCATTTACGTAAATATGACAGTGTTGGCCTTTTCTTCTCCCATTCCTCGAAAGGAGTTATCTCTTTATTCTTTGTAGGAACACGGTTTAGGACATGACATGCAGTCAATATAGCCTCACCCCACCATTCCTTGGAAAGTCCCGCTGTATCTAACATGGCGTTAACCAAATCCGTTAGAGTGCGGTTCTTTCTTTCGGCAACCCCATTTGACTGAGGTGAATAGGGAGGCGTCCTCTCATGAATAATACCATGTTCCTCGCAGAATAAAGTAAATAAATTTGAGAAATACTCGCCACCACGATCTGACCTAACTCTTTTGATCTTTCTCTCAAGTTGGTTTTCTACTTCAGCTTTATAGATTTTAAAGTAGTGTAAAGCTTCATCTTTTGACTTCAACAAATAGATGTAACAAAATCTAGTACTATCATCAATCAAAGTCATGAAATATTTTTTACCACCTTTTGTCAACACTCCATTCATTTCGCACAAATCGGAATGAATTAATTCTAAGGGTGCCAAGCTCCTTGCCTCCGCGGTCTTATGAGGCTTACGAGTTTGTTTTGATTCAACACATACATGACACTTAGAATTTTTGACAAAAGTGAACTTTGGAATTAAGCTCAAATTAGCTAAGCGCATCATACAACCAAAATTAACGTGACAAAGCCTCGAATGCCAAACATTTGTTTCATCAACGTTAATAACATTGTATGCAATTTTATTACAAACATCTGATAAAGAAAGACGGAACAAACCTCCGCTTTCATAACCTTTTCCAACAAAAGTACCAAACTTAGACAAGATACATTTATTGGACTCAAAGACTAATTTGAAACCATCTCTACACAGTAGAGAGCCGCTGACTAAATTCTTCTTGATGGTGGGGACATGCTGCACGTTCTTTAGCTGCACGGTCTTCCCCGAAGTAAACTTCAGATTTACCGTACCAACACCAAGAACACGCGCATGTGATCCGTTCCCCATCAGCAAGGAGGAAGTCCCGCCGGTCTGGTAAGAAGAGAACAAAGAAGCATCAGCACAAACATGAATATTAGCACCAGTGTCAACCCACCACTCGGGTGAACCAAAGACTGAAAGAACAGTAGGTAATAAATTACCGTACCCCGAAGTTCCTCCAGGCTCGCTAATAACCATGTTGGCGGAGTCGTTGCCTTTGCGGTTCGGACACTTTGCAGCAAAGTGATCCGTACTGGCACACACATAGCAAGCTCCCGTCTTCTTCTTCTTCTTCTTAAAAGTGGTTGTCTTCTTAGTCTTTGGTTGGTTCTGCGGTGGCTTTTTCTTGTTCTTATGGGAGTTGTTCTTCTGAACAAGATTGGCACTTGAAGCACCAACAACTCCTTTCCCACGTATGTCCTTTGCTCTCGCCTTCTCCTCAACATCAAGAGTCCCTATGAGTCCATCTATTGTGAACTCCTGTCTCTTATGTTTTAGAGAAGTAGCAAAGTCCCTCCAAGAAGGTGGCAGCTTAGAGATTATACCTCCAGCCACAAACTTATTGGGTAACACACATGGGGACTCTTTGCTGCAATTTTTGAGATCTTTTGCCAGAGTATGTATTTCATGAGCCTGTTCCACTACAGAACGGTCTTCGACCATCCTGTACTCAAGGAACTGCTCCATGATATACAACTCACTCCCGGCGTCAGATACTCCATATTGAGCCTCAAGAGCATCCCACAAAGCTTTGCCAGTTGGCAGCCGGATATAAGAATCCACCAGGTTATCACCGAGAACACTAATGATCAAGCCTCGAAAGAGGATATCAGCCTCATCGAACGCACTCCCTTCCTCTGGAGAGAATTGTTCAGGCTTACCCTCTTTCACATGGATCACTCTCGATAGTGTTAACCACAGTATAAGCCGCTCTTGCCAACGTTTGTAATTTGAACCATCAAAAGGTGATGGTTTGATTGATGCAGCAAAGCTAGATACCGAAAGCCTATTAACATAATCAGGTTTTTGGATTGTTAGACATCTAGGCAATTTTCGGTATATTTTAATTCCAAAATTAGATGTATAAACTAGCAATATTTCTATGACTTTAAGGAGTAAAATAAAACATGTGAACATGTTTATACTTATCACACATATAAGCATAAACAATATAAATAACCAAAGTTTCAGGGAGTACCCTAAAGCGGGGCCGTTGCCGGAGGCATTGGCTGCGCTGTTACCAACTGGAGTAGACATCTACTCGGTTGGCCTCAGTCGAAGTAGTCGAACTAAATCGGTGCAGGAAGAAGTTCGCAGTGCAGTCCCGCGAACGGTCACCAAGATGTAGTCGACGTAGTCGTTCGGCCACCAGAATGTAGTCGACGTAGTCGTTCGGCTCGTCCACCAGGAAGTAGTCGTTCAATCGGGCAAAGCCTTAGTATTTTTGAGCAGTCACGCTAAAGCGTTACCCAAAAACCTGATTGCCCGCCTATCCCGTGCAGGATCTCAAGGCGAGCAAGGTTTCGGAGGCCTGCTCACGCTAATTCTGTGCGCGCAGAAATTAGCGTTGGGGAACTCAGTTGTTGCAACTGGAGAGGGAGAAAAGAGGAGCCGAGTTGCCTCAGTGCTCTGGTGCAGAATGGATGAGGGAAATGGCACTCCTTATATAGTGACTCAGGTGCTCAGGATCGTTGAACCTGGACACCATCAGAGTCATTTAGGTGATGCGGTTATGGCCATTAATTACAGATTTAATTGCACGTTTAATCGCACGATTAATTGCTGTCAACGGCAAAATAGCCATCACATCGCACCGGGAATTGAGGCCATGGCTCGGCGAGGCGAGCGAGCGCGCGCGCGTGTGGTTCACCGTCCTCCTCTTACCGGCTTCACAAGTGGTGTACAAGAAGTCCACCTTTTAAGTCGGTTGAGATCCTCCTCAATTCCCGATACGGAATTAAACATTGATTTCCTAGCATTAATAGTGGGCTTTAAATTCTTTTAATGCTTTAGAATAAATGGGCCAAGCCCATTACTCCAACAAAATCACCATGCTTATCATAAGGACATCGTGTTGAACTTAGAGTACTTTGGAGCTCACACAATCCTCTCTCTCTCACGGCCCTGAAAATGCCTTCTAATTGCTATTACCGGTCATGAGGAATGTTCTCCTTGAGATATGAGAACCGTCCCAGGCAACACAAGAGGAGGGGGATTATTCCTAATCATTGCAACCAGGCTCCTTCGCGGCAGCTTCCTCGGCGAGATTAGAGTTCCAGGGCCATGCTAATGACATCCTTCCTGGCGGATTTCAAATTATTGGCTGAATAATCTAACACTCTGCCATCTTGGATTTTGGATCGCTAGCGGAAACTAGTTCAGAGATACGCGTACGCCCAAAGGAATCTATCGGAAACCAAACAAACACGTATCCAGTGAGGCAGAGCGCAGAATACTGGAGAGAGAGAGAGAGAGAGAGAGAATCAAGCGGGCCCTTGTTATGCTAGTCCGTTCTTTGTAAGTTGGTAACCCCAACGGTGCCAGTTTTTGTTTGCTTGCATCCTAAACCTTATTCGCTATCTATAAAAGCAGGTTATATTTTTCAAAAAAAAAATCAAGCGGACCCCGGGAACATGATGCACGGTGCCATTCTTTGTCCTCGAGCACAAATGTAGTATTCTTTTATCAAGTAGACATATTTGAGGGAAAGATGGGCATATAATACCACATCAATAATGCTAGAACCAGAAGATGTGACTGAGCACAGGAAGATATAATTCCTCTTCATGCTACTCTTACAAATGGCTACATTTTTTGAGACTTAATTATTTTGATTGTTTCAAAATTAGGTGGTTATACAGTTATATTCAGCTCTAATATCTTAGAATTGCTAGAAAGCACTGAACCAAAAATCAATCAGTTAACTGTTTTGGTTTCAGGCAAACTCATTATCTCGTTCATGATCACCAACAAGAAGTATTCTTTAAAAAAAACAAGAAGTTTATTAAAAAAAACAAGTACTGTGGCATACTGCATGTAGCTCGGTACATGAACGGTATAGGAAAGTATAAGAATTTAATATTTTACTACTTAGGTTCTGTTTGGAATCTAAAAGTACCACAAGAATTTACACAAAACGATGCAAGTGTCGTGTTCCAAAATTTTGCCTACAGCTCTGCACACCACACAAATTTGAAAGTTTTATGTGGAAGAAGACTGTGTGTACCTTAGCCTAAACAGGACGTACTTATTTGTACGAGCAGCCTCACTATTCAATTCTTTTCTTCAAGCATTATTCAATCCCCGGAGCCAGCAGGATAGCTATGACTTTGAGATGGCAGCATGGCAGAACCCCCAGGTCCACTTCCACTTGGCGCGCTATATATAGGCGCCGCGAGCCTCCCCCACACCCATCACAAGGAGTTCTTCCGAGTTGCAATCAAGAAGCCCAGCTGTGCCCACGCCCAGCGGTCGGGCACCACCAGTCACCACCGCCGACGACGACGACAGCGACATGGGCAACAGCTTGCGGTGCTGCCTGGCCTGCATGGTCCCCTGCGGCGCCCTCGACGTCGTCCGCATCGTGCACCTCAGCGGGCACGTCGACGAGTTCAGCTGCCCGGTGGCCGCGGCCTCCGTGCTCGCCGCGAACCCCAACCACACGCTCACCACGGCGTGGTCCCCCACCGGCGCGCCCGGGTGCGCCTCCAAGAAGCTCGTCATCGTGTCGCCCGACTCCGAGCTCAAGCGCGGCCGCATCTACTTCCTCATCCCCTCGGCCACCCTGCCGGCGGACCGGCGGAGCAAGAAGCAGGGCGGCTCCAAGAAGAGCGGCGGCGGCGGCAAGCGGCCGGGCCGCCACCACCACGCCAAGAAGACCGCCGGCGACACGGCGGAGCAGGACAACTACCTGAGGGAGCTGCTGTCCGAGAAGACCGCGTCGAGCGGCGGCCACCGGAGGCGGCGGAGCGGCGCCCGCGTCGGCGTGTGGCGGCCGCAGCTGGAGAGCATCGTGGAGGAGGCCTCGGATTAGAGAGCTCGAAGAGCTCCCTTCCCTCTTCTCCTCCGTCTCGCCTATTCTTTTGGTTTTCTTTCCGATCTGCCGATGTGAATACCCCGATCGAGGACGTGTCTCCGTCCGGCCGGTTCTAACCTCTCGATACCCTGACGACTCTGTATTGCGATGTCCAAAGGGTTGAGCGGTCTTTAGCTCGGGAGATGAGGGGGGAAACTGTGACAAAATAATTGTAAGAGCCCCAAACTGTACAGAGATTTGGTTGAGTTCATCCGAAATTTCAAGCAAATTTGTCACTTGTCGACTCTTCTCCGTTTAATTTGTTATGACACGCTCGAGTCAAAACTAACATGGTGGAGGCGCCTCGACGCTTTAAAGCTAAAATCAACAAGACAAATTTTGAAGCAAGTTGCATTGCCAGCAATCATTTCTACGTACTACTACTTCAAATTTAATACTCCTTTGGTGTATGTGCAACACAGCTTAAATAACAGTACTCAGAATGTATACAGTGTTAAGACCAAAGACAGATCCAAGACCTGGAAACGGAAACGAGCTTTATTTTTGAAAAAAAAAATCTGGAGGTGAGTGTATATGTTCCGTAGATTATGTAAACCCTAATAATAACTCTTTAAAAAAATCTACAAGGACCTGATTCATTTGTTCTGCCACCGAGTGGTGGTCAGGGTTAACAATTTCGGCGAAATTTCGGAAAATTTTTCGTTTCCGCTAGTTACCGGGATTCGAAATTTCGGTATATTTCGTTTTCAAATTCAAAATTCAACAAATTTCGATCGAAATTCAACGAAATTCGCCGAAATTTACCGAAATTTCGGAACGGAATTTCGTTTCCGCTAAACACCGGGATTTGACCGAAAAACGAAATGGTTAACCCTGGTGGTGGTACGCCTTGCGTTGCCTTGACGGAGCCAACATAACATGGGGCGCCCATCGTGTTCTCTCACAAGTCACAAGCCGTTTCGGTGCAGTGGCGGAGGGCCCAGTGTGGCGAGGTGTGGCTCTTGCCATACCTCGACCCAGTACTGCCTCGGCCCGGCCCATAGTGGGAAACTGGAAATATACATCGGCCCTCTGCCCCTCCGGCCCCAACGCGCCTGCCGCACCCGACGCCCTCGCCCAGATCGAGATCCCGGCTCCCTGCAGCGGCGCCGTCGCCCTCCGCCCCTCCGGCCCCGACGCGCCCGGCCTGGGCACCTCGCTGCCTCCCCGGCTCCAGTACTGCCCGGCTCGGCCTTCACTCCAGTCTTCCGCAGTTCCGCCCTACCTTCCGCAAGGTGTGTTCGCGCTTTAGTTCCGAAACCTGTCCTCTACAGCCACCATTTGTGCTGACTTGATGCTCGGGCAGGGGCAGGACGACTTCGTGCTCGGGAAGAAGCTTGGGGAGGGCGCGTTCGGGGTTGTGTGCAAGGCGTCACTCGCGAGTTTGGTCCAATTGTTGATTTGATGCGTACTTTACGTGTTTTTCTTCATTTAAGATACTTCTAAATCATATTTTTATTGTGAACCTTTCTTTTCGTATAATATTTGAACATAATCTAGTAATCCACCGTCACACCTAAAATTTTCGCCATCCTCCGCCACTGTTTCGGTGTGCTCGCCTCGATCGCACATGCACTCGCATGATAATTTACATGAAGATTCGATGAGTTCTTCTGACGTTTGGGTGCTAAGATTCCTATTAGAGGATTGCCAACGCAGCAAATACAGAGCAGGAAGAAAGCTTTGCAAGCTGTGCGCGCGTTGGGTGGCGGGCTGGCGGCACTGGGAGGTGGGAAGGTTTGTGTATTTGGGCCTATAATCTTTATTGGGCCGAAGTAAAAAAAAAAGATGAAGCCCCGTAGAAGAGACATTTGGAATTTGGCAGTGAGCCAGTTAACTTTAAAAAAAAATTACAGTCAACGTGACCTGAAAGTTTAGCACTATTTTAGTTGAGTCAAAAATGCTGTGGCCGTCCCTTTCAAAACTAAAAATGCTCTGGCCGTCGGGGATGGTGCTCCGGCACGCTACGCACGGTAAGCTCGTACAGGCACTTCATTTTTTTTTGGAACCCTCCGTACAGGTACGGCGCTAGCATGCCGCCTCTGTTGAAGTCGTACAGGAACCAGTGTAACAGAAGCATCTATACTATCGTCGCCCTCGATCAGCAGATACAGTATTTCTCCGACTCTGTCCGCACATGACGTCTTGCTTCTGGGACCTGCACGGCTGCACCTGTTGCTTGCTCCTCGACGCCTCTCCTTTTACCTCCAGGTCGTTTTGGTCAGAGGTGGAAAAACCCCTAGCAGCCTACTAGTTTCGTCCCAACAGCGTCGCGGCCAATCGTGCGTTGCAGACCGACGACGGGGTGTCTTCCGAATTTTTGCCCCAGGGCGCGCGGCGCGGCCGTGTCAAACGCGACCGCGACGTGCAGGGCATCGGCGGCGAGACCCGGCGAGCTTGGCTCACGTGATCCCTCGACCGCAGGCTCTGGCGCCCCGGCCGATCGGAATCCCCTGACCGCATCAACGGACGGGACGGGAGCCGCCACCGCTGCTCTGTTTGATCCGGTCCTTCGTGCCGCGCCGCGCCCCCCATCCAAGTCCAACCCAACTGGAGGCTGGAGCGCGGTCCTTGCCCGGCGCGTTCGGTCCGTGACCGGGGCGCGGTTTGCGGTTGGGAACGCGCGAGGCGGTCGTCGACGGCAAGGCGGTCGTCGACGGCAACGTTTCTGCCTTTCTGGAGGCTGGGGCCCAGGACTCTGCCTCGCTCCCTCTCGTCTGGCGCCCGAGGAGCAAATGCTGCTACGCGAGTTTTTTTTTTTGAAACACTGCTACGCTAGGGTTACCACAGCGTCTGTGCGCTGAACGGAATTTGACCTCGCACGCCGCGTGACCCTCCCCTTGATGATCCACCCATGGCCAAAGTGCGGCTGACCTGCGCGGCCTTGCTCGGCGACCGCGGGTCTGCGCATTTGTGTTTCTGACGACCCTGACAAACGGTCAGGTAGAAACTCCAGCTCTACGGTATTCCTCTCACACACCGCTCCAGCCACCAGCTCTAGCTCTAGTTAGCCCAACAGTATTTTTTTCTCATACAACTCCAGCCTACAGCTCCAGCCTGCCGAACTAAGTGAGCTAGACATGGAGGAACCGCGGTCAGAATCCACGGTCAAATCCGTGTGCACGTTTTTTTTGTAAAAAAAAACTCAGGTACGAGGGACCGGCATGATGAGTTGCTGACCGGTTCGCAATTTCTACTCATTGCATTTGGGCCATGCGTACGTGCACCTGAAAAATGGAGGTGTAGCCGTGTAGAGACTAGAGACGACGAACGGTACTGGTACGTGCAGTTTGGCAGGGAAGAGAAATTGACCAGAAACCGTTGAGGTATTAAGAACTTTGGTAAACGTGCCTTAGTTAATCGGTTACAGTTACACTTGCCTGCAATTTTCTGTAGAGCAAAAACACACCATAGCACTAGCGGCACGCACGACCTGATGTATCGGAGATCGATCAATTTGAATCTTGAACGATGTTCTGTGATGCAAAATTACCATTCAATTTTGATTACAACATTTTCGTGCAAAAAATAATAATCGAAGAACAAAACTGTTGATACCCTTTTTCTAGCTTGTCCTGAGTCCTATGATCCTAGTAGTCACCCCCCCCCCCTCCACGTGTTAAGGGAGGACCCCATTTTCGGCAAGCGACATGGAGGCCTCCAAACAAATAAAGAAATAAATCTGTTCAAACCCTATCTATCCTAGATACAGCAACCCTATTACGGACATCGCGTCATGTCTTGCCATTTCCCGCGACGTCGTGTCGTGTCCTCAGCTCCTCCTGTCGTCAGTTGTACATCATCGACTGCGGGAAGAACGCCATGTCCTCCCTGGGCTCCTCCTTGGCCCTCGACGCGTGCATCGCGTCGTTCTGCCGCTGCTGCTGCTCGTGCTGGCTCATGTACGACCCCATCGGGTTGTCGAAGCCGGAGGGGAACCCGAAGCCGCCGCCGCCGCGCCGCCGAACGAGCTCGGCCCGCCGAACCCGTACTGCTGCCCCGTCTGGTAGGCCGCCATGGGCGCCGGCGGCCTCACGCCGGGGGCCGCGGCGAGGTAGGTGTCCGCCGGCGGCGGCGCGGGCCGGTACAGCGCGGCGCTGCCCCGCGCGGCGGGCACGTCGTGGTTGTGCTTGCCCTCGTACGTGGTGATCACGGCGCGCAGGTCGTGCGACGCGCGCTCCACGTGCTTCCGCACCGGGCACCCGGCCGTCGTGCACTTGTAGTAGCTCCTGTAGTAGTCGCAAAAAAATGATTAATTCTTAAGCACAAGTTCACACTTGAAGCGCAGCGAGCAAAACGTTCCATAAAGCTGAGCTTGTTTTGTGGGGTTTCTTATATTACCTTGGGTTGGGGTTTCCCTTCACCACCTTCTGCCCGTACTTCCTCCAGCGGTAGCCGTCATCGAGGATGTCGATGTCGCTCATGGTCTGGACAACGACCCTCGGCTCGCGCACCGTGCGGTTGCCGGCCATGGAGATCCCGTCGCCGTCGCCGTCTTTCCTCCTGACAAAAGCAACATGGATTGATTCAGTTCCACTTGCGTTCCAATTAAGAGCGCAACAGAGACAGCTTGGCGCCAAGACTTTTGCGACCGAGCACTCACCATCTCTTGGAATCCGGCTCGTCCTCGTCGAACTCGTCGCCGCCGGCGATCCCGGCCCGCGGCGAGCCCGCGCCGCCGGCCTCGTCGTCCCCGAAGGACGCCGAGGAGTTCTCGGGCGTCGCGACAGGCGTGCCGCCGAACGAGTGCTCCGACGCCGCCTCGCCGGCGCCCTGCAGCAGCTGCGCCGCCGCCGCGCTGGAGTTCCTGCGCGTGTTCTGCGGCTTGGCGTGGTTGTGCGCGCCCTTGTACACGATCTCGGTGATCTGGCCGTCCAGCGACCGCTCCACCTTCTTCTTGGTGGGGCAGCCCAGGAAGGTGCACTTGTAGTAGCTGCGCGGGTTCTCGCTCCCCTTCACCTGCTTCTGCCCGTACTTGCGCCAGTTGTACCCGTCGTCCGACGACCGCCTCTGCGACTGCGCCTGGCTGTACCCGCAGCTCGCCGGCGCCATCGCGGCGGCGTCCGACGAGCCTGCTGCCTGGAACGGCCCGCCGTAGGCCGCCTGGCTGGAGCCCGCGTCCATGCCTGGTTGCTGCTGCTGGTAGCTCCAGGGTTGCTGCTGCTGCTGCTGCTGCTGCTGACTTCTGTATGCCTCTTCACCCTGAAGTGTCGCAGAGGGCATTAGAGATTCCTTCTTCTAGTATATAATTTTGTCTTTGACAATTACAGTACAGACAAAAAAGATTACGAGATCATGACATGATGCTTTTTTGGGGTGCTACCCCAAGTGTTGTTTTTATATTTGTGTCCTTGATGATTAACAAATAGTTTAGGACACTATATGCTACTAGTAGTAGTCTCTTTTGGACAAAGTCAGAAAGCAGGAACACACGAGAGGGTGACAGCAGAGAGGATGGATGCTGATCTCACCAGTGGGGCCGGTGGAACCGGTGGCTGCTGGAAGGTCGTCGTCGTCCGCACGGCCTCTTCGGTCGTCGGCGCCGTCTGGAACGAGAAGTCCGGGTACGACTGCCTCTGCTCGTCCTTGCCGCCGCCTTGCTCCGCGCCCTGCGGCGCCAGCCAGCTGAACTGCTGCGAGGCGAATGCGTTCGTCGTCGGCGACGGGAAGAACTGAAACACGAGCAGAGCGCATTAGCATTTCTCACAGCAACAAACTTGTTGAAGAAATGGCAAAGGGAATGGCGTCGCGGGCTGACGCGGTTCGCCCGTGCTTACACTGGAGGTGAGGAGGGCCGGCGAGTCGAGGAAGTCGGCGGGGTTCAGGCCGCCGGGGATGTTGAAGAAGGACGAGGGCGACACCGGCGGTGGCGACAGCGGCAGGGACGGCGGGGTCATCGCCTTGTACCTCGACGCCCCGCCGGCCGCGGCCGCGGAGCCCCCCAGCATGTCCGTGAAGCTCGTGCTCGCGAACGAGAACGATCCGGGCCTCGAGTTCGCCGGCGCCTCGATGCTCCCGGACGACGAGGTGGTCATCGGGGAAGACCGAAAACGAAGGTCACAGCTCGCGATCGATCAAACCCGCGGCGCGGCGCTGCGACGACCGGTCGTGCGTGCGGAGGTGTCGCGTCGTGTACGTCCGGGCTGGCCGGCACGGTGGAGGAAGGCGATGAGGTGGGCGAGGAGGAGGTGGAGGAGGGAACGAGAGGCGCCTTGGATTTTGTCTGGACGGAGTTGCACGGGGGCTATATAGCCTTGGAAAGTTTGACTGTTGACCGGTCAAAGCTCGTGGTGTTTGACTGGCGGCGCGCGCTGCCCTGGCCAGCCTCGCGACGGGATGACGGGGGCGAATACCCACCAGTAGCAGCGAACACCGTGGCTGCACGGTGGCGACGTGGCTGCCGCCGTGTGAGGCGGGTGCGCGGGCGGGTAGGATTTTGGGTGAACGGAGGGGTTTGGTGGTCGCGATTTGTTTCTTTGACCTGCTCAAACGTCCAATAGTATTATGGGGATCAGATGGACGATTTTGATTTAACAAATTTGCTTTAAAATTTGAAGGAAAGGATCTAAGCTAGTACGTGCAAATACTTGGTAATTTATTTAGCCAATTTAGCTTAAATTACTTGGGGATTGGAGCTACAGGGAATACGGATGCACGTGTGCTGTGTGCATGATCAATGGCCATGAGTTGTATGGTTCTTTCTTTAGTTGCTTTCGAGAGCTGAGCATTCACAATTACTCAATAAGAGTCCTAGAGAGTGTTTATTTGTACGGTGATCGGGACTTTGCTAAATTCAGGTGATTGAAAATTAGCAAACTTTTCCCTTTCTTTTTTCTCGATGAATAACTTTTTAATTTGATCTATGCTGACCCTGCTTGTTTATTTGATTTGTATACCCTTTTCCAAAAAATTTGATTTGTATATTCCTTTTTACATCTTGCTATAAAAAACCAAGCCGAAGTGAATTGTTTGACCCTGCTTTTTCCCTGTTTGTTTTTACTACTCGGTAAACTGCTTAGCACCATAAGCAAAGTACGTATACGCATGTTAGGTAAAGCTTTTCTGAACCTAGTAAGATTTTTAATGATGTATCACATGTTGACATACGACGAGATTTAGTAGCCGTGGACGAACGAAGTGACGAAGCAATGTTACAGCAAAGAGCAAAGCAACGCAACCACATTCGGTCCAATTCAGATGTCGTTCACAATGCGTTCGAGATGAGTTCGGCGCCAAATAGGGGCTATGACTCAACCTGGTGAACTCAGGCATAAATTCATCAGGTGCCTCCTGGGATGGGCCACATCGCTAATCTCCTTGAAAATGACTACGCCATTCGTTCAACAGGCATGTGATCCTTGAGAACGGACGCTACTACTGTATTACGTGCGAGGCATGTGATCAAAAAGTGTAGGCATGCAGTAGGCGTGTTCAATTTGCCGCAAAACCTTCTTCTCTGGCATGTGTTTCCTGCCTTCCTGGGAACCGTATGGACTCGAAATTCAGTGGACCGTCCTGAGGTGATGAGTTAACGCCTAACGGATAGGTATGAAATCCATCCATCTGTTGAATGAACTTGTCATGCATGAACCCTACTCGTGACTAGTGTCATCACTCTGGTAACGGATTATGGTTCTAGTGGTCTCTTCATAATTCATCCCTTATATACTTTTAGTTCAAAATTGTATAAAATTAGAGTCCGACCCTTTTAGGGTCTGGCTCTTAGATTATCTAGGATAAATTTTAAGACCCTTTGCCGCCCCTACTTTTGAGAGTAAACACTATTTTTTCACAACTTACCTCACTATTACTAATTAGAGGTTGTTTTGAAGCTTCTTTATGGCAGAAAAAAGAATTAAAGGCATGAGAAATTCTTAAAAAAGCAAAGCATCCTATCATTGAATTTTTTGTTGAGAAGAACAATATTGGATGTAATTTGCATCTAAATAACCCACCTCTGCAATTATACAAAATAAACCGAACTATCCCTAAAGGCGTGTATAATCTATTCATCTTTAATATTATGAAAAATAACCTAAAGTAACTTGCTAATTTGCATCTAAATTAGCTACATTCAACATTATAAAAGTTGTAGTAGTATAATTATCCATCTTTGTCATGAATAATAGCAAAAATATCTCTTTATATGCGGCTAAATTACCTGCTTCAAAATTAGTAATTTATATAAAAAACCAACTTAAATAATAATTGAGTAACTCTGTTACCATGCAAACATATACATGCATGTAGTGAGCATGGGAATCGTTTTTCTTGGTCTAATAATCACGAAAGATATTTCTTTAATGAGCCACACACCAGTGATGCTAACAATTCATGTTAAAATTGAAGAATTTTTACAATGATTGAAAAAACAAGAGCCGTCCGTCTGAAAGAATCCTACGGTGATCAAGGTAGAAAGTACTGGAAGTACTTAGACTAAAGTGCCTGGTGGTAAAAATATGAGACCAAGTACCAAAAAGTAAGGCCAAATACTAATTTAATTTATTTTTTTATAAATATCTTCCATTGATCAATGGCCAGAAAAAATTCAAGGTAAAAGTACATAAAAATACCCATTAGTACTTTACAATCATTATAACAAAGCTCTAAAAATTATATTTATATTCTGTGAAAGTTTTATCATAAGTTACTACTTTATAGTACTTTATTATATTTGATATGAATTACTATAACTGGTTATTTAATTTGTATGGAACCGGAATGTTCTTTGATAGAGAAAATTAGGCATATACTGCATATTGCATTCAAGGTGAAACAACCTAACATGTGGAGAAAGACTTTTTACAAATTAAAGCATGAAACATAAAAAATGGAAAGCCAATTTTGGATTCATAAAGTCAGGTTAGATGGGTTTCACCTAAAGTTTCATACAAAAACACATCAAGCACATACCGATTTGCGATTCCTAGGGACAAATTACAAGGTTATATTAGAAACTTGTAGACTAATTGGTGAACAACGTCTACCACAACAAGACGAAGCCTACAAAGTATCTATTTGTGTATACGGGTTGTCCGTTAGAAAACGAACAAATATGATGGAGAGAAATGATGAGCTTCTTTATTTACTATGGCTCAAAATTTGTCCACAAACTTCCAATATTTTCAGAATTGCTAGAGCACGTTTTAATGGGCCATTTTTTCCCCCTTCGTGCTGAAAAAAAAGGTTCCCGTGATCGTTACTGCTGGCGAGCGGTTCCTAGCAGAAGACCATTCTTCAGCACGACCAAGTCGCCAGGACAAAACGCTGGTCTTTGGGCAACTTTGCAGCTACACCCCCGGCAAACCAATTAACGACACCAGTTAGGCATCTCACTCGACTTCCACTCATGAATTGTTTAACGACACCGACTCGCATCTCCACCGTGTGACTTGCACGCGATCATCCGCAAATTATCGGCGTCAGATGCTAAAGACGCAACAATTAATCCTTTCGACCTGCCTTTTTCTTCTTTATAGAAAAAATAACCGTTTCGTGGGCGTAGACGGATGGGTCCACGGGCTGACGTTTCTAAAAACAAAAAACGCAGCCGGGGCGAGCACAGCGAGGGAATTTTTTTATCCACGGGCAAAAATTTATCCCACTTAAGATTCGAACTCGTGACCTCGTGGAGACAACCATACCTCAGCTACTCTAACTAACTAGACTAAAGAAGCTTTGGTACGGGCTGACATTTCTATGTGGTGTTTGCTGAGGAGAGGGGCAGCTGCTTCTGCGCGCGGTGCTGCTCGGAGCTCTCCCTCCGCGACCCCAGCCAGCCATCCCCTTGTGTCGACCTCTGGACAGACTTCTCCGTCGTTTCTTTCCTTGGAGAAGGAAGAATTGTCGGAGCTTCTCCATGTTTCATGGAAGAAGGTGAGTGGTTACCCACTTACCCTTACCAATTGGGGTGTGGGTGTGAGGTGTCCAGAGACCAGAGGAGATGCTCCAGTTTCGTTAAGGGATCGGAAACAGTCCATGTTTCTGGATTGTCTAATCCCTCGCTTTTCCACTCGTCTGAATTCGGAAGCCTGCCTTGAGTGGTGATCTAGAATCTTGAGTGGTGATCTAGAATAAGTTCAGAAACCTGAAAGCAGTGGCACAATTGTTAACTGGCTGAGTAGTAATCCGTGTCAGTATTCAGTCAAGCAGGTGTTGCTTTCGGTCCACTGTGCACGCCGATGCAAGCGCATGCGTCGCAGCACAGGGCAGCTTGCGTCCTGCTGCTTCCGCTTCTTCACCGCACAACACCTGAACGCGCTCTTCTTCTTTTCTTTATTTTTTTTTGAAAGGAATCTTCTTCTTTTCTTTATGCAACGTGTTTGCGAGGGGAAAGACGTAACTGATGACATGCAGAGATTGGAGAGAGGCGACACCTGAGGCCTAGGCTTACAGAGTACGCGATGTTAACATTTTTTTATGTTAAATAAACTCTGATATAAATAATCATCTTACTATTACTAATTGGAGACTCTTTTTGAAGTCTCCAGGTGAAGCTGCTAGGATCCTAGGTGGACAGATTTAAAAAATAAAGAAATCCTACAAATTCTCACAAAAATCAGAAACATCCGTCCATCAATCGGCAACTCTAATTATAATAGCCATTGGATCTGCTATCTTTTTTTAATAAATTTCTCACCTTTGCCATTATGAAAATAGACTAAACTAACCCCCTAAACATGTATCTAAATTACCCACCTCTACCATTATAAAAAATAATCTAAAATAACCTCCTAATCTTCATATAAATTACCCACTTATGCTATTATAAAATAATATCAAATAACCCCCTAAATTTTCATATATATTATCCAATGATAACATAATAAAAAGTTGAAATGAACCCCAAATCTGAATAAAAAATATGTTATTATAATAAAATATTAAAGCGCATCAATATAAAATTCTAAATTACTATTCCTATCATTATTAATATATTATTTATGTTATTATTTATATAAATATACTAACCATAATGTGTTTTTCACCATATATTCATGTATAAGAGAAGAGATAAGAATACCAATTTTCATGTTGTTCACATAGCTCAAACAATGTGTTCAATTGAACACATATCAAACATATATGGAGGTGTGATGCAAAGTGAGAAAAAATTGTTAGTAACTAAACCTATCACATTTATTACAATTACATACTGATAAATATGTATCTTTGCAGTATTAGATTAGAATATTTTTAATTGATTAAAGAGAGTGTGGGATAGATAATTATTAGATATCTTTAACTAGCCCGTGCGGGAGCACGGGTTGATAGACTAGTATCTACTAATGCTATGTTAACTGGTGCTTCGAATGCAAGCGGTGACGCAAATGTCTGCGTAATTCCGGGCCAGCTCGTTAGTTTATTTCAAATCTTATTTTATTTGCTTTCAAATTCAAACTAGCTAGCTCGATTTAGTTGAGTCGACCCAATTGCTGCGTTCGAGCTGGAAGATGTCTGGCGGGTCTCCAAGCGTGGAGGACGGCGACATTCCAACCTCGATCCTTCCATGTAAACAAGGGACTGAATTGTATTGAATTGCCAGTACCCTGGAATTGAAGCAAATGCAGGGTTGATTTTTCCTCGCGACGGTGCGGGGAAAAGTTTCCCGGAAGATGCCTCCCGACCGGGGACAAGATCGGAGCACCGCGCCGTACCGGCATCGCCAGCCCCGGACAAGCTGTGCCGCACGAACGAGCGCTCAGGTCACTTGTTCCTCCCCGCGACAGGACAAGCCCGACGAGGACGAACAGCGGCGGGCGTGTTCCGTGTTGTCAACTTGGCCGGACGCGGCGGGCTCTGCACCGACTGATCTGATGCCGATGCCTTGCCAGTAGTGGCTCCTCGTTTCTTCTCGTGCAAGCAGGGCACACCGATCGCTGTTGCTGTCTCCATTTCTCCTCTGCTCAGCTTGCCCGCTGCGCTACTGCTGTGAACACACACGTGCTTCTCCTCAGTTTCCATCTGTAAACACTGGGACACGGCACTAGCAGCTCGTTATTGATGGAATGATGGTTGACGGACGGTCGAACAGTTTGGGAAGTTCCGAGATTGTTTTGCAACTTCGCATGGACAGCGTTCACGCGGCATCTGACGAGTTTGGCATGGCACCGCCGGCACCCCAGCGGAACTGTTCAAACGGGTGACCCCGTACGCGCCAGGCCAGCGATCTCACTTCTGAACCGGAGCAATGGCCGTGCCACGAGGGGAAGAAGAAGCTGGGCCGGGCGGTGAGCCCGTAATGTAACTGTCAGGCTGTCAGCGAACAGCAGGGGAACTGGATTGGAGAGGGCAGCGGTCTACCTTCACCGGATGTCGGGGGAACCGAGGCAGGTCAGCCGATCGCGGGGCCGGATCAACGTCTGAGGAGCGGAAATGGTCAAGGACAAGGAGTGCTACTGCTGCTTGCTGCCACGGTCAATCGGTCATTACCATCAGGGTTGGGCAACCTGGTTGACACGTTCTCTCAAATCGGCACAGGTTTATCATGCACGTATGACTTGCGAGAGCGTAGCACAAGTTGATACGATTTGCATGCAGATCGGTCAGCATGGGCCACTGGGCTGGTAGTTAAACACAAGACCGCGACTGGCATCAACCAGGCCAACAAACTGCGCATAGCAGCAACCCGTTTTTCACAGCATGTGTCCCTGTTTATTTCTTCTTCTTTTTCGATCAAGGATTCACCCGGCTTTAACAGAAAGCCAATAAGGTTGCAGTTACAAAACGGCTCAGCTAGCCTGCTGGGGTTACCAGCTTTACAAAGCAAAACCCATTAAAACTGGTCCCTGTTTATTTCTAGAATAGCTGCAGCGTACAAACATCCTGGTACACAAGCTAGGAAAGCAGATTAACTAATACTACTCGCTAGTAATTAGCTAGTAGACTATTAGCTCAAGTTACCAGTAGTAAGTAGCATCTCCAGGAGTCCAGGTAGGAACTTGATAGCTAACTGACTGTCAGAGTGGGGCTGAGAAAACCATCAGTTCTCAATCTTCCGTCCAGCAGGTTGCCGTCTTACCAATCTTGTGGAGAGCCTTGACGACTTCCTCCGGGGTCACGTTCCCTGTCACCATGACCTTGTTCGTCTCCGTCTCTAGTTGATAGCTCTCCATATCTGCACGCCCATTGGCGCACGATTAGATGTGTGGTTAAAGAATAAAGATACAGGTGCTCGTTAAAAAGAACAGAAATATTCTTAATGCTAAAACCTGAAAGAGAATGATTGTATGGTAATAGCAAGAAGGGCTGAGTTGACAACTGGCTTACCATCGATTGTTTTTATAGCCTTCTTAATCGCTTTGATGCACCTTTCGCAGTGCATTCCAACCTTGAGCTCCACAACCTGTGCCCAAAGATGACTTTCAGACTCAAGTTTCTTGTGCATATCAGCATACATACAAGCATAAATGCATGATGTACTTCTGGATTCAAGTAGATCAGGTAACAAACAAAAGAGCCGATTGCAACTTACAGCCATGGTTCCGGGAGAACAGAGCAGGAGACTAATGTGCACAAACTCCTCAAACAGCTTTCCAACAGAAGATGTCCATCTATCTGCACCCCGGGGCATATATAGATGCATCCGTACCTTTCTCTTTCATGCAAGCAACTGCAACTTTTGTTCTCCACCGTGAAACATAAAGCATGAACTTTACGTTCATGGGGTCAGGCATTTCACACTAAAAAAAGGACCACTTCAAACAACCAAAGGCTATAATATAGGATAGGGTAGATAAGAATCCCCTTTTTGTCTTTTGAACTGTCGCCAACCAATTCCTTAAGTTACTGATTGCATTAGCCAACTTACATAGTTGCTCTATAAAAGGCTTTAAACCTGCTATTGAAATCGCGGTCAAACATTACATTTTTGTCCTCTGTTAATATTTTATAAACATGAAATATTGACATCTAAACATTTTTACATCTATTTGCCGCTGTACTTCCTTAGATCATTGCCCATTCATTCCATTTACCTTTTAACATAAATGAGCTAAATGACATACTAAACAGTAATTGACAACAGAAGAGCATAGTGCTGAAAAAGGTGGTGCCAATCAAAGAAGAAGAGTGACTTGGCTACTTCTGAACACCATAACTCAAATCATCCTTTATCAGTGGGTTAGCTTTTGAGCTGGATGCTACAATTTGCCACAACTTCTGAATCAGTTCCTTCCCTCTCCCCACATTCTATTACTGGTTGGGTGGGTGGAATCATTTCACCATCTGCCACGAGTTTGGCATTGATACTATTCCCCTCTTCTACTCCCATAGATACTGGTAATTCTGTCACAACTATCAATCCTGATCCGTTCTCCACATCACCACCGTCCATCAGTTTCTCATAGAAGTTCCCATCCTTTGCATCATACAGGTTTCCCGTGCGGACCTCCTGCGCAAGAGAGCATGGCCAGCAGAACAGCCACTGCACATAGTCTGTCAATGATGCTGATCCGCAGAACCACCTGCTTCTGGGCAGCCCAAATGTCTTCCTCATCTGGATCCTCCAGAAACCCCCATATAGCAGGCCAAAGAAACACAGGATAATCCCTGCAGCACCGATGAAATCACCAAAGATGTAGCTGTGGATGTTCATCGCTGTGATGTTGAACAACCAGAATGGCGTGACACACAGCAACAGGAATGTGAATGTGTGCACATACATGTTGCCAAACCCAAGTCGCTCCATGTTCCAACCAAACACACAGAATGTGAAGAGGAAAGAGAGATAGCAAGCTGTGGGGTCCTCACTGCAATCAAACAGCCCACCTGCCCATGCGGGGTTGCTCACTACTGTCCTTGTTTCTGATGACTCGACTAGAACTGCGTCCAGTTGTTTGGTTTCTTCATCAGACACGACATCATAGTCCCTGCCAAGAGGGCTGTACACTGTGTACACTCCAGCAAGGACCGGTGCAGCAATGCCTAGGATGAAGAAGAAGTTGTCAGCAAATTCAGAGCGTGATTTGCTGGAGTAGGCCCAGTAGAGGCCACAATCAGAATACTGGGAGATGCAAGTGATGTGGAGGAGAACCACCACAAAGGATATGTGTGCTCGCTCATTGGGACGGCATGCCACATTCTTGCAATAATATTTCCTTAGTTCGGCTGCGTCCTCGGGCTGCCACCGGTAGAGAAGAACAGTATGGTGGATTAATTTTGGGTGCTCGTATATGCTCAAGAGGGTGAAGAGGGCGTTGAGGATTTGATTGTCAATCTCTATCCATTGATTTCTTAAGGACTTGGAAGGGAATGCATCATTCAGGAGTCCTAATAGAAGCAAGATTAACATGGCACCAGCAGCACCAACACAGAGCAGCCATATTAGGAGAGCAATGTTCATGGGATGCTTGAGCCATTTCTTGCATACAGTGAAAACTGAACCCCAGCTGATTGTTCTGATGAAGTGAGCATGAAGGTTACCACGGACGCTAGAGGATGCCAGCCGAAATTTTATCAATGGTGAACAAAGATTGATTTTCTTTATCCATTGCACTGAGGGAGTGGCCTTCAGGAAATCAAGAAGTCTTTGTTCATGACGGAGTGTCCCTAGCGCTAGTCCATCATCAAGAGCAGGAACTGATACCCGATATCCAGTCAGAATTGGTGAATTTGGATCTGAATATGGCACATTTTCTATGTCTTCTTCGGAGGTATTCTGAGCCATTTACGATGTGACTGAGAATTGTAGCTATGCAAGTTGCAAGGGCATTGGATGATCAACTCGAAGATGTTTGTTAAAGAATTACGGCATCTGTTGTGTATGTGAAAAATAAGCGTGTTCGAACACCAAATATGACTAGATCAGTGCAAACATAGCTGAATGTGTGCAAAAACATAGCTGCAAGTCAACATCACAAACAGTGCATAGATCAGCAGAACTAGAAGAGGCGAAGGATGTTACCAACATAATATGGGACTAACAGACTACTGCATTCAGCAATTTCAGCAAGTCTCTAGTCAAGTTTATGCCATTCGACCTATCCTGGTTTTCTACACATGTGAGAAGATCGGCAAAGTATTTAGGATCGGTGCTACAAAAGGATGGCGACATTGATGAAGATGTTAGGCATAGAATTTCAGCTGGCTGGTTGAAATGGCGGCAAGTTTCTGGCATCCTTTGTGACAAGAGGGTGCCACAAAAGTTAAAAGGCAAATTATATAGGACAGCAATTCGTCCGGCGATGTTATACGGTGCTGAATGTTGGCCTACAAAAAGGCGACATGTCCAGCAACTGAGTGTAGCAGAGATGCGGATGTTGCGTTGGTTTTGCGGGCACACAAGGAGGGATAGAGTCCGGAACAAAGTTATTCGGGATAGGGTCGGGGTGGCACCAATTGAGGAGAAACTTATCCAGCATCGGCTGAGATGGTTTGGACATGTCCAACGAAGGCCTCCTGAGACGCCGGTGCGTAATGGGGTTCTTGAGCGGGTCGATAATGTAAAGAGGGGTAGAGGTAGACCTAAACTGATGTGGGATGAGTCGGTTAAGAGACCTTAAGGATTGGAATATCTCTAAAGAGATAGCTTTGGATAGGAGCGCTTGGAGACTCTATCAATATGCCTGAACTTTGAACTTATTTCTTTCGGGTTTCATCTCTAGCCTACCCCAACTTGCTTGGGAAAAAAAAGGCTATGTTGTTGTTGTTGAGAAGATCGGCAAAAGGTGGGACAATCTGCTGAGTTACACATCAAAAGCATTGGCACAAAAAGGAAGAGTATCGAGAATCAAATAATCTCACACAAACTGATTATAGAAGCACACCCATGGCCCGGATGAACATACCTCTGTATCGGATGCAGGAGGTAAACGAGAGCAGGAAGTCCTCTCGAAAGAATCAGAGGGAAAGCTGCCAGACTGATCAGAACCCGCAGCGCAGCAGACCCCGAGGATCCTGCAAGCAACTCGCTATGAACTGGTGTGGTGGAGGGACCCTGCGCTGGGGGAAAGTGGCAGGCAGGCAGGGCAGCCAATTGAGCATTTGAGCCACAAATTCTTGTAGAATGGCACCGAATTCGAGTCAAGCAGGCGGAAGAAAAGCTACCTGCCTATCTCTTGGAACGGAAGCTGGCGACTTTCAGTTCTCCGCGAACTAAACCCGTCACATCTCCATTAAAGTCCTCAGCGAACAAATCGGTTGGGCAGCTTCACGCATCTGAGTTGACGTCACTCGAAAGCAATGGCGAAGAAGTGGTTCCTGCGCGCCGGCCGCGCGCGCGTGTCCAAGGTAAAAGCAGGTCAATTTTGGGAGGCGGTGGTGTGCTCTAGTGCCGAGTAGCAAGCAATGCTCCCCGGTCAGACGAAACCGGCGGGCGTTGAAGACGGGGGGTGGTACCTGTGGAAGCCGGCCGCCGTCCTGGCGCCGCCGTGCCCGGGCGAGGCCACCGAGGCCGCACCGCAAGATTGACCGTCAGGGAGGGGGAGGGCACACGCGTCGTCGGCGAGATCCGCTGCTTCCCCACGACCACTAGTCCGCTACTGTGGCGAGGCATGGAAACAAGTGAGGTTTTTCGGAGGTTGCGGACAGGACCCAGGAGAGAGCGGGAGGATTGGGGCGCATGCGCGAGATCTCCGCATGCGCCATACGCGCACCTCGAAGTCTCCCATTCTCAAAGACTCCGCGGCGAATCTAGTCGCTGTCGGACTTCATCCCCAACGACAAGGGTCGCGGATTCCCCGATGCCAGCCAGCAGGTCAGGCGGTCAGCGCTGGGAGAGAGGGAGACAGAGGGAGAATTCGTCTATGGGCTGGGCTAACTGTTCAAGACCCAACTGTACAGTACTAGTATTTTTTTTGAAAAAGTATAGTACTAGTTTTTTTTTTTGAGAAACCGGACTTATTTCACAAATATTTTTGATGGTTTACAACCCCACTCTTACAAAGACATCCTTGTAAAAAAAGAAAATTATATTCCAGTCCTTGTAAGCTTTTCCCGGTCATCCTCGTTGCCGGCGGCCGGAACAGTCGCGTTGAAGCCGACCACCCCCTCTTACGAAGATGATTCAAGGGTTTTAAACAGCATCAAGAGCAGCACACCAGTATCACTGACATACTTTTTACCCGCTGAACGCACATGCCAAAAAAAAGGCCAATGGCCCTCACATTGCCGGACCACAGGAAGCCTGGCGCCACAACCATCAACCACCCCGGCAGACCGGCCAACAGAACACCCAGGAGGGGGAGGAAACCACAAGAAGAGGTGGGAGCTAAAACCAACCCAGTTCCCCAAGTTGGTAGAAAGAACCTGATGCTGATGCCACCGCCATCTGCATAAACAAGGAAGCCAGCAAAGATACCGGAGAAGGCCGCACCGTAATTCGATCTGGCTTCACCGCATCCACGCCGTCGTTGAGCAAAACGGCCACAGCAGCACAGGTAGCACAACCTTGCCAACAACCAGAGCCCCCACAGGACCCCAAAAGTAGCAAGGTTACCTTTTATTCTCCATGGACCAACGCAGAAGGAAAGAGCTTAAGCTTCGCCAACACCGTCGCCGGGTCCGCCGCATCCGCCTCTTCCGATGCTGATCCAGGGAATCAAAAGAACCGGCGAACAACTAGCAAGCCCCACCGGTAACCCTAACCCTACTATATAGCTAATATATGCAGGGGAGTCGATCCACCGCCGATTGGACCGGTCACCCTCCTCCTCCGACGCCGACGAGGGCGCCAAAGGCGAGGTTGACGGCGAATCGGCGGAGGAACTGCGGAATCGCCTGGAAGCTACTGTGGCGAGAGGATAGGGACGGGAGGAGTGGTGAATACTTCACAGCAGCAGTAATTTTTCTGGACAGTATAGTACTAGTTGCGCCGTGTTTAGTTCCCAAAATCAAAATTCCAAAAAAAAATTCCGACACCTGCATGAAGACTTAAATCTAGACGAAATAAAAAACGCATTGCACAGTTTGCCTGTAAATCGCGAGACGAATCTAATGAACCTAATTAGGCTGTAATTAGATGCTAAATTGCTACGGTAATGCTACATTAAATAATCTCTAATGACGGATTAATTAGGCTCGTCAGATTCGTCTCGCGATTTACAAACGAATTCTGTAATTAATTTTGTGATTCGTCTATGTTTAGTATTTTAAATATAGAAAGATGCTCTTTCAAAAGTTTTACGAAAGGCAACTAAACACGACTTTGGTCGGGCTGTATAGCTGCGTGTTTTTAATTTTTAACGGCTCAAGTATGAGCCCAGCATGTGTAGCCTCGTCGACTCGTCTCGTCGTCCACAAGCCGGTAAGCCCAAATCCGTATTCGGGCCGAAAAGGCCAAAAATGTCAGTTGGGCTTGGCGGAGGTTAAGAAAATTTCAGTACAGAAAAAAGGGTCAGTACTCCACATTGTCATCAGAACAATAATACAAGCATTTAATTAGGAAGGCACGGCAAGAGAAAATTCGCGACTAGTGGTAGCCAAGGGTCCAAGGTGTCATTTGTTGCTCTAAGCACATGCCAAAACGTGAAGCATTCGATGGACCCTCTCGGATTGGCCGAATAAACAAGTCCCTGCCTGCCGCCGCCGCTCTCTCTTTGCTCGTGCTAAATGAAAAATTATATTTTTCGGACTTCACATGAGTAGATATATAGCAATGATATGATATAATTTAATAAAAAATAAATTTTTATTTATAGAGATATAATTTTCTATAATTAATGCATATCTACCTTTTTTTGAATTATTTAATATTAAGTTGGAGTAAAAATTTCGTGGTCACTGGATCATTTATTCTTAAAATATTGAACAGTCTTATATAGTTTGAAATTAAACTCCTAAATCTATAACTCGGGCATATATAATCTAATGAGCATAAAGTTTTTATTACAACTCAACCATTTAATGATTAGATCACCATAAAAAAATCACCATAATTGGACAACATAAAATGTAGACATGAATTGATTATAGAAAAATGTATATCTAAAATTAAATTTTTTTACTAATTATATCATATCATATCATATATTCACTACATATATTTTTTTGAGAAACACAGTACAAACACAGACAATCACAAACGCACGCATAATCACCTCTATGAATACACATACGCAACCCTACCTCTATGAGCATCTCCGAGAGACTGAATTGGCAGATCCTTGAGATTGATGAAGTCACCACTAGCGCCTCGCTATCGACGGGCATGTCGCCTACCACTAAAATAATAGCGCCGGTTAAATCCAGGAAAATACAAGCACCAATGTCGAGTCGAGGGCTCGAACCCTAATGGGTAAGTTCCACCACAAGGAACCTTACCAGCTGAGCTACACTCAGTCATATATTCACTACATATATTTACTCGTGTGGAGTCCAATAAAATTAAATTTTCCATTTTATTTTTTAAATTTACTATATTTTTTAAAGTTTCATCCAAAATAAATATAAAAGAAAATAAGAAAACCCACTAAGAGAAACCACCTATGGAGATTATATGTCCGGTATTACGAGTTTGAGGAGCCAAAATACTTGATTTTTTAATTTATGGTGGAAACATAAACTCAGGCACTGTACATGGAGGTAAATAAGACTTTTTTCTTAAGAACAAATCTATACTATAAAAGTTAAAAGAATTGAAATCCTTTTCCTTTCTCACCCAAAGTGGACCACCCTTATCCCTCACAGATGTGTAGGAAATATGCCCTAGAGGCAATCATAGAGATGATTATATTTATTTGTATTCATGATTAATAAAGTGTTCATTGAATATCCATGAAAGGCAACTTGTATTGATTAATGATTATGTGAATTGTTTGTGAAACTCTTTACTTGTATGGTTATTCTAAAGATGTTCCTAGTCGGAGTTCATGCAAAGACACACATGAATATTAGACTAGCACATGTATTAGTTGATGACTATGTTTCACAGGTCATGGACATGGAGATGTCAAACTAATAATGTGGACTCATGTAGGACACGAGTCTGAACTGACCCCACACGAGAGATGGTGATTTCTCATTACACAATATGTATGTTGTGTCCTTAAACCTGAGATTGTCGCATGTACTCAAGATGTGAACTGACTTACTTAGGAGCCATCAAACGCTACTCCGTAACTGGGTAGTTATAAAGGTGGTTTTCGAGTTTGCCAAAAAGCATGCTGTGAGACATGGTCAGTCGAGATGGAATTTACCCCTCTCTGTCTGAGAGAGATATCTCTGGGTCCCTCGAGTGAGTCAGATCAAGAAGTGCATGGCCATGCTGAGGTTAAGTGTTAACCAAGGATCTGAATCACGGCATCGAGAAAGAGAGGTCAGCTTAGAGAAAGACCAAATATCGTGAGGCAAAAGGAACAACATGTATATGACATTGTAACGGCTCGTCTGATATGATCTTTGCGTGCGTATAGGAGTTGACATGTCTTGCTAGAGGCCGCTGTCTACTATTGGGCCGAGTAAAAGTACTCGGCCCATGTCTATTCGCATGTGAGCCCACAGGGTCACACACTTAAGGGAAAGAAGTCTGATAAGGATGAGATCCGAATTAGACTAGGCTTAGGTGCACTAATGGCCCTCTCAGGACAAAAAAAGGCGCCCAAGGTGGGGCCCAAGAGGAGCCCACCTAGGGTGTGCTCCAGGGGCTATAAAAGCAAAAGGGGGCTCCCAAGGGTTAACCTCTCACGGACGTGAACAGTACTTGCTACAGTAGCCGCCCTATTTTCTTGCCGCCCCTCCTGTGCGTCAAGCCCTAGGTCGCCCTCGCGGACCCAGCAGTCCGGATCGCGACGCTTCTTCCCGTACGTGTGGATACCTTGGAGGTGCCGCATCTGCTGCACAAGGACGAGCCGCACGTGAGGAGGTTCTCGCAACTGCACTGCCGGCTTCCATCTGCACGACACCGACGCGCTTCAGAAGTTCCGCATCCGCGCGTCTATTGATAATCACGTGATCTATAACTGCAGTAATCCTGGTTTATGCGGTAGAAAAATTTTATTTTTGCTACCCCATATTCTTTCAAGATGGTCCCACACCGCAGGTCTCAAGATGATGGATAGACGATGGATAGATGAAAACAACTATTTCTAAAATGTTTCCACCCAAAATCTCTAACTTTTCTCACCACGGCTCTTCTATGTACCCAACGTACCCACCTATCACATTTGATGCATTATTTAGGCAATGTCAACATTAATTTAGGAAACGTCAACATTAATTGATTATGGTAAGAGAGGATGCGACCAATCAGCAATCATGGGTCTCGTATGGAAAGCCGATTAGCTACAATTAGTGTAAGCTCTCTTTAGTCGATCATGCATGTCCTTCCTTATTTGTCATATATATCATCACTTATAATTAGGCTCTTATTTCCTTTCCTGATACAAATATTTCTGCGCACAGTGAATCAGTGATCCTATGTTTTCCTTCTTCATTTGTCATATCATCACCCATAATTATCCTCTTATTTCCTTGCCTGCTACAAATATTTCTGCACAAGATGATCCTATATATGTTTTCGAATTTACGAGCTCTCCATGGTTACTGAGCTAAATGACAGCTACTGCATCTTTTTTCTGTTGCTTTCTTCTTCCCCTATCACCGAATGTGTATGTGCGTTCTTACTAGTTGTTTAATGGGACTCGTATCTTCCTCGCAGTTCAACATCCTCCGGCCAGTGTGTGATTCGTCGGAACCTATAGGTAATAAGTCAATAAAAAAATTGAATTTATGTGGGGGTATTGGAATCTAGACCAGATTGGTCGGATTTGATGATTTGGTTTTGCAACATTGACATCTGATCAAGAACTCGATGCTGGAAATTCTGGTGTGGCATTGTTACTTCTCACACTATTGCCCATGTTTCACCTTTTTTCAGAGCTAGAAACCTTTGATCCTAATGGCTCATCATGTTTCACCTGAAGATGTGACAAATGTAATCAATGACGAGAGTGATCTTAGGCATGAGGCCAAGAGCAGGGTCAACAAAAACACCATTAGTTGAAGGAAGAAATATTGCTGCTGACAACCATGGTATAACCGCGATTTGATTCATTGACGTCATTTTTATTTACTACTTTTAGATTCTATGACATCCCAAAAATCTAACAAAATTAAATCACGCGCTAAAATATTTTTTTTCCAAAAACTTTTCATCGTTGAGCTCAAAATCTGCCTAAAACCCTGAACCCTAATTCCCGAAATCTTTCTCTGTTCCAAACGTTCGATCTCCAACATCCCCGACCCCTTTTCCCTGTGACCTCGTCAGCGCGCGCACGCGGCCGCTGAGCGCGGCCGACCAGCCCCGCGGTCGACGTCGCGATCAGCGCAGCGCGAATCTCCTCTCCCTCTCTCTCTTTCTCTTTTTCTTTTCCATTTTTCCATTTCTTTTCCATTTTCTTTTCTTTTCTCCATTTTTCTTTCCTCCCGCTTTTCCTTTTTCTTTTTCTTTTCTCTTTCCCTCCTCCTCCCTTCTCCTCTTTCCTTCCTCTGCCCCCGAGCGCCGCTCGCCACGCGCGCACGCCGGCCCGGCTCCCCGACCTCGCTCTCCCGCGCGCGTCCGAGCCACGCCGCCCGCCCCAGTCCCTGTGCGCGCGCACGCCCCGGCCTGCGCATGCGCACGCGTACGCGTGCACACGTGCTCCACGCGGCCGGGCCACCCGCCGCGACGCTCGCCGCCGCTCCGCACGCCTGCCACGCCACGCACCGCAGGGCCGTCATCGCCGCCGCGCTGCTCGCCGCTTGCCTGCCTCGACGCCCGACCTCGCGAGCAGAGCCCACGTGCACGCCCCGTCCTCGCCGCCGACTGCCCCTGTGCACGCCCACGCGCGACACGAGCGGCACTGCTCGCCGCGCCCTCCGCCGTCAAGCCGCACAGCGCCACCGGCCCCGCTCGCCGCCTGCCTGAGCGGTCGCGTCATCCTGTGGCCGTCTCGCCGCCCGCGCCGCCGCTCCACGACACCGCTGTAACAGCCAAGCGCCATTAAGGCCGAACCCGAAGCTCGCCGAGCCGCCACCAACGCGGCCACCGCCCACCGCCTTACCTCGCCCTTAAATAGACCCCCCACGCCGCGTTCCGCCATCACCACGACCTATACCGCCATCCCTAGCCTCCTCCCCGAGCTATCAGTGCCGCCACCATTGCCATAGCCGCCGAGCACTCCGGCCACCGCGGAGCCGCCCCCTCGCGCTGCCTCTGCCCAGGGTAAGAGGTGCATTAGGACTTCCTCGCCTCCCTCTCACTCTCCCTCCTCACCTTGGGCGCCGGCAAGCCCCACCGCAGCGCCACCATGGCCGCCGCCGCCGCCTGCTGCCGCCCGCCACCATGAATCCCCGCCCTGCGGGCCTCCTTCCCCAAAATCGAGGGGGGATCGACCCCTTGAGTCTCTCTCTCTTTTCCCCCTCCTCCCGGCCGCCCCCCGAGGCCTAGACCGCCGGCGAGGGCAGCCACCGCCGCGCCACCGCCCCTCCCCTGTTTCCTAGCGAGGGGAAAAGGGAGAAGACATGCATTTTTGCCTTTAGGCCCCTGCTTTTCCCGTTATTTCTTAAAGAACCATCTCACCTCTCAAGTCCTTTTACAAAAGAGACCCTTCCTATTCTTTAATTCGCAAATAAACCCTCCCACCATATATACTTAATTTTAAATAAACCCTACACCTTTTTAGTACGTCCAAGATATTTCCAAAAATTACAATCAGGCCCTTCCACTCTCAGAACAAATTACAAATAGGTCCCTGACCCCTTATTTAACCCCTAATCCTTTATATAACCTATCATTTCATGCGCCAAACGACCTCAGATCGACCTAAAACCTTACCACGACTCTCGTAACATAGTTTTGGCCATGACATTAGGAAATCATCTAAAAATATTACTTCTATATCCATATATTAATTGTTTCCGATTCGAGCTCAACGATAAAAACTTTTATTTCTTTTTCTTGATTATGTTTTGTTTGTATACGCCGTAGATCACGGTGTGGACAAAGGAGAGCCTGTCGACGAGCAGTACTACGAGCCAGCGAAAGAGGACCAGGTCTGCGACCCCGAGCCTGAAGGACAGCACCTCGATCAGTACCTCCCGGAAGGTTTTGAAGACGGCAAGTTCAATCCCATCCTTTGATGCATGCTTTTGTCCTAGTTTTTATAAACACAACCTATTGGCCTATTTTATAAAATTGCATATGTTTTGCCTGCTGAAAACACGGTTGGATAGCCGCACCTTGATTTGTTATAACCATTCCTTGACCACCTAGATTAATGTATGAATGTGTTTGGACGTTAATCGCTGCTAGAACGCTTAGGACATTAAACACAATACAACTTGTTTTATAAAGAAAATGTGTGCGTATGTGGGAAGGGAAAAATGTGGAATTTCGAAAGATGAGTTTAGACGGGATGAATGACATTTCTGTGTGATTTGCCGATTGGTGTGCTCGTGCCTGTGTGGCAGAGTAAGGAAGGGAGATATCCATCTTGTCACAACTAAGGACCGAGTTGGTGTGTCATCTCACCTAACTCCACTATCGTGCAAACCACTCGACCGTTGAATGGGCAACGGCTTAGCATAAACCCTACTAGTTAGTCTGATAGCCATCAGTAGAGCTGAGAGCAACGAGTGATAAAGGAGAAGGGATTAGCTCTGTGTGACTTATGTCCTGGTTAAAACCTCTGTGATAGGTCAATGACCCCTTGGTGCATCCCGTGATGGCTAATCAGGTCTAGCTAAGGTGGGTAATGGTTTTGTTGGGATCTGCACCGACACTAAGGTGATCGAGTTACGGTACCCCGCTTGTGGGTAAAGTTGCACACCTCTGCAAAGTTAAGAATCTATTCGAATAGCCGTGCCCACGGTACTGGGCGAGTTACGGTGTGGTCACGCAACTAGTGTTTCTGTTGGGATGGGTTGGCGTGAGTTGTTTTGGTAAAGTGTCCGACAATTGTGCCGTGTGCTACGGAGGATGAGGAGTCCGGTAGCAGCTTAAAATTTGGGTCATGTGTGGGCCAACATTATAGGTTATTCGGTACAAAGAGAACTTGCTTTGAAAAATCATTTCTTTCAAATGAACCCCTGCATAAAAAAATTGTTTTCCGCAAATTAAACCCTAGCCTTATCCTTGATTTACCCTGTGCATTATATTCTGTTTATACCCCATCCGTGGGTGTGATTGGACTTGCTGAGTACGTTTGTACTCACCCCATTTCTTAATTTTTTAGAGTAAGATCCAGACTTTGTTCCAGAAGATGTTGAGTAGGGTACCGTCCTGCACCCAGCCTTGCCTGTGGATTAGGGTCACCCGCAGGAGATACCGCATGGCGCAAGACTCGGATGACCCTCTTTTTATAATTAATATCATTGTGTGGGTGTGTGTTGTAATCCTCGCGATAGTGGCGCTTCTCTGCCCATTACCGCGTAGAGTTGTACGGTGATGAACCATCTGATGTAATAAATGTGTCATCAGCCTCCTGGGACTGATGTTTGTGTCACATTTAAGTCTTCTCTTACGAGGGGACGCTTCAAATTCACTATCCCCACTTTGTAATATTGAATCTATTTCAAAAAGGTTATCCTGGCATTGGGCAACTTGATCAGACAACACTTAAGCGGTGAAGGTAAATTTGTCTGTTTGATCTCTAAAAAATATTATAACTTGTCTTCTTAATATTTAATTATGTGATTTTTTGCTATTTTTTATATTGAACTGCTACGATATACTGTATAAATAAAAAAATAAATTTTTATATTGGATTGCTATGATATTCAATCTATTTCTAATTAGTAGTCTTGATAATGCATATCCACTAGTTTCAGTAAAAAAAAAGACCAGTACCACTACTACAGATCGGGTCATTTGTCCCGGTTCCAAAGGACTATTTGTCCCGGTTTTGGAACCGGGATCCGGCTGCCGGGACAAAAGCCCTCCCGGGTGGTAGAACCGGGACAAAATGTCCCTCGCGCTAAAAAATCTTTGCGCCCTGCGGGATTCGAACCCAAGACCAATTGCCTAGCGCATAACTTCCTTGCTAACTCACCTAAGTAGTACATGTGACTTTGTAAAGAATAACTCTTTTTTGAACTATCACGTGGAGGGGCATTTTGTCCGGATTGGTAACACCAACCGGGACAAAAGTACAAAAGTATCCTTTTGTCCGGGTTGGTGTCACCAACCGGGATAAAAGAGTCACCCTTTTGTCCGGGTTGGTGTTACCAACCGGGATAAAAGGGTTGGGACTTTTGTCCCGGGTGGAGCCACCAACCGTTGCCAACCGGGACAAAAGTCCCCTGTCCCCCGCTAGCCCGGCTAGCCTTTGGACCTGGGACAAAAGCCACTTATTATTTTGGGACCAAAGGCAATCGGAACAAATGGCCTGGAACACATGCCTATTCTGTAGGAGTGTACTCCACATTTTCAGAACAATAATACAAGCATTTAATTAGGTAGGTCGGCACGGCAAGAGAAAATTCGCGACTAGTAGTAACCAAGGCCGTGTTTAGTTACAAAAATCAAAATTCCAAAAAAAATTTCCGGCACCTGCATGGAGACTTAAATCTAGACGAAATAAAAAACGCATTGCGACTGCTGTCTGTAAATGGCGAGACGAATCTAATGAACCTAATTAGGCTGTAATTAGATGCTAAATTGCTACAGTAATGCTACAGTAAATAACCTCTAATGACGGATTAATTAGGGTCATTAGATTCGTCTCGCGATTTACAGACGAGTTCTGCAATTATTTTTGTGATTAGTCTATGTTTAGTACTTCAAATGTAGATAGATGTCTTTTCAAAATTTTTACAGAGTACAACTAAACACGGCCCAAAGTGTCATTTGCGGCTCTAGGCAATAATGCCAAAACGTGAAGCATTCGATGGACCCTCTCGGGTTGGCTGAAAAGGCTGGTCGATCAAGTTCCTGCCTGCCGCCGCTGCTCCCTCCCTGCTCGTGCTAAACGAGTCCCGTTTCACCGCATCATCCGCGAAACACGAACCCAGGCCGCGTTCCCGTCCAGGTGCGACGCCGACGCGGCACGTCGCGGCGTGGGCCGGGCGAGCACGGCCGAAGCCTCTTCCTCCAACTCGACGCACTCTTCTCCCTCCAATCATACCACGAGGCCTGTCGTTGTCCTGCGTCTCCCGCGCGGAATTACCATACTCTCCCACCGGCGGGTCCCGAGCTGTCCCGCGGCCTTCCTCACCACGGAAGGGTACAGGGGTAATTTGCCGCGGATACAATACAACCCGGCGCGTGCTATTTTTAAAAGTGCTGGGGTCCCCGGCCGTCGACGAACGCCACCCACACGCCCCGCGAAAATGACGCCGCCGGCGAGCGAGGGCAAGCGCGCCGGCGGGACGGAGGAGCCGCTGCTACCGGAGTTCTCGGGCGGCAGCCATGGAGGCGGCGGGGCGTCGGTCTCCGGGGCGGTTTTCAACGTGTCGACGAGCATCGTGGGCGCCGGCATCATGTCGATCCCGGCGGCGATGCGGGTGCTCGGCGTGGCCCCCGCGCTGCTCCTCATCGCCGCCGTCGCCGCGCTTGCCGACGCCTCGGTGGAGTTCATGCTGCGGTACACGGGGTGGGCCGGCGGCAAGCGGGCCACGTCCACGTACGCGGGGCTCATGGGCGACGCCTTCGGCCGCGCCGGCGCCGCCGTGCTCAACGTCTTCGTCGCCTTCACCACCACGGGCACGCTCGTCGTCTACCTCATCATCATCGGTGAGCTGTTGGCTGCAGCGGGCGCCGCGATCCTCCATGGAGGAGGACTCTGGCCGAACCGATTCTGACAGCGCGGCGTGCGCGTGGTCGTCCGCAGGGGACGTGATGTCCGGGAGCGTCGGCGGAGGAGACGACCACGCCGGGGTGCTGCAGGAGCTGTTCGGCGCGCAGTGGTGGACGGGGAGGCAGTTCGTGCTGCTCGTCGCCGCCGTCTTTGTTCTCCTGCCGCTCGTGCTCCGCCGCCGTGTCGGTGAGTTCGCACCCCAGTTGCGCCGTACTTTCTGAAGTCACAAACAACAGTTTGGTTGAGGTTAGTTGCCAAAAAAAAAACAGTTTGGTTGTTGCAATCGCGTGACAGCCTGCATAAACCGGTGAACAACCTGATTCTGAACCATTCTGATCTGACATTACAAATCCGATCTGGAACTGATGATATGATGAAGCAGTAGGACAACGGCCAACGCAATGTGGACTTGGATCGGATCCCAAGTTTTAAATAGGGCGCCAGGTAGCTGGATGACAACGATCACTAATAAACCTCTAGTGCTGTGAGCTCTGACCTACAGACTGTGGCCTTTCTTCTTTCATTTTGCGAGGATACGACCATATTAATTTGATTTGAGCTGGAGCGCCTAACTTGCATGTTTCACAGTTTCACATTGCAGTAACTTAACTAGAAATCCGATATTAGTAAAAAGGTAGGCACCGCTTATTGGACGGCAAAGTTCAGCGTGCAAATGTCGCAAAAATTCAGCTCAAACATATACTGTATTACTTAGGAGATTTAGAAAGAAGTTAGCTGGCATAAGCATTTGCTGGCACGGTCATTTTGCATGCTAGAAGATCGGAGCGCGCCAATAATGCAAATTTAGAATCTTGGCTCAGCTTGAAGGCTGTTGCAATTGTGTCTACGGTATTAGTTAAGGCAACAGGCTAGATTTTTTCGGGCATATGTATCAATAATTAAATACAGAAAGGAGCTCTGTCGATTCGCTCTTTCTTATTGGTTTGAGGATCAACTCCCTCCATTCCAAATTGTAGATCATTTTAACAAATCTAGATGCATATTTTTTACCATACACCTACATAAACAGTATATCTAGATAGATCATGCAATGAAACAAGAGTTTACAATGCGTTCATTCATTAGGCTTCGGACGAACCGTCCCATTAGTTACAGTTACATTGGTACTTATAGTGTCCTCTTAACTATCATAAACCGAAGATTACAACTTTTTACCACTCTACTTATTACATGTATATCCGTAATTTCCATTTGGGCCTCCTTTACAACTCAGATACAACTCCGAAGGGCGTAACTTCTGGGCTTCTGTCCAGTCCTGCGCTGAGAGAATCACCAAGAGCATTTCTAAAATCTACTCTCTAAATCATCATTTAGAGTCATTTGAGTAAAAAATATTTTCTATATTTTTGCGCTTTCCGACAACTTTTCTATATCTTATGCATAGTCTAGAGAGTCATTCTCACTCTTCATCTTTGGATAGCGAGAAATCCGGAATACATGATGTCTATATTTGGATATCCAATTGAAGAGCCTGTCGGAGGGTATTTTTTTTACCAAAATTTCTATTCCTGTAAACTAGAAAAGATATAAAGAGTCTTTTGGAGATGTTGTGAGCCTTCGGTCTTCCCCCTTCGGCATAAACACCTTGGCCCTTCGGCCTCCGGTTTTTCTTGTCGATCAGGGCCTCCGGATCACTCCTTGGTTGTGCTGGTGTGGCCGTCGAGCTCAGCGAAGATTTTTACCCTTCAGCTTACAACAAGTTTTAAGTGTGCTCTCCAAATGATCCCTTTCTTTGGGATTGCACGCCAGAGGGAGTGGAGGGCCTGGTGGCCAGCGATTTAGCTGAGCCTTTAGTTAATGGAAAGTGCTTTTCCACTAAAAAAAGGTGGTATCCCCAACATACTAAACCCTCGATCGTTCGTTCGAATCATGCATAAGAAGGAAACATATACTCATAGCTTGCACGGCACTACAATCAGCAGCATATTCTTGGACATCATTGTTCGTTGTATATCACATCCACAAAAAATTCACACAAAACACGGGCCACAAGACATGACCAGCCAACCACAACCTGGGACCTAATTGTCAGCTAGCGGTGGAGCAGAGGAAGCAGGGCGCGACGCGGCGCGCCGGTCTCATCCGGCATGTGTGTATGTGACTCAGCTCCTATCTCAGCGCGGCCCCTCCCGTCGTTTTCTCGCCACATTTACACGCCCCCGAGCCGCCGTATCCCAAACATACACGCGCGCACCGAACACCTCCCCCAGGCTCCCAGAGCTTCACTCCTCTCTGCTCCCTCTCTCCCAGTGAAGACTAAACCATGGGGGCGTCCAAGAAGCCGCCGTTCTCGGCCACGCCGAGCGCCGGCCGGGAGAGCGTTGCCGCCGAGGAGGCCCCGCTTCTGCCGGCGGAGCACGGCGGCGGCGGCTCGGCGTCGGTGCTGGGCGCGGTGTTCAACGTGTCGACGAGCGTGGTGGGCGCTGGGATCATGTCGATCCCGGCGGCCATGCGCGTGCTGGGCGTGGCGCCGGCGGCCGCGCTGATCGCGTGTGCCGCGGTCCTGGCCGACGCCGCCGCCGGCTTCCTGCTCCGGCACACCCGCGGCGCGCCGTCGTCGTACGCGGCGCTGATGGGGGACGCGTTCGGCCGCGCGGGGGCCGCGCTGCTCAACGTGTTCGTCGCCGCCAACGCCGTCGGGACCCTCACCGTGTACCTCGTCATCGTTGGGGACGTGATGTCCGGCGCCGCGGGCGGCGGGGACGACGCCCACGCCGGGGTGCTGCAGGAGTGGTTCGGGCGCCGCTGGTGGACCGGCCGGGAGGTGGTGCTGGTGGCGGCCGCGGCGATCCTCCTCCCTCTCGTGCTCCGCAAGCGTGTCGGTACGTGAGCCTATGCACACTAGTGTTGCACTGCGCGCTGCTCGTGCTCCGGACAGGGGCTGCAGCGTCTGGAATAGAATCTCGCACCATATCTTTGGTGACGGAAAGGTTTGGGATAAAAATCAGCAGAGAGCCAGTGGGTGCTTGTGTGATTGTGTCGTCGTTTTCAGCTGGCCAATGGTCATCATGTGCTATTGTGCTGTGCTAAATACTATGTAGAACATGTGGGACAAACAGTGCATGGACATGGTCCTGCTGTGGGGTTGGGAAAATTGGCCGATTCCGGTGTCGTGAGCCGTGACCTGCCGTGCTACATTTGAAAAGAAATTCGTACGCGAAGGGTGCGAACTAAATCGTCCAACCAATAATGTAACGTGTGCCTCGTTTCATCTCATCGGTCATCGACGCTTACAAACTTGCTCCAACATGCAGATTCGCTGAGGTTCACATCGGCCCTCTCCATCCTGCTAGCGGTGGTGTTCATGCTCATCAGCCTGGGGATCGCGGTGTACGCGCTGCTCAAGGGCACGGCGACCATGCCGCGGATGCTCCCGGACTTCTCCAGGCTCTCCTCCCCGTTCGAGCTCTTCACCGCCGTCCCCGTCATCGTCGTCGCCTTCACCTTCCACTTCAACGGTAGTAATTGCCAATGCAACGTGTCCCGCGTCCCGTGTGCCGCGCGGCGCACGGCGTACGAATCAATCGCACACTTGCCTCACACTGACGCGCGCGCACGGCTGACGCAGTGCACCCGATCCGCGCGGAGCTGAGCAAGGCGTCGGACATGAAGGCGGCGGTGCGCATCTCCCTCGTGCTCTGCGCCGCCATCTACGCCGCCGTGGGCTTCTTCGGCTTCCTCCTCTTCGGGGACGCCACCATGGCCGACGTGCTCGCCAACTTCGACCGCAGCTCGGGCGCCGGCGTCCCGCAGGCGCTCAACGACGCCGCGCGCCTCAGCTACGCGCTGCACCTCGTGCTCGTCTTCCCGCTCCTCTTCTTCTCGCTCCGGGTCAACGTCGACGAGCTCCTCTTCCCCGGCAGGCGGCCTCTCGCCGCGGACACGCGCCGGTTCGTGTCCCTCACGGCCGTGCTCATGGCGGTGCTCTACGCGCTCGCCATCGCCATCCCCAGCATCTGGACGCTCTTCGAGTACTCCGGGTCCACGTTCGCGGTCACCATCTCGTTGATATTCCCCGGCGCCATTGTTCTCAGGTACGCCATCGCATCCTCTATGGTTTTCTTTCTACAACAAAGTTTCAGAAATCCTGCATATGCCTTCATGTCGATGGCTCAATTAAAAAACAGGATTGCTCGACTACTGAAGTTAATTAGAAACTAACGCGCCAGTTTGCTTGCTCTAGGGATGTTCATGGAATAGCAAAGCGGAAGGACAAGGCTTTGGCGGCGACCATGATCATTCTGGCGGTGGTCACGAGCAGCATCGCCATTGCCTCAAACATCATGAGCTCCATCAGCGACAAAGTCAGAAGAGGCCATGAAGCTAGCAGATGAAAGTTCAGATGAATCGAGGTTAAGGTTTGTGCTTAGAGAGAATGAGATACTGCTACGGTTCATGAGATGCATGTTGTAGATGTGTGCAAAGAAATACCTGCCGGCCATTATTGTTGTATACTTTTGTACTGATGAGTGGCGATACATGTACTATGTATAACAGTAATAGTAATGGATAATATATTTTTACATGCATTTACAATGATTTCCCTATCACTGGTATCTTTTATATACCTATATGCCACGCATCGTGTCAATGATGAAGAATCCATACTGGTGATTTCACTAACATCAGTGGATCACATCAGGATTTATCCGTGATAACAACTAGCCGGAGTGAGCAAACGTGCAGATACAGATTGTTAAACAAAAGCATAAACACAATCCAGGCCAAAAGGTTGTTGCTGTTTCTCAGACTCAAGTTGCAAATAAAGGGGTAATGGTGTATCAATACATACTTCATTTCAACTTATAATTGACACGGGTTGAACAGAAGTCAGACGCATGGTAAAAAATGAACAGAACCGACAGGTTTCAAACTTCCACGCACATGCCCAGGAGAAGAATATCTGAACATTCAGAAACACAATCTTATTACAGCGACAAAGACTGGATCATCCGGAGTTACTTCAAGTGCACAGCTGTTTGAAATTGTTGTTATTTCCATGGTAGCTACAGAGAAAAAAAAATGGAAAAAGATGAACCCGCTCTGATCTACAGGTTTTCTTGGCCCATTGGTGATTCGGCGGTTCTGATCTACAGACTTCCCTTCAAGCCCTTAGCTCAACATAGGAACCTGAGATCCCTGAGGTGCCGATCAGGGAGATCTGCAAGTACCAACAATTAAGACATGAATAAGGAGTCCTGAACATATGCAAATTCACTAGCTTAAGTCCTTGCAAAACAAGCAGTCTCGATGTGCATCGAAATGAGAACATAATTCCATACATGATTGAGGTTGAGCAGGACATTATTCATTTTTTGTCAGAAATAATTCAATGGAAACCGAACACTATACACGTGCAATTCTTACAAAACTGCTTGTCTGCTAGTAATGTCACAAGTGAAAGAAGACCAGACAACATCGGCCGGGTCGCCAGGTATCAGTCAGAATGCATGTTTGTTTTGCTGGTTTATGGTGAAACTGAAACATTTACCAATTTCTTCATATTTCACACCTGAAGTGCTCGGTTGGATGCATTTTCCGGTACCAAGAGTTCTATGGTATACAGGACAAACTAATTTAACAAGCCTTGCCACCTGTTGCTATGGCACTCGGTGCATGAACACTCACAGCCAGCTATGGTTGGTTGTTAATGTACTTTCCTTGAACTTGCAAAATCAAATGGTCAAAAGGATTATGATGATCATAGTAGAATGAATGGCATAAGATTGTTTGACATGCTGAAAAAAGTAGCCACCCCACCCCTATCTCTTTTTGTACCAAGTGAAATATAGTCGATACCAGGAACCAGGAACCCACTGGTAACTGACCAATTAATCCCATTTTTTTGTTTTGGAAATCATGGGCTTTCATTTAGTATGGAAAAGAATGCATGCTTGTGGGAAATACAGATTAGATTCTCTTGAGATAGGCAAAATACCAAGCTTGAAAAATTCAATGATAAATCAGTCAAGCAATGACCAAGCTGTTGCTAGGAATACAGCAACACTGCATATGGAACAAATACCGAACATAATCTTAATGCAAACTAATCCACACAGAGTTATATGCAGAGAAACTTCTGCAAGCATCACGAACCACAAAAGGTACTAGAAAAACATATTTCTACAGCATAATACGACAATGAAGTTGTTAGAGGAGTCAAGGGCCTATTGGGCCTTAGCCCATTAGGGTTAATTAGTCGCTTGCTTAGGGATCAAGTTAACCTCTCTATATAAGGAGAGGAGATGTATCAATCTAATCAAGCAAGAGATTAGAAGGAAAACCCTTCTCTCTTGCCGGCTGTGGGCGAAGCCCCGCGGCCGGCATTTCCAGCGCCCCTGCAGCCCTATCCACCACCACGATCCAATCTGTGAACAGTACCCGCGGGTACTGTAGCGCGACAGCAGCCACCGCCCCATCCGTCTCTTCCTCCTCAATCCTCTCAGCCCAACAGCAACCATAACGATCAAAGGCGTTTGCGCGAGAGGATGCCTGCCATGTGTCTGCGGTGGTGCGGCTGCAGACTGCTGCACGCGGCCTCCTAGCCCGGCATCGACTGCAGGAGATGCGCCGGGAGATGCACGAGGCGGCCTTGACGGCGGTCGACCTCGGCAAAGGGGAGAGCTTCGTCGCCCCGTCGGACGGCCACCAGCAATCGCGCCGGCCTGCTGCTGTCTTCAAGCGTGAGCAGGGTGTTGTTTCCGCGGTCGGCGAACTCCAACTCTGCGGCAACAGCGGTAGGGGAGGCGGTTTCCTCCTTGTCACCAGCGGTGACGCACTGTCTGGTGCCACCGCTTTTCGCTACCAGCCGCCGCGAGGACGTCTCCGCTGGTCGCGGTCCCGATTAATTCCAGGTGGCCGTACCCGTGCACCCCTCTCGTTCCGATGGTCTCCATGGGATCCAAGTGGCTACATACGTTCAAGTCCAGCATGCGGAGAGTGTCCGCCGTATCTTCAGCAGTCAAAAATAAAGAGTCGCGGTTTATTTAAAATAAGCCGAGATGTAAAAGGCTTGTTCCTAGGTGTTCGGTTTGCGTCTAGTGGAGTCATCATTAGCGTCATCGTTAGGTTGCAGCTCGAGGACGAGCTGCATGCCCAGGTGGGGTGTAGTGTTAGAGGAGTCAATGGCCTATTGGGCCTTAACCCATTAGGGTTAATTAGTCGCTTGCTTAGGGGTCAGGTTAACCTCTCTATATAAGGAGAGGAGATGTATCAATCTAATCAAGCAAGATATTAGAAGGAAAACCCTTCTCTCTTGCCGGCCGTGGGCGAAGCCCCACAGCCGGCGTTTCCAGCGCCCCTGCAGCCCTAGCCACCGCCACGATCCAATCTGTGAACAGTACCCGCAGGTACTGTAGCGCCACGGGTACTGTAGCGTCAGCAGCCACCGCCCCATCCCTCTCTTCCTCCTCAATCCTCTCAGCCCAACAGCAACCATAACAGAAGTAAACTGTACAGCAGGAACAAGTAACATTCAAAAGAAACATACCTTTCCCCACTCAGAACCTATGCCACTGCATCTCATTTTGAGGTGTATCATTTTTGTCCCCAACTCAGTCTCCACCTTCTTTCTTAGATAATTTTCCTCAGGACCAAAGGATTCCAGATATGTCATGTAGCGATTATATGCAGCTTTAACAGCATCTTCGATATAACCAGGCAAGGGACCCACATTCTGCAAAAGGCTAGCTTGGTCAGACTGATATAAGCACAAAATGGAAAGAAAAAAAAAGGGCACAGGACGCAGAGAATTTGAGATAACAAATACTGACCTCACCAGTCAGGCCACAAAGATCATCAAGAGCCATTCTTAGGGTAACTAAGGTTCCACTAAATTCTTCACATGCCTCAGCTGCACGAAATACATTTTTCAAAGCCTCTTGACCAGCCTTATCATCAGTAGCTTTAGATACTGCTTTCTCCGCTTCCCGTACAAGAGAACCTGGAAGTTCATTCCAACTAGCGGCCAACAAGTCCTTAAATGCAGACTCTATCTCTGGGTCAGATATTGCAGGCAAATGCTTTTCGTTCGAACTGAAGAAGCGCCTCAGGTTCCATGAGATAGGATTGTTACCACCTAAGTTAATAACATTAGCAAGCTAATCAGCACTGAGAAGTTTGAAGTAAAATGCTAAATTAACATAACACCAAAATGAAAACAAATAAGGGGTTGGGAAAATTGGGGCAAAATGTAACATTTTCGTTGAAGATTACATGGGGCAAAACATTATATCCTCATTTCAGCCCATAACATTCTAAAAAAACTCGACCTGCAGGGGGTAAGACCGCCCCCACAACATTGTATTAAGAAGGAGGCCTTCTCACACAGCTGAGAAAACACCCGAACCCCCGCCCCCACCCGTACATAGTGGCCCGTTGCTCATGAGAAGGCCGGTCCACAATTGTGGCCCGTTGCCTGAGCCGGAGCCCAACTGTGCTTTGGACGTGGGGTGAGCGAGTTTTTTTTTTCACTTGAGCACCAACATGCTGAACCTGGGGTTCGAGCACGGGTGGGCTGGCTGCACACCGCGAGCCTTCGCCATCCGAGCTACTGCTCGGTCTCAGTCCATAACATTCTCACGAGCAAAACCCTTTACTCCAATCAGTTCCTTGCTAAACCACAAGATACCGGAAAATGCGATGTAAAACAAATCAAGTACCAGTACCTAAAAATTAAAAACTGTCTCCTTCAACCTTTCTATTAACAGAGCTAAGCTAGGACTGATGCTAAGTGTGGGGGCAACTGCTACATCTTCTCTCAAACCAACCCTATGTAACAGCCATCAGCATAACATGGACTAACCCTAAAAGCCTAAACAGTCAAATCTCAAATCACCCCTGATGCCATGCATGAAAAACATAAACAACAATTAATTGTTGCTAGTTTGTCAAAGCCTGTATACTCAACAAAAGCTAGAGAACCTTTTGTCAAGTTGCTTCAGATGCAAGAGCCTGCTATCTAGAAGCCAACGTTCTAGCTTTCACGAAACATCACTCAAAATGAATGTGTCCTATATAATAAATAAATAACAAAGTGCGCCCATTCAATAGTTCGAGTAGACATCAGCACAGAAAGAAACACCCCAGGACCACACATTTCACATCTGAGCTGGTGTTGAGGCAACTCCGAATCTTCATGCTAATACTCAGAGCTAGAGTATGTCAACTCCTGTCAACCACAGACTCCCGTACAATAATACTCTCACCTACGGACTAAGTTATAGTGTCTGGTCGTGCAGTAAAATCTTCCCACTAGCATCAATCCAGAGTAATTTTAATCCCTCTAGTAATTAGGGCAACCATATCTAGGAACATCCTAACAAGGAAGCAACCCGGAGGCACCCAAAAAGAGATCGACCTGATCCGGGCACCATCATGCGGTACTATCAACAATTAGTCACATGGAGATGCGGGGACGATGAGCACCTGAAAGCGCAGCGATCGGGCGCGAGAGCGGCGCCACACCGGCGGCTGGGCGGGAGGCGGCTGAGAGCGCCGAGGAGGCGGCCGGGGCGAGGCGCAGGAGCCGGCGCGCGGCGGAGGAGGAGCGGAGGGCGGCGGTGGCCATCGCCGTGGGTCGGGGAGATCGCCGCGAGTCGTAGGTTGAGGCCTTTCCTTGCGAAGTTCCGTGGGATGGTCGCTGGTCGGCGATGGCGATGGACGGACGGGGTGGGTGTGTTCAGCGCTGTCATTCTCGGGTTGTGCGGGCTGGGCCCGTAACTTCGCGAACAAGGCTCTGTTGGGCTGCCGGTGGATTGGCGGGGTTAGGTGGGCTGGGTAGGCTGCCATCCAGTATTTTACAACTGGCCTTTCTCGGTTCCCTATAAGATCCTCTGATCTTCTAAAAAAAGATCCTCTGATTATTTTCAAAAAGATCCTCTAATTATTTTTAAAAATAGCCTATAATTATTTTAGAATCATCTAAAAAAATTCCTTAAATTATTTTTAAATAATTAAAGAAAAATAAAACCGTACTTTTTCATTGGAATTGGATTTATTGACGTATTCAAGAAAATATGATACTCTCCGAACTTCCAAAGCAAAACCTTCACATCACTGCTTATGCAAGCACCAAACAGTCCGTTGCGCAGATCAATATTTGACAAGCTACCTCTCCCTTCGTCAGATATTCCGTGCCTTCAGAAGCATCAGATATTCAGATTGTCAAATCATTCACCCCTGCCCTCTAATGCGACCCGAATTCACATCGCATTAGAAATAGTTCATTAGCAGGAAGCTTTCGTCGCTGCCGGTTCCAAGGAGTGGTTAGCTGTTCCATCCTCGCATTAGAGGGCTACGAACACGCGGCAACAATGATTTAGTTTTGCTGATGATCCCGTCATCTCCATCATCACCCAAACGGATAACAATACATAACAGCATGCCTCCAAAACGAACCGTCCAATTGAGTCGCTACAAACGAGAGCCGCCGCACCGGCTTTCAGGTACTTGAATCTTGGATGGCAATCCGGGGGTTGTAAAACTTTGAATCACCCTAGAAAATCAAAGAATATACTGGAAGCCTAGATAGCTTGGTTAAACTCTTTTACGTACTTGTTCCGTTCCAAAAATATAGTTTATTTTAATTTTTATTGATTTATAGTGTTTATTATGTATTTAGATATAACGTATGTAATCTATTAATCTAAAAAATTAAAATGGATTATATTTTAACGGGGAGGGAGTACTACTAGAAAATAAATGGTAAAAAAAAGCGTTGAGTACTTTATGCTGACGAAGCCTCTATGTTTTCGCCATTCGGAGCATAATAAATGGCAGTTAGTTAGTTACCACGAAAATCACCTTAAGATGCATATAAATTATGGAATGCGCTTAGTTTGACCAACTAAAGCGCTGCTGGTTCCCGGGCTGGGGGCCCACCCGTCATGAGTCAGCCAGGTAACGAGAGCTCTCGACAGATAAGCACTCTGAGCTTCTCCTGCTCAGTTCTTAACCGGAAGAGGAGAGGCTGCTTCCGTGCCAAACCGCCCCCGTCCGCCCCTGATTTTTTCCGCAAACCCTCCTCGCTAATAACGGCGCCGGTGGGCGGAGCCGGCAATCACCGCTCGCCTTCCTCCTCGAGGCTGCCGGAACCCTAGCCCTCCCCGCCCGGGGGTCGCCGGCGGCTGGGGGATGTACCCGTCGGGGGCCGTCGTGGGGGCGGCGCCCGCGGCGGCGCCGAGCGCGGCGGCGCGGGTGGACAAGGCCACGAGCCACCTGCTCATGGGGCCCGACTGGGCCGTCAACCTCGAAATCTGCGACATCCTCAACGCCGACGTCTGGTGAGCACACGCTGCCTCCCACTCCTCGTCGTGTCTGCCTGGCTGCCTGTGTGGGGAATTTTGGTGCGGTGCGGAAAAGTCGTGGCCTCCGATAGTATGTTTTATTGGGTGTGGCACGCGCAGTCGCCGTTGCGTGTTGGCCAAATTTGCTACTACTACTTTACTACTTAATGATATCTCAAGTACAGCAAATATGATCTTTCGCCCTCTAGAATCGGGTGTTTTTTAGGGTGGAATTTCTGCTTTTGTCCCCTTGCATCCTCTTCCTGATAGGCTATGACCCTTTTCGATATCGAACTTTGCCTTCATAGCTGCATGGGAGGATGGGATGATTTGAGGCTGTCGTGGGGAGAAGTCAATCAAAGTGAGAAAATTCATAAAGAGCAGTAGCTTCTAGGACAATATAACATTTCGATATTTTTTCTGAACTACTTTCAGTAAGTGTTGCCCATTTTAGAGATAAGGAGTGAAACATTTTGTTTAATGTATCAGAATCCATGGGAGGCTGCGCGGAACAAATCATGCTGACACTGTCTAACTTTGTATTGTAATGATTATTCATGATAAGGACAAACTATGGCGGTATGGCCCCATGCTGTTGACATGCAGACACAACCAGCTTGACATTGCAGTTTTGTTTGTAACTGTATGGTATTCATAGGTTTTGGTCTTGTATTTGGGACCCCATTCAGACTTTACCTCTTGGTACTTGGTAGAATCTGGGCTATGTTTTTTTATTTTTTATTTTTGTGTTTTGACTGACATGAAGATGGTGTTGTTCCGCTTACAATATCAGGATTGGAGAAACTATCAGCTTATCATACTTATGTTTGAACATCTGAATCTGAATCAGGCAAACAAAGGATGTGGTGAAGGCAGTGAAAAAGAGACTGCAGAACAAGGACCCAAAGGTTCAGTTCTTTGCTTTGACGGTATGTACTTTCACTATGGCATGACTAAACATGTGAGGCTTTTTTATGCTTCACTGCACAATAAGCATCCAAGCTTTATTTTCCTTTGTTTTATTCATAGCATTTACAAACTGGTGCAGCTTTTGGAGACAATGATGAAGAACTGTGGTGAATATGTCCGTTTTGAAGTTGCTGAACAGCATGTTCTGCAAGAAATGGTCAAAATTATTCAGAAGAAGGTATGTAACATTCTTCTTTGCTTTTGCCTTTCCTATAATTTTCTCATAGAGTACAAATTTGAACCAGATTCTTTGTAGCCTTGAGTATTTTCTGTAGTAATGTATGCATTGAAGTAGTTCAGTGCATTATTGGAGAGCACACTAATCCCCATGAATATTTTGTCTGAAAAAATTAGAATCTCATGGGTGAAACCATCGATAAACTGGTCTTATCATGTGAAAAAGATAGTTGTTTGTATCATTTTTGAACTGTTGTGTCAGATATTCTTCTCTCCCAAATAATGTCCATCATCTTGGTGGTGGTGGTGTCGTATGTGTGGCTGTGAGCGCATTGCTCCTGTTAAATACTGCACCAATGAGTCATCATTAGTATCAGAGCATCAAAGTGGTGTGCAGGGGTTTTTCATGTTCACATGCTCACAATTCCATATTCTACAGTTACCAGAACACACCTTTTGCTTTTGTTTTCAAAGTCCTTTGCAACTATAAGTCACAAATCTGTGCCCCGACTTCACTTTTGAAAGTATTGTTTTAGTTGAGATAATTGGTAGAGCAGCTTCTCTTTAACTATCACGACATCAATGGCTTACCTAAGTTCCGTTGGATCATTTTTCATTTGACACACCATAGTTTTTGGTTCTGGAAAGATCCATTTTAGTTTATTTGTGATCCGCTCCTATATTCTTTTTCCACTACCTCTTAAGAACTTGACATATTTCTGCTACAATTATAAGCAATTTCTCTTTTGGAATGTGCTTTCAGAATGATATGCAAGTAAGGGATAAAATATTATTACTTTTAGACTCCTGGCAAGAGGCATTTGGTGGACCTGGAAGTAAATACCCGCAATATCATTGGGCATATCTTGAAGTAAAGGTATGCAAATTAATCCCTGTTTGTTCCCCAAATCGAAATGTCTTTTTATTTTATGTGTTGTCAAACAATATAATGTTTCCATCATGCATGGACAGCGTGGTTTCAGAACCATGTCCTGCATTCAACATGCATCAATAGCATGATTTTGCCAAAGCACCCCTTACTTTTCCGGCAAAATTGAGTTTTGGCTACTCCGAAGCATGACATTTGAAAGGAAATGTCAAATATGCCACCCCCACCCCCACCCCCATCCCACTTTTCTCTCATTCCCTATCCTTTTCTCTCATTTCTAGGAGAGAAAAGATGGGAAATGAAAAAAAAATGGGAGAGACAATGGGATATTTCAACACAACAGAAACTTGAGTGGTGTCTTTCCAAGTACAGAATATTGAGTGGCATTTCTTTTTACAAATTATGTTTTCTGAAGCAGCACAGATCCATTTCTGCCTCTTTGGCTTTTCTGAAAATAATCCTTTTAATTGCTTTGCTAACTTTCAAGTTTTGTTACAGACGACAGGTGTAGTGTTCCCAAAATGTCCTGTAGATGCCCCACCAATATTTACACCTCCTGCTACACATAATTCTAGTTCGCCCAGATATGCTACAGGAAGTCTGAGTGACAGAATGTCCTCAGATGTTGAGACTCTGAGGTTATGCCCCTTTCCTTGGCGTATTGGACTCATTTCGCATTTTCTTGCCCAGTTAATCTGTCTCGTGATTTTAACAGTTATTTTTTTTTACAGTTTAGGGGACTTGAATAATATTCGAAATGTGACAGACCTACTGAACGATATGGTGCATGCTTTAAACCCATCTGATCGCACGGTATGAAAGAACTGTATTATCCAAAAGTTGTGTCTTTAGACCATGCGTTATTATTTGCAGCATGTTTTGCTCTAATTGATGTCATTGACTGACCTCTTAAATTTATTTTGGACTTAGGCTGTTAACGACGAAATTATCACAGATCTTGTGACCCAATGTCGCTCAAATCAACAAAAGCTTTTGCAATTTGTCAGTTCAACAGGGTAAACATTTTGTTCTGTAATTGTTGCTGCTCCTTTCTCTTTGATCTGCAATGGTTCCCTTTGTTCTTTCATATCCATTGTAGCTTATTGTGGTCATGCATTGTTGTATCTGTTGTATAGTATGCATGTGACTTTTGAGGTCTTTAATGTTTCTAGGAATGAGCAGTTACTAAAGCAAGGACTGGAGATAAATGATTTCTTACAAAGTGTAATTTCAAAGTATGATGCTGTGGTTTCTGGTGCTCCTTTGGCGGTTGAAGCTCCAGTGAGAGAGACAATTGAGACTCCTAGGGAGGCTCCTGCAGTAAAACCATCTGCACCCCCTGAAAATAATGACATTGCTGATGAAGAGGAAGATGAGTTTGCGCAGCTAGCTCAAAGGTACTTCTGAATAACCTGTAGAATACCAACTTTACTTTCTTCACAATATGTTAGCACTTCATGCTTTTTACGCATCTGCAGGAAAAACAAATCTGTAGTAAACAGCGATGATGCATTATCAAGCACTGGGGACCTCGCCCTTGTACCCATTGATCCAGTGGGTTCGGAGTCACCATCTTCTGTTGCAAGCAATGCATTGGTTCCTCTTGACCCAGCTCCTAGCAGCAGCACTGAATCAAAAGAGCTGGATATGATCGACCTCCTAAGCCTCACCTTGTGCAGCCCCACTCCTGAAACCTCAACAGATTCTCCAACACAGATTCAAAATGGGCCTCAGCAACCTACCATTACCAATAATCAAAATGGGCCTCAACAACCTACAGTTATAAATGGGCAACAATATCCTTCTGGTGTGCCACAATACCCTTCAAACTACCAACCTCACACAACAAACCAGGTATATGCTCAACACAACAGCAATTATGTTGCACCTTGGGCCCAAACCGGAGCATATCCACCTCAGGCTCCAGTTTATGCATCTGGATATGGCTACCCTGCACCGCCCTGGGCTGCACCTACACCTCCAGCTGTTGATTCTAATCCTTTCCTTTCGGCTAATTACCAAGATCCACGCCCTGTTACTTCTGTTGCTCAGGCAGCCACCTATGCACCTCCCCCAGCTTCATATCCCCCTTCTTCAATCTCAAATGCACCATTTGCAACCCCCCAGTCAATTCAGCATAATAGTTCTGTGGGTTCTCCACCAAGCAACGGGCTGACTGCCGCTCTAGCCCAAATGAACTTGAATCAACAACCAAAAGATTCTTCACAATCCTCTAGCAGACCATACTACATACCTGACAATCTATTCAGCGATTTGATTGACGTGAAGAGTTTCAGTGGTGGAAATAAGATTGGCGGGCCCTCTACCATGGGTAGCTCAAATGGTGGTCAGCCGATGATTGGTGGAAAAAAATAGCCAAATAGGGTCGTTTGTCTATACGGCTGGTGGTGATTGGTTGCTGCTGCTTATTATTTACTGTTACTTGGTTCGATGTACATTTGCTGTATATCACCGTTGCCTCGTTTGGTTGCATTGGTTGATTCGTGGGTGCTACTATTAAGTTAAACTGAGATGTAGACGACACTTGATGTACATAAATGATTAATAGCATTTCTCCATTGCAGTGGACGGTAGTGACGAAATCTGTTGGTATCTGAATCCTTCCTATCTCCTGTGTTGATGTTGCATGTACAAGCAGGTCGATCCTGTTTATGATCTTATTTCCTCGATCTCGGGCTGGCTGGCTGGTGATAGTAATGAAGTGAACGTAAAGGGATGCAACTCACATTCTGCAGTGCAGTCTGGATACTGGCCACGAGAATCTTTGTTCGACCTGGACCACGAGCAAAGAGGAATCTGAATCAGCCTTTGCTAAATAATCGCACTGTTAGTTGTTTTAAGGGGGGGGGGGAGTTATTTTCTTTACTTTTTCGATTAAGTGCGATATTATAGGCGTAAATTGGTAATCCTTAGGTGCATCTTCAGTTCTTTTTAATTTAAAATTTTGTGTTAAAATTTTAGTATATTCGCTTCAATAGTATGCAGGATGTAAGGTGCTACTATAGGCCCTTTGTGGTCTTGGATTATCACACCTGCAGAGGCTTGACCTGTCCTTTCAACATAACTTCCATCTACATTAATTTTAATCCATCCTTCCTCAGGCGGTCGCCACAAGAGTTTGGCAGTTTGTTTCTCCTTAGGCACTTCATGCTTTTGTTTCCTTAAAAAGATATTAAGCGAACGCTTTCCTTTCTTATACATTTCTTTATGGTCCTCCATCATTTCCATTTTTCTCCGCACAGGCATGCTGCCTCGCACGCAAAGAGCACAAACAACAGTTGGCACGGTCGTGTAATCGTGCTCTTCCGTTTCTTTCAACCCTCACGTTTGCATGCTGTTTTAAACAGAAGCCGACAATTACAGTGTCAGCACGTAAACCATACAGTGCTGATTAATGTGCAAATGTCTCCAAGCATCAATGCCAAAGAAAAGGGCGCAGATACGGTCAAGATAATCGTCGGGTATCTCGTTTTGACAGCTAAGTTTCATTTGAATTTTCAAGAGAGAGCCTGAGCCTTACAGAAAACTGTCCCCGTTCGCTCACTTCTCTCGGCGGTAACAGTGCCATTCGAGATATTCTGATGTCGACGAGTGATGGTGCTGCCGTTAATTCTCCTGCTAAATTGCCATTTCTGAAAGCCAATCCTGCCACCGGATTAACTCCTGCCAACCTTAGCCGTCTGGCAACTCCGGGAAGTTCAAAATCCTCGGGAATTCAAATCGCAATGTAAACACAAACGCACGCGAGAAGAATAAATCCAGTTGAAATCGAAATCATCGATCGATTTCATTTTTCGAGCCTGCAAAAAAAAAAAAAATCCTCTGAAGTACGAACGCCGCCGTGAATCCGTGATGGCCATGGCCAGCAGCGACCGCGCCTGCGCGTTGCTGCTGCTGCTCCCCGCCGTGGCCGTGCTCCTCCACGGAGAACCCGCCCGCTCGTCGGCAGGCTTCCCTCTCAGCGGCCAGGCCACCGTGCGGCTGCCTCCGGCGCCGCACCAGCCGCGCTTCGCCGCGAGGGCGGTGGTGCTCGACGATGCCAGGGCAAGCGTGTGACGGAACCTTTAAATTAAAACTCTAATTAAGGTAATGACCGTCGTTTGAACACATCGGGCACATTAGTTTAACAGCTTAATCTGACGATCCTTTATCAACTCACGGACCGATCGAAACATCACCGGTAGTTCCACGCGAAGGTATACGCAAATGGTACAAGCACGACATATTACTTAAAAATATAAACTCAAAGAAAACGAAAACAATAAGTTTTACAAACCGACTCAAGTAGATTTACAATAATTTACAAAGCTTTACAATAGATGGTCTGAAATTCGAAATCAAAAGATCATACAACTACTCTAGCTTTCACCAGTTCTGAACTATCAAGACCGGTCAGACCGGTCTGCGCAAAACAGAAAGGCCGCACACTCAGCCCTCAAGCGTATGACCCGAAAAGTCCTCAACCCAAGAGTCTCTCTCCACCACTTCCCACCCCTCTGCATCTCTGCGGATAAATTTAACGCAGCAGGGGCAGAAATCGACGTCCGGGTGTCCTGAAATAATAATTGTGGCAACAAACCCTGAGTATGCTAATACTCAGCAAGTCTTAACCGACCAGTTGGTATAACTTAGCCCACATAACTAGACATGCAAGGCTTTTGACTGGTGGTTATTTTTACAGAAAGAGCGGCTAAAGTAGTTTCCTTACTTTCATTATTTTAGCTCCAGGTTCTATATAAATGAACTCTCATCTAATATTTGCATAGACCCACTATAGTAATCATGGTGGTGCAAGCAAAAATAATTCAATGTACTCAATATTTTATATAAATATACATAACTCACATTCTAATATTTTGCTAAGATGCAGCAAAGAGATCAAGGCCCTCATAACTGCGAGACACGGCGAATCGATCTGATTTAACCTTGCAAGGTAGACCTAACCAACATGGCACGCATTTGCCCCGTCGGACTATACATGTCAACCATTCCCATCCCTGTCTCGAACTACAGAACCGCCCTATCTGCATATAGTCAGCCGAGCCCTACGAGAGACCACCAAAAGTAAACATATGCATCCCGGTTCTCCGCGGCCACTCGACTCGCCCTAAGGGGTGGGTAGAAGTTCTGTACTTTCGAAGCAAGGCAGTACTCGGCTTACCGGTTTCGACTACCTCCTACTCCCGGCATGCGGTTAGTACAATTCAATCCCCGATCAGCTCTGCCGACAACGACCGGTCCTTAATTGACTCAGACGGGGCTAAGGCACCCAGAAACCCTGTCCTGCGGCCATACCTATACATCATCTCCGTCCGGTCTCACATCTCCATATCCATTTCAATACTCAAGTACTGTAATATAAGTAGACATAACCTATGTCTCGCGAGTAACCGGAAATTACTCGACTTCTATATATCCTATATCTCGTGAGTGACAAGAAGTCACTCGACTTTTACCGAGAACTCCTAAGCATAGCATTACTATCGTCCTATCATGCTAGTATAAACTCAAGGAAACCTAGAGATCATGCAACTAGGGTTTCAACCAATTTCTATACGTAATGCACAAATAATAGATATATATAGATGTCATAATTTAAATTAATAGATTGTGCTCCGGGGCTTGCCTTGCGTCTGCTGCTCAACACTGGGGTGAGTTGGGCCTTGGGCCGACTCTCCACGATCCTCCTGCTGCGGGGCTTGCCCCTGCGGCTCCTGTGGCTCTGCAACCACCTCGAACACGATTCCTTCAGCAGCGGCGTCTATACGTATGCATATGATATGAGAATGTATGCAATATAATTTGAAACTTTGAAATAAACCTTAACCGATCACAAATACTGCTAACCGAACAACCCGACGTTCATAACCCTGCAAAAACCGGAATATCCGGATTTCAATCCGGAATATCCGGAATTTCCTGAGTATCCGGATTAATACCCAGAGTTTCCGGGTTTCACACAGTTTTCGCCCCCAAAACTGAAACTCTGATTTCTAGCAAAACCAACCTACAAAAATCAAAACCCTTCTAGACCCTAGTAGAGGGATTCATAAGAAGATGATTGACCGGAGGAAATCGATTTAAACCCCCTAGAACAAGGGACTTGCCAAACCCTAGCTTATTTACCTTGAGGTGAGCTCTTCCTTGCACCAAGAGCTTAAACCCAAGCCGCCCAGGGAAGAAGTACGCGGGAGAGGGGATCCACCACCCAATTGAAACTCCCTTGGACCTTGGATCAAGAGTAGAGGGAGGGTTTTTGGTCTCTAGGGTTTGGGGTGAGAGAGAGCACGGGAGAGAGTGAGGAGAGTGAATAACGGTTTATAACGTTTCGAAACAGTCACCAGACCCAAAACTCGTGATATAGCACTTCAGATCCGGACTATCCGGAAGAATATCCGGAGTATCCGAGTAAATCCTCAGTTTTCGGATGAAATGCCGGAGTATCCGGATATTTCCGGAAGTTCCGGGTCCCAATCTGGAAGTTCGGGTTTTCTCTGGCTCCAGAATTTGAAAACTAAGCCTGGATCCATTTCCGACTCTATTTGTAACGGACCGTCTTAAGTCACTAATTAGCTAATTAAATCCCAAGTTTAACACTCGGGTGTTACAATCTTCCCCCCAAAAAGAAATCTCGTCTCGAGATTTAGGGAAGGTGCAAGAATTTAAAACAAAGAGGGAATGGTTAAATACCTCGATGAGTTTGTAGCAACTCAGGATATTTGGACCGAAGAAATTCTTCTGTTTCCCAAGTGGCTTCCCGCTCGGAATGATTACTCCACTGAACCTTATAAAAATTGCTGGTTTGATTTCGAGTAACCCGAGTCTTGAAATCAACAATTTTTATTGGTTGCTCCGGATAGACAAGATCGGGCTCCAGTTGCAATTTCTCGATGTCAATCACCTTTTCTGGAACACGGAGACATTTCCGGAGTTGAGAGATATGAAAAATATTATGAACCGTGGATAATTGGGCAGAAAGTTCCAGACGATGCGCTACCGGCCCACATTGCTCAATGATGAGAAAAGGCCCAACGTAGCGAGGTGCAAGTTTCCCTTTTACGCCGAATCGCTGAATCCCTTTCATTGGAGAGACCCGTAAGTAAACATGATCTCCCACTTGAAACAGGACAGATCGACGTTTTTTATCCGCGTAACTCTTTTGTCGGGATTTTGCAATCTTTAAATTTTCCTGAATGACCCGAACCTGTTCTTCTGCTTCATTCACCATGTTCGTCCCAAAGAAAGTCCTTTCCCCAGCTTCTGACCAATTTAATGGCGTTATGCATTTCCGTCCATATAAAGCCTCAAAAGGAGCCATTCTGATGCTCTCCTGATAGCTATTGTTATAAGCGAACTCGGCTAAAGATAGGCATTCATCCCATTTCTGACTGTAAGTGAGTGCACACGCCCTGAGCATATCCTCCAGAATCTGATTGATTCTCTCCGTCTGGCCATCTGTCTGAGGATGATAGGCTGAACTGCGGATCAGTTGTGTACCAATAGCGGCATGAAAATGTTCCCAAAATCAGGCTATGAATTGAGTACCCCGGTCTGAAATGATTGTTTTCGGAATTCCATGGAGACTCACAATATGGTCCATATATAATTGTGCATATTATTTTGTCGTATGTGTTGTCTTTACCGGCAGAAAATGAGCCGACTTGGTAAGGCGATCCACAATAACCCATATGGAATCATGTCCCTTGGAAGTTTTGGGTAAGCCCACAATGAAATCCATACTGATGTCTTCCCACTTCCAGGATGGAATACTTAAGGGCTGTAAAGGGCCGGCTGATCTCAAATGGCTCGCTTTAACCCTCTGACAAGTGTCACATTCTGACACATATTTGGTAATTTCTCGCTTCATTCTGGTCCACTAGAAACGCTGCTTCAAATCTTGGTACATTTTATTACTGCCTGGATGGATTGAATACCTCGAGAGATGAGCTTCCTCAAGAATCTGCTTCCGTAGCTCCAAATCCTTAGGCACCACCAGGCGATTGTTAAACCATAACACACACTCACCATACTGGTGAAAACATGCAGCCTTAGGATCATTTTCCCTAAGCCTCTGGCTGATCTTCTCCATACCTGCATTATTTTTCTGAGCCTCCACAATTCGATCCCGGAGTGTAGGTGTGAGAGTAATATTAGCAAGTGCGCCTTCAGATACAATGGCCAGATTTAATTTCTCCATTTCTTGACATAAGGTTGCATGCACCGCTGTGGCTGAGATACAACTGCAACTGGCTTTGCGACTCAACGCATCGGCCACAACATTAGCCTTGCTCGGACGATAATGAATTTCCAGGTCATAATCCTTGATGAGTTCTAACCACCGTCTCTGGCGCAAATTCAGCTCGCTCTGGGTGAAAATATACTTAAGACTCTTGTGGTCTGAGTATATGTGAATAGGATTACCCAGAAGATAATGGCGCTAGATCTTTAATGCATGCACGACCGTTGCCAGCTCCAGATCATGAGTAGCATAATTCTCTTCATGCCGTCTAAGGGCTCTGGAGGCATAGGCAATCACTCGTTGATCCTGCATAAGGACGCAGCCTAGGCCCGTACCTGATGCATCATAATACACATCAAAAGGCCGGGTAATATCTGGCTGAGCGAGGACTGGGGCAGACATCAAAAGCTTTCTCAAAGTCTGGAAGGCCTGCTCGCATTTGTCGTCCCAACTAAACCTCACCCATTTCTTGAGTAACTCGGTCATGGGCCTAGAAATTTTAGAGAACTCCGGTACAAACCGGCGATAATAGCCTGCTAGCCCAAGGAAACTCCGGATCTCTGAAACAGACTCTGGAGTCTTCCAATTCAGGACATCCTGAATCTTGCTAGGATCAACAGAAATCCCCTTGTCTGAGATGATGTGGCCCAAGAACTGGACTTCCTTGAGCCAGAAATCACATTTGCTAAATTTGGCATACAGCTTGTGCTCCCGCAGGCGCTGAAGCACAATGCGGAGATGCTCTGCATGCTCTTCCTCATTCTTGGAAAATATCAGAATGTCGTCAATGAAAATCACGACGAACTTATCTAGCTCAGGCATGCATACCGAGTTCATGAGATACATAAAATGAGCAAGGGCATTGGTTAGCTCGAAAGACATGACCAGATATTCATAAAGCCTGTATCTGGTGGAGAAAGCCGTCTTGGGAATATCTTCAGCTCTGATCTTTATCTGATAATAACCCGAGCGGAGATCAATTTTTGAGAATACCCAGGCCCCGAATAGCTGATCAAACATGATGTCAATCCGGGGAAGTGGGTATTTATTCTTGATTGTGACGGCATTCAAAAGTCTATAATCCACACACAACCTGGGGCTTTCATCTTTCTTTTTCACAAAAAGTGCAGGACAGCCCCAAGGGCCAAGGTGACGTGCTAGGACGGATATAGCCTTTATCAAGCAGTTCTTGTAATTGTTTCTTTAACTCCGCCAACTCATTGGGTGGCATCCGATAAGGTCTTCGGGAAATTGGTGCCGTTTCCGGTTGCAACTCAATGGCAAACTCCACATCGCGATCAGGGGGCATTCCCGGCAAATCCTCCGGGAAGATGTCCGGATATTCGCATACCATGGGTATATCTGATAACTTCTTGTCCTCAGCGTGATTCACCGTATGGACCAACGGGGTGGAGCTCGCGAGAGACAGAGTCATCAAACCATGGACAGGAGAATTAATGTGCACAGATGAAGAAACAGTGTCAAGAATAACTCCATGAAATCTCATCCAATTCATGCCGAGAATAATATCCATCTTCTGGGTTGGCAACACTATAAGCTGGGTGGCAAAAATTTTCCCTTGTAACTGCAAGGGAATTTGCCTAACGAGTTGACTAGTAATCAAGTGCCCCCCGGGTGAGTGAATATTATATGGCCTGGATATGCTCTCCACTTCTAACCCTAGTCTGCTTATACATTCTTTGATAATAAATGTGTGAGATGCCCCAGAATCAAATAGCACAGTAACGGGGTGTCCGTTAATAGAGAACGTACCCGACATCACTAGTGCTCCCTCAGGGATGGCCTCGAAGGTGGTATAGTGCACTTGTCCTGGTTTGAAATGAGCCACTTGCTACTTCTGACTCTGCTGGCTGGACTGCTGGCCCTGCTTCGGTGGCATCAGACAGTTGTGTGCGAAATGTCCAGGCTGCCCACAGTTGTAGCACGGGAATAAAATGGGGCGCATCCCCGGCTGCTGCACCCATACTTTCTGCTCACCCTGCTGAGGAACAGGAGGTCTGGCTGTCCCCTGTGACGATGTGTACTGAGGGGGCCTGTATCCCCACTGCTGCTGTGGCTGGTGCTGAAAAGGGGCTCTCTGTGGGTCCGACTGTACTAGGCGGAACCTCTGAGGAGCACTGCCAGAAGATCCCACAGCCAGTGTCTTTCTCTTTTTCTCCGCCTTGTGAGCTAGATGGGCGTCCTCCTGAATGATAGCCCCGTTGACTAGCTCACTGAAACTGTCGAACCTGACCATTGCCAAGCGATCCTGGAGCTTGCTACTGAGCCCCTGCCTGAAACAGGCCTGCTTCTTCTCATCAGTGTCCATATGGTACCCGGCATACTGTGATAGAGTGTTGAAGGCCTGGGAATATTGTAGCACACTGTTATTGCCCTGCTTCAGGGCTAAGAACTCTGTGAGCTTCCTTCTAATCACCCCCGCTGGAATGTGATGTGCCCTGAAAGCTTCCTTCTAATCACCCCCGCTGGAATGTGATGTGCCCTGAAAGCTTCCTTGAACTGTGCCCAAATGAACCGCGTGTCTGCGGGGAACATTGCCACATGATTGTCCCACCATGTGCGTGCGGGACCCCGGAGCTGTTGAGCTGCAAACCCTGCCTTGTCATTGTCATTGTAGCGGTGCAGGGTGAATGTAACATCCCGAAAACTCACCAAAATAAATCATGCGATAAAGTTGTTTTTGTCGTTGAGCTCGACTCAAACCCTGAACCCTAATTCCCAGAACCTCTCCCGAACAACCCGACACCCGAGTTCAATCCACGTCCCATCTCTTTCCCATCCAACGCGACGCGTCGTGACCGGCCGCCGCGAATCCCGCTCCCTCTTTTTCCTCTTCTCCTTTTTCCCCTCTCCCCCCCTCCGACCGCGTGCCCCACCTTCCGCGGCCCGCGCGCCACGCGTGGCCGACCGCGGCCGCGGTCGCCGCTGGCGCACACCGCCCCCCCTCCTTTTTCCTTTCTCTCTCTCCCTTTTCCCCATTTTCTTTTTCTTCATTTCTTTTTCCTATTTTCTTTTCCTTTTTCCCTTCACCTTTTCTTTTCCTTTTTCTTTCTTTCCCACCCTTCCTCCCTTCTTTCTCTCCTTCCTCCCTCCCCTGTCGCGGCGCCCAGCCGTGCCGCCCGTCTCCCAGCCCCGGCCCGCCTGCCCGCACGCGCCCGTCCTTCCCCGAGCACGGCCGCACGCCCCCTGGACCCCGCTCCCGGCCGCTGCCCCGCACGCCGCGCCACCCCTGCCCCGCTCGGCCTGCCACCGGACGTCCCCGCGCGCTCTCAGCCCGCGCACCGCCCCTGCCCGCGACGCCGCCACGACACGGCCGCCCGCTCGCGCACCACCCCCCTCCTCGCGCTCACACGCCGCTTCCCACGCACACCCCCGCGTGCGCACCCGCGCGAGCGCACGCACGCACCGCGCCGCGGCGCACCGAGCCACCTCGACAACGGCCCACGCAGCCGTGCCACGCCGCCGCCCGTGCGCGCGCACGGGCTCCCCGCGCCGCGTCGCGGCCGCCTGGCCACGCCTGCCGCGCCCGCGCCCGGCCGACCCCACACACGCCCTCCCCAAAGCTCGCGTGCCGCGCCGCTCGCCGCACAAGCCGCTGCTACGCGCACGCGGTCGCCGCTCCGCTCAGTGCCGCCCGCGCGCGCAGCAACCGCCCTCGCCGCCGGCCGCACAGCGCCGCCGCCCCGCGACAAGCACAGCGCCCTTGGGGCCCTCCACGTGCTCGCCTGCCCGTGCCGCTGCCGAGCCGTCGCTTCACCCCGGTCTCGTCGTCCGCGCCGCCGCGTCGCGACGCAGACGCCATTAAGGCGCCCCGCGCCGCCCGCCGAGCTGCCACCGGCGCACGCCACCCTCCACCGCCTCGCTTGCTCTATAAAAGGGGTCCCCGCGAAGCTCCCCGCCTCCCACAAGCAACACCGCCGCCTCCAGCCCTCTCCCAAGCTACACAGCGCCGCCGCCACACCCCTTTTCGCCCGTCGCCGCCGGTCCGCGTGGCCAGACCTTCCCACTCCACCACAGCCTGAACCGAGGTAGGCATTAGAGCCCTCGGGGCTCCCTTCTCCTTTTCCCCTGACCCGGGCCGCCGCCATGACATGGGCCGCCGGCGAAGGCCGCCGCCGGCGCCCTGGGAGCGCCTCCCCTGTTCTGCGGGATGGAGGAAGGGGCAGGAAAGGGCATTTAGCCCAAAAGCCCCTCCCCTTTCCTTTATTTTTAAAAGAAACCCTCCACCCTTTTAGCCCTTTTGCAGAAACACCCCCGCCCCTAATATATTTGCAAATAAACCCTCTTCCAGTATAAACTTAATTTCAAATAGACCCCTGATTTCTCCAGAATAACCCAAAAGCTTCCAAAAATTACAAGCAGACCCCTGTCTACTCAAGATTATTCACAACCAGGTCCCTGGCCCCTTAACCAACCCACGAACCTTTATAAAACCTATCATTTTATGTACCAAACGAACTCTGATTAACCCGAAACTTTTACCACGCCACTCATAACCAAATCTTGGCCATGCCATTAGGGAGACACTCAAAAATGCCACTTCTATCTCCATATTTTATGTGATTCCGATTCGAGCTCAACGATAGGTCTTGTTTTGATTGGATGCTTGTTATGTGTGCTGTAGACCGCGGAGTGAACAAAGGAGAGCCCGTCAACGAGCAGTACTGTGAGCAGGAGAACGAGGACCAGTTCCACGACCCCGAGCCCGAAGGACAGGACTTCCCCGAAGGCTACGAAGACGGCAAGTTCAATCCCATCCTTTGATGCATGTTTCTGTCCTAGTTTTTATAAACACAACCCAATGGCCTGTTTTATAAAGTTGCATATGTTTTACTTACATGAAAACACGGTTGGATAGCCACCCCTTGATTTGTGATGACCATTCCTTGACCACCTAGATTAATGTCTGATTTTGCTTGGACGTTAATCGATATTAGAACGCTTAGGACTTCACTCATAATATAATTTATTTGATAAAGAAAATGTGTGCGTGTGGGAACGGATAAAATGTGGATTTTCGAAAGATGAGTATGGACGGGATGGACGGCATTTCTGTGTGAATTGCCGATTGGTGTGCTTATGCCTGTGTGGCAGGGCAAAGAAGGGAGATATCCATCTTGTCGTGTCTAAGGACCGAGTTGGTGTGTCATCTCACCTAACTCCACTATCGTGCAAACCACTCGACCGTTGAATGGGCAACGGCGTAGCATAAATCCCACTAGTTGGTGTGATAGCCATCAGGAGAGCTGAGAGCAACGGGTGACTAAGGAAAAGGGATAAGCCCCGAGTGACTTATGCCCGGTTATACCTAAGTGAACGGTTAATGACCCTTTGGTGCATCCCGTGATGGCTAGTCAGGCTTAGCTATGGTGGGTAATGGCTATGTTGGGATCTACACCAACACAACGGTGTTCGAGTTGTGGTATCCTACTTGTGGGTAAAGTTGCACATCTCTGCAGAGTTAAGAATCCATTCGAATAGTCCGTGCCCACAGTATTGGGCGAGTTACGGTGTGGTCACATAACTAGTGTTTCTTTGGGATGGGCTGGTGTGAGTTGTTTTGGAATTGTGTCCGGCAGTTGTGCCGTGTGCTACGACGGACGGGGAGTCCGGTAGCAGTTTTAAAACCTGAACTCTGTGTTACGGCAAAAAAAACTGATTTCTAAAAAGGTTTTCTTTAAAATAAACCCCTGCATAAAATATCGTTTTTGTTGCAAATTAAACCGTAACCCTATCCTTGATTTACCTATGCATATTACTCTGTTGTAACCCCCCCTCCGTGGGTGTGGTTGGACTTGCTAAGTACGTCTGTACTCACCCCACTCTTACTTTTTACAGAAGAAGACCCAGACTTCGTTCCAGACGACGCCGAGTAGGGTTATCGTTCTACACCCAACCTTGTCTGTGGAACCGGCCCTGTCGAGATGCCTCCGCTGTCGCAGTACTCTGAGCCCGTGGTGGACCCCATGTGGTTTGCGGTCTGGTGTTATGTCGTAGCTTGGTTAATTATTATTATCATCTGTATCGAGTGTCCACCAAGGTTTGTACGGTTTTGAACCATCTGATGTAATAAATGTGGCATCAGCCTCCTGGGACTGGTGCTTTGTATCACATTTAAGTCTTCTCTTATGAGGGGACGCTTCATGTGGTATCAGAGCTGTAGGTTGGCCGTAGGACGTGACCCTAGGATCGAAACCCGTTTTCAGGGCCTTTCACCTTAAGACTTTTCTATCCTTAATCCTTTCCTCACACAAACACTTACCTTTGGTTCTTGCCCTGTTCCAGATGGCCGACAATGGATGGATCGGCGGAATCTGTTTCGCAGAGCCCGGCCTTCCTAAGTTATTGATACTCAGCCTGGAACGCATTGGAGTTGTGGATCCACCAGAGTTTCTTTATCGAGAATACGACTCCAAGGGCACTCTTCGGTGTGACCTGATGATCTTCATAGCAAGAAGCACCCGCTACCCTGATGTGGACCCTTGGTTCATCTCCACCACTGGATTCCGTTTCCCGGACACCTATCGGAAAGCCGCCCGTAAAGCTCTGCGACGGCTCCGAGTGATCTACAAGCATCACCTTCAGCGGACTCCTATGGGGTTCTTCCCGCCAACTGAAGGAAGAGGCCGCACCTGGATCGCCCGGATGAGAGGACTCGGAAGGGAAGAAGAAGACCTGGAAGACACAGTATCCCACCTATCCATCTATCTCACCGGCCTGGATGAGCTCTACCTCGAGCAGGCAGCACAACTGAAGCAACAAGTCTGCAGAGCAGAAAAGGCAACCCAGGAGCTGGATGAACAACGGACAATAACTGTACACGCCGAGTATTCCCTAGCCGCCCTCCAAGTCCAAATGGATGAAAAAGAGGCAGAACTGGAAGAGCAAAAGGCAAGAGCCACACGTGCCGAGAATTCACTAGCCGCTCTCCAAGCTCGGATGCAGAGGTACGAGGCTCGTTGGGGAATAGGTGGATGGATAGAGGAAGATGAAGAAGAAGAACCCATGGAAACCCATTGGGACGTAGGTACTCAGACAGAGGAAGAAGAGCCCGAGGAAACCCATTGGGATAAGGGTACTCAGACCGATGACACCACGAATCAGTATCTCCCACTGAAGAAGCGCTCCCTTAGGATTGAGGAAGGATCCCCATGATAGGAGTAGTCTCAAAGCTAGAACCTTTGCTCTAATAATCATGTACCCATGAAGTTGTACCCACCATGATGCCATAAATAAAAATCATCTACCCCTTTTGTGTACCGCAAATTTTCGTGCAAGATCTTCACCCTATCTTTGTTTTCAGATGGCTGAGTAAGGATGGACCCAGGGCGACTGCCAAGCTACGCCTGGCTTCCCCAGCCTGTTGATCAACGCCCTGGAGAGCCTTGGCGTCACGGAACGCCCAATGTACTACAGCAGAGAGTACGAACATCATGGCACTCTCCGCTGCAGGGTGATCCTAGTCATCGCCAGAAGTGATTGCTACCCCGACATCCAGTCCTGGCGAGTGACCGCTACGGGATTTAGGCACCATGACACCTATCCCTTGGCCATCATAAAGACACTCCGCTACCTGTGCCGGATTTTCGAAGAACACCTAGCACCCACACCAATGAGATTCTTCCCGCCGGCAATCAGGATCCCTGTTTGGGAAGCTCGCATGAGGAGTCTAGAACGACGCCGCCATGAAGAGGACCCTCTGTACCAAGTGGCTAACTACCTGGCCGCTTTGGATCAACTCTTCGATGAGCAGGCCCACCTGCTGAGGGAGCAGACCCATCGTGCCGAGCAAGCTGAACTCGCGGTGAGGCTCCAACAGGTCCGAGTAGCCCAAGCCGAGGCAAGAGCCGCAGCCGCAATCAGCAGTGAAGCAGTTGCACAGGAGAGCCTCAGACAGGCCCGAGACCGGCGCATGTAAGAATGGACCAGAAGTGGGACCCCAGTTCCAGCCATCGGAGAAGACCATGTTCTACTTGGGACACCCGTCATAGGATGGGGAACGCTCTTTGGAAGCCCTCGAGCCCCACCCGAGAACCCCGAAGGGTCTACTGCTGTCGGAGAAAGAGAAGCTGCTGCGCAACCCCAAGAGAACGGGAACTTGGAGGACGGCGAGCAAGGACTACTCGCACCCCCCGCCTCAGGAGAAGGCTCACCCCGCGAGTAGAATGTCCAACCCTACCCTGTTGTTGTACCCTTCTAGCCCTTTCAGTTTAAGTTGTATCCCTAGTTTGAACCTGTACCCGGACGTGTAGTACGCGTTCTAGTCATGTTCCCGTGTTGTACCCTACCTCGCTTTAGTGAAAGTTGCTTGTTTGCCTTGTTGAGTGCTTGTTGTGTGTGTGCCTTTCGGCAGAAGGTTAATTCTACCTTTTTTTTTCAAAAATGCGAATTAAACAACTTAAACAACACCTAGTTCCAATCTCACGAAAACCCTACCCAATCTGCAGATGGTATCCCGAAGCGTCACGAGGGCCTCCCGTGTCAGGGACCCTGCGGCTGCTGATGCAGGAATGCGTCCTAACGGGCAGAACCATCCTCAGGAAGAACAAGAAGTGAGTCAGGGCAGAGGAGAAAATCATGATGCACAGCTGCCACCACCACCACCCCCCTTCGTGGACCTGGCACAAATAATCCATAACCAGACTCTCATACTGGAGACACTGGCCAATGCTCTAGTGAACAGGCATCCACGAGAGCAGACCTTCAATGACAAGCTGACAGCTTTTCTGAGGGCCAAGCCACCTACTTTTGCTGGATCCAGCAACCCCTTGGATGCGGATGATTGGCTCCGCGTGATCCAGAGGAAGCTCGAGCCGTTTGGGTGCCAGGATCGAGATAAAGTCCTTCTGGCAGCACATCAACTCACCGGGACTGCCTTAGCCTGGTGGGAAAATTACTGTGCTGCTGCCAGAGATGCCACCACCATCACCTGGAATGAATTCGTGAGGAAGTTCCGCCGTTATCACATCCCCTCGGCCACCATGAAGCGCAAGGCAGATGAATTTCGCGCACTTCAGCTGGGGAATATGATGGTAGAAGAATATACACACCAGTTTATGGAATTGGCTCGCTATGCACCAGAAGAAGTGAACGACGACGAGAAGAAGCAGGAAATGTTCAAGAAGGGACTAAATCCAGAACTCAGGACCCTGCTCACCCCTCAGATCTATCCTGACTTCAACACCTTGATGAACAAGGCAATCCTCACTGAGAAGGCCAAGAGTGATGAAAGAAAGGATAACAAGCGCAAGTTCCTGGAGAGCAAGGCCCGCCAGCAGGATCGTTCCCAGAAGGCCAGAAGCTTCAGCTACAATGCACCAAGGTCCCAAGCCCCAATGCAGTACAGAACTCAGTCCCAAGCGATAGGACCACGGGCCCCTAACACACAGCCCAGAAACCAGAACACCATGAGGGCCCCACAGAGTAATGCGAGCCAAGTCACCAACAACAACAGCAATGTGAGGGCCTGCTTCAACTGCCGTGAAACGGGTCACTTCATCGCCGATTGTCCCTATGCCAAGAACAAGCCGACTACATCAGCTTTCTCCAACACTGTGAACGGACCCAACCCAGTTCTGACGGGTGCCAACCGAGTGCCCCTCCGTGGCAACGGCAACAACAACAACAATCAACAGAGGCAATCCCAGCAGTCTTTCGGACGAGGCCGTGTCAACCACATCGACGCGCAGGAAGCTCAAGGAGCTCAGGGCGTAGTACTCGGTGAGTACCTAGTCAGCTCAACTCTTGCAACAGTACTATTTGATTCTGGAGCATCACACTCATTTATATCCTCGAGTTTTGTGGAGAAACATAAAATACCTACAGTACTACTGAAGACACCCCTATTGACCCGGACGCCCGGAGGAGACATCAGGTGTCAACTGGGTTGTCTACGGGTGAGGATTAATTTAAGTGGGGTAGAGTTTCTAGCAGATCTAGTAGTACTTAAGTCAGAAGGGATAGATGTGATCCTTGGAATGGATTGGCTGAGCAAACACAATGGCCTCATAGGTTGTACGGACAAGGTAGTCCACCTAACAAACCTAGAGGGAGTCCGAGTGACCTGTCACACCCGGGAAAGTGGAGCGAACCCGATGGTATTCAGCATGGAAGCCAAGTCCTTGGAAGAAGTCCCAGTAGTGAACGAGTATCCAGATGTCTTCCCGGAAGAACTTCCCGGTATGCCACCAGATAGGGACGTAGAATTTGTCATTGATCTTGTTCCTGGAACCGCCTCCATAGCCAAGAGACCTTATAGGATGGCAGCCTCCGAGTTGGCGGAGTTAAAGAAACAACTAGAGGGGTTGCAACGGATTGGCTTCATCAGGCCAAGTTCGTCGCCTTGGGGAGCCCCGGTTCTATTTGTCAAAAAGAAGGACGGAAGTATGAGATTATGTGTAGACTACCGAGCACTGAACGAAGTCACTATCAAAAATAAGTACCCCCTTCCCAGGATCGATGATCTTTTTGACCAATTAAAAGGAGCTAGGTACTTTTCCAAGATTGACCTGAGGTCCGGCTATTTTCAGCTCAAAATCAGGGAGAGCGACATCCCGAAGACAGCTTTTGTCACCCGGTATGGGCAGTTTGAGTTTACGGTGATGTCTTTTGGACTGACAAATGCACCTGCCTATTTCATGAACCTCATGAACAAAGTGTTTATGGACGAGCTAGATAAGTTTGTCGTAGTCTTCATTGACGACATACTTATTTACTCGAAGAGTATTCAGGAGCACGAGCAACACCTGAGGGTAGTTCTGGAGTAGCTGAGAATGCATAGGCTATACGCCAAAATTCAGCAAGTGTGAGTTCTGGCTGGAGAAAGTAGCTTTCCTTGGCCATATCTTGACCGCGAAAGGAGTAGCAGTAGATCCCGAGAAGGTCGAAGCAGTCTCCAACTGGCAGCAACCAACTAATGTCAGTGAGATCAGAAGTTTTCTCGGATTAGCTGGGTATTATCGGAGATTCATTGAGGGATTTTCTAAGATAGCCCGGCCCATGACAGAGCTGCTCAAGAAAGAGAAGAAGTTCACCTGGACGGAGTCGTGTGAAAGAAGCTTCCAGGAGTTGAAGCGAAGATTGACGACAGCCCCAGTGCTAACCCAGCCGAATATTCATCGGGATTTTGTCATCTATTGTGATGCGTCCCGACAAGGATTGGGTTGTGTATTAATGCAAGATGGGAAAGTTGTTGCATATGCTTCCCGTCAGCTCAGGACTCATGAGCAAAACTACCCGACCCATGACTTGGAACTTGCAGCCGTAGTGCACGCACTTAAGATTTGGAGGCATTATTTGATTGGAAATAAGTGCGAAATCTTTACCGACCATAAAAGTCTGAAGTATATCTTCACCCAGCCAGACTTGAACTTGAGACAGAGAAGATGGTTGGAATTGGTCAAAGATTACAATTTGGAAATTCATTACCACCCGGGAAAGGCAAACGTAGTGGCCGACGCCCTTAGTCGGAAATCCTACGGGCCCAAGGATGACCATTTACGGGAGGATATGGCACGATTAAATATGCACATTGTCCCTCGAGGCTCCAGCCAAGTGCTGAACGTCCAATCCACTCTAGAAGAAAGAATCAGGAGAGCCCAAAGATCGGACAAGGGACTGATGGAAATCCGGAGGCAGACCGGAGAAAATAAGGCACCAGACTTTAGAGTGGATAATAAAGGAACGCTATGGTATAAAGATAGAATCTGTGTGCCCCAGAAAGGAGATTTCAGACAAATAATCATGGATGAAGCCCACAACTCAGCCTACTCTATTCACCCAGGATCCACCAAAATGTATATGGATTTAAAACGGAAATATTGGTGGAATGGGATGAAGGCAGATATTGCACGATTCGTCGCCCATTGCGATACTTGCCAGAGGATCAAAGCTGAACACCAAAAGCCGGCAGGATTGTTGCAGCCCCTACCCATTCCGGTTTGGAAATGGGATGAAATAGGGATGGATTTTGTAGTAGGCTTGCCCAGAACCCAGAAAGGACACGATTCCATATGGGTAATAATGGACCGACTCACTAAATCAGCTCACTTCATACCCGTGCGGACCAACTACGGCGGAGAGAAGCTAGCCAAGCTTTACGTGGAAAATATAGTGAAGTTGCATGGTGTACCCAGCCGAATTGTATCAGATAGAGGGACCCAGTTCACCTCTAGATTTTGGAAAAGTTTGCATAAAGCCATGGGCACCAAGCTAGACTTTAGCTCCGCTTATCACCCCCAGACTGATGGTCAGACAGAAAGGGTAAACCAGATTATGGAAGATATGTTGAGAGCATGTGTCCTCACTTATGGCAAAGATTGGGAGCAGAGTTTACCCTATGCCGAGTTCTCATACAACAACGGGTATGTCGCCGTTCGAGGCTCTCTACGGAAGGAAATGCAGAACCCCTCTGATGTGGTCAGAAGTTGGAGAACGTGCTCTAGTCGGGCCCGCCCTCATAAAGGAAGCAGAAGAAAGGGTTGCCGAGATTAGAGAAAAGCTGAAAGCAGCCCAGTCCCGACAGAAAAGCTACGCCAACAAGAAAAGATGGGAAATAAGTTTCAGTCCAGGGGATTTTGTGTATCTCAAGGTATCACCCATTCGAGGAACCCGAAGATTTCAGGTACAAGGAAAATTGGCCCCTCGTTACATTGGGCCATACCGAGTTTTGAAGAAAGTCGGAGCAGTAGCATACTGTTTGGATCTACCAGAAGAAATGTCCGATATACATCCAGTATTCCACGTCTCGCAGCTTAGAAGATGTTTGAGGGTACCCGAGGCAGAACATGTGCCAGTAGAAACGATAGATCTACAGCCAGACTTACGATATCAGGAAGTTCCGGTCAAGATTCTAGACACTGTCACTAGGAGAACCAGAAACTCCGAAGTACGGATTTGCAGAGTTCAGTGGAGCAGACATGGAGTGGAGGTAGCAACCTGGGAACGTGAAGACGCTCTAAAGAAGGAGTTTCCCCACCTGTTTAGAAATCAGCCGAATCTCGAGGACGAGATTCATTTTAAGTGGGGTAGGTTTGTAACATCCCGAAAACTCACCAAAATAAATCATGCGATAAAGTTGTTTTTGTCGTTGAGCTCGACTCAAACCCTGAACCCTAATTCCCAGAACCTCTCCCGAACAACCCGACACCCGAGTTCAATCCACGTCCCATCTCTTTCCCATCCAACGCGACGCGTCGTGACCGGCCGCCGCGAATCCCGCTCCCTCTTTTTCCCCTTCTCCTTTTTCCCCTCTCCCCCCCTCCGACTGCGTGCCCCACCTTCCGCGGCCCGCGCGCCACGCGTGGCCGACCGCGGCCGCGGTCACCGCTGGCGCACACCGCCCCCCCTCCTTTTTCCTTTCTCTCTCTCTCCCTTTTCCCCATTTTTTTTCTTCATTTCTTTTTCCTATTTTCTTTTCCTTTTTCCCTTCACCTTTTCTTTACCTTTTTCTTTCTTTCCCACCCTTCCTCCCTTCTTTCTCTCCTTCCTCCCTCCCCTGTCGCGCGCCCAGCCGTGCCGCCCGTCTCCCAGCCCCGGCCCTCCTGCCCGCACGCGCCCGTCCTTCCCCGAGCACGGCCGCACGCCCCCTGGACCCCGCTCCCGGCCGCTGCCCCACACGCCGCGCCACCCCTGCCCCGCTCGGCCTGCCACCGGACGCCCGCGCACGCTCCCAGCCCGCGCACCGCCCCTGCCCGCGACGCCGCCACGACACGGCCGCCCGCTCGCGCACCACCCCCCTCCTCGCGCTCACACACCGCTTCCCACGCACACCCCCGCGTGCGCACCTGCGCTAGCGCACGCACGCACCGCGCCGCGGCGCACCGAGCCACCTCGACAACGGCCCACGCAGCCTTGCCACGCCGCCGCCCGTGCGCGCGCACGGGCTCCCCGCGCCGCGTCGCGGCCGCCTGGACACGCTCGCCGCGCCCGCGCCCGGCCGACCCCACACGCGCCCTCCCCAAAGCTCGCGTGCCGCGCCGCTCGCCGCACAAGCCGCTGCTACGCGCACGCGGTCGCCGCTCCGCTCAGCGCCGCCCGCGCGCGCAGCAACCGCCCTCGTCGCCGGCCGCACAGTGCCGCCTCCCCGCGACAAGCACAGCGCCCTTGGGGCCCTCCACGTGCTCGCCTGCCCGTGCCGCTGCCGAGCCGTCGCTTCACCCCGGTCTCGCCGTCCGCGCCGCCGCGTCGCGACGCAGACGCCATTAAGGCGCCCCGCGCCGCCCGCCGAGCTGCCACCGGCGCACGCCACCCTCCACCGCCTCGCTTGCTCTATAAAAGGGGTCCCCGCGAAGCTCCCCGCCTCCCACAAGCAACACCGCCGCCTCCAGCCCTCTCCCAAGCTACACAGCGCCGCCGCCACACCCCTTTTCGCCCGTCGCCGCCGGTCCGCGTGGCCAGACCTTCCCACTCCACCACAGCCTGAACCGAGGTAGGCATTATAGCCCTCGGGGCTCCCTTCTCCTTTTCCCCTGACCCGGGCCGCCGCCATGACCTGGGCCGCCGGCGAAGGCCGCCACCGGCGCCCTGGGAGCGCCTCCCTGTTCTGCGGGATGGAGGAAGGGGAAGGAAAGGGCATTTAGCCCAAAAGCCCCTCCCCTTTCCTTTATTTTTAAAAGAAACCCTCCACCCTTTTAGCCCTTTTGCAGAAACACCCCCGCCCCTAATATATTTGCAAATAAACCCTCTTCCAGTATAAACTTAATTTCAAATAGACCCCTGATTTCTCCAGAATAACCCAAAAGCTTCCAAAAATTACAAGCAGACCCCTGTCTACTCAAGATTATTCACAACCAGGTCCCTGGCCCCTTAACCAACCCACGAACCTTTATAAAACCTATCATTTTATGTACCAAACGAACTCTGATTAACCCAAAACTTTTACCATGCCACTCATAACCAAATCTTGGCCATGCCATTAGGGAGACACTCAAAAATGCCACTTCTATCTCTATATTTTATGTGATTCCGATTCGAGCTCAATGATAGGTCTTGTTTTGATTGGATGCTTGTTATGTGTGCTGTAGACTGCGGAGTGAACGAAGGAGAGCCCGTCAACGAGCAGTACTGTGAGCAGGAGAACGAGGACCAGTTCCACGACCCCGAGCCCGAAGGACAGGACTTCCCCGAAGGCTACGAAGACGGCAAGTTCAATCCCATCCTTTGATGCATGTTTCTGTCCTAGTTTTTATAAACACAACCCAATGGCCTGTTTTATAAAGTTGCATATGTTTTACTTGCATGAAAACACGGTTGGATAGCCACCCCTTGATTTGTGATGACCATTCATTGACCACCTAGATTAATGTCTGATTTTGCTTGGACGTTAATCGATATTAGAACGCTTAGGACTTCACTCATAATATAATTTATTTGATAAAGAAAATGTGTGCGTGTGGGAAGGGATAAAATGTGGATTTTCGAAAGATGAGTATGGACGGGATGGACGGCATTTCTGTGTGAATTGCCAATTGGTGTGCTTATGCCTGTGTGGCAGGGCAAAGAAGGGAGATATCCATCTTGTCGTGTCTAAGGACCGAGTTGGTGTGTCATCTCACCTAACTCCACTATCGTGCAAACCACTCGACCGTTGAATGGGCAACGGCGTAGCATAAATCCCACTAGTTGGTGTGATAGCCATCAGGAGAGCTGAGAGCAACGGGTGACTAAGGAAAAGGGATAAGCCCCGAGTGACTTATGCCCGGTTATACCTAAGTGAACGGTTAATGACCCCTTGGTGCATCCCGTGATGGCTAGTCAGGCTTAGCTATTGTGGGTAATGGCTATGTTGGGATCTACACCGACACAACGGTGTTCGAGTTGTGGTATCCTACTTGTGGGTAAAGTTGCACACCTCTGCAGAGTTAAGAATCTATTCGAATAGTCCGTGCCCACGGTATTGGGCGAGTTACGGTGTGGTCACATAACTAGTGTTTCTTTGGGATGGGCTGGTGTGAGTTGTTTTGGAATTGTGTCCGGCAGTTGTGCCGTGTGCTACGACGGACGGGGAGTCCGGTAGCAGTTTTAAAACCTGAACTCTGTGTTACGGTAAAAAAAAACTGATTTCTAAAAAGGTTTTCTTTAAAATAAACCCCTGCATAAAATATCGTTTTTGCTGCAAATTAAACCGTAACCCTATCCTTGATTTACCTATGCATATTACTCTGTTGTAACCCCCCCCCCCTCCGTGGGTGTGGTTGGACTTGCTGAGTACGTCTGTACTCACCCCACTCTTACTTTTTACAGAAGAAGACCCAGACTTCGTTCCAGACGACGCCGAGTAGGGTTATCGTTCTACACCCAACCTTGTCTGTGGAACCGGCCCTGTCGAGATGCCTCCGCTGTCGCAGTACTCTGAGCCCGTGGTGGACCCCATGTGGTTTGCGGTCTGGTGTTATGTCGTAGCTTGGTTAATTATTATTATCATCTGTATCGAGTGTCCACCAAGGTTTGTACGGTTTTGAACCATCTGATGTAATAAATGTGGCATCAGCCTCCTGGGACTGGTGCTTTGTATCACATTTAAGTCTTCTCTTATGAGGGGACGCTTCAGTGAACTTGGACTCAATAGTCCGAAGCCAGCTGTCCGCCTCCAATGGTTCATCCGCCTTATGGAAGAGTGGTGGCTGCGTAGCCAGAAACTCCGGATATCCAGGAGCTGGGGGCTGGGGATGATGTTCGTGCCGCTGTGCCCTGCCCTGCGCCATAATCTCCCGGAGGAGTGTCGTCTGCTCATCGCGTCCGATGAGCATGGCCGCAATGGCTTGGGCCAAATCAGGAGGGTTCGGTGGTTCGCCCATTCTGCATTCAGCCATGGTTGGGTCAGTCCCAAATTTTTTTTTATTACAAAACAATCAACCCTAGAAGAATGCAGAAAGCATAAATTAAATCAAAAGCCAGAATTCTTTTTGCAACTAAATCCGGACTATCTGGATTCTCACCCGGAATATCCGGATACCCCCACCCGGACTATCCAGACCTATGTGCGGAGTCTCCGGATACACTCGTGGTGTTTCAATTCGTCCCCACCCTCAAAATGCAAGAATCTTTTTAAATCAATGAATGACATGATGCACAATGCATGAACGTCCTACGGTGACCTCTCATCTCCATCAAAATAATCTAGCTGTGACTTTAACAATAACTATATAGGGCTATTACAATTAACCCCCGCCCACGCTACTAAATAACCTTTGTCTTAAGTTGAAATTCATTTTTAAGTCGTAAAAACCTCAAAATTAGTCATGCTCGTACCACCCCCAGTGTGTTTCGGCTCTGATACCAGCTGTGACGGAACCGCCAAATTAAAACTCTAATTAAGCGTAATGGCCATCATTTGAACACATCGGGCACATTAGATTAACGGCTTAATTTGGCGATCCTTTCTCAACCTACAACTACTCGAAGGTGGGCGCAGATGGTACAAGCACGGCATATTACTAGAAAATATAAACTCAAAGAAATCAAAAACAATAAGTTTTACAAACCGAGCTCAAGTAGATTTACAATAATTTACAATGCTTTACAATAGATGGTCTGAAGTTCGAAATCAAAAGATCCTACAACTACTCTAGCTTTCACCAGTTCTGAACTATCAAGACCGGTCAGACCGGTCTGCGCAAAACAGAAAGGCCACACACTCAGCCCTCAAGCGTATGACCCGAAAAGTCCTCAACCTAAGAGTCTCTCTCCACCACTTCCCACCCCTCTGCATCTCTGCGGATAAATTTAACGCAGCAGGGGTAGAAATCGACGTCCGGGTGTCCTGAAATAATAATTGTGGCAACAAACCCTGAGTATGCTAATACTCAGCAAGGCTTACCCAACCAGTGGGTATAACTTAGCCCACATAACTAGACATGTAAGGCTTTTGGCTGGTGGTTATTTTTGCAGAAAGAGCGACTAAAGTAGTTTCCTTACTTTCATTATTTTAGCTCCAGGTTCTATATAAATGAACTCTCATCTAATATTTGCATAGACCCACTATAGCAATCATTGTGGTGCAAGCAAAATAATTCAATGTACTCAATATTTTATATAAATATACATAACTCACATTCTAACATTTTGTTACGATGCAGCAAAGAGATCAAGGCCCTCATAACCGCGAGACACGGCGAATCGATCCGATTTAACCTTGCAAGGTAGACCTACCCAACACGGCACGCATTTGCCCCGTCGGACTATACATGCCAACCATTCCCCTCCCTGCCTCGAACAACAGAACCGCCCCACCTGCATATAGTCAGCCGAGCCCTACGAGAGACCACCAAAAGTAAACATATGCATCCCGATTCTCCACGGCCACTCGACTCGCCCTAAGGGGTGGGTAGAAGTTCTGTACTTTCGAAGCAAGGCAGTACTCGGCTTACCGGTTTCGACTACCTCCTACTCCCGGCATGCGGTTAGTACAATTCAATCCCCGATCAGCACTGCCGACAACGACCGGTCCTTAATCGACTCAGACGGGGCTAAGGCACCCAGAAACCCTGTCCTGCGGCCATACCTATACATCATCCCCGCCCGGTCTCACATCTCCATATCCATTTCAATACTCAAGTACTGTAATATAAGTAGACATAACCTATGTCTCGCGAGTAACCGGAAATTACTTGACTTCTACATATCCTATATCTCGCGAGTGACAAGAAGTCACTCGACTTTTACCGAGAACTCCTAAGCATAGCATTACTATCGTCCTATCATGCTAGTATAAACTCATGGAAACTTAGAGATCATGCAACTAGGGTTTCAACCAATTTCTATACGTAATGCACAAATAATAGATATATATATATAGATGTCATAATTTAAATTAATAGGTTGTGCTCTGGGGCTTGCCTTGCGTCTGCTGCTCAACACTGGGGTGAGTTGGGCCTTGGGCCGACTTTCCACGATCCTCCTGCTGCGGGGCTTGCCCCTGCGGCTCCTGTGGCTCCGCAACCACCTCGTACACGATTCCTTCAGCGGCGACATCTATACGTATGCATATGATATGAGAATGTATGCAATATAATTTGAAACTTTGAAATAAACCTTAACCGATCACAAATACTGCTAACCGAACAACCCGACGTTCATAACCCTGCAAAAACCGGAATATCCGGATTTTCTGGAGTATCCGGATTAATACCCAGAGTTTCCGGGTTTCACACAGTTTTCGCCCCCAAAACTGAAACTCTGATTTCTAGCAAAACTAACCTACAAAAATCAAAACCCTTCTAGACCCTAGTAGAGGGATTCATAAGAAGATGATTGACCGGAGGAAATCGATTTAAACCCCCTAGAACAAGGGACTTGCCAAACCCTAGCTTATTTACCTTGAGGTGAGCTCTTCCTTGCACCAAGAGCTTGAACCCAAGCCGCCCAGGGAAGAAGTACGCGGGAGAGGGGATCCACCACCCAATTGAAGCTCCCTTGGGCCTTGGATCAAGAGTAGAGGGAGGGTTTTTGGTCTCTAGGGTTTGGGGTGAGAGAGAGCACGGGAGAGAGTGAGAGAGGAGAGTGAGGAGAGTGAATAACGGTTTATAACGTTTCGAAACAGTCACCAGACCCAAAACTCGTGATATAGCACTTCAGGTCCGGACTATCCGGAAGAATATCCGGAGTATCCGGGTAAATCTGGAGTTTCCGGATGAAATGCCGGAGTATCCGGATATTTCCGAAAGTTCCGGGTCCCAATCCGTAAGTTCTGGTTTTCTATGGCTCCAGAATTTGAAAACTAAGCCTGGATCCATTTCCGACTATATTTGTAACGGAACGTCTTAAGTCACTAATTAGCTAATTAAATCCCAAGTTTAACACTCGGGTGTTACAAAGCAGCAGCCTGGCTTCGTCGTGGCCGTGAGCGCGGAGGCCGCCCGCACGGGCGCTGGCGCGTGCAGGTGCTCGCTGGTCCTCCTCCTGGGCGGTGTCAAGGTCTGGGCCTCCGACCATCTCGAGGATTTCATGGCGCGCGCCCTGTGCCGGCTCGAGCTCACGGAGGACGGCCAGCTGCGGCTGACGGACGGCGGCGGGAACGTCGGGTGGCTGACCGGCACGGCGGGACTAGGCGTGAAGGTGATGAGGCACCGTCTCCGATCCTCTTCTCCATTGTTTGCTCAATGCTTTGTTCTTGCATGATCTCGCCACGGTTCAGCGTTCTGCGACGAGGAGATTAGGATTTGTTTCGTGGATTTTTTTTTGAAACGAACCAGGCAGAAGAGCTGCCGATTATATTAAATAAGAAGATAAAAGTCTAGATTGGACAGTACAACAATAGAGAGATAAAACAACTCTGCATCAAGCAACTCGACAACCACATGACGCATCACTCAAATACTCAAAGCAAGAAAACACCACTCCAGCACTCAGCTACCTCAAACTCCACAACTCAAATATCTCTGTCTGTGGCCGCTTGACTCAAACAGCTTCATGTGCCACCACCTCTAGTAATTCATCAATGCCTTCTCCAACGGTCCAACCATACCGATTAGGGCATTGTCGATCGTTTCTGCCCCATCATTGTTGAGGTTGAACATCTCATTCAGAGCATCACTCACATCTAGTGGTAGGGGGCCATTGAACATGCCAATAAACTCATGGAGTGCGGCTTCAATTGGCTCAGGCTCGTCATTATAAAGTTCAAGCTTGCGACAAAGTTACGTTGCGCTTGCTGCATTTGAGTCATCGGATGTCTGGTGGAGAGACGTGCACTACGCCGTACTGATGACATGTCGAAAGTGCGTCGCCGGCATTGGCGAGGAGCTGGTGTTGGTGCTAGAGCTCTCTGTGGTGCTGGGGGCTGCAGCACTGGCTGTGGCGGGGTGGTGAAGAGGCTAGCCACACCCAAAGCATCATGATGGCTTGCCAACTCGTCAGCAGGTGCTGCCGCCACACCATCCAATTGATTGTTGTTGTTGTCAGCATTCTGGAGCAGCATGTTAATTGGTGTTGGTGTCCTTGGTAGAGAAGGTGGCTGCACCACCGGAAGAGGTGGAGTGGCGACGAGGCTTGCAGTCCCCGACGTGGTCAGGCTGCACTCGAAGTTGCCATCAGTTGAAACAATTGTGACTGAATTTTCAGCAGTGTGGACGGTCGATGTTGGCATGTTGGTGTCAGTTGGCTCGTCATGTTTAGACTCCAAACTAGTGAGCACTGCATCACTAGTCGCCACGACATGCAGTGTGTTGTTGTCCATTAGATCTTTAGTGGAATGTGGCATCAGCCTGCTAGTGTCGTCCTGCTCAATGGTTGCAGCCACGCCGCCCTTGGCATAGATATTGGTAACCATCTCAATCCTCTGAAGCGCGTCCTCCACGTCTTGGTGAGAGACGGGGCTTGAAGAGAAGTTTGTTTCAGCCGATGGCATGTCTTGTAGCAGTCTGTTGAACACCTGATGAACCGGCACCGGAGGCAGAAGGCCAGACGCCCCTTGGCTGATGCCGACCACATCGTGCTCTCGCGAGAATCGTTCATTCTCTCGAAAAGCTGCACAAGTGCCATGAATCTCACGATGCTCAGGTTGGAGTTCACGGTCAAGGTAGTTCTCGGTGTTCTTCAACCAATCATGGATTTTGTTCTGTAGTTCAGACAATCGAGCATGGAGAGGCAAGGTGGCACTAGCAACAATCTGTTGTATTTCATCACGGAGAGTGGCAACTTGCGCTTCAAAGAAAGCTTGTAGACTCAATAACTCCTTGGACTTGATTATCTCTGATAGTGGAGAAACCGGTGGAGGTTCTTGGGTTCTCGGTGTTGCGTCTGATAAGTGTGAGAAATGACGGGCGGTAGCTTCGCGGCCACAATCACGGGCCCGGTGGCCGGAGTGGAAGCAGTTGAAGCAACGAACAGGTTCATGGCAGGTTGCGGCGCGATGGTCGTAGGCGAGGCAGATGAAGCAGCGTCCATTGGTTTTGTCACGGAAGGCACGAAGTCCCGGCGAGATGTACTGCTGGTATTGCGGACGAGATGTCGACAAGCATGTCCGGAACTGCGTTTCCCTTCTCCACACAGTTTTGAGTAGCGGTCTCGTCGACGTCGTGGACTGGGTGACATGAGATGTCTTGATTGCGTTCTGCGCCCCCGATTGCTCTCTGACTGTCGTAGCACCGGGATTGGCTGCACGCGATGTGCCTGCCTCTGCGCAATTGGATCATTCTTAGCATTAGGCGGTGCGGGAGGTGTGTCCAGGTTGAAGCAGCTCTCCTGGTTCTTGGAAGGCGCAGGCTCCCCCGACGAGACGAAGAGGTTTGGGAAGAGCTGACGAAAAAGCGTGGGTGCCGCCAACTGGGGAGGTTGCGCCGGCAGAGTTGGGAGGGGCGGCGGCGGTGGCGGTATAGGAGAGGATGGAGCAGGGGAGGTCGCCGGAGCTGAGCCCGCATCCTGGGCTGGCCTAGTGAGTGGAGGAGGTGGATCCACCATCAGCACTTCATCAACATCCTCGTCGTCGGAGTCAATCTCGAGAGCGTTGCTGGGGGTACGGAGGAGCGTGGGGGCTGGAGCGATGGGCGGCGGCGGGTCGGCCATCTCCATCAAAGCAGCATCAGCTGGGAAGGAGCAGCAATGGTCGACAACGCAGCATCCCGAGACTCGCCGGCTGCCGCTGCAGGCGGCTGCAGGCGACGGCCCGCGCGACGGACGACCCCCTGCTCACATGGAGGCGGAGGAAGCCAAGCCGAGGAGATGCAGTGGAGTGGAGGGCCTCGACTGATCACGCGCGGCGAGGCTGAACCTGTGGGATGCGATGGTGAAGGTTGGGTAGTGGCTGATGGCGGGGGTGACCGGCGGACGGAGCTTGTAGTAGCAACGGTGAAGTCCTCCCTGATCTCCTCACACGTGCAACCAGAGGAGCTGCAGGTGGGATGCAAGGATAGAGCAGGTGGAGGAGTTCGTCGATCTGTGACTGGATGAGGCAGAGGAGGCTGGGGCTGGGAGATCAAAGCGGCGGCGGCGCTGGAGGTCCGGCGGCGGCGGCCGCGTCTCTCTCTCTCTCTCTCAATTCTGTTTCGTGGATCTTGATAGAGTAGGCAATGGAACAGTGTTAGGATCATCGGGTCTCTGGGTTTTAGGCGTCTACATCCACGGTTTTTTGTTTAGAATTGCCATCTAGAGGTTCTGCTGAACCACGGGGCATTGCAATCGGGCGATCCTTTTGAAACACGGATTTGGAATTGCCAAAGCAATATGAACACCCAATGGACCTAATAACAAATTCCTAGACTATTGAGAAGGGAACAAAAGGAAAATTCTGAAGCATGTTGTTCCACAATGCAGAATTAGCAAATATACCGTCTAAAAGGTTTTATGCATGTGTTTCGTAAAAGCGCGGGAAGGACGTGAATTATTTTTGCATGTGTTTTATAAAAGCGCGGGAAGGGTGTGAATGATTTAAAAAAACCGTTACAATAGTGAAACTAGTTTTATGAGGTGAAATAAGCGTATGTGTAACTTAGAAGGTTTATGGTGTGTTTCATAGAAACGCGGGAAATGTGTCAATATATTTTATTCAACGAAAAGAGAGAAGTTGGACTGGAACTAAATATTCTCCAAGTTATCCACTTAGGAATTAATTCATCCCAAGCTGTAGTAACATTTTTTTATAATTGAGCAAACAAGTGATGGCTAATAATTGTATGTTTGGATTGTTTCCCTTTGTTTTCTATATGAAATTTAATTATGTAATCTCACACCAGCTTTAATTTGCTATGCAAACAAGGCCACTCCTCTAGTCCTGCCAAAGCCACTAGGGTTGAACTTTACTTTAACATTTTTAAGATTAAAAAACTGCATATCACAAATTTATTCCTTGTACTAGCATTGAGCCTATTTTATCCAAATAATTTTTAAATTCTGTGAGCCCTCATCTTATTGCAGCTGGATGGGGTTAATGAGCATATTGAGTAATTGAGACGAGGAGATTGAGGATGAGGAATTAACACGTACATGCAACCAAAAAAAAAACCTTGCGGCCATTTAATGTTATTATAATAGACTAGTACTCCCATTTTTACCACGCGCTAGTATTAAAATGAGATAAACTCCTTTTATATGGAAAAATAATGTATTGGCAAAAAATAAAGGAGAGAAAACACTAGTGTTAAAATGGGATCAACATTCTTTTATCCTTAAAAGATCTCGCTAATTCGATGTTAAATTCTCTTTAAAAACAGAATATGGCAATTGCGATGTCCACAGTCAGTGTTCAATATCTTGAACTTCTTTTTTTTTGCAAATACTTTACCGTATATATCAAACATTACATCAGTGGTGGCAGGAGGATCAAGACGTTGGATCTTTCTTTAACTAAGTATACTACTGTTGGAATAAAGTTGGGTGCATACAGACCAGAGCAAACGCGCGTCGCCACACACACACAAGAGGCCCATGGATTAAAGTGGGATATACATATTCTTGTGGGCATAGCAGAAAAATGGTAGTGTTCATGATATAGTGGGATAAACATTAAGCAGATGTATTACGGATGAAACATGCAAAACTGAAAGTTAAGGTCTAGTACTTGTTTTCTTCTGAAACCTCTAACAATGACACGTCTGCACGCAGGCTCTGCACTTGGATGGCGAGACCGGCAATCTCGTACTCGTCGACGCCCAGAACCGCACGATGTGGCAAAGCTCCGACGATCCAACGGATAAATTCCTGCGCGGCCAGCACCGCAGACTGCCGGCGTACTTCGTCTCGTCCATGGCTAACGCGATGTCCTCGCCATTCTACTCCTTGGAGCTCGACGACGACAAGATCGCCGCCTACTTCCACGTCGGGTATACGAGCTACACCTACTGGGAGCTCTCCGTGGCAGCAAACCGGACGATGGCATCAGCAAGGCTCGACGGGTCGGGGCTCAAGATGCTCGACGCGCGGGGAGTCATGGTGGCGCAGGTCTCACCGCCGGCTAAGAAGCCGCCTCTTAGTTTCTTGGCGCTCGGCGGCGACGGCAACCTGGAGATGTACTACTACGACGGCCGCCACCGGAGGTTCAGGTTCTCGTACAAGGCGCTCGGCCTCTGCGAGCTCCCGCTCTCCTGCGGCGTCGGCGACGTGTGCTCAGCCGCCGGGGAATGCAAGGAGTTCGCCGCGTACGCCGACAGGCCGGCGCGCGCCCCCTGCTACGGGACCGGCGGCGGCGAGGTGTGTATGGTCCACTTGAGGGCCGTCACCACGGTGCTCCGGACCACGCCGCCGCCGCCGCTGGCCAACGTGACGCTGCGGCAGTGCATGGCGCGGTGCGCGAGCAACGTCTCGTGCAACGCCGCGCTCTACGTGAAGGGCGCCGCCGCCGCGGCCGACGACCACGGCGGCGTGTGTGCGCACTACACGCTGACGGCGGGCGCCAGGGAGGTGACCGACGGGAGCCGGCACCGGTACAGCTACTGGGTTAAGCTCCCTGCAGCCGCAGCAGGAGGAGGAGATGACGAAGACGTGCAGGACGACGGCGACAGTTCCACCGGCGTGCTCGGCAAGGTCCTGATGATCTGCGGGGCGATCGACGTGGTGTGCGCCGTTGTGTTTGCGGTGCTCATAGCCTTGTATTTTCGGCGGCTTCGTAGGCTCGCGGCCGCGGTGGACAGGGCCGTCGAGCTCCAACAAGGCGAGGCCGAGGGCGCCGGGGAGCAAAATAGTTTTGATAGTTACGGGGCTGAACACAACTGATTGCTTCATTGTTTCAGCTGTCAATAAACTGGTGATGCAATTTCATTATACATGTATCTAGAGGAGTAACAGTATAATAAGTACTCCCTCCGTTCCAAATTATAAGACATTCCAAGAATTTTGGAGAGTCAAAACAATATCAAGTTTGATCAAGATTATAGAGAGAAATATAAAGATTTATGATCTCAAATTGATGTACTATGAAAATATAACTAATAAAAAATTTAATGATACTTAGTTTATATAATAAATATTATTATTCTATTATATAAATTTGATCAAACATAAAAAACTTTGACTCTCCAGAATGTCTTATAATTTGGAACGGAGGGAGTACTAGCTTGCATTTTTGGGATAGACAAATATCCTTTCGCATCTATCTAAAAAGAAAAAAAAAGATGATGTATGTAATTTTTAGTGTACAATGTGGCTAAGAGTGATATCAAAAGAACACCACACACGCGCGTCTTGAAATTTTTTATGGAATAAAAATTTGTGGACAATACACATTGGCACGTGCATGTACATGTGGGTGAAACACATAATAATAACATTAAGAGTGCTCGGCTTCTAGAATTGCACGAGCCGCAACAGATCTAAAACAGACGTCGGGTTCGAGTAGGGCTGGAAAGAAAGCTCGCGGCTCGCGAGCCGGCTCGGCTCGGCTCGGAGCAGCTCGCGAGCCTGGAATGAGTCGAGCCGAGCCTCTTTTCTCGTCTCGCTAAAATACCGAGCCGAGCCGAGCTAGCTCGCTCTGGCTCGCGAGCCGGCTCGCGAGCTGAGCCACCTATGGACCACTTGTCAATTGTTATGTAATTTAAAATATTTTCTCTTCATTTTACCTTGTTGTGGCTATGGTACTGTTAAAATCTTTATGTGGTACTGTTAAAATATTGATGTGGTTGCACTCTTGTATGTGATCTGTGAATCTGTGAACTGTGATGCAAATATGCAATAACTAGCTGTGGCTCGCGAGCCGGCTCGAGCCGGCTCGCGAGCCGATGACGAGCCGAGCCGAGCCTCTTTCAACAGCTCGTGAAATTACCGAGCCGAGCCAGGCTCGACTCGCTGGATGACCGAGCCGCGGCGAGCCGAGCCGAGCCTGGCTCGGCTCGGCTCGTTTCCAACCCTAGGTTCGAGTAGGTCTAGCTAACGCAAGCGCAAAAGCTATCTTAGATCTAACTGTTAATTCCTCTGGATCAACTAGATACTAATGGATTACATATGTGTGCATGAAAATATAATGTAGGCTTACTTTTTTTAGATGATGAACCCATCTAGATGTGTAGATGAGTTGGTGTTGCTCTTACTAGTGTTGGTAGTGCTAGAGATGATCAGATATGTAAGAGAGAGAGCTGGATGGCTTGACCTGAGTTCTATCCCTCTCCTTTCTATTTATAGCCACTACACACATAGGGGAACAACCACAGCCATAGATTGAAATTTTGCCCACTGATCACAGGCACAACTGTTTGAGACTCGAATGATTTTTTTGGTAAGACTTAGAGCTTAAGTTTTAACCAAACTTGAGTTTCTGGCAAAACCATTTGAGTTTCAATAGTTTTGATCTCAACCTTCAATTTATGTTTTAACTGCTGATATCAATTCCAACACTGACACAAACGGTACGGGTCGGGGTGGTTTTGGGTTTGCCGGGCTCTCTGAATGCGTGAGGTCATAGGAGCGCATGGCCTGGTGGTGCAGCGGGCAAGTGAAACGGACGGTGCCTCGCATCGGAAGCGCCGAGCACGCCGTAGGGCGCCAGGTCACTGATCATGTGGCTACGGCACCTTCTCAGACGCTAGCGGCGCCTTCTGTCACTCACCTCTGCCGGTCTGCGGAACTGGAGGAGGGGCTGACGGGTGGAGCCAGCATATGGGGTCCATGGGACAGGCTGCCAGAGTGAGGCAACTAGGCGAAACAATGTTATATTCAATCGTAGCTCCTGTCAACAAAAAGATATCAACATGTGGGTTGTCGGGTGATATCTTATCCGTTATTCATTTTCTCACCTTCCATCAGATCACCACTGGGTGGAAGTGGAACAGACGAGAGTCTGACGTCTGGGCCCTCACTATTGGGAGGAGCCTATTACTACTTGATCACTAGTGGGAGGGTGAGGATCTATGGATCAATAATCCAGTATATAGAGTAAGTGTCTTCATAAGGATGTGTGTGTACTGTATTTCGCAGAAAGAAAAAAGATAGCATTGGTGAGGTGTATTGGACACAAGTCCGGTGAGGTGTCTTGGACACAAGTCCAAGGCACATGACTAAGGGAAACATTTCTCGGTCTTTTGATCAGCTTAGATTCGCCCTGTTCACCGGTTTAGCAAAACCGAATACCAGCCCGTGCCCAACCCAGATGGACCCGTCCACCCGGTTTCTAGCGTGGGTTGGAGCCGGACCAGTGTGACCATACGATGGAAGCGGCAGACTGGTTTGGTTTCCGGTCGGACCCATCAAAACCACAACACAACAATATATCCAAAGGAAAAACAAGGCGGCTGCGCTTCGGCGGCCAACTGCGGGGGCGGACGGCGGCTGCGGCGGACCGCGGCGGCTGCGGCGGACCGCGGCGGCTGCTGCGCGTCTGCGCCGGACGGCGGCGACGCCCGGCGGCCGGGACGAAAATGCCGCGCAACGGTCTCGCTCGAGGCCTCGAGGTGGAGGCTGCGCTCGCGGTCGAGGCAGCGTGGGAATTGAAGGTGGCTGTTGCATCTATGGTTCTGTCTCCTTAGACATGGATGTGGACTCGCCACCGCATCTTCCCATAGAGACCTCTGCTAACAAGGTCCATTACTCTTTTCATATATGTTCCTTGTGTCATGGATTGTTTTCAGCTATGAACCCTAGCTCAGATTGAGATTAGATTTAGTTTGCAAAGAAAGAAATGGGTGCAAGATTCAATCCATTCTTTATTTGTGATGATGAAATCCCACATCAGTCCATTTGTTGTTGTATCCAACAATTTCTCAGCTACGAGTCCTGAAATGCATGCTAAAATGGACTTGCGTCCTTACTGAACATATTGTATGTGTTGTCTGAAAAAGACAGGTCAGTATCCAATTGTTCAGATTGCAACGAAGTCTTGACAGCAAATAAGATATATGTGTGTTATCAGATTCACTTGTCAAGTAGTCGGGTATTGTACTGACAATACTTGCAGCTGGCAATAATGCTGGTAATAGTTATTTCAAGTTATACTGGATAGCAGCTTGGTAGCTTTGTTTGCCGTCAATTATGTTTAAAACAAACTTATGTAACTTGCCTTTTTTTGTTTCAAATTTCACTGAGTTTGAAGGATAGCAATTTCTAACAAGGTGCGTTCCTGCAGAGACATGGCACTCAAATGTTAGGATTCCAGCTTCTATTTTGTGCTTTAGAAATATGATGCTTCTGTTCGTGCCCCCATCAAGAAGATGCTTTTCTGCGGGGTGTAATTAACCTGTTACTTGTTGCATCCTTACCAGGAAAAATTGCTGCAATTTGTGTTTTGTTACAATGAGTAGCTTGTGTTCTATCTTGGTGCTTAATCGACGTGGTTTATTCATGATCTTGTCTGCTCAGTTTTGTTCCGGATGTCAATTTGGCAAGGCTAGTGCAATTAAGATAGGTCTACAGATCAGAGTTTGTGCATGAGTGTTGCAGGTCTCAACATGGAGACTGAAAAATTAATAAGTAAAAGTTCACATGACCGCGTTGGCTCCAGAACAATGAATTCTTCCTCCCTCATGAATGAATCTTGCTTTTGTGCTTGTGATGGCAGATTCATGGATGGGAATAGATCACCTGTAGGTTGCTTGATGCAAGCCAGTTTGTTTGGCTTCACATTTCCTTCGGTTGATCTCTATATCTTGGGCTAGTAGCTGCTATTGGACTAGCACTCTGATCACAATGCAGCTCCTTGTTGTAATGTATGGTTTCCAGGTATAGTCAGGTGTTTGTCTTTTGAATCCTGTGGCTGTGCACAGTTACATGCCCGGCACGTGTTGCTACTTGAAATGCTACTATGTATTCCATTTGGGCAGGAAATGTTTCACTTTCTGAAACTTATGTAACTTGCATTCCTACAGAGACATGGCACTCCAATGTTGTGCTTTCACATGACAAGGATTATTTATGTAGAAATTATAATGTTTTTTGTCACTGGAAACCGATATGCTGATTTGTATGTTCAGAATTTTGAATCGTGACTCTTGTATCTGAATCGTCACTTTCTTACTCTACATTCCCTTGGGCTGGTTTGGAAAGAAACCAGAAACCTGGAAGACCGGACCATGAACAGGGCTAAGCCAATAGCAGATGCCGTGTATGATGTGGTGGGATCAGCACAAAGGGCGCACGCAATTGTCAGAATAGGCTTGGAATTCGAATCCGAGCCACTGGACCCGTCAAACCAGACCAAGCCAACAAATGAATCAACCCGATGGCAGCCCATGCAAGCCAACCCACACCGGACCAGTATATTTTCCTTGGGTTGGTCCGGAAACAAACCAAAACCCGGGAAAACCAACCCATGAACAGGGCGAGCTTAGATGGTATTTAATGGAATTAGATCAGCTTCGATTACTAAGGGAAACATTACTCTTTAGTTCAAACTAAGGTGAAAACACAAAGGCCCACGAGACGAATAATAGAATCAAAGTAAATATAATTTTTCTTCTCCCACATGTACAAGTAGAAAGCAAAACATTTTTTTGCAAAAAAATAAAAAAAACATAAAAATAAGCAGAAATTGTGGACATTACACAATAGTGCACACGTACATGTGGGTGAAACATAAACATACATCATAAGTCAAATTATGCTCCATTTCTCCAACTTTTCTATGCTACAGTGAATCCCCATTTTCTTGCCTAACTTGGCGTAACAAATTTTGAACCCTCTAGCCTCTCCTGATGTTTTTGTTTGAAGTTCGAAGTTCAGTCCAAGATGTAAACAAAAAAAAAATTTGTAAAAAAATAAATGGAAATGAAATCGATACCATTTTTCTTCTCCCAAATCAGACGAACCATTTTATAGAAAAAACTGAACCAAAATGGAAAAAGAAACAGGTTGGCAAAAAATGTGGACAATACACAATGGAGCATACATATACATGTTGAAATTTGAGCGAAATATATACATGTTCTGCTTGTTTCTAGCAGCAGTATTTTCTCACACCAAATCAGTACCAGCCACCTGCCACCAACCAGCCAGCAGTATTTTTCTCTCACAGCAAATCAGCACCATCTACTAGCCACAATAGAGATAATATTTTAGAGAAATTAAGTTCTCTTCTAAAATTTGTCGTATTTCGATTCCATAAACTTGGTTGTGGGAATCTTGCCATGGAATCAAAATTTGCACTTTGAAACCCTATTGCCTCTTAAGACATTTTGATTGTTCAATGTTCAAACCAAGATGTAAACACAAAAACCCACAAGAACTAATGGAACTGAAACTGAAATCAAATCCTTTCCCTTCCTCCACATCGAACCAACCATGTGCTAACAAAATATATGACCACCATGTTGGTGAACCGGGCATCTGATCTCGGTTTCAACTTTCTACGTGAATATATCGAACAAAATTGCATTCACACCCTCTCTGTGCTAGTGTTTCCAAACTCAAACTAGTCATGACTCATGACAGTTTGTATACCAGAAGGAAAAGAGAGAAAATTACACGAAAGATGGTCATGTCATTTGGGGGCAGGCCGAGTCTTTGAAAAGTAAGGCAACATATGCTATGCAAAACACTTTCGTATGCAAACTATGAAAACTTCAATTTGGACCACCGGATCAAGATCCAAGGAGCATGAGAAGGGGGTAATTTTACAATTAACTGCCCGTCCTTGGATTAGGTAATCACACTTTTGCAAATCCCCCTTCGACTCCCCATGCGCCCCCTTGGATCTTGATCCGGTGGTTCAGATTGGAGTTTTCATAGTTTACATACGAAGGTGGTTTGCATAGCATATATTGCCGAAAAGTTTTTTTGTGATTGACCTTACTTCAAGTACAAGTTGTAGCATCTGAACTTACACACACCACACACACCACACTGACACACTCCACACATACACCACCTATGCGTAAGCTAAGACCTACACAATCTATACTCACACCCACACGCATTGAGATGGGCTCTGTCCAAATATAAGCCATTGAGATGGGCCTTTACGTTGCCGAAAAGTAAATGCTCATCTCAATAACTTATATTTGGACACAGCCGAATAGGAGAAAGAGGCGTTTTTTCTATTTTTATATTTTTTAAAAATGTTTTTACAGAAATATATTTTTGATTTCACAATTTATAGTTTTATACCCCTACCGCCCGGCAGGGAGGCGGCAGGGGGCCGGCCGCCCGTCTGCAGGGCGGGCGGCCCCCTGCCGCCCCCTGCCGGGCGGTAGGGACCTATATGTAATTAAAATTTAAATTTTGTCCCATGGAGGCCCCTACCGCCCGGTGGAGGGGCGGCAGGCAGGCCGACCGCCCCGTAGGGGGGCAGCAGGCTCCCCCAATATAAAAGCTGAGGTCCCCCCACCTGCATTTGCAGCAAACAATATCCATAGAGGGGAAAAGGAGAGACATGGAGTGAGGGAGGGAGTTGCAACAGCGAAGCCCTGCCGGATTTTAGATCCGAACCGCAATATTTGGAGGCACGTCTCTCTTTTTTCCCTCTATGGATGTTGTTTGCTGCAAATGCAGGTGTGAGGGGACCTCAGCTTTTATATTAGGGGGAGCCTGCCGCCCCCCTTCCGGGCGGTCGGCCTGCCTGCCGCCCTCCACCCGGCGGTAGAGACCTCCATGCGATAGAACTCAAATTTTAATTATATATAGGTCCCTGCCGCCCCCTGCCGGGTGGTAGGGGTATAGAACTGTAAATTGTGAAACCAAAAATATATTTCTGTAAAAAATATTTTTTAAAAAAATATAAAAATAGAAGAAAAAAACGCGGAGAAAGAGTACAAACACAGGCCTTATTTCTTGGGCCCAGACCATTTAGCGGCTGCTCATTCTCTTGGGTCCAGGCCTAAGCAGTTGGGACTTCGGAGGCTCGCCCGGGCGATGCGGTCGCGATTCCTCCGCCTGCCTTTGGCCGCCGGCCGCCGGCAGCCGGGTAGGGCTTCCCCTCCTTGCCTGCAGCGGCGCCGCGGCGGCGGGTGGCGTTCGCCTCGTCCACATGCGCCATCCAGTTTTTCTTTCCTCAAAACAGTGGCGCGGTCGAGAGCGTCCCCCTGCTTGATGTCATTGCCGACGTTGCATTTTCTTTTTTTTTCTTTTTACCCCAGTGAGTTCCTCATCACGTCTGCAATGCTCATCGCTTGCTTGCCGCCAGAACATCTGTTACAAGGCAAAAGGGAAGAGATGGCCAGATGGGGTCTTGGAGTTGTCCTCTGTTTGTAGAATTCGCATCACAGTACCAAGCCCCTGGTCCATGGCGGCGTGCCATCCTGTCCTTGGAAAGCTGAAATTTCAGCATTCAGAAGGTCCTCGGGACGCGTAAGCAAAGCTTGTAGTGTCAAGGAGATCTTGCCGGGATCATACATAGTTTTTCTTCCGAACACGCAAAAGCTTTGTGCCTACTCATCAGATCGGAACACTGAATGATGCTCACCAGGGCGGCAGCAAGTCACCCAGTCGGAGTACTTTGCCTAACAGCAGCTAGTCCGGGTCCGGCAGCGCGAGAAATTCAGAAGAAGAAATTACAGCTTCAAGTGCTACTGCAACTAACAACTGAGACTAGAGGGTTAGACCAAAGATGCAGGATGGCTGCATAGTTAGCCTCCATCAATCAGAGATTTGTGGTTGCAGTTTGTACAACAAATTGAATTCACATCTTCTCCATTACCTGACTCTGGCACTCCAGTTTCAATCAGTTCTTCGCTTCAGAGACCTGATTTCCCAGGGCATTACTTTCAGGTATGTGTACTGGGATTTTTCTGGTATAATTTGATTCTGATAAATCCAATTGGCACCACCAAGCAACACTTTCTTCTCCATGCAGAAGTGAGCACAGTCCTGCTCGAGCCAGCGGCACACTTCAGGCTTTCAGAGCATCTCAGCATTTCACACTCGTCTGGCCGAAACTCCGAATTCTGAACGTGGTCTGTGACCATGTGACCAACAGGCTACGTCACTATATCCTTTAAGATTGCACATGGATCCTAGCAACAGATTCAACTGAAACTGATAGGACTGCCAACCGGTTCTTCAAATGCCACTGAGCACAAAATGCTGCTGCTTTTCAGGCGTTATCATGTGCATGTGTTTCACAAATCGTGACATCGCTCTAATTCGTCTGCCTTTTGACCTTTCGCGTTAGCTCTTTCACCGAATGAAGAAAAGGACGCTATGCATACCAGCAGGCAGCAGCGGCACAGTAATCCTAAGCTTTCACAACCTGAGCTCAGCATTAGCTCAGAGTGATCTCGGTTGATCCTTTCCTAGAGTCTGAAGCCGATCGATCTGGACGCCAGTCCTCGGTTTCAGGAATCTCGAAAAGATTGGTTGGTCATGAGTATACGTTTCCATTTGCCGGTCGAAGATCCAACACGGCGCCCACCACTCACGGAACGAGTGAACGGCACTGGCGATTCAGTTTCGGCTCCAAAGGTGGCGGTCTGAATGAAGAAAAATTCAGAGAATTAGGTCCCAGGTATGGTCAGAATGCACTCCGTACAGCAGTCCAAGATACCAGCCGTGGTCTGATGTCACCGTGACCTAATGGCCAAGGTAATTCGGCGTCCCAGCTTCGCGTTGAAGCCGGTCGGGAGTTTGAATGCGAGTGCCGGGAACCTGGGCTTCTGTCGCAGACATGGCTGGGAACGAGTACACGAATCCGTGCTTCCCTGCGCGCACCGTTTGCTGTCGGTCATGGCGATCGGGTCTCCTGTTTTTAATGGCGCCAAGGCGAGCTGATGGTTACCGCGGTGGTGAGGGCGGCCAGACATGGGCGATCGTCCCGGGCAGGGCGAGCTCACCACCATGCCTTTCCTACGCTCGCGCGGCGCCTGATGTCACGGCTCATTAACTGCCCGAAGCCACCGGTGGCGACCTCCGGAGAAGAAACGGGTCCTGGCTCCTGAAGGTGACCGCCGGAGCGTGACGAGCCATGGGATTCAGATCCGGAGAACAGGTCAGTGCGGGTGCCGCAGCTGGTTCATTGCATTTTAGAGACTGCACGCTGAGGCCAGCTGAATGGCGGGGAGCTGCTTCACGTCGACGGGTCGAGCTGAGACGCCGGGAAATGATCTTGGCGGTGCCAGGCCCCAGAAACTTCTGCGTCTTCCCTTTGCCACCATGGATCGAATGCCTCTCGTGTAACCTGCGGAAAATCGAATCCGATCGACCAGGGTTCCGGATTGCCGGTTCCGATTAGGAGTTACTAGCAGTAAACCATGAGTTCTTGCTCCCGGCCCCGTTCTCGATTCCAACTCGGATCAGGTCACCTGAGGTAGGCGAAGAGCCCCTGCTATATGCGCGTGCTCGACGGTGCACTGTTTGGCGTCGCCGCTTGGGCACCCAAGCATTCGTCACCTCTCCCTCGACGAGCCGGCCGTCGTCCATCTCCGGCGCTTAGGCCAGCGAAGTGTTCGATTTCGTTGCAGCCTCTGAGGACGAGCAGATCACGGTGACGCGCGCGGCCATGTCGAGCCATCAACTCTGCTCGCGATCTGGCCCGTCGTGGCCGCAGCGCAACCGGGGCCGGCCTTTGAGTGTTCCCGGCCAGGAAATAGATCCCGCGGCTGTTCGTAGTCTTTCGTAAGCAAGCGGCAACAGTCAGGCTACGGCAGAGCCTGAAAGGCTCCCGAGCAACCAACAGTCTCTCCGGACTCCAGGTCTGAACTGAAATGAGGCACCGCACCACACCCCGTTGTGGTCGTACCGGCCGAAAGTTACTCATTTCCAGCAAAGCCTTGGCCGAGCAACCAACAGTCTCTCAGGCTCCCGAGCAACCAACAGTTTCTCAGGACTCCAGTACATCTTGGCCGGCCTTGGCCTGGGCGCCTGTAGCCTGTAGCCTGTAGCCTGTAGCCTGTAGCCTGTAGGCAGGCTCTGTTGGGCTGATGGGTGTAGGCCTTAGGCACCACAGCGGAGGGAGGAAGAGTAAATTTGTTCTCTCCTCGTTTCCCACGTTCTCTCTGTCTACAGTGTCAAACAGTACATCTATAATGTCAAACAGTGTATTTGCTTTTTCATTTCCTCCTTCCACTGTGGGGTCTTTCATTTCCTCCTTCCTCTGAAAAATCCCAGCAAAGCAAACCGCAAATCTGGCTTGCATCCACGGACGTCGTAGTCGGGGCATTGAATTGCCGGGTTTGGCTGAACCGCCGGCGCTGCATAAATACCTGGCAGGCACAGGCATTACAGCTCTCAAGTGCAGCAGCGGCGGGACACGACTCCCTTGGCTCACCATGTCTTCTTCCCCTTCCTCGGCCCACTGGCTGAGCCTCGTCGGGAGCATCTGGCTGCAGACCATCAACGGGCCCAACGCCGACTTCCCCGTCTACTCGTCGCAGCTCAAGGACCTGAAGCACATCTCGCAGGTGCAGCTCAACTTCCTGGCCTTCGCCTCCGACGCCGGCAAGTTCTTCGGCTGGTTCTCCGGGGTGGCCGCGCTCTACCTGCCGCTCTGGCTCGTCGCCTTCGTCGGCGCCGCCTTCGGCCTCGTCGGCTACGGCGTCCAGTACCTCTTCCTCGACAGCGCCGGCCTCCGCTACTGGCACCTCTTCCTGCTCACCTCCCTCGCCGGGAATGGCATCTGCTGGATCAACACCGTCTGCTACCTCCTCTGCATCCGCAACTTCGGCACCAGCAGCCGCGTAGCGGTGAGCCTCGCCACCAGCTACCTCGGCCTCAGCGCCAAGGTCTACACCAGCCTGGCCGACTCCATACCCGGCCTGGCCAGCTCCAAGGCCAAGGCCTACCTCCTCCTCAATGCCGTCGTGCCCATGCTCGTCACCGTCGTGGTGGCGCCGTCGCTCCGGGTGGTCGACCTCACGGGCGCCGCGAGCACGGACGCGGCATTCCTCGTCATGTTCGCCATCACGCTCGCCACGGGCGCCTGCGCCGTCGTCGGCAGCATCGGCTCCACGTCCAACGGGCTGTCGTCGAGGGAGCACATGGTCAGCCTCAGCGTGCTGCTCGCCACCCCCATCCTCATCCCGCTGGCGCTCAGGATCCGCGAGAGCCTCAACAGGATACGGGAGACCAAGCGGGAGAACAGGATCCACGACCTCGGCGCCGACGACGCCATCGCCGTCGAGAGGGTCGTCGCCATCGACATCGCCGACGCCGGGAGCAAGGAGGAGGAGGCGAGCTCCGCCGCGGAGAAGCCGCGAGAGGAGGTCGGCGGCCTCCGGCTGCTGAGGAAGCTCGACTTCTGGCTCTACTTCTTCAGCTACATGTTCAGCGGCACCCTAGGTCTGGTGTTCCTCAACAACCTGGGACAGATCGCCGAGTCGCGACGCCTCGCGCAGACTTCCACTCTGGTCTCGCTGTCGTCTTCGTTTGGATTCTTCGGGCGCCTGCTCCCCTCCTTCCTGGACTACTACTCCATGAAGTAAGCAACAAGCATTCTGTTCACACCACTTGTTAATCGTTTAATTAATACGGAACTTATATTAGTAGTAGTGTTTACATGTCTATTTTTGTTTGAATCTGCATCCTGAGTTCTTGGAGTCGGTCCAAAAAGACTCAGTCAGTCGATCTTCTCAGTTTCAACTTTCTAGATCGATCGATCGATTGATCAGGTCTTTTAAAATTGATGAGTGCTAACTAACGAACTTGTTGCTACAAATAGAGCTATGTTTCATCCTTGTCTGGCTGTTTTATTTGGTGCCCTGCTAACTGCGTGTTGCGTTCATTTGCCTGTACTCTGCACTCTGCAGGAGTGGCTACTCCATCTCAAGGACCGGATCCATGGCGTCGCTGATGGCGCCCATGGCGGGCGCCTTCTTCCTGCTGCTCCACCCGAGCGACCTCTTCCTGTACCTGAGCACGGCGGTGATCGGCACGTGCACGGGCGCCATCACGTCAGTGGCCGTCTCGGCGACGAGCGAGCTGTTCGGCACCAAGAACTTCGGCGTCAACCACAACGTGGTGGTGACCAACATCCCCGTCGGCTCCCTCTGCTTCGGCTACTTCGCGGCCTACCTCTACCAGCGCGGGGCGCGGGGCAGCCACCGCTGCATCGGCGCCGCCTGCTACCAGGAGACCTTCGTGGTGTGGGGCGCGACGTGCGCCGTCGGCACGCTGCTCTGCGCCGTGCTCTACGCGCGGTCGCGGAGCTTCGCCGGGAGGCTACCGGCGGCGGTGGCCGGAGGAGCAGTAAGGACATCGTGCCTCGCCCGCTTAGCTAACCTCGTCTCGTAGTAGGTGGTAGCAGCCTAGCAGGGGCTCCAGAAGTTTCTCATCTCTGAGGGCCTGACTAATCATACACCATCGATCCGAAAGCAATCTCCCTGCCTGTAGGCGGTGTAGCTTTGGATCTTTTCTTTTTTGGGGGATTTTTCTTGGCTGATGATCCCGGTCGAAGGGGATGCAGAAAATCCTGAGTAGATATTGTGCAGCAAGGTTGGCCAGCTTTTTTACTGGGTGCATATAGTGGTATATATGCATGTATATGAGTGGTAAAATTACTTGAACTTGAAAGGAATTCAGGTTTATTTGATTTCGTGCTGCTTTTTCTTCTTCTGTTTTTCGTTGGTGTTTTATTTAGTGTTTAAAACAACTGAAGGAGTACTAGTGGCTCACTAATGAACTCGTTATTGCCGCTGATGAGAGGTTGATGTATCGCACGCGGATCTGGAATTAGCATTGAGTACGTGAAAGTAACCATGAATGATCTGCTTGGACTAACTTTCAAAAAAAAAAAGATCTGCTTGGACTATCTAGTTGGTATTATGAGAAGGCAACCACTTACATATTATTATTGTTTAGTAGTGGTGGTCCAGTGCAGGCAAATGCTACGCCGCTGTTCCCGCGTTATTCAGGCCCTGTTTGGTGTTTGGTAGGGCTTCGGCTCTTCTAAAAATAGCTCCGGCTCTGGCTCCTCAGATGGAGCGATTTTTCTGGTGGAGTTAGAGCCGTTTTAGAAAATGTTTGGCAAAACAGCTTCACTTGTTAGATTGATGTGTAAGCCGCGTGAAGCCACGATTTCATGGCTTCACCTTGCCTGTGTAAGCCGCCGACGGCTTCAGAACCGGCTTCACACGTGAAGCCAGTCCTGAAACAAACGTTTGGGAGGGCTTCACCTGAAGCCGCTTGTGAAGCCGCCGGTGAAGCCCTCCCAAACGGGGCCTCAGTCCCAGGACAGGCATATAGCAGCAACAGTATTTATTTTACAAGTAGCTGTATGTATTTATATAGATATAGATATTTTTAATATCTAATTATGCTGCAATTTGTTCCAGACACCTGGCAGGCAGAGGTTTTAGTTCCTTTTTTTTCCTAATAGAAATACTATGCACCGGCACCAAATTATTAGTTTCATCATCAAATTTATCATAAAATGTCCTGTATATGTACTCTATCCATCCGGCGTTATGAATTTTAGCACATTCTCTATACTCTTAGTCATAAGTTTGATTTAGCTAGGTCACAAGACTAGGTAGTACAAATTCCGTTTGAAAACGAAGGTATTAGTACGTATAAGCTAGTACGTAAATGAACTCTTCAGTAGGCTGGTGAATTAAGTCAAGGCCGGTGCTGATCGCCGCGCTAATTAACGTACCGTCCGTCAACCTCGTCCTTCCTGAAGCGCTGGAGAGTCTCCATTCCTCAAAGAGTCAAAGCGCGCGCGGCGCCGCACAGAAAATCTCCGGTAGACATCTGTGGTTGTGCCGTGGCCATCTCCATATTCCGTAACCCGTAGACACACCAGCACACACGTACACGGGTGTCTTGTACTCAGGATTTACGAACCCAACCGCAAACCGGTCCGGCCCGCTCAAATTCAAAATTTAATTTTGAATTCAAAAAAATAAAAATTCCTAAAAATCCTAAAAATACTTCAAGGTGCGAAGAATCTAATAGTGTCAAATTTTCTCAAAAATTCGTTCATTTAGTATAGTTTTGCGGAATTTTAAAGTTAAATCAAAAAAGAAAAAGAAAAAAATCGACAGCCCATTAAAACCCACGGCGCTCTGGCGAGTTTGATAAGGATTGAGGTTGGGGGGGGGGGGTCGCGCGACCCCCCGAACCCTACCGCCCCCAACCCGCTCCCTGTCCGCCGCCCCCAGGAGGCAACCGGCGCCTGCAGCCGGGAAGCCGCCCGCCGAACCCGGCTAGCCGGCCGGTTAATTCGATAAGCCAGTCCGGCCTCGGATCTGGTCGCAGACCGGCGCGCAGAGGCGGCTAGCCGGCCGGTAGCGTCGGTAATCCGGTGCGACCGGGAAAGAAGGTAAGCACACACGAGTCTTCTATTTTTAAGCTATATTGACCTTATACTTATTTAAAGTGATTTATATTTTGCAGCTCCTGTTCTAAATCCGAGGTATGCATATACGATGGATCCAACTCAACAAATATTTCGTGGACTCAAAGATACATTTCAGCGCATGACGGATCTCCAGAGCGCCGTGCAGGCATTGTAGGAGTTTGACGTGTTTCAGCAGAAGGTTGGCGAGTATGGCAGTGAAATGGCAATGCGGATGGCGATGGACCCAAAGACATCCTCATGTAAGAATTACTCCGTAGGACATTGTTGTTTTCTCTATTCGAATATATTGCTTACATATTCGGTTGCACATGCAGTGTCCTGGTGGATGATGTTCGGATCAAGCACTCCAAAGCTGCAGTACCTTGACATGAGGCTTGTTTCGCAATGTTGTTCGTCCAGTGGATGCGAGCGGAACTGGAGTACTTTTGCATTGCTGTATACAAAGGTTCACAATCGGTTGTCGCACAAGAAACTTAACAAGCTTGTCTATGTCAACTACAACCTTCGTCTCCGACTTAAGGAGGTCTCCGGCCCACCGATGCGTGAAGAAGGTGATTTCATTGACCAGCTGGCCTATGTTTCTTTCTATGATGAGAATAATCTGGTGCGAGAATGGATGGAATATGGTAGATCTATCCGGGCTCCAGTTCCGGACGAGGATGATGATGACGGCGACATCCCTCTCTCGTCCCATCTTGTCAGAGATCAAATAAACGTGCCAGATTTACGTGAGGCTACGGGGGATGATTCCATCAGCGTTTGGGCACGTAAAAATGTGGATGACACTCACCTAGAGAAGAGGAAGTTGCAGAAGGGGCCTACAAAGGGTGACCCGAAGCGTCAAAAAAGCAAAGGAACATCAAAACCAGTAAGCAGCGGCACCGAGACTGATGATGGCGAAGGTGAGCGTAGTCCTCCATATCAGAAGTCCAAAGATAGCACCTCGGCCGATGATAGTGATGATAGTGACGGTGTTGATGCTGGTGGTGGTGGTGGTAGTGGTGTTCGTTTCACAGGTATACATTGCACATACAAATACACACATATTACTGACTATGAGTATTGACTACTAATTATGATATATGGTTGATTGCAGGGGAGACTCGGTTCACACATGCTACTCAGGACACCGACCATGGAGCACCGCAATCGCAGAGGGGAACAGGTGGACCGACGGACTACGACACTCCACAGTACTCTTCTTCCTCCTACATCGATTCCAGGCACTCTTTTCACTACCCCATTCTTGACATCAGCATGCAGCCACCGACGAGATGAGTGTACGAATAGAAAGGCCCCCATTTTTACACTATGTTAGTTCAGGAATGGCAGACAACATCGGTGTGGACGGGCCAAACTTGGCAACAATACAAGGCTGAGCTGCTTAGAGTGCGAGGTATCGCTTTGATGTCCACCGCCGAATATCAAATCGCGTTCCAAATGGGAGTCTTCCCATTCCTACGTTGAACTCTTATTTGATGTGTACAAGTGTATGACTCGGTATTTGTATGCATAATTATAAATTCTTGTTTTGGTGTGATCATTTACATTAATATGTGCATAGCTCATGCCGAAATTTTCTTTTATTTCACACCGGGGAACCACTTTTAACCGTCGGAAAATATCATTAAACTACCGTTATACCGGCCAAACCGGCCGGTAAACCGGTCCGAACCGGTTGCACTACGGCTTTTCAATTCAAATTTGAATTCAACTGATTTGGACCGGTTTTCGATCAAATCGGACCGATATACCAGAACCGAACCGCGCCGGTTTGGCCGGACCGGTTGGTAACGTTAACCCTGCTTCTGCTTGTACTACACTCCCGTTCGGTCAGCTAGCTTGGATTGGTTTTACGCTGGTGAAAGTTACTGCTCGTACTAGACAACATCGGACGGTGAAATAAAGTTACGCGCGGCGGTGGCCCGTGAGAGAGATCCGGCGGCCGGAGAACCGTTGTTCAAGACTCTGTCCACCTCCGGCGACCATTCTTGATGTGCCGGAATGCATTGTTGCCTCCACCTGTCGCGTCTCCCGTGACCACGGCTGTGTATCCGTAAAAATAGTGGTAAAAATATCACATCGAACACTGTAGCATTTTTCGTTTGTTTGCGGTAATTGTTGTTCTACTATGACCTAACTAGGCTCAAAAGATTCGTCTCGTCGTGTACATCAAAACTATGCAATTAGTTTTTTATTTATATATATTTAATGCTCCATACATAAGACAAAAGATTTGATGTGATAGATGAATAGTAAAATTTGAAGAGAAATTTTGAAACTAAACACAGCCACGTGGTCGCCCAGTTCGGGCAGCTCATTTACCCATCAGGCCATCACTCCTTTTCCGACAGAAACAGCTCTGAAAATCTCCAGAGCCATGATAAGTACAGTAGGTACTGCAACAGTACTCAGAAAAACAAAACATGAAGAGAACGATAAATTGCCATTTTTTGCGAGCATGCAGGCAGGGAGGATCGTCCGAATTCTGAAAACATGCATGTGATGGATTGGATGCAGGCATTAAAGGATCGAGCGGAGTGGTTGGTCGATCCATCCATCCATCCAGCGGGCGACGCCGCATCAGTAGTGTGTGTCCCGTGGTCCTCTCACATGCTGCGCGATGGCGCCACTACAGCTGATGATGGATGCGCAGGCAGCCGGGCAAGTACTCGGGTGATGGATGCGCAGCTGCAATGGCTCTATTTATTCGCCGAAAGCGCGCGGAGCCATCAAGTCTTCAACCTTAGCCCCCGGCCGGGCATGGGCATGGGCTCGCCGCTCGCGCTGCGCTAAGGCCGGCTCCAACGGTGCCCCCTATCCCTCCCCCACCTCATATCGGGAGAGTTATGGGGGAAATCCAATCCAACAATTCCCCTATAGCTCCCCCTATATACGAGAGGAGTTAAAACTCTCTCTACATATAGAGTGAGTTCCAATTCCTCCTATATCTCTAATTACATCGTTTTTTCGCGATATTAATTCCGTTTGAGCCCCGTAACATGATGATAATGCGTATTATGATAGTACAAATACTGTATGATTTTTTTAAATTCAAAAACGTTAAATAAATAGTTAGTTAATGAGTGATAGTATATAGGAGGAATAGATATGGGGGAATAGTTGGAGAAAAGGAGTTATAGGGGGAGAAATCTTTTGGAGGGAGATAGTAAAATATAGTAAATAGTACGTTTGGGGGGAGTTTGATGGGGGAATGGTTGGAGATAGACTAAGAGAAGTTTTATAGCGGGCCGGGAGCACGCCATCATCAGGTCGTAGCGCCTGCATTGAATGTGTTGCAGTGAGAGCGGAAGCGCTTGCCGCCGGCTGTAGCGGGCGATTCAGCATCCGCCCGTTATCGCTCTCTCATCTCCACGTCGGATCCCAACCGGTTCTCGATCCCTTATAATACCTGCTCTAATAGCCGGCTAGCAGTCTCCAATCTTTCTGGTGAGCTGCTGACTCTCATTTATGGTTGGCCAGATCGGTGCTCCCTTCCCGTGGACGTCGGCGATGATGGCACGTCCGATCACTCGCGCTTCAGCCTGGGTCTCACAGGGGCCTGAAGCCGTCACGAGCTCGATCCCCGTCAGCTGCATGCCACACAGTACATTGTTCTCAACAGAAGTTTTTTAGATATATATTTCTATATATAAACTAGTTCAACAGTGCATCATCATGGCCATGGCCCTGTTTGGTTTTCAGTAGTACTAGTAGCACAAAAATTTTGACCAATAATTAGGGATACTAAATAAATTCAATTTATAAAACTAACTCCACAAACTTGCTCTACTTCGCGAGACGAACCTAATGAGGTCTTTGACCGTACGATTCGAGGATGGTTACTGTAGCATTACTGTAATCAATCATCAATTGATTACTATCATTAGATTCGTCGTGAAAAGTTACACCCATCCGTAAAAATTTTTTGCAAATAAACTTCATTTAGTACTCCATGCATTGAAGATTCTTTTTTTCGGGAATCGTGTGCTAGTAGTACTAGGGAGAAACAAACAGGGCCCATGTTTTTGTTTTCCTGACACGTTACGGTGGATGGGTCTGATGAGGAACATCCGTACGGGGCCCAAAATAAGCACCCTGATTCCTGATGTTGCCCTCCAGCCGTGCCCTTGGCCGGCTGCTGCTGCTCCACCGCTACAGTATATACACGGCTGCTCTGCTGGGCGCAGCAGGCAGGGGAGTTAGTGTGGTGGATGGGGGTGCCGGTGTTGGTGGAGGCCGTAATGGTGGCGGTGGTTGTTGAGAGAGCTAGCAGAGCGGGGCAACGGCAAATGCGCGCGCGCCAAAAGCCAAGCCAGCCCGCCCGGCCATCTCCGACGACGTGTGTCCGTCCGTCCTGCGACGAGGCTTGAGAGGGTGCCGGCGGGCAGAAGTGGCCCGGCCCCGGGGGGACGACGACGGATCGGAGCGAGTGAAAGTGCGCGCCCTTCCCTGTCCATTCGTAGACGCAGATTTGCCGGCGATCGCGGTGCGGTTAGTTGGACGCGTCGTCGTCGTGGTTCGTGGACGCCATGATTGCTCGCCGCTCGCCGTGTCACTGGTGGTGGTCGGAGTGGTGGATCCGTTGTTCGGTGATGCTGCTGCTGGAAGCATGGCGTCAGCAGGGGAGGTGTATATCTCCGGGACTCCGGGTCTTCTGCCGCTCTGCATGGCATTTCTTCGGGGACGCGTCAGGTGAGAAGCTAGCTGATGTAGGTAAAGGGACGCTCGTCCACGTCGCCCAATCATAAGGTGCTAGCATTACTTGCGCTGCGTCCCTACCGGAGCAAATGAGCGTCCGTATCTGTCTGTTGAACGTTCAAAATTGTTCGATGAATAGTTCATATATATGGTTCCCCTCCTGGCATGTACTGTATGTGCCTGCTTATATTCGAGTGTTCGTCCATGATGCCCATTGCCTAAGGTAAACGATTTTGATTACTAGCTATAGGTCCTTATTTTTTATACGCACTATTCTTCCATTTTATCACGCGCGCGCACACACACATTGTGTCTCGACTCTCCTGTACTGACACAGCCTAGAAAGCAACATTCCAGCTAGCTATCTTACTATTATTAATTGGAGTCTCCTCTTGAAGTCTCACATTATCTAGAATTCTAAGTGGATACTTAAAAAATAGAGAAATTCTAGAAGTTCTCTTAAAAATTAAAAATATTCGGTCATCAATCCGACAACTCTAATCATAATAGTCATTGGATCTGCTATCATTTCTAATAAATTACCCACATTCACCATTATGAAAAATAGATTAAAGTAACCCCTAAATATGTATTTAAATTACTTACCTCTACCTTATAAAAAAAATCTAAAGTAACCCCTAATCTTTGTGTAAATTATCCACTTACACCATTATAAAATAATGCACATAACCCCTAAATTTTATATAAATTATCCAATTTTGTCATTATTAAAAATTAAATTAACCCTATAAATCTGAATCTAAATATATAACTATAATAAAAATATTAAAGTGCACCAAAATAATATTCTAAATTATTATTTTTATCATTATTAATGCATTATTTATATTATTATTTATATAAAATACTACCCATGATATGTGTCACCATATATTCATGTATGATGGAAGAGATAAGAATACAAATTCACAAACAAATAATTTAATTAAATATATATCAAACACACGTGGAGGTGTGATGCAAAATGAATCTATTGCAACTAGAATGATAAATATATATTTTAGAGTATGTGTTCGAATATTTAATAGATAATTATAACTATTAGTTATAAGTTTTGTTTTTTTTATATTAATTCTAATTAGCCGGTGCGGGGGCACGGGTTGATAAGCTAGTTTTTATGAAAATTATGACATTGATTCTTGGCACACTGACGGTTAACATCAGGTAGTTCTAAAGAGGCATAGTATATTTGTAGATAGAGAGAGTGTATTATATGTATTAGTTATGCTGCAGTAAGATTACGAAGTGAACTAATATTGTACTGTAACTTAACTGGATTCTAACATCTATATTAAACTAATTGTACCACATCTGTCGGTCTCAGTTTTAACCACGCACGCAATCGTCCTCACATTCGGAATGACGGGAAGGATGTAGAAATGTGTACACACGAGCCATCACATGGACACGGCAGCAAATAAGTGTCTCCACAAATTTCCGACTCGTGACGGATCGAATCACCTTGCTGTGTCAATTATCGCCTCAGTGGAGGAGAAGAGGACAAATGGAGATTCGCACCGATTTGACAACCCCCCCCCCCCCCCCCCCCCCCGGCCCGCCCGCGAACGAGCAGGGGGCGCGTTGGTCTCTTCCCGAGCCTCACACGATCACATCGCCCCTGATGTAGAAACCTCATTTTCAAATTTTACTCGAGGGCCATCGCGGCGATCCCTTTCGCCGAACTTATTAATTTCTCCGCCGGATAAACCCAAGACGTCACCTGGAGAAACCCGATTCTGTTTTGGCTACCAATGCGTCGTGCGGAGCAGAGAGCGCGGTGATGCTCGAGTTGGCGACCGAGAGAAGACCTGTCCACGGGCAGGGAGAGACCCGGCGGCCACCCGGGGCGCGCGCCGAGCGGCAACAGCGCCGCGTCGGCTGGGCATCGGCGCGCCGCGGTGTCCCCACAGCTCTGCGTCTGCCATCGGTCGCCTCACATGCATGGGCCAAACCCCGGGATCGCGTCGCGTCTGTGTCTGTCCCCGTCGATCGCCTGGCGGTGCGAAGCCACGCCCGACACGCCGACGACGGCGTGACGCAGGTCGTGACGACCACTCGAGGCTGCAACCGCGGGGGCCTTCTCCCGGTCGTTTGATATACACCTCGCTCACTCTCACTCCGGAGCTCCACTGGTTTGGCCTACGGGGGAAACGCCAAGCGGAGGCGGAGCACGCGCGGCATCGCCCGTCGCACTCGCGCGGCACGACGCCGGAAAGGGACGGCACGGCACGGGCAGGTTGGCTCATATAGCGATCAAGGAACAAGGAAGATGGCGGCGGCCGCGTACGACCTGGCACGCTTTCATTCGGATGCGTGGACGCCACAGCTTTTTACAGCGGCGGCGACTACCGATCGCTCCGTTCAACCGGGATCGAGCAGCGGCACGCGGTGACCACCGGTTTGTCGCTTTGCTTGCATTGCATGCCCGCTCCATCTTGGCATCATCCCCGCGCGCACGAACGCATGTAGCCGCAGCCCTAGCCTAGAACTTTTACCCTTTTTTTACATGTAAAAGGCGACGAGCTAGGGAAGATCGTATGGACAGGACGGGAGAGCCGGCGGGGCGTGCTGCGCTTTTACGCTCCTGGACGGCGAAGAGTCCCGCCGGCCGGGCCGGAAAGATTAGTTAGGCGTTCTCCAACGGCACCCGGTATCCCTCCCCCCACCCTACGTAGGGGGGGCTGGGGGGGGGGGGGAGCGAGCCCTCCAACGGCTCCCCCCACAGCTCCCCCTATATATAGGGGGAGTTGAAACTCCCCCCATATATAGGGTGAATTTCAATTCCCCCTATATCTCTAATCACACCGTTTCTTCGCGATATTAATCTCGTTTGAGCCCCGTAACACGATGATAATGTGTATTATGACAGTACAAATATTGTATGATTTTTTTTAAATTCAAAAACGTTAAATAAATAGTTAGTTAATGAGTGATAGTATATAGGGGGAATAGATATGAGGGGAATGGTTGGAGAGAAGAAGTTATAGGGGGAGGAATCTTTTGGAGGGAGGTAGTAAAATATAGTAAATAATACGTTTGGGGGGAGTTGGATGGGGGGAATGGTTGGAGAAAGCCTTAGTAGGAGAACAAAGCTCGTTATAAAGGATAGCACGGGTTAGTGGTCGACGGAGAAATGGCAGACCCTTTTTCTCCTACTATCGCGTGCGTGCGTGCTTGCGCGTGAGGGAAAAGGGGCGTGCATGAGTACAAGCAAAGGAAAGGCCGTCTGAACTCAGGTCACTCCACTCCACCGGGCCGTGTGTGTAAAGCGAAAAGCCATGGAATTGTGGAGAGGAGGGGACGGGAATTAGCAAGAGGGGTGCAGGGTGCTAGCGCGCGCACTAGCTCTCGGGGAGGAGGTTAGAGGTAGGGGGGGCGACAGGCCGTAATGCGCGAGCTGGGGGAAGGAAAGCAACGGCCGCGGCGTCAGGGCACCGCCCGGCCGGCCAAACACAGGCAGAGAGCCGGCGGCGTTAGTGCGGTGTTCCTTCTGCTGCCGGTCGATCGGATCGAGTCGTCGGCGCCGCTGGCTCGCCGACCCTGCCGGCATGCAGCCGCTGCTCGTCCGAGAGGGCACGGCTTTCCGCCGCCCGTGCCGTCCACGGCAATGCGTTGCCGGTGGTGCCGCGCCACTGTACCGGATGCATTTGCGTCGGGTCACGGCGCACCACGCCATGCCATGCCCGCCCGTGAAAACGGAAATCTATCTAGGAATCGAGCGTGCGCCGGCCACGGCTTTGGGCGTGCGGAAACGTCGGGCTCGTACGGGCGCGCCAGTCACGGCGGGCGCCCGTGCCGTGGTGGGTTGGTGCCCGGGCGACCTCGTGCGGCCCGTCCGGGAGACCGAATGGCGGTTGGGCACGATGCTGCTGCTGCTCTGTTGCCAAAGACATGAGGATCGGAGGAGGAGGAGGAGGAAGAAGCCGGCCCGGCTGACTCTCTTCCTGCCCGAAGTCAATCGCGGGCAAAGGGACGGGCGGGCGGACGGCCAGCCATGCCCGTCGTTCCAGTTCGCGGGTGCGGCGGGGCCGTGACGGCGACGGCCGGTCAGTCACGCGCGCACGCCATCCACAGTGCGCGCGCGTAGGAGGCCGGTGTACTCCCTCAGTCCCTCCCCTGCTGGGCCCCGGGAGCGCGGCAATGAATCCGGGCCGGCAAGGGGGCGACGCCGACGCGCCCCGACAGCGGTCGTGGGGGCGCGTAGCGGGTGACGCTGACGGCACCGTGACGCCGCGGCCGCGTCAGAGGCCACCGCAAGGGGAAAAATGAAAAGGTAGCTGAGGAATCAGGAGCCAGAGGCTGAATGGATGATGCCACGATGGTAGTGCTCGGCAAGCAAGCCGGCGCGACCCGGGAGGATGGATCAAGGGCGCCAGCAGAGCGCCGGCTGTGTGTCACGTGTGCGTGTCGCGCCCACCTCGACTCGACTCCGCCGGGCACTGCCAGTGGCAGCTAGCTAGCTAGCTAGCTCTAGCCAGCGGGCGGCGGTTGGCTCCGTTCGGGGCACATCGATCGACGAACGGAGCTGTCGAACAGGCTCCACCGGTGGGTCGTCGATCGCCCCGGGGCACGGCCCTTGATTGCCACAATTCTGGAGCCTACAGACACGCGCGTTCTTGTTGCAACCGTGAGCCAACACGGATCGATACCCTCGGATTCGTTAATTATACAAACCTCCAACGTACACGGATGATCTGACAATAACGGCCGAACATGCTTGCCTACTTTGGTCTTTATCGATGCGTGTGTGAACTGAATCACGCTGACGCAGGCTCTTCTGTGTATGGGTACATCGATCCGTGGGTTGTGTTACCTAGCTGCGATGGGAGGAGCTAGCGCTACAAAAGGTAGCTAGTTCGATCGAACAAAGCGGTCTTCTTTTTTTCGGGAGATGCAAGTGCGAGCGCGAGTGCTGCCTCCACAAGATTTTTGGTATATCGGCAGGGGGGTTCATGCCTTTTGACCGTCCCTTTCTTTGCGCCCTAGACGAAGACAGTAACTAGGCGGCTAGGCCTAGCTCGCTCTTTGCGATCGAGATCGAGGATCGGTGGGCTCCGCCACCATCTCCAGCTATTAGTAGCGGAGATCTAAGTGGCGGACGAGGCACAAGATCGGGCGGCTAATGATAGGGATACTCTTCTAGAAGACGCATCCGTAGAATATTGCGTCGTCCGTGCACAGCCTACGTCATCACGTCGTGCGCATCCGTAGGGCTACACGGTATGGTGAGATGCGAGAGACTGGAGCAGCGAGCTAGACACCACCTGCAACGCATGCAGGTCGTCCCATTGTACTTACGTGACTCCAGATCAGACAAAGCTAGCTAGCTAGGGGAGTTTCGGATGTCTTCAGATTAAATTTGTCCACATCTTTAAGCGCCAGTACGTAGCTGCAGACGCTCTAGCTAGGGTTGATCCATTGCAGCCGAATCCGAATTGTACCTGTATACGGCCAATGCTGAAGCTAGCTAGGCATAGCGATCTTATCCCAGGCGACTGAAGAAACGGACAACTAAAAGTTTGCATTTCGATTTTCTAGTAGAGCTTCTTACTTCTTAGAAGTGCAGTGTATGTATCTGACGTGCTAGCAACAAGGTGTATGTATTTTTATACTCATAGTGATGATTAGATGGTCTAGATATTTGCAGAAAAGCGATTCACTACTTTTTTTTTAGATAATGGAATTTTTCGGCCTCTACAGTTTAACGTACACAGCCTTCAATTATTACAATTTTTCCAGCTTCAAAAGCTGTAATAGCAGGAGAACAAAAAAAATTAAGCCTGACAAAGTCTATCATTATACTTCCATCCATGACTCGCAAACATTTCTAAGGCTATTATCTCCAAAGAAGTGCTGATTTTCATGAACAGATCCTTTGTCGTCTCCTTATGCTGCAACATTGACCAAAATCGTAGCCAGTGGGTCCCTCTGAAAATAACCCGCATAAAGAATGAATGTTTAACGTTGTCAAAGATAATAACCTACAGAAAAGCGATTCACTACTTGTGGCAGCAAAAACAGAAAAAACAGCACTACATGGATCTTATCCGCTGCATCCAGTGTACCACCGAAACCCAGTTTTGATTCAAGAATCTAACACGTCTCCAATGGCAGCAGATTGCCTGATGGTCAGAGCCTCCGAGCGGAGCTTTCATTCCGCTGCTCCCCCCACTTTCTGAAAAGATAGCTTAGTTCTCCAGTAACATTATAAGTTACGCCGTGTAATTATTGTAATTATGGGATGATCCTAGGACGATGTGACTCGAGATCTTTTTTTTTTGTTTCCGTCCAAGAGCATGGCTGTCCCTGAATTGGATCATTACCCGTGGTTTTCTCTGATAAAGCAAGAGAGAGATGACAGACTTGTTCTTCAAACATTCGGGGATAACTGGCTGGGCTGAATGGGGCCCAACAAGACTGTACAGTAGCAGATGAGAGCCCATCAGCACGGTTTGGACCTGGATCCTGGTTTCCCCCAAACAAAATTTGCCTTTTTCTTCTTTTTTTTTCTTTGCAAGGAACGAAAATGGGGTACATTTTCTTCTTAGTGTTTGCAAGATAAACGGAATATATTGGCTGCACGTTTTCGTGAAGTGAAACAATAGTTGGGTAAATGCATAGAAAAATTAGATCCGGTAGTATCTTTCTTTTTAGATAATGGAGCCTTATAGTAGGGCACATCCGCACATATAGATACCCATCGCTCATATCGTGGCGTGCCTGTTCCTTGGTCGGACCTGGGTAGAAACACATAAATAGGCCATCATAGATGATCGGGCCTGCAGCTGTCGCACGTGAAATTAGAGATAAAAAAATGTCTTTGGAAATCCAAACATCAAATGTTGAGATGGCCGAGTTGGTCTAAGGCGCCAGATTAAGGTTCTGGTTCGAAAGGGCGTGGGTTCAAATCCCACTCTCAACATAATTGTTTTTTTTTGCCTTTCTATATACACTCGCTGGTTGCATCTATAGTTTTTCAGGCCCGGTTCACGATGGGCCTTGGCGCCTTGCTCATATTTTTCCTGTTCTTTTGATTTTGATAAAGGCTATGTACAACTCGCTGGTTAGTTTTTCATCAGCCCTAGTCCTCTTGCTCTTGCTAGGTCTTCAAACTTGTGCATTTACAGTGACGCCGGCCCAACTAAACAAACAGAAAAAACAAGCGGTAGCCAAGCTTTGTGCACAACGAACGCAAGGAAACGGAAGATATATATACATCAGTTGCATGCCATTTAAGGCTCGACTATTCTGAAGAGAACGTGTTTCTGACTCGACAAATTAAACCGGCTGCGATTTAATTTGCCAGCGGTGCTGAAACAGCAAGGCGCCCGCGGTGACAAGTGTACTCGCCGAACATGCGCGACAGTAGCGCCGGCCGGCGGCCGCGCTGCCGGGGTCGCGTGCAGCTGCCATCACCACGTGCAGCGTCTCAAGATTCGCGAAGTCGGCACCTCGTCCCCGGTCAATGAGCGAATGAAACCGCTAGATTACTATCGTCGCCGCAGACGATTTAACTAAAGCCCAGCCCAGATCGATCCGCAGTGTGCTTCTGTACTCGCTGCCGACCGGTCAAACTGCGTGAACTACGTAATACTGATGTGGCTTATTCTTTCTCGCAGAATACTATTAAATTAACTGAAATCAGCCGACTTTTTACGAGCCGAACAGACGAGCGAGCTATCTAGCTCGACATGCATGCCGTTGCCGGCCCATCGCTGCTCGACCACGGCGAGCTCCGGCCGGCAACGGCCACGTCCTCGGTCCAAGCTTGCCCGGATCGGAACCAAAGCATGCATATCCATGGCAGCTCATGCAGGGCCTTCTTGCATTGCATTGTACACACGTAGTAGTCGCCATGGCTTCCATTGCGTGAGCAGCGAGCACATCAGTGACACTGTCTGTACAGGTGGTGCGCGTTCCGTGCTGGGTTTCGAGGGAGGCCAGCTAGCTTAGCTGTTGAAGACTTTGAAGCATCGGCATCGGGGTTGAGTGCAGACAAGCCGGGATCGGTGCGGCGGTGCCCGGCGTCTGAAGCAACAAGCAAGCTAAGAACTGTGCACGACGGTGGACCAGATCCCAGCAAATAAACAAACGGCCGGCAGGGCCGTCCTGGCTGGGCTGAAGCCCTGAAGCTTCTCCCGCCCGTGTCTGGGAAAGACAGCCAAGTCTCAGCTCGCTCGCGCACACATGGACGACGACGGATCCTGGAGGCAGCTCAAGGAGCCCGTACCAGCTGGTGATGCTGAGCATTTTTAATGCGCAACAATTCAAAGACCGAGTTGTCTGTACCTGACTTTACCAACTTCGAACTCAACTCGTACGAGCTATCGGCGAACTCTGCACACCAAGGAAAGGCCCCTCTCTCCATCGCCCTCGTCCTACTGCAGCTTTCAGGAATGCAATTAGCTAGCGTAGCTGTCATGGCCTAGTCATTGACATTGGACGTCCAATCCATGCATGAAAGATCCACCTCACAGCTCATTGTATGCAGCATTGCAGCACACATGTGTGGAGACGACCCAACGCCTGCTACTAGAAGTCGATTAACATTGCTTTCTATTGGGACAAGATCACATGAGCAACGAGGTAGAGGACTTGCCTGCAAACGCGACATATATCGCCTCCAGTAAAAAAAAAACTGCGATGCACACACAATAAGTATTTAAACTTTTAGCTGATCCTAATAGCTATCACAATTTAGATCACCCATGTGAAGCAAGAGAGTTTTGTTCGAGCAGCATAATCTAATTAAAAGGGTAGACAAAAAAAATAACTCTTTGATCGATGAAAGGTAGTGTTTGGAAACTGAATAATGCCACTATGTAAAGCAACGTGGTACAGCTACTCCGTTGTGCAATAATATGGCACATAAAAACTATGAATGTGGAGACAAAGAAAACCACGTGATCCTTCCTACAGATGAAGCTGTTGCTTTTCTGAACCACTTAGACTTCAGAACAGGGATATGCTAGAAAACAAATACAAAAAAAATCAGCACGTGGAAAAACGAGAGACGAATGTGTAGCCAATACATCAATGCAAGATGATAGTACTACCATAATAGATAAAAATATCTCTAAAACCAAATGATAATGCTGCTGAACTTACAGACGGTGAGAAAATCGCCAGAGGTAGGTTAGCTTAATAGCTGAAAGTAATAATGATCAGCATAACTGACAAGAAAACGTGAAGCTGGGGAAATTCATTGATCAACATATATAGCGATACAGGATAGCAAACTTTCGATGATCGGTAAAATAAGATCATCCATCATCATATTATAGATGGTCTGTGAAATGCAAAGTGTGCTAGCTATAGTCTATAGATAAACCCAGAATATATTGGAGTATGAGCAAACAAATACTGTGCTATATTGTAGCTTTGTTGTGTTGCTTCATTCATAAGTTCTGTAGACTTTGATTTCTCCTATCCGTGTACAGTTCTAGTAGAGCAAAACTGAAAAACTGACTGAAATTCCAAAAACAGAGAGATGGACAAAGACATGGAGTATGCACCAGTTGCAAAGAAAAAAAATAAAAGAAACCTAAAACCTGAAATAAAGGGTCCATGGAGAAACAAATAGTAGATAAGTACCTGAAAATGTAGTGCTCAAAGGATCCAATTCATTACCAGCGTAGCTAGATGGAAATTTATATCGATAACAACAGATTCATAAAATCTAATAAGTGGAAAGGGGGGGGGCATTGATTTTCCAATGCGAGCAAATTAAGTGTACCAATGCCTACGCTTGGATCAATCCAATGAACACAGGGTGGTTGAGCTACACACGTTTAGTTTTAGCCACTTTGGAATTTGATTAAATCTTTTGGAGCCAAACTCCCACATAGTACATACTATCATATAGAATCAAGGTGCATTGTTTACCTGAACTAATAATCAACCGACAATCTCTATGGGCAATTACAAGAAAATAATGGCACATACATTCCACTGGACGAACTTTTTCGTCGCCCAATGTGACCACTATATATAGATCTACTTCTAGAAAACCTGTATATATATAAAATTAAACTTTCACGCAGTTTATTCTCCCGGCAGTTTAGTTGTGATCTCACCACAATGTTAAATAAATTCAAGCATGTCAACCAAAGTATGCAGCATGCTCACTTGGGTTATGGGAGCTATAGTGATCAGTAGTACTTGTGGGCAGCTCGGCTTCGGCAACGTACACCGCGGACGACGACACCGACATCCCCGGAGCGCCGCCGCCTGCAACCTCTTGGCCTGCCTCCACCACCGACACCACGTCCCCCGCGTGCACCGGAGCCACGAAGCTGGCCGTGGCGGCGCGCGCGTCGTCCATGAGGCCGGCGCCGGCCTGCCGGCACCTGTGCTTGAGGATCTCGGCCCTGACCGCCTCCAGCTCGGCCTCCAGCGCGTTCACCTGCTGCTGCAGCACGGAGATGGCGCCCATGCATCCGTACACGGGGTCCCGCAGCCGGAGGTTCGCCTCGTACACCAGGCTGCTCGCCGCGTCCGCCCTCTCCCCCTCCGCCACCTCCTGATGAGCGAATCGACGCGTCGGCACGGAAGAATCCATCGACGCACGTTACGATGCAATTTTTATTTTTTGTGATTAAAAAAGGAGGGATTTTTTCTTCATGGGTTTCGGCTTACCAAGAGCATCCTGGAGACGTTGCTGGCGCCGAAGACCTTGTGGACGGCGGCGAAGTTGTGGGGCTCGTGCGGCGAGAAGTAGGGGGCGAAGGGGCACTCCTGCGCGCAGCGGCGGCGGAGGAGCTTGCACGCGGCGCAGGGGGTCACGGTGTTGAGGGCGCCGCCGAGGCCGAGACCGAGGCGGCGGGGTGCGCGGTTGTCTGCTGCCGGCGCGGTGGAGGTGGAGGCGGCGGCGAGGGCGAGGGCGGCTGTATCCGGCTCCCGCTTGATCTTCTTGCCGATCTCATCGAGTCGCTCCCTGCAGGCGGAAGTCCAACAGGCAGAGTCGTCACCACCTAGGGTTTGGTGCATGGGATTGATCCAAGAGGGGAAATAAACAATCTCGAGACTTTTGATGGCAAGCACAATGGTAGAAGATACTTAAAACACTAGAACGTACAAGAGAAGATGCTACAGCATACTAGCTTATCATCTCCTAATAATTAACGAGCCTTTCAAGCAAAACGAACAGAACAAACAACAGCAATCAGCAGATTCCTTGGAAGAAATAAAGTTTCTGTTGGAGAAGTGTCGGAGGATTAAAGAGTCACACAAGAACACAAGAGAAGGAAGAGAGTTGGCCGAAGCAACCTATGGCGGGTCTCTTACCTCTCCGTGGACATCCAGGCATGCTCTCCTCCTGAACTCGGGAGAGGGGGATGGAGATGACAGGGAAGGGGGATCGGTAGACGACGACGGACAGGGAGATGTGGTTACTATAGGTGCGTAAAGTTTGGAAGGAAAGAGTGCTTAAAAGGCAAGGCATTTAATGAGGGGGATGGGCCTGAAGACCAACAAATTGGTGGTAAGTAAATACAGTATGCATAGCGAACGGAGGAAGAAATGTTTTTTCGTGAATAAAAAAAGAAATGTTTGGAAAGTGCAGCAGGTTGACTCGATTGGTTGGCCGTGGTCTCGCTAGTTTACGGTCCACCGTAGGGAGGGGCTCCCTACAGTCGATCTCCCGACCGTTTTTTCCTCTTTTAGTAAGTTTTTATCGTTTTGTTTACGGTCGACCGTAGGGAGGGGCTTCCTACGGTCGATCTCCCGACCTTTTTCCTCTTTTAGTAAGTTTTTATCGTTTTGTGATAAAAAAAGGTTTAGAAAAAAAAATCAGAAAACATTTTCGGAGAGATAGAAAAAATTTCAAGGGGAATTTTAGGGGGGAGAAAAAATTTCAAGAAAATTTTTAGATAGATAAAAAAATTTCAAGAAAAAAATTGAGAGAGATGGAAACAATTCTGAAGAGATAGGAAAAAAATTAACGAGAAAAAATTTGTGCAAAAATCAATTGAAAAAATTCATAAAAAAATTGAAGCTAGAAATTTTTTATTCAGATTATAAAAAATAAAGAAAAAAAACAACCCGGCGGCGGGCGGCGGCGCCTCCTCCCCGCCACCGGCTTGCTGCGCCGCCTCCGCTCCTCGCCGCCCCCACCGTCGCCGGCCCGCTGCGCCGGTCACCCTGGGGGCGGAGCTCCCCAGCGCCGCCGCCGCACCGCTCGCCCTGGGGCTGCAGCTCCCCAGTGCTGTCGCCGTGCCGCTCGCCCTGGGGGTGGAGCTCCCCAGCGCCGCCGCAAGGTCCCCTGCCGCCGCACCGCTCGCCTGGGGGACGGAGGTCCCCAGCCGCCGCCACCGCGTGCCCCTGGAGCGGAAATCCAACTGACCGGATGTGAGGAAGTCGAAGAGGCGCCGGATATTGAGCGAGATGTTGTAGATGAACTTGTGGTTTCCTAGAGCCGCCTCCCCGCCGCGCGCCACTCCCCCGCTGCTCGCGGAGCTCGGCCTGAGGGGCGCCCCGTTGCCGCCGCCGCTCGCGGAGCTCGACCCCATGGAGCCCCGTTGCCGCCGCCGCCACCGCTCGCGAAGGTCGGCCTCGGGGTGCCCCCCGTCGCAGCCTCGCCATCGCAGCCGCGCCGCCACCAGCTCGCCGCCGCGCCGCTTCCCCCATCCTTCGTGTGCGAACCGCCGAGCCCCACCTCCCCGTCGCTCGCCACCGTGTTGCTAGATCCAGAAAAAAAAGAGAGCGAGAGGAAGGGGAAAGGGAACGAGGGAGTCGCCGCTGGAAAAAGGATCGGGAGGAGTCACGTGGGTGTGGGACCCGGCACATGGGGATCGACCGTGACTTTAGATTTGTGCGGTCACCCGGAAATTCATCACTCCGGCCTGGCACCCTCCCACCCCATCATCCCTACCTTTGATCCACCTGCTGTTTCTGCTCATGTGATCATGTCAAGGATTATTGATATTTTGTCCCTTTGGGAAATCCAACGGTGACGGAGATACATCCCTCTGCAATGTCGGTCCCTCCAATTCGTCTTGATTGAATTCATAAACCGTCGTCAGAGGGGTTTTTTCCCCCTCTGAGATCAGTTTGGAGTGACCCACTGAAGTAAAAATCAAAACTTTACATTGTTTCCGTCAAAAACAAGAAGACAACATGCAAACACCCTAGACGAGTAATGATTGCGCTGTATTTGTAACTGCCACTCTGTCAGGAAGTGCATTGGGCCGTATTCTACCAGTGCTATCAAAGGCATGTGGTTTTAATTTGGCCTAATGTCTAGATTTGGGCTCGGCGGGCCTTCTGGCCAGGCTACGAATTAAAAATAAATCTACTTTACCTTCCTCAACTTTTATAGAAGTCTGATTTTTCTCCCTCAAGTGTAAAACGGGTATTCACCCTCCCCCAACTATTTGTTTTACAAGTGGTTTTACAATGGTTTTACACTTTTTTATAGTTTTTTCTCCCTTATCTCTTTTTTCACTCAATTGAAGTAGCAAGTGTGGTTCAAAAATCATAAAAATCAATACAATGTTAAAGGAGAGTACAAAGAACTCAATTTTGCAAAGTTTAAACCTAAAGAACTTTGAAGCTTAAAATTATAGCGAAAGAACGGATTCTAAATTTATTAAATTTTTAAGTCATCAAGATGAGCTCCATCTTTGACAAAATTTGAACTGTGTGACACATATTAGATGTATACCACTAGAGATTTTTTGTGAGTATAGTTGTATAGGTTTTGTAGCAAAATTTGAAGTTTATTACGAAGGGTTAAATTGGAGCCAAATTTTATAGATTTTATTTATTTCACATAATCAAAATATACTCAAGAATTTTCATATGTATAAATAAAATATGCAAATGATTGGGTATATTTTAAATTCTATGAAATAAATAAAAAAGTATAAAATTTTTATAGGAAAAACGCAACAACATTTCATCCAATAAGTTGCATTAAATCTATGATGAAATGTCTTCGTACTTAATTTATTTGGTACTATACATATTAATTATTTAAGCTTGGGTTCTCTTCTTCTTTTCAATACAATCGTCAACATCTATTTTACATAGTTCGTAACATTAGGCCTATGCATTTTTTTCAAGAGAAAACAGGAGGGGCACACCCCTACTGTGCTGTATTAAAAGAGAAAGCCGTCCAACCAAGTACAAAGCAGCAAAATAACATTAGCCCTATGCGTTCGCCTGAAAAAAAAATTAAATGTATTACGGAGATTGTAACAAACCTTTTCCATCCACGAGCACGAAGTATTTGGTTCCCCTAGCCAGGCTCATCAAGAAAGTGTCCATGGGCACATGCCGGCCGGGCTACAAAACAGCTTCCAACAAACTTCCTGTTTAAATCCGTAAGCAGCGCAATTTGGTGGGGGTTTATGGCTCCCTTTGGACGGAGTCCTTTCATGTCACAAAACCCAGCCGTTACCAGGAAATTAAGCATCCACACTCTGTTCGGTTGGCTGTGGCTGGTGCTGATTTATTGTGAGAGAATGATACTGCTGGCTGGCTGTGGTTGGTAGCTGATGCTAGTTTGGCGTGAGAGAATAATACTGCTGGCTGATTGCAGCCGAACAGAGTGAATAATACTGCCGAAAATCGATCGACTGACACATTAGGTGATGATTTGCGGTCGCTCGCTAACAGCGACCTTGATTCTAATTCTATCCGAGTTTGGCCGAAACCATGAGTGCCGATCGATCGATCTGCAGCACTGTCATTGGCCGAAACCAGAACTCGTGAATGTGTACACTGCTAGCTAGGCTACAACTACATGACGCTACTAAGCGCTCCTCTAGGACTAGGTGCGGTTGTCCTGTTCACTGGCCTCTTCGCCACGGTCTCAAGGAACGTGCCAACGAAGCTCAGCAACCAAATGTGACAAAACGGGGGGGCCATGCTTACGCTAGTCAGTACTCAGTAGCCACCCTATACTAGGACTACTACTGCTACAGACAGGTCAGCTGACTGCTGACCTATCATGCGTAAACTTGACAGGACTTGTATTGCACAGGTAGCTGCTATAGAGAGTTATCCATACATTTAATAAGCCGAGACTAACAAGCTTGTAGCTAGATCTATTTGAAGCAGAGCCTCCAAGAGTATCGATCATGCAGTGACCAGTGATGCAGGGAAAGAAAGAAAAGTTCGATATATGAGAAGAGAAGAAGAAAAGTTGCTGATATCGTCCTGCCACTGCGTTCCGTTCCATTTCCAGCTAACTGAATCGCTTCGTTTTTAGGAGGCGTGAGGACTTTCTGACAAGGAAAACTGCTTGATCGAGCGAGCAATCGCTATCATCAGTGAGCTAGCTAGCTGCATGCATGATTGGTCCCTTGAATTTCATAACCGTCGGCAGGACGACGTACTGCACTGTTACCTGTGACAGAACCGCTAAATTAAAATTTTAATTAAGCGTAATGGCCGTAATTTGAACATATTGGGCACATTAACTTAACGGCTTAATTTGGCAATCCTTTCTTAACCCACGATCCGATCGAAATAACACCGGTACTCCCACGCGACGGTGGGCGCAAATGGAACAAGCACGGCAATATACTTAAAAATAGAACAACACGACATAAATAATACACAACTTCATACAAACCCAGTTCAAATACAGTAGTTTTACAAAGTTTACGTAAATAAAATAATTTACAACTTTACACTAGGGAAGCCAGGTTCAAACGGAAAGCAACCAACAACTAATTTAGTGTTCAACCACTGCACTACCGGTCAAACCGGTTCGACCGACCGGTAAGACCGGTCTGCATGGATTCCACACGTGAACTACAGGTCAGACCGGTCTAAGCAAAACAGAGGGGTTGCACCCTCAGCCCTCAAGCGTGCAACCCGCCAATTCCCTAATCTAAGGGTCTCGCTCCACGACCTGCCACCCCTCTGCATCCCGGCGGATGAACTTGACACAACAGGGGTAGAAGTCGACGTCATGGGGTCCTGAAATAATTTGGGTAGCACTAATCCCTGAGCAACTAATACTCAGCAAGACTTACCCGACCAGTGGGTATAACTTAGCTCACATACCTAGACATGCAAGGCATTTGGATGGTGGTTATTTTGCAGAAAAGCGACTAAAATAATTTCTTACTTTCATGATTTTAGCCCCAAATTCTATGTAAATTAACTCTAATCTAACATTTGCATAGACCATCTCTAACAAATATGGTGGTGCAATGAATATTAATTCAAGGTAATAATCTTCATATACATATAACTTAACATCCCATCATAGCACTACGATGTGACTCGGTGACCAAGGTGCTCATATTCGAGAGCGACTGACGGCGAATCGATTCGATTTAATCCTTGCAAGGTGGACCTAACCAACACGGCACGCATAAGCCCCGTCGGACCACACGCACCAACCATTCCCCTCCCCGCCTCGAACTACAGGACCGCCCCACCATCATATGGTCAGCCGAGCTCAACGTGAGACCACCAAAAGTAAATACATGCATCCCATTTCTCCGCGACTACTCGACTACCACAGGAGGTGAGATGGGGTCCTGTACTTTCGAAGTGAGGCAGTACTAGGCTTACCGGTTTCGACTACCTCCTACTCCCGGCATGCGGTTAGTACAGTTCAATCATGATCAACAGGGCCAACAATGGTACGGTCCTCTATCGACTCGGACGGGGCTAAGACACCCAGAAACCCTGTCCTGCTGCCATACCTATACATCATCATCATTCCCCGCCCGGTCTCATATTTCCATGTCAATTTTAACAGCTTAGGTACTGTATATAAGTATATAACCTATATCTCGCGAGTAACAAGAAATTACTCGACTTCTAAGTATCCTATATCTCGCGAGTGCAAGAAGTCGCTCGACTTCTATCGAGAAGTATTAAGCATAACATTTCTATCGTCCTATACATGCTAGTATAATTCAGGGGAAACTAGGGATCATGCAACTAGGGTTCCAATCAACTCCTGAAACGTAATGCACAAGTAATAAATACATATATAAGTGTCATAATTTCAAATAATACGATGTGCACCGGGACTTGCCTTGAGTCTGCGGCTCAGTGCAAGGGTGAGATGGGCCTTGGGCCGACTCCCCACGATCCCCTTGCTGCAGGGCTTGCCCCTGCGGCTCCTGTGGCTCCGCAACCACCTCGTACACAACCTCCTCCGCCGCGGCTGCTACACGTGTGCATATGCATATGATATGAGAGAATGCATGCATGACTCGCAAAAATTACAAGTAATCAACAACCAAATTAATTTCTAACCAATTGTACCAACTACCCCGACTTTCACCCTCTCAGCCAACACCCCATCGGTCAGACTGGTCCCTCCGACCGGTCAGACCGGTCACACTTAACCCAGCCGCACCACCGGTCAGACCGGTCCTAACCAGAGCAAAAACTAGAACCCAAGTCGCGGCTAAACTAGCCCACCAAAACTCAATCCCTTTCAGGCACTAGTTCAGAGGTGCATATAGATGATCTTGACCCAAGGAAATCGACTAAAATCCTCTAGAAAGATGGATTCACCCAACCCTAGGTGAAATACCTTGGATGAGTTAACTAGCCCACCAAATTCTAAATCCCTTCTAGGCTTTAGTTCATGAATACAATTAGAGGCGTTTGACCAAAGGGATTCACTTATAATCACCTAGAAAAGAAGATCGAACCACCCTAACTTGTTTACCTTGAATGGGCTTCTCCCCCACGAAGAACTTGGATTCCTCTTCACCCCGGAAGGAGTACATGGAGGAGAGGATCACCTACGCAAATCCGAAGCTCCCATGGCCTTGAAATCAAAGGGAGAGGGAGGATTGAAGAGCTTAGGGCTTGGTAAGGGAATGAGAGGGAGAGAGCTCGGGCAGGAGCTGAGCTGGGCGTGGTGAGGATGAGGGAGTGGTTGGGAGAGAGAGGAGAGTGGTTTAAATGATGTGGGCCCAAAATGGTTGAATCAGCTTCGACCGGTCAGACCGGTTGCCTCGACCGGTTAGTCTGGTCCGGCCCAGACTGACATGAATTTTTGCTAACTCATGGTTTAGGGTTTAGGTTCGAAACTAATGCCCCGGATTAAACTTAATTAAAGTTGATTAACACCTGGGTGTTACAACCCTTCCCCCTAAAAGAAATCTCGTCCCGAGATTTAAGGAAGGTCCTAGATTGAAAGGAAAATGGAAGATGGTGTACCTTGGTGAGTTTGCAGCAACTCGAGACAGTTGGACTGAATAAATTCCTCCGTTTCCCAAGTGGCTTCTCGCTCGGAGTGATTGCTCCATTGCACCTTATAGAAATTACTAGTTTGATTTCAAGTGACCCGAGTCTTGTGGTCCACAATTTTGATAGGATGCTCTGGATAGACAAGATCGGGTTCCAATTGCACATTCTCCATTTCAATAATCTTGGTAGGAACACAGAGGCATTTTTTGAGCTAAGAGACATGGAATATGTTATGCACCGAGGATAATTGGGCAGGAAGTGTAACACCCCGGTGTTAATTTCGATGCTAACATTGTGCTTAATCGCTAATCGTGGTTAATCATCGTCTTTAGCGCTAATCGAGTTCGCATAGTAACTTTCGACTTAGCTACGTTCGATCTTGTTTTTCTCCCTAATCCGAATTCTAAATCAACTTTTGCCCAACATCAATGTTGTAGAACTTTTCTTCCTTTGCAACTTTCATTTTGGCCAAAATTCAAGTTTCATCACGAAATTTAAAGAAAATCTTTAATTTTGTTTTGAATAGGACATTTGCAAATGCACCAAAGTTTAAATTTTATCTTTCAAACCATTGCTCAAATGAAAAAGTGCCAGAAACAAAAGTTGAAGATCTCAAAATTTTGAACAACTTTCGTATTCAAAAGTTTTTCATTTGAGTTCAAGAACAAGGGGAAAAATTAAATTTACCAACTGAAATTTGAAACTTTGAGCTATTTACAGAAATGCCATTGCTACATATCCTCCTCTGCTCGTCGCTCGACACGCCGCCGGAGCCGTCGCCGCTCTTCGACGTCCATGTCCATGCGTCGCGCCGACGAACCTCGCCCCTCGTGCTCACACACCCGTCCTTATCCGCACGGAGCCGTGCTCGTTTCGCCCTCCCCTTTCCTTCCTCGCACTCACACCAAGCTGAGCTCGAGCTCAGTGCCCCGTCGGCGTCCACGCCGGCCATCCTCGCCGCCGTGCCTCGATTCGCTGCGCCCCAAGCCGCACAACCTCACCCTCCACCTCCTCCGCCCCGCCCCGAGCTTGATCGCGCTGTTCCCCGGCCGGAATCGAAGCCGACCGCCGCGTCCGCCATTGCTGCTCACGCCGGAGCTCCGCCTCTCCGTCGATCTCCGTACTTCGGTCCACCTCCGCCCGATTCAAGCCGTGGTGAGCGTCTCCGTGAGCTCCTCGTCGTCCCCGACCCTTTTCCCCTCCGAACTCGGCGCCACTGTTGCCGCAGCACCGCCGCGCCGCCGGGTTCGAGCCGCCGCCGCCGCGCTCACGCCGCGGGGCCGCCCTGCGCGAGCCTGCGCAGCGCCGCCGCGCGCCCCGAGGCTGCCTCAGCTCCCTGAGCGTCGCGCCGCCCCGTTCCGTGGCCGCCATGCGCCTCCACCGGCGGAACGCCGCGCGCCGCCGCCCTGCTCCGCGTGCGCCGCCGACCCAGGCCCTTGCGCGCCGCCGCCGCCCCGCAGGCGCCTCCGTCCCACCCCGCGCGTGCCCCCGCTCCGCCGGGCCCTCCTGACCGCGACGCGCCCCGCCCCTCGCCGGTCTGCACCGCCGCCGGCGAGAACGCTGCGCCGCCGCCCATGCCCAGCGCCACCCCGCGCGCTTCCCGCCCCGCCGTGCGTGCGCCCTGGCCGCCCCCACCCGCGCCTCTGCTCAGCCGCGGCGGCGCTAGCCCTGCACGTGGGCCCGCCCGCACTGCCCCGCTGGCCGTCCGGCCAACGGCCCCGCGCGCGCCAGGCGCGTCGCCGGCGTGCGGGCCGGGGCAGGCGGCAGAGCAGAGCAGGGGAGCTCCCCTCCCTCCCTTTATTTGGATGACGAGTGGGGCCCACGGCTCCAGATTTGTTTTTCTTTTTGTTGTTTTCAGCTGAAAAGTTTGATAATTTCTACAAAAATGCAGAAAAATCCTAAAAATACAAACTAAAGTTTGTTAGGTTTCTAAAATCAAGGTCTTCAGATGAAAAATATTTGTGCAGGTGAAATGTCACTTTTGCCCCTGCTTAAATTGTGTTTTGTGTTTAAACTAGTTTATTTTGTATCGGCTGTTTTGTTTGTCTAAAAATCATGAAATTTATGCGGTGGCCTAATCTTTGAATGTGTAATCCTCTATAAAATTTCAGGTGTGGGTGCTGTGCACTTTTGTGTAAGTTTAATTGTGTTTAGTTTAACTGGCTAGGGTTAAAGTAAATGTTTTCCATCGTCGATAAATGTTGGAGATTTTTATGTGGCATGCTTTGCCAAGATCATTGTTATTCTGATAATTCTTGTGGCTTGATCATACCTGCAGGTTAGTCTTGCTTTTAATTTGATCCTAGCTAGGCTCTTTTCTTTTATAGTTGTTGTATTTAATTCTTTCATGCATGCATGTGTTTTGCAACAAAACAAATCCCTATTTAAGTTGATCCATGTTGTTCTAGGATAGTATTTAAATCTTTCGAAGCGAGTTTAGTAACTTTTGCTTGATAGGAATCACTTCAGGCTAAAGAGGCCTTAGAACCAAAAGCTGCACATCCATTCTAAACCATTGCTATCGTAACCCTAGTTGTAAGGTTGCTCTGTAGACGCTTTTGGAGATTGGTCCATGTCTTTCGTTGTGAGTAGTGCTTTGCATCATTTCTTGAGTTTTATGCATGTCATATTTTCCTCGTGTAGCCGCCGACACCGAAGTCGCCTACGAGCTAGTTGCCGAGCCGGTCCAGGAGCCTTTCGCAGGAGAACCGCAGCCAGAAGAAGTCGTTAATCAAGCTCCCGGAGAAACCACTAACCCCGCTGACCTGCAAGGCAAGCCCCGGAGCATAACCTTTATTTTCAAGTATTCAATGTTATTATTTAAGTATTGTGCATTAAGTTTTTAGGAGTTGAATGAAACCATAGTATGCATGTTTCTCCCTAAGTACCTATGAGCCTCTACTAGTATACAGGCACCGTTAGAAATGCTTTGCTAATTAGGGACCCGGTAGAAGTCGAGGGATTCCTGTCACTCGCGAGATATAGGTCTTGTTACTTATGAAAAAGTTACTGAAGAAGGAATCAGTGAGAAAAGAAAGGAAAACTGGAGACCAGGCGGAGATGAATTGGTTATGGATATGGAATGGATGGAAAGTAAGCCTCCGCCTGTGTCGCTTAAGGACCGTTCCGTTGTTGGCCCTTTGACTGAGGATTGAACAGTACTAACCGCATGCCGGGAGTAGGAGGTAGTCGAAACCGGTAAGCTCAGTACCATATGTGCACCGGTAGGCGGACTTGATACTGTCTTCACCAGTGGAGCTAGTATACAAACTCATGGCTGACCCTTCGTTGGTATCGGTGGGGCTAGCAGTCCCGGGTCGCAGGGCAGTTCGGCTATTCGGTGTGCATATGTGAAGGGTTGGTGTGTATAGCCCGACGGGGCATATATGTGCCGTGTTGGTTAGGTCCACCTTGCAAGGTTAAATCGGATCGATTCGCCGTGACTCGTGGATATGAGAGCCTTGGTCAATGCGTCGCATCGTAGTAAGGATTGAATGGACAGAAAGAGAAAAGTTTGACTTTTGTTGATGTTCTTGAAAAGATAATATGATTAACCATGTGTGCTATAGAGAATTAGGCAAACCTAGTTTCTAGCTATCAACACAATTGGAGCTAAAATATTGAAAGTAAGGATCCAGTGTTAATAGCTTTTCAGCAAAAGAACCTAGAGCCAAAGAGCTATGCATGTCTAGGTGATGGGCTAAGTATACCCATAGACGGGTAAGCCTTGGAGCAGGCTATATTCCGGAAGACTTCGAGGAAATCAGTGCGTCCTGGAGTGGTCAGCCTCTTCCTCCAGGTTGGACAGTCGAGTGGGTTCCGTCTTCTCCGTGAAGTGCAGGCAGGTGAGCCTCACATCAGTGGGCAAGATGTGAAGTTCGTCTTTTGGTCGTCGACGTTATTTATCGTACTGTATTTTGAAGCTTGTTTCAAACTAGTTGTACTTTCCGCTGCGTGTGAACTCTGTTTGCGAAATGTAACCCTGGCTTGTAAAACTTTATTGTAAATTAATTTTGGAGACTTTTTGTTTAACTCTGATTGTAAGTTAATTTTGAAAACTGTTGTTGCTTGTAATCACCTGTGCTCATCTTTTGGCGAGAGTTCCTGTGCAATCGATCCTGGTTAAAGCAGGCAGTCTGGGTGTACTGGTGAAGTGCAGTAGCGGAGGTTTAAGTTAAAAGGTTAATTAGTGCACTTGATCGGTATTATTTGGACTGTTCTGTGACAGGAAGTTCCAAGCGATATGCCACTGGCCCACACCGCTCAATGATAGGAATAGGCCCAACATAGCGAGGTGCGAGTTTTCCTTTTACCCACAAATAGACTTGCTCCCCACTTGGAATGAGATAGCTTGTCGTTTCTTGTCCGCATAACTCTTTTGGCGGGACTGTGCAGCTTTCAAATTTTTCTATATGAGCTGGACTTGTTCTTCAGCTTCCTTAACCACGTCAGGCCCAAAGAAATTTCTTTCTCCGGCTTCTGACCAATCCAAAGGGGTTCTACATCTCTGCCCATATAAAGCCTCAAAAGGAGCCATTTTGATACTCTCTTGGTAGCTGTTGTTATAGGCGAATTCAGCCAAAGGTAAACACTCATCCTATTTCTGGCTGTAGGTGAGTGCACAGGTCCTGAGCATATCTTCAAGAATATGATTTATTCTCTCAGTCTGTCCATCGGCTTGAGGATGATAAGCCGAGCTGTGAATGAGTTGAGTACCAAGAGCTACATGCAACTGTTCCAAAAAAACGTGCAACAAATTGTGAGCCCCTGTCAGATATAAAGGTCTTAGGAATACCATGAAGACTCACAATCCGGGCAATGTACAGCTCGGCGTACTGGTGGGATTTATACCCTGTCTTGACTGGAATAAAATGAGCGGATTTAGTGAGGCGATCCACTACAACCCAAATGGAGTTGTATCCCTTTGCAATTTTGGGAAGTCCGACAATAAAATTTGTACTAATATCTTCCCATTTTCCTGACGGAATAGTCAGTGGCTGTAGAAGACCAGCTGGCCTCAAGTGGCTCGCTTTAACCCTTTTACAAATGTCACACTCAGACACATATTGGGCGATTTCCCGCTTCATTCTCATCGACCACAACCGCTATCTGAGGTCCTGATACATTTTGTTGTTGCCAGGATGGATGGAATACCTAGAGAGATGAGCCTCATCAAGAATCCGCTTTCGAAGCTCCAAATCTTTAGGTACCACTAACCGATTCTTGAACCATAGAACCCCCTCACTGTCTTGATGAAAGCATTGAACGTGAGAATCATTCTCACCGAGCCGTTGTCTGATCTTATCCATGCCCACATCATTTTTCTGAGCAGCAACAATTTTGATCCCGAAGTGTTAGAGTGAGGGTAATATTAGCAAGCGTGCCTTCAGATGCAATAGCCAAATTTAACTTCTCTGTTTCCTGGCATAAGGTTGCATGCACCGCTGTAGCTGAGATGCAACTGCAACTGGCTTTGCGACTCAATGCATCGGCAACAACATTTTCCTTGCCCGGGTGATAATGAATCTCCAGGTCATAATCCTTAATTAACTCTAACCACCGTCTCTGGCGCAAATTCAGCTCGCTCTGGGTAAAAATATATTTGAGACTCTTGTGGTCTGAATATATATGAATATGATTACCCAGAAGATAATGCCGCCAGATTTTTAATGCATGGACCACTGCTGCTAGCTCCAAGTCATGAGTAGCATAATTCTCCTCATGCCGCCTGAGAGCTCGTGAAGCATAAGCAATCACTCGCTGATCTTGCATAAGGACGCAGCCAAGTCCTGTGCCTGTTGCATCACATTAAATGTCAAAGGCCGAGTAATATCGTCCTATACATGCTAGTATAATTCAGGGAAAACTAGGGATCATGCAACTAGGGTTCCAATCAACTCCTGAAACGTAAAGCACAAGTAATAAATACATATATAAGTGTCATAATTTCAAATAATAGGATATGCACCGGGGCTTGCCTTGAGTCTGCGGCTCAGTGCAAGGGTGAGATGGGCCTTGGGCCGACTCTCCACGATCCCCCTGCTGCAGGGCTTGCCCCTGCGGCTCCTGTGGCTCCGCAACCACCTCGGACACAACCTCCTCTGCCGCGGCTGCTACACGTGTGCATATGCATATGATATGAGAGAATACATGCATGACTTGCAAAAATTACAAGTAATCAACAACCAAATTAATTTCTAACCAATTGTACCAACTACCCCAACTTTCACCCTCTCAGCCAACACCCCACCGGTCAGACCGGTCCCTCCGACCGGTCAGACCGGTCACACTTAACCCAGCCGCACCACTGGTCAGACCGGTCCCTCCGACCGGTCAGACCGTTCCTAACCAGAGCAAAAACTAGAACCCAAGTCGCGGCTAAACTAGCCCATCAAAACTCAATCCCTTCCAGGCACTAGCTCAGAGGTGCATATAGATGATCTTGACCCATGGAAATCGACTAAAATCCTCTAGAAAGATGGATTCACCCAACCCTAGGTGAAATACCTTGGATGAGTTAACTAGCCCACCAAATTCTAAATCCCTTCTAGGCTTTAGTTCATGAATACAATTAGAGGCGTTTGACCAAAGGGATTCATTTATAATCACCTAGAAAAGAAAATCGAACCACCCTAGCTTGTTTACCTTGAATGGGCTTCTTCCCCACGAAGAACTTGGATTCCTCTTCACCCCGGGAAAGAGTACATGGAGGAGAGGATCACCTACGCAAATCCGAAGCTCCCATGGCCTTGAAATCAAAGGGAGAGGGAGGATTGAAGAGCTTAGGGCTTGGTAAGGGAATGAGAGGGAGAGAGCTCGGGCAGGAGCTGAGCTGGGCGTGGTGAGGATGAGGGAGTGGTTGGGAGAGAGAGAGGAGAGTGGTTTAAATGATGTGGGCCCAAAATGGTTGAATCAGCTTCGACCGGTCAGACCGGTCCGGCCCGGACTGACAGGAATTTTTGCTAACTCATGGTTTAGAGTTTAGGTTCGAAACTAATGCCCCGGATTAAATTTAATTAAAATTAATTAACACCTAGGTGTTACATTACCCGTCGATCCCGTCCGAAGCCGGCCATGCATCTTTCTAACTTCAACGCCTGCCGAGTGCTAGCTCGACGACGACGACGCATTCAATTAGTTTCAACCCTGTTACTCCGCTATCAAGAGATGGATCGATCAAGTGGTTTCCCGGCAGCCCCGGGACTCCTCTCTATTCACGCATCTGCACATCCAATCAAGCTGGTCGCCACGCAGGACGCTGCAGGCGTAGCTAGCGGCTACTGGATCGAACTGATCAAGTTGGCTTGGGGAGCAAAATGGACAGCCACATCGATCAGATATTCAGATCATAGGTAGATCCTGTTTGTTAACCACCTGCTGCATCGCCCGGGTTTGTTGCGAGGAGACTGTCAGGATCGGTTGCGTTGGTTGGCCAGCGTACGGCAAGGGCTGCAGAAGCACAGCCACATGACACTGATGCACTTGATCCATGACCATGAGTCGTCGATGATGAACGACTCTGGCCTACTAGCCCACAGACTTTTCCGATCCCATATGCGTACAGAAGGTCTCCTGCTGACGTATCCCATTAAGCACGCACGCACTGCTTCTTGTATTCAGGGGCCGTTTAGTTCCCAAAAATTTTCACCCAAAAATTTTCACCTCCCCTTTAAACACATGTATGAAGCACTAAATGTAATTAAATAACAAAACTAATTACACAGTTTGGATGTACATGACGAGACGAATCTTTTAAGCCTAATTAGTGCATGATTAGCCATAAGTGCTACAGTAACCCACATGTGCTAATGACGCGGTCAAAGGCCTCAAAAGATTCGTCTCGTGGTTTCCAAGTGAGTTCTGAAATTAGTTTTTTAATTAGTGCCCGAAAAATCCTCCCGACATCTGGTCAAACAATCGATGTGACCTTTGATCCAAAATTTTTCACTAACTAAACACAGATGGAGATGTCGAGGTACCCAGCAGAACCAGCACGGACCTGACGATGGGATGTGTTCTTCGTTCGTTGCAGCAGCCCAACGCCTACGCAAGACTGCCTTACTTTCAGGGTTACCAGTTAGCGACATCGCTCGTCTCTGCAACTTCAAGAACCCTGACGAACGCACCGCTGCGTATTTGTTTCCTGAGCATTTGGTAACATCCCTATCTTCGAGTGACAGCATGCATTTATTGAGTTCAAGGAACCAGTCAATATATCCAACAAAAACTTAAGCGTAGCTGACTAAATGTGGTCATAATAAACTAATAAAAAATATTTTCTATAGGACGGCAAGAGTTTATTTGCCCTGAAGCTTTTTTAGAAGGAAAGAGTGTCAACAAACAGAACAACAGTCCTTCAAAAAAAAAACAGAACAACGGAAAACAAAAAAGGGGGGGTGCGTGTAAATATGTACTTGCATTGATCAAGGGAATTTATGCTCCTATTCTGAGAAATCTTTTTTTAATCACTATTATGAGAAATCGATCTCGTTATCGGTTGGTTCCCAAGTCACTACTGACATCATGGGGTTTACATCGCTGTTTCATCATTTCCAGTTGAAGAGAGTCATCTGAGCACCCCTGCCAATTACATGCAACTAATTTATATGATGATGGTAATGATACTATGATAGGATCACATATTAAGACAAGTAGCAGAAGTGGAGGTACAACAAACATAGGATTCCATCTGAATAGTTCATGAGCATGTACAACAAAAAGTGGAGGTGTATATACTATCTGAACATCTGTAAGCACGATGAACACAAAGGAATAAAAATTTCATGCAGATCTCGCTAGGCAACGCCAAGCGTTTGGCCTTGCTTGATGGAGATACTCTGAACAAAGTCTTCGCATGCACGAACACAGCCGTCAACGTCTTTCGTTAACCATAACAAACCACTTTCTGACTTGCGATTGATTCCTCCACCCTTCCTTTCCTGGCGTCGGCGTCACCGCCCCTGAGGGCGACCGTTACGCCCAGCCGTGGGTGCCGCCGCCGCCGGCGCCCCGGCTCCCGGAGCTGCCGCGGAGGCGCAACAGCCACGGGGCCGCGAAGCTGCCCGGCGCGGCCTTGTGCTGCTGCTTCGCGACGGCGGCGATGTCGTCCTGGTGGGGGAGGGTGTGCTCGCCTGTGTCCGCGGCCACGGACGAGAACAGCCAGCGGCTGGAGGAGGAGGACACCTTGACCGGCGGCGCCGACCGCCGCCACGGCCTGAAGAGGCGGAGCCTCCGGAAGATGCCCGCGATGAAGCCGACCCTGATCCGCCTGAGCCTGCACCGCCGCCTCTGCCTGCCGCTCCTCTGGTCGTGGCGCGCCGCCTGCCTGCCGCCGCCGCCACCGCCGTTGCCGTGGCGGGGCAGGTAGGACGGCGGCGGAGTGATGGCCGGGAGGGCGCCGGCGGCGCCTATCCGCCGCGCGACGTCCTTGGGCGTGCCCGGCTGCGACTCCCACACGAACGGCACCGCCCCGGGCTCCGCCCAGTAGTAGCGGAACGACAGGTTGGCCGCGGAGGTCTCCTTGTCCTTGGTGAGCAGCCGCTCGTAGAACTTGCCGTCCTGCCTGATGCGCAGCGGGCTCTGCGGCATGACGACGGCGCCGCCGTTGCCCCGGTGAGGGCTCCGTGGCGCCGCCTGGGCCTGGTCTGCCACGCCGGGAGCGGGAGGCATCTCGCTTTCGCTCTCGCTCCCTGACGAAACTGATGTCACCGGGGATCGGAGTGTACTTGCGCTGTGGGTGGCAAGGACGCGGCGGCGTCTTATAGAACGGATCTTGCTCGGTAGTTGGACGTCGCTTTTCGTACGAGCGCGCACGCTTGCAGACGACGACGGAGCGCCACCGAGCACGCGGACACGATCGGTGCCGCGAGATGGGGGATGGATGGAGAGTAAATTCCCTCTATGTCATTGTAAAATTGAAGTGATCCTTTATGTGCTATTGAAAATTAGCTCATCCCTTCTATGCCATTATTTATAATTTCCGATCCCTTGTGTGCCACTACTGTCAAAATCCGAGGTTAACGGCGTCAAACTTTACTTGCCAGGACGCTTTTACCCCTGAGTCAACAAGCAGGGCCATCGATTAAAAAAAAATCCCACCCGGCCGGCCACCTACCGCATCCCTCCCGCGATCCCATCCGCGAGCTCTGCCTTGCTGCGCCTCCCCCCTCCCGCTGGCCTCCTGCGCCTCCCGCGCCCCTCCTCCCGCCTGCTGCTGCGCACCCCGCGCCTTGCCTCCCGCCGGCCTGCTGCTGCGCTCCCCGTGCCGCGCCTCCCGTCGGCCTGCTGCGGCCCCCGCCGGCCTGCTGCTGCGCTCCGTGCGCCGTGCCTCCCGTCGGCCTGCTGCGGCCCCCGCCGGCCTGTTGCGCCCCCCGCGACGAGCGCCAGCGACAAGTCGGCGGCCTCGGCGCCGGCGCCGGCGCCGCCCTGGACGAGGATGACCCACGAGGCCGCCCACGCCGCACCCCTGTCAGCTCGCAGCACGGCACGAGCTAGCTAGCAGTGTGTCAAGCAGCTGTGAGCATGAGCAAGCCGCGGGCGTTGAAGGACCTGATGATGGCCGTGGACGCCGGCCGCGTCGACGTCCCTATGATCGACTCCGACAAGCAGCGCACGGCCCCGTGGCGCTCGAGCTACGGCCGCGGCCGCGGCTGGAAGGGCGCGCCGCCGCCGACGCGGCCGAGGCCTCGTCGGACACGAGCTTCGAGTTCAGCGCCGTGGTGAGCTACAGCTCGTCGTCGCCGGCCAGCATGGTGTTCTCGGGCAGGGGAACAAGAAGAGCGGCGGCCTGCTGGGGTGCATGGGGTCGGCCTGCGAGTCGTCGCGCAGCGAAGTCCATGGATGCTGGCAAGGGCGCGGCACGCGCGGCGCGCGGCGGCCGGCACGACGGCGGCTTGGGCATGGGTGCGGCGGAGGGCGCGGCCCGCGGCGGAGGACGCAGCGCGCGACGGCGCCGGAGCAGGGGTGCGGCCGGTGGCGGAGGACGCGGCGCGCGTGGTGGCCCGCTTGACGGCGGCCGCGGCAGGGGGCTGACGGAGGGCGCGGTGCGTGCGGCGGCTCGCGCGACGGCGGCCGCGGCGGAGGGGCAGCATGGGCCTCCGCCGCGTGCGCCGGGCCCTCCGTCGCCGTCGTGGATCCGATGGGTTCAAGGTTGAAGATGAATCTGATGTGTGGGTCCCACACGTCAGTGGTAGTAGAGAGAGGGCAAGGAATAGGAGCCAGGGGTATTATTGTCCTTTTGTCTTTCAGTTTAACTGCTCTGTTAGTATTTTTAACACCAATGGCATAGAGGGAATGGAAAATTAAAAACAATGGCATTGAAGGGAAGTGCTAATTTTCAATGGCATAGAAGGGATGGATTATATTTTACAATGGCATATAGTGAATTTACTCATGGATGGATGGATATGCATGGCAATGGGCATGGTCCAGCTCCAACCGAAGAGCAGACTGCTGCCATACTCTTCAGCAGTTGGCCGGTACAGTACTTCTCTGGGAGGGTACAGTACAGTACTTCTTTTTCCCCCCTATACATGCTGAATGCAATGTGCACAAGAGCAGTTTAATAAAGTTCTTGTCAGTAATGATGCTCCTTCTTAGGAAAAAATTATGCTCCTTGTAACCTTTTTTTTCTCATGTCTGAACAATCCAACAGTATCAGAGGAGCATGTCTGAACCTGTATAAAATTGGGGCATCATTCATGTATAGAGAAGACTCAAAGAGAGGCGATGACCGAGGAAACGGCTCGCGGCACGGCAGCTATGCTAGAGACAGAAATAGCAGTTTACTGTTAGGCCATGGCCATTAGCCAAGAAACAGATGGATGCAACTGACGACACCTCATCCGGCCGTGGACTGCAATGATGCCTGCTTAAAAGAAACTCACATTTACTTCGCAAAGCGACGGGCAAGCTATACAGTTTGTTGATTTTTGACGTGGCCGTCTGAAGAATCATACTGACGAGCACTCTGTCGGTTAGTCAGTCCCGGTTCATAGGATGGCTCTTGGATGCTGGGATGATTGATGGTCTCACTGTTCTTGCAGGTCTTGCAGATCGCATCGGTCAGACTGTTCGCTGCTGGAGCTGGACGCGTAGTGCTGCTCTGCCTCCTTGCGTGTCTATGCTTGGGAATCTGGTGCTTCAGGAAGGAGAAGGTAGAAGGACCGAGCGATCCTGAACAGCAATGCCTCACCTTCCTGCCATCAATTTTATCCTCTTTGCTTGTTGCCGAACGTGATGGACCTGCTCGTGTAGTAGTCATTGTTCGTCATCATTACTTGGCGAGTCGACGACATGGATGGCAGCTGAGGTGTGCCAAGGCAGCTAGGTGAAAGTTTTTTTTTTTAAGAAAGCAACTTTTCAAAAAAAAGAAAAAAGAAAGCTAGGTGAAAGTAGTTGGTCCGTTACAGCTTTCATGATCTTGATGGGCTCGAGTCGAGGATCATCCTCGTTTCGTCAACGTTTGGGGCAAGAGGACCGGCTAAAGGAAAGGGGTTTTGTCAGGACCTAGTCCTTGCTGACATTGGTGACGGCAAGCCGGCAGTGGAAGAGGACCGGCGGGAGGAAGGGGGAGAAGAAGAAGAGAGGAGAGAAGGGCATGTCGCTTACAAACGGGCCCCACATGTCAGCAGGTTCTTATCAGCCTTTTTGTCCGGCTCAACACGCCACGTGGCTAAAACAGCTTTGCAAAACCATCTGATGGGTTAATATTTGGGGGGGGGGGGAGGGGGGGGGGGGTGATGTAGTCTGTACACACCTGGCTAAAACCGCTTTGCAAAACCAGCTAAGGAGGTTAAGTAAACGATTTTGTGAAATTGAAGGGTTTAATATTTGTTTCTATTTTCAGATTTAGAGGGGGTGACGTAGTCCGACCATAATTGTTGGGGGTTCTATAAACTTCAACCCCCTTTGGTTGGCCTGATGATAAATTGTGCAGCTTGGTCTTACTTGAAAGTGGAATAGAAATTGGGATATTGTGCAGAGGGCAAAAGGATCATGTTTCGACAACAAGAAAAAAAGGTGCTTCTAGTGCTCCTAGCATCTAGCACGCGCGTTGGGCCTATTTCAGCCCAACAAGCGCACGAGTTGGGTTATTACAATACATCCACCCTAAGGACTCGTCGTCCTCGTCGAGCTATCAAAGAAATGATTAAGATCCATTGTGCACGTTGAATAAGCCACACTTATTAATTAACTATCTTGCGCTTTCGTTCTTGCTTCACGCAAAAGATTTCAACTAGAGCTAATTACTTTCTCAAACCACCTATTTAAGTTGGTCTAGCTCACCTTACCTAGGCAATATGAGACAATTCTCTCATGGATGCTGCTAGTGCTCCCGGCACCTAGCACGCGCATTGGGCCTATTTCAGCGAGAATCCAATACCACGCGCGAGCGTCAGCGAGCGTGCTGGCGCTCGATTCCCAACCGCCCAACTAGTTTCACGTGGGTGGGGCCTGTTGACCGTTTTTATTTCTCATCCAATTCTATCCTCACACGTTAATTGATTTGCATTAACTAACTCCACGGTGTGGGACGTGACGGCGACATAAGCTGTGTATATGCTTGTCGTGCATATACATATAGGAGATATAAGAGCCTAGTTGTCTAATTTAGAGTCGACATGTTCTACGTAATAGGCCTCAGCCACATACTCTATGTATTCGACCTACCTGGCATTCTCTTTTCTTTTTCTTTTTTCAATCTTTTTTGTTTATCGTCTTTATGTTCTGTTTTCAAGATGTTCTTTTAATAAATATTTCGTATAAAGTAAGCTAAAAAGTTAACTCAATAAGTTGTATTTCTACAAGTTGTATCACGAACTTATGCATCAAAGTTGTGTGAGAAGTTTTGGAAAAAGTTATGTTCAAAGTTATCATTTGGTAAGGAGGCTGGCATAAGTTATGCGTAAAATTTATACGTGTCATGTTAAAAAATTGTCCTACAAAAAGTTGGTTGAAAAAAGTTATGCATAAAGTTACAAGTATAGTAAAAGTTGTGCTGCAAAATTATCATCTAGGAGTAATAGTTGTGCGTAAAAATTTATACGTGTCAGCTAAGAAGTTGACCTACAAAAAGTTGGTTGAAAAAAGTTATGCATAAAAGTTACAAGTATAGTAAAAGTTGCGCTGAAAAATTATCATCTAGAAGTAATAGTTATGCTGAAAAATATCATCCAATAGTTGTCTAAAAAAAGTTATGCATACAACTTTCTAAAAGTAGAAAATTGTGGAGAAGAAAATTTTTCCAAAAAGGAAACTCAGCCGCTGGCATCTCTCCTAGCGCGTGCTCATTAGCCGAGCCCCTGTATACTACTCCAATGGTCCTGAATGATTTCATAAAGAGAAAGGTTATGTGAGCTGAATGAGAATTTTTTTCCTACGTGAAATCGCGGAAATAAAAAAAAAGGCGAAGGAGCCGGATATTCTATCCAGGTTGGGACGCCAAGAGGGGGATGGAGCGCGGAAGCCAAAAATGGAAAGGAAAAAATGCAGAAATCAAAGATGAAATGTTTTGGGCTGTCGGAAATCGTTTGTTAGGTTCCTTCCTGGCGCGCACGCGAGGACTAGCATGCCCCCTATTTCAGTCTAACAAGCCCACGAGTTGAGCTGGTACAAAATATTCCTGGAAGCTGATAAGTTTGTGCACATATTGGTCCAGTTTGTGAATATCAGCCAGTTGTCTGAATCCCTCTGTTCCATATTCCCCATTCAGCAAAAACTAGCAGTAGCTTAGTCGTGCAGTGCTGTAGTTTAGTCGTGCACAGAAGCCCCCCATTTTACTCTCCTATATACGTTTGCTACTTAGCTTACTCTGGCAAAGCATTCTTTATTCAAGAATTCTGAGATGTCTGGAGCTGTTTGCTAATAACAAAGTTTAGTTCAGCTGACACAGAAAAAAAGGTATTTTTTTTAAAAGAGTAAAGTCCATTTTTGGCCATCGAACTATTGCCCGAGTTTGGTTTTGACCATCGAACTCCAAAACCGGGTATCCTTGACCACTCAACTCTCAAAACCGTTCATTTTTAGCCATCGGACGGTTTTGGTGAGTGGTTTTGCTGATGTGGACACCACGTGGCGGTGGGGCCCACATGTCAGCTTAATTTTTTTCTCTCTCTTGTTTCTCTCTTTCTTCCCCGCTCTCTCTCTTCCCCGCTCTCTCTCCCCGGCGGCGCCACCCTCCCTGGCTCCCTGCCCGTCCCCACCTCTCTCTCCAAGGCCATCGCGCGCGGAGCAGAAGCCCGCGGGCGGGGGAGCTCCGCGCCACCGCGGCCCGTGGGCAGGGGAGCTCTGCTGGCGGGCCTCCTCCCCAACTCAACTGCAAGGGTGGCGGGGCGCGGCCGCGGCCCCGGCGGTCTGGCGAGAGCACAGCGAACGCGCCCCGGCAGCCGCGTGGTTGAACGGAGGCGGCTGGCGAGCGGCGGCGGCCCTTCGCTCCCTCTGTAGGCGGCGGCGGCGGGTCCCCTGGTCGAGGATGCGGACGGCGGCGAGTGGCGGGCGAGGCGAGCGTGGCGAGGGCCTGCAGGGCCCCCACTCCGCCGGCCTCGCCTTGCTCTGTGTGGCCGCGGCGCCGGCGAGCGCGGGCGAAACACAGCCGCGGGAGGGAGTAGGCGGAGCACGGCGCGCGCGGGGGCCCGCGGGACGGCGGCGAGTGCGCGGCTCGGCGTCGAGCGAGTGGCGCGGCCGCGGCGAGCGCGCGCGGTGCCGCGGGACGGCCGTTCGTCGGGCCATCCTCCCCCGCCGGGCCGCCCCTCCTGCTGCGGCAGATCAGGAGCTCGAGCTCCACCGCGCCTCCCTTGGCGGTCGAGCTCCGTGGAGACTCGGCGGCGACGGCGAGCTCCGCCGGCCTCCCTCCTTCCTCTTCTGTCCTCGTCCCCTTGGGGTGCCGCCGCCGGATCACCTCGTCGCGCCGCAGCTCCCTCCTCGGCGTCGCGCCGCAGCTCTGCTCCCTCTGCCGGCAGGCGGAGCTTGACGCGGCTCCAGGAGGCGCCGCGGCCCCTCGCACGGAGCTCGGTTGCGGCCCCCTGGCGGCGCGGCGGGCGGATCTCGGCGCGGACCCAGGCGACGCTGTGGACGGAGACCGGGCGGAGCAGGCCGTCATCGTAAGTGCCCATCTCCCCGCCGCCGCCGTACGGCTCGCCGCCGGCGGGAACACGCCGGGCGAGCTCCGCCATGAGCCAGAGCTGCCGGCCGGGTGAGCTGGAGAGGCATGCGCGGGAAGGGCGGCGGCCGACGCAGGGTCAGCAGAGTTGGATAGGAGAGAGGAGAGGTAGAGGGAGAGAGAAAGAGAAAGAGGAGAGAGGAGGGAGAGGAGGGGCTGACATGTGGGTCCCACCGCCACGTGGCGTCCAACTCAGCAAAACCACCCAGCAAAACAGCTCGATGGCCAAACATGAACGGTTTTGAGAGTTGGATGGCTGCGGATGTCCGGTTTTAGAGTTGCATTGCCAAATCCGGACGCAGTCGATAGTTGGATGGTCAAAAATGGACTTTACCCTTTTTAAAAAAAAGGACCGGCAGGAGGATCTGCCTGTTGCAAGGAGGGAGGCTAGACAGCCCTTCAGAGAGAGAAAAACACAATGAGGCTATAATCAGCTACTGAAATCAAGCTTACTAGCTCTGTTACAGCTATAATCAGCAGTGCTGCATAAATTAAACACAACATAGATACTAGATAGTACGTAGGTTCCAGGTTATTTTGTGTGTGAACAAAATTAATAGTATGCTACAATATTACAAGAGTTGAGTCCACTGCTCTGAACAACAAGAAATCTCCAGTACCAAGTCCGACGACGATGACAACAACAACAGCAATTGCGTGCGCAATGTGCATCATAGTACAGAATTAGGACGCGGGGAGCACGTTGGTGACGACCTTGGCGGCGAGCGGGACGGCCACCAGCATCTCCACGACGGGGAGGATGTTGCTCAGGAACACCACGCACGCCGCCGCGTTCTTGTCGCGCCGCGGGCCGCAGAGCGGCCCCGCCACGCGCCCCAGGCTGGACATGACGGCGGACACCAAGGTGAACACCAGCGCCTTGGTGTACACGTCGTACTCCGGCGTCCCGAGCAGCGCCGCGTACGCCGCGCCCAGCATGCCGAAGCCGAACGTCGCCACGACGGCGGTCGGCAGTACCTCCATCTTGTGCTCCGCGGCGGCGTCGCGCTGGCGGCCCTGCTCCGGGGCCTCGTCACCGAACAGGTTCACGGCGTAGTACATGGCAGCCACGGTGATCTCCGGGAAGAGCGCGAGCACGGTGTCGCCGCCGAGAAACTCCTTGCCGATGGTCACCGCGGTCACCGCGAGCAAGGCGATGACGGCGTCCTTGAGGTACCTCACCAGAGACAGGACCTTGTCCCTCGAGGCCTCGGTCCTGTACCCGAGCGGCATGCAGGTGGCCACGACCAGGAACACGCTGAGCGCCGACGCCAGGAAGGACACCGAGAGGTCGAACCGGTGGCCCAGCGCCCGGAAGCTGGAGTTACTGAGGTAGCCGAAGAGGAGCGTGGTCTGCACGGCGAAGGCCGCCGCCGTGGCGAACAGGGCGACCTTGCGGCCGCTCTTGATCCCGGCGTCGAACGCCTCGTCGCGCATGCTCTCCTCCGTCGGCGTCGCGTGGTACGCGAGAACGCCGATGAGGCCCTGTATGGGCAGCAGATTTAGAGACAACAAGAAGTTGCCTTCACTTATGAGGACCAGCAGCAGGGAGTTCGTCGCGATCAGAGCCGCGCCGCTGATCACGCAGAGGAACTGGATGAACCGGATGTGGCCCTTGTGCAGCTGCCTGTATCCCGACAAGAACAGTTTCAAGTATACCAGCAGGAGAGCAGATAGGTATGCAATGACCAGGAAGCAACCGCCGGCCACCAGAACATGCCGGTGCAAGAGAACATCTTTGTGCACGGAGAATCCTGCGGTGACGAAGCCGGTTGCAGTGGCAATGGTGCCTTGAGCGAACGATGTGGTGCGCTTCAATATCTTATTTGTTGCCTGAGATGGCTTCTCCTCTAGGTCTTCGCGAGGAGCATCCATCTCTGGGTCATGCATCGTACCCTTTACCTTCAAAAGAAAAGTTCATCGGTAATTACCAAATTATTATCTCTCAGAAGATAAAGCTGGTTTCAGAATCAATGTCTACTAGAAGCCTCAACACTTGGTGCCATGATCTCAGCGCACCATAATACACTTCAGAGAGTTAGAAGATAGGAATCAATTCATAGCACAACGAACAAGGCTTTCAGAATAAGCTAAAGCTGATTTCAGAAGCAACCTCAACCAGCTGCAGCCCCAATGCTTTGCAGGAAAGATAACTGCTAAATTTGGACAATGCTTTGAACACAAAAGAGTACACATGTCAGAGAGGTAAACAACTAGGAATCAGTTCGTACTTAATTCCTCAAGACACCATTATAAGAAGAGGAATCAGAACTATACAGGTCAGGGCAAGAATATCTAACACAAATACATGCGGAGTATTCATATTTGACAAGAATAATGCTCTTATTGGGCTAATTTCATTTCCCTCTTCTTGCAAAACCGTGTGCTCACGTTAAGCATTGGCATTTCTAACTAAAAATATGCTGATCCAGATGTTGCATACTACCCTTCAAAATATTTCTAAGTGTAGCATAAATATACAAGTAGCGATAACTACATAGGACTAGGCATGGCAGTAAGCTCAGTTTCCATCAAAAATCAACTACTGTGAAAAAAATGGAAATCTATTATCTTAATACAATAGTGTTAAAAGAAGCCACTATGTTCGCCGAGAGGACTTAGAAATTCTCACGTTAATCTAAAAAAGAGAAGGATTTATACCGTTGGATTTTATGAAGATCAAATGGTCTAAAAAACTCAAGAATCCATATCAAATATAATTAATAAATAGCTAATTTCGAAATTTAAAAATAATAAAATTATAACATGACTGAAGAGTCCATGCTCAATACAATTACTAAATAGTTAAATTGGGAATTAAAACATAAGGCAATTAATAGTTGACCAAAATGTCCATATCAAATACAATGCAACTAAACAAATAACTGTTTAAAAAACTCAAGAGTCCATATCAAATATAATTGATAAATAGCTGATTTTGGAATTTAAAAATAAGAAAATTAGAACATGGCCAAAGAGTTCATGCTAAACACGATTACTAAATAGTTAAATTCGGAATTAAAAATTAAGGAAATTAATAGCCGGCAAAAAAGTCCATATAAAATATAATTAATAAATAGCTAATTTCGAAATTTAAAAATAATAAAATTATAACATGACTGAAGAGTCCATGCTCAATACAATTACTAAATAGTTAAATTGGGAATTAAAAAATAAGGCAATTAATAGTTGACCAAAATGTCCATATCAAATACAATACAACCAAACAAATAACTGTTTAAAAAACTCAAGAGTCCATATCAAATATAATTAATAAATAGCTGATTTTGAAATTTAAAAATAACGAAATTAGGACATGACCAAAGAGTTCATGCTAAACACGATTACTAAATAGTTCAATTCAGAATTAGAAAAATAAGGAAATTAATAGTTCACCAAAAGTCTATATCAAATACAACTAAATAAATAGAAAAAAAAATAAAAAATTAGTAGCTAATTTGTATAGCCAAGAAGCAAATTAGAAAGAAAAATAGCTAAAGAAATACTATATTCTATGTGTTATATTAGTAAGTGGCTGTTAAAAGAAGACACCACATCTGTTGAGTGGGTCTAGATATTCCCATGTTAATCTAAAAAGAAAAGATTTACACCATTGAATTTTATGAAGATCTAACAGTCTAGACTTATTCAAAGAATCCATATCAAACACGACTAATAATACACATATAAAATTTTATCCAAATAATTCATATAAATTATGAATAATATACATATATAAGTTTAAAATTTTAAAAGTAGAAAAACAATCTATCAAATAGAAAGCTAAATTTTGAATTAAAATCGAGTTCCATGCAAGCATACAAGAGTGAGCGAAGACGTTGGCCGTGGTACTTCAGATGCAGAATCAAGCCAAAACCAATCACCACCACCCATGGTTTGGTGACCACACGAGGAGGTGACAAAATATTAAGCGCGGTGGTCAACCTTGCATGCTAGCTTGCGCTGCATGAGGTCATGACATCCTTTGCTGGCCACTGAGACAAGATATATAGGGGCTAAACCTGATAGGGGAAAAAATACGGGATAAGATACGAGGAGAGGGAGCGAGATTGAGCTGGTGGAATTAACGCATCCGAGCTAGTCATATGCGCCGATCGATGTTCTGTGATAAATGTACTATGCCAATACCAAACTGACATGCTAGAACAAGAGATGCACATGATTGTTGTAGCATGTATGGTGCTTGATTGGTGGTGATAGCACTCACGCTTAGATATTGGTGATATGCTTTTTGTGTTGATCATCATCAAGCTTGCAACCGCAAACTTGGATGGTTACTTGCTCGGTGGTTTGGGAAGCTAGGACATGAAATTTGACATCTCTGCGGTCATCGTCATACTGGTAGCTTTTGGCATCTAGACATAGGAATGACCACAAGAAGTTTAGGGATCTGTTTTGTGGCCAGAGCGAGAGCAAGCAACACGAACGATTCATTTGGCATTCCGAGTATATCAAAGCAGAATTTGGAAGGTCAAAAGCAGATAGATGAATCAGGGTTGTTGGCGTGGCAAACTTTTGGTCAAAGGAGTAAGGACAAAAATAGATTTGTGATGAACTAAGTAGAAGTACCAAATCTCATCTGACCAGAAAAAAGCTTTTTTGTAACTTTGATTTGTTTTCATCTCACGTTTGTGAAGATCTCACAGCAGACCCTGGCAGGTGGCTTGGTGGATTCATATGAAGTGACAAGGCTCACATACATGCTGCCTAGACACCTATTGGAACATCAGCGGTCAGCCGATCAGTAACAACAAAAAAATAGTGTGGCTGGGCAACCGTGGTAGTTGCCACATGAAAACGGAGTTTGCGTGGATGCCATATCAATTCATGCCACCGGCCACCTAGGGGGATATATGGTGCAAAAATATGCATGAAGGCATGGCACAAGGGGCACAATTGTTGTCCTTCACGCTCCAGAAACTGCGCAATGGAGGAGAGAGAACACCCTGATCATTATATATGGAGATTGGATATAGTTTTCCGTTGCGGCCATAGCGTAAATTAAAGAGGTCGTAAGTATAGGATTCGAAAGAAGCAAGACTTTAGACATGGGATGATCATTACAATGGAAGCTAACGGCTTATGGACTTTGGAATTTCGTTGGCCACGTCCATCTTTTCCCAATAAGACTGTAAAATTTCAGTTAGTAATTCAAATGGTAACCATTGTATCTTTCATTTATAAATAATTTAATCATTTTCACTAAATGCTTTGATATGCCAACCCCTCTCAGCAATAAAACATGTAATATAAAAACTGTTAAATCGGCCATTCTTCTTCATAAGATCTAAGCATAATTTAACACCGCAGCTAAGACTCTTTGACTAAAATTAAAATTACAAGATGTTTCTTTGTATTCTCTTTTAGCATGAATTCATATTGCACAACACATGATGTGGTGATGAGGGAAAAAAGACCACACCTCAATCTGGACAATTTAGACAAAACAACAATAAATTAACAAAACCAGACTATATAAATAATATTATTTTTTTAAAAAGAAATAAAAAATTGAAACTAGCTGCCGCGCTATTTGCGCGGGGCACCGGGCTAGTTCTTTATATGACAAGAGTAGGTATAAATGTAGGTTGGCAATAAATTTCAGGCCACGCTTTCAACACACTAAAATTTGTGATAGAGATCTGATCAACTAGAAATCAGATCATACTACACGACATATACTGTTAGCATACAAGCTAAAATAACAACTGTAAAATTATTGCATCGAGACATTCTTCGTTCAGTACTGCTTGAAAACATGCAGTAGTGCAGGTATGTCTAAGACATGCTTCGTTGAGTGCAAAATGTGTCTAAGATAAATGTTGCATCAACAATTTATTGGTTGTAAAATTGTACCTCTCAATAAAATCAGAAGTTCAGAAATACTTCAAAAGATCTGTAGAATGATCATCATACGTATTTCTTGTGGATTGATGTGTAAACAGGCTAAAAGTAGGTAACAGATAAGCTGACATGGGAATTGCTAAATATAGTACTAGATAGGACAGCAAGTTCAGTTTGCGTCAGGACTTGAAACAATCTTATGTTGAAAACACGAAGACACTTGTTGTGAAATATCATGGATTTTGCAACAGATCTAATTGATGCGGCATAAATCATGCTTAACGTAGAGTTCACTATAGATCTGTGATGGAAGGGTCGAGAAAAAGGGGAACAGAAAACTAGGAAAACGCGCATGAAACGAAGATAGCCATGGAAAAGGTGCAAAAATCGAACCAATTGAGGATTTGCCTGTGTAGTACCTGTGGAGGAGGCAAGTCTGCTGCCATGGCGTTCGCCCCCGGGTGAGCTCAGAAACAGAGGTGGTCCTCGATTGAAGGAAAAGAAAGAGGGGAGGGGAGCCAGTAGGCCGGAAAGACTCTCTCTTCATAGTCAGTCAACGTATCACTTGCTGGGAAATTTCTGACCACCGAAAGTACTGTTCATTTTTAGAGCACTTTAACCATAAATACACCGAAAATTTTTAGCAGCGGACTAACATGATTCAACTGAGACCCCGCTAAAATCTCTTAAAATCTGTGCTTTTCATTTTCTGGGGGTGATATGACCGCTGCTCAGTAAGTAGATTAATCGGTAAAAATGCTAAAAACTGCACTGCCACTATTAGTGATCGACTGAGTGGTGGCAACCTGCTAACAGTGCTATAAAGTATAAACCCTGTTACTTCTATTTAGTTACTCTTGTTTAAACAGGTAATTTTCCTAGGTGTGCTCTCGTTACCATGATCGCAGTGCCGACACCGCGACCAAATAATGCTCCCGGTTTCCACGTCTGATTGAACAGTGATTGGAACGGCAAAGCATCTCCACCACACCCAATGCCAATGGGGGCATGCCGCATGTGACGACAAAATGGAGGCGGCTTGACTTAGATAACAAGACGTGCTCGTCGTCGTCGATGCGCCTTTCGGTCTGTACTCTGTGGTGATGGCATTTCCATGTTCCTTCGGCTGCCGAGTACGAGCTTCCAAGAGCCTATTAGCGTCGACGCACTGGGCAATTTCGCAGCAAAAATGATCTCCGTGATCAAGCAGCTCTGTTGAGCATCGGCCGAAAGGGTAAGCAAACTGGCGGCTGTTGCTTCCCGTGCAGCGAACTGGTAAGCAAAGGAAAAGAATCTTCCGTCGAAGTCCTCGCTTGCCCAATTCTGGAGCAGAATGCCTCGCCAAATCCATGCGGGCACCCTGCACCCTGCACCCTGCAGGGAATAGATCTATCTGCTGGTGCAGTGGTGAATTCGGCACGAACTGGAAGTAGCATGGAACTGATATGTCAAGTACAGCTCTAGAAAACCTGTCCTAGAAAATCATATGAACGGCACAAAAAAGCAAAGTAATCCAACTCACGTACCACATAAGGAAAAATTGTTTGCCTGTGAAATAGGGCTTGAAAAATGAAGCTCCGCTGCTGCTAAAGTAATGCTGATGCTACAGAAAGCTGCCCTGGAATGCAAACCAAACTAAGTGATAAAAAAACGCCCACTAGTGTACAGCATGTCCCTCTGCGACAGTAAGAATTGCCAGCTCCCCAAACACTTCTAAAAATTAGCGATTGAGGTAGAGGTCGAGGAAAACCTTGAGCACCAATGGAATGGCAGCCACGAGCGCCGCCGCCGGGAAGGCGACCACTATGCCCGCGATGCCCATTTCAACAGCTCCTGCTGCTCCCACCTCAGGGAGGTCAAGCGGGATGGCCAAGCGGCTCAAGCTTGACAGAACTGCCAGTAGGAGGATGAACATGGCGGCCTTGAGGTACACGCTGTAGTGGTCGGTCCCAAGGAAAGCCCCGTACAGGCCGGCCATGAGCGAGAATCCCACGGCGGCAACGATCCGGAAGGCGAAGTCCAGCCATGGCAAGCTCCCCCCTCGGGCCTCACGCGAGAAGAACTCCACCGCGTAATACAGGACCAGGGCGACAGCCTCCGGGCAGACGGAGAGCACGACGAAGCCCTCCAGGAACTCCACGGAGACTACCAGCGCCATCACAGCAAGCGCGGCGAGCACGACATGCCTGAGCCTCTCGACGACCCTGATGAGATCCTCCAGCATGTTGGCCGGGAGAAGCACCAGAGGCATGGCGCAGATCATCATCATGAGCAGGGAGAACGTGGAGGTGGCGTAGCACACAGCAAGGTCCAGCGGCGGGTCGCCTTTGCCCTGGTTGTTGTCAGGGGTTTTCAGGTAGCCGAAGGCGACGGTCCCCTGCAGAGCGAAGGAAGCCATAGTGCCAATGGTGGCCATGTCAAAGGTGCCCTTCATCACCTTGTCGTACCTGCTGCCGAGCGTTGCGCTGCGCTCTTCCTCCATCCATGATCCGGTGCGCACAGCCACACTGACAAGCACCAGCACCGGCGCGAGAACAACGGAGAGCGCCGTGTTGTTTCTGTTGGTGACGATGACGAGGACCGTGTTGGCCGCAATTAGCATCGTGCCGGTGACCGCGACAAGGATGGTGACAACCCTGTACCAGGAACGGCCTTGCCGGCCATATTGGTACACGAAGAACTCGAACATCATTAGGACAACCGCACACAAGAAGGTCATGATTAATAAAAGGCCCTCAGCGACAAGAAGGTTACTGAGGTGTACTTTCTTGTGGTTCGTGGTCGAGTAGAGCTCCTTGATGTCCTTGTAGCCTGACAGCGCCGCTACGATGAATACCACGAGCACTGAGAGGATTGTCTGGTAGAAGGTTTTTATCCGTTCTGACTCAGATTTTGCCAGTTCCTCTGCCGATCCAGTTCCATGGAGTGGTGGCCCACCTTCGATGTTTAATCCCTGCTGCAAAGAGAATTGAAGAACAGACAGAGGTAAGAACCACCATAGAAGACAGATATCCATTGGAAACAATTTAGACAAATCATCTACTCAACTACAGAATCTTGTGGCGCAACAAACTCTGGATCCAAGCAGCAAAAAACAACCCGAGACCCCAAATTCCACGGCAAATCTTACCAAAGCACAAGTGCACAATAGTGATGAAAATCAAGAGATAAAACATATCTGGAAATATAACAAATAGAAATCAGGACATCTATCACAGATTAAGGTAAGTTACCTGCAGTTGTTCATTCATTTCTCAGGTATCAGCCAACGCAGCTCACCGTCTGTGCCAGCAGGGCGAGGTCAGAGCGAGCACCGTATGTAGGAACGAACTGAAACATGGATGAATTCTGACTTTTCTTGTTTTGCAAGTGCACATGGGTAGACGAAGACTTGCTCTTTGCAGAGGAAGCTATCAGGGAAGCTGCAATCATTGTCGTCTTCTTCCACCAGATCACCAAGTATTAAAATCAATTATCGATGTACTTTTCATTGACCTTCTGTTATGGAAGGGAAGTTAGATGGCATTATTAACTTGCTAATTTGGCCAACACTTGTATTTCACCGATGGGAGCAAGACAAGTTCATCTGCTGTACTATAACCCATCCGTGAGACTTTTCGATACATAAATGACTACAAAGCAGGTGCAATCTCAATCATTTCATCTCCAAACAAAGAAAATTCAATAATTTATGTAATCATAACTTAACAATTTGCACAGGGTCTCTACCAACAAAAGATAAACTTGAAAGTTGCAAGATAAAAATCCAAATTATGCAATGACTTAACTTCTGCCTAATGCCCTAATTCCACTATTGGGACTGTATTCACAAACTTCAATATTTGTTCAGCGTCAACAAAGGGGAAAATTGAAATGAAAAGAACAATGAGGTCAGCATAGTTAGCATGACATTCTACTTTAGTGCCTTGTCTCCCACATGGCAATCAGCTAGGTTGCTATATTGGTAAAAATACAGATAGCAGTAATAGCACGCCCACAGCCCACAGAACTAGATCTACTCCCAACAGTGAGACAGCATAGTAAATCAATAAAAAAAGACTTATCAATCATCAGAACTCATAAAACTCAAAATAATGGTCAATGGCTGTTATTCAGTTATTCTTTCCAAAATTTTGGTTCAACATCAAGATCAATTCTCCAGTAGATTCCAAAATGAAAAATATGGCACTTCTGTATTACAAACAGGCATACAGCTTTACAATTGCAGAAGAATTAGAAACGGGCAGAGAAAAAAGAGGAGGGTAAAAGCAGCACAGCTACTCTATGGTAGAGGACATATGAATTACCAGTTGGCTATTAGAACTAGTTCTTTGGCTACTCCGGAGCAACTGGCAATGGCAACTGGTCCAACTGCTCTGGTTGTTCTGGGGCAATAGGTGATTGCTGCTGATCCAGCGGCTCTTGTGGTGCCAATGGTGCTTTAGGCAAGTCCTGCTGCTCCTGCCGTGGTAATGATGCTTGCAACTGATCATGTGGGTGCTGTGGTGAGAATAGTGGTCGCGGCTGCTGTTCTTGCAGAGTTGGCTGTGAGTGCTGGTGCTGATCACCTTGCCAAACCCAAATAATATCCTTGAGTGCTGGTCGTATCTCCTCTTTCACTAGCTTTTGATACTCCATAGTGTCACCATTAATCTTTTTCAACTCAACCAAGAGTAAAGAAGGGGCAACCTCAAAAATCTCTGCATCAATCTCAAGCACCCCCTTCTTTCCTTCCTTTGGAGCTGCCAATTTCAAGATCCCATTTTCTTTCTTCTTAACCTTTAGCTTTAAGCGTCTGGAAAGCTCCTTCAGCTTTGCAAATACTGTAGTTACAGACTGCCTAGTTGTGAATCTTTCTTCCCTGTTGAGACCATACTTATCCTCAAAAAATCCAGAGAGATTAAAACCTGTTGAGAGAGAGATTATGTCAAATGCATTCAAGTTTGGGAGGCTTAATGAACATTGATTCCCCTCAGATGTGCTGCATTCTGTCGAGCCAGAGCTTGTAGCTTCACCTGTACAGGCATTTTCAGGTGTTTCAGTCTCATTTTTCTTTGCGTTGACTTCAACCGGTTTTTTGTACCAAGTACTCCGTTTTATCCTTGAGATAGAAATTCTAGTGCTTGGATCTGGATCAAGAATTCTATGTAGCAGATCCTTCAGCTCAGCAGAGAAACCTCGAGGGCATCTAAACTCTGCTCTGGAAATCTTTCTGTACATCTCTATCAAATTTGTGTCATGGAAAGGAAGGTAACCAGCCACAAGAACAAATAGAATTACTCCACATGACCATATATCTGCTTTTGCACCATCATAGCCTTTTCTGCTTAGCACTTCAGGAGCAACATAAGCTGGAGTTCCACATGTGGTGTGGAGGAGACCGTCTTGCCTTTTGGACTCAGCGAGAGCACTCAGACCAAAATCTGAGACTTTAAGGTTTTCATTCTCATCCAATAGAAGGTTTTCGGGCTTCAAGTCACGGTGATAGACACCTCGACTATGGCAATAATCGACAGCACTGATTAATTGGTGGAAATATTTCCTTGCAGCATCCTCACTGAGCTTTCCCCCTTTAGCTATTTTGTTGAAAAGCTCGCCACCTTTAGCATACTCCAAGACAAAATAAATCTTGCTCTTACTAGCCATAACCTCAAAAAGCTGAAGAACATTTGGATGCTTCACTAACCTCATTATTGAAATCTCCCTCTTTATCTGTTCCATGAGCCCAACCTTCATGACCTTGTCCTTGTTAATCATTTTTATGGCAACAGCTTGGCTGGTAGTAAGATTCCGAGCATAAAAGACTTTTGCAAAGGTTCCTTGTCCCAACTGTTTCCCAATTTCATAACGTCCCATCAAAATTGTCCTTCTCTCGTCCATCATATCAAGCTGTGCAACTATAGTATAAAGAGCAAACACTGCGCCACTTATACAAGAGAATTTTTTTTAACCGTCGTCTCCAAGATGATGGACTACAAATATAGAGGCCTTCAATCTACTGTGCTTTAAATTACGGAAAAGAAGAATGGTATCAGCATGAAGCACATCCTCATGAGAGACCAACAATATCAGCTTGAATAAAACCCGGGTCTCGTTTGCACGGAATATTTGCTTCTTGTTGAGCAAGCACATCTTTCTGCATTCCCAAGTCTTCTGTGGTAGGTTATAGACTGCCAGGTGGAAGGACAAACCAAATTAGAATAGATATAGATATAGGTGTGTTGAAAATTGCGACTCAGTTGCTAAACAAAAATTCAGCAGATCTAGGGAATTATGGCTCCAGCACAGTCCTTGCATTATCAAACAGAGACCCTGGATGGTCTGGTTAAGTATGGGATACAAGCATAATAAACTTACTACCAATCAGAACAGCCATGATCCATAATGGTTCTCAAGATAAAAAGTGCTCTAATTTCAGTCCCTAAGAAACAATATCAGTAAGCCTCTGAAACTCTAAGCTGTTCTAACACAAAGCCAAGTTGGTCGGGCCATTTTGGTTGGGCTAAATGATTTACAACACCATCTGATAGAATTAAATCACGTTTGGTTGGGCTGAGATGTAATCGCTTCCCGGCACGATTCAATACGGTGCTATGTGAAGATGTTACCACCCATGACCCAGCATTATGCAATCCCTACAGCGTGACTCCCATCTGCACACGAGTTGGCACGACACACCCAACGAGCATCCCTGTGATGATGGCATAAATGCGGTGTTCGAGCTAGGCAGCAGGCCACGATAAGGTGCTATTCACGTGATGAACCAAACAAATCAAGTGAACGATCATTCCATTTTCATTATTGTTGTGACATCATCCCGCTTGCGTTTGCGCAAAGGAACCTTGAACCAAACAGCACCTAAGTTTTTTCAACCCTGCTTTTATAGAAAGCAATAACGTTTTTGGAGTACACTGGATCGCTGGGGATACCAGCTCAAGTTAAAGACCAAATAGAAACACGCAGGTCTCAAACAGCACCAAAGTTCTATTGCACAGATGAACAAAACATCCAAACAAATCCAGCAAGAGGCATGTAGAGTTCACTAAAACTCCATCCAGAAGCAGGGGGCGTACACAGTGTGGGGGGCGGGCATTCGAGCTCAGTCGATGTTCGGAAATTTCAAATGCGCCCTGACCCTGTGTCAAGTCATGTGGCGTCGACTGAGGTAGATAATGGGCGCGCCAAACAAGAAGAAAGCGAAATCCAATCGAGCAAAAACCATGGATGGAAGATGGAACAGATTGGCACTCCACGCCACCGCGCAGCAACGCCATCCACCCTAACGGGCCGAAAGGAACAACTGCTAGATTGGAGATCCGATTGCTCGTCGCTCGCAGCGTGCGTCCAAAATAAGATCTCCTACAGCTAAACTCGCTCCTCGAACAATCCCATCCAAGCAAAGCTAGGGTTGCTTACCAGCAAAGCAGAGCAACTCAATGCCGAATCGGGATGGATCTCGACCCCATCTCCACGCCAACCCAGCACCAGCGCGGCCGCCTGTCTGTGGCCTGCTCCGGGGGCGAAGCTCGGTCTCGTGAATAAAAAAACCGAGACGGGCGCCTCAGCCTCCGACCTCCCCCCGAGCCAGTCGAGCGCTCGAGCCCTCCTCCCTGGCAGCCACAGCAGCTTGTTTCCGTCTGGGCTCGCTCGAGTCTGTCTAGAGTTTGCTGCTGCGCTGCGCCCCGAGATTTCTTCCGCGCGGGCGCAGCAGCAGAGGCCGTTTGGTGGATCCCCGGGGATCTTCTGATTCCGCCCGTTTATTTTGGCGGCGCGCTCGGCGCTCGTTCCCAGTTCCCACGGCGGCGGCGCAAGGGCGGGCGGCCGTTAGTTCTAGCTGTCCACCGTGGGTCGTCGGGGGGGTCGGTGTGTCAGAGACAGGCGACAGCCGGTGGCTGCAGGTGGGCCAGTCTGGTAGGCCAGGTGGCTGCAGGTGGGCCAGTCAGGTAGGCAGGTGGCACACGTGTAGTTCCTCTGGATGCGCAGGGGCACATACGGAAGAAGAGAAATGACGCCGGTTGGTCGGCGCGAGACAGTGTGGCCGTTGACGGAGACAGAAAAACGGAAAGCACGACGGGCGACCAAAAGCGGGGGAGAGGGGCTGAGCTGTCGTGGCAGTGGTTCTGTGGTAGCGCCCCCCACGCCACGTCGCTACACTGGACGGACGAGGAGGCGCTGCGCTGCGCTGCGCCGCCGCGCGCTTTCCCGTGACCGCGCGGCCGCGAGCCGTGTATCATTGCCGCGACCCGCCGTGCTGGCGCCAGCCGGGGACCGACGCGTGCGGCGGCCGGCGCCGAATTCACGGGCGCCACGTCCGTCCGGACGTACGTGTCCGTTAAGATGGCTCGTCCTCTTTAGATGGTCAAGGTTCAGTTTCAGCTCCGCAGGCAAAAGCAGCAACAAACGCGAGTCCTTCGGCCGGGCCGGTGCGAACCTTTCTTGGCGTGTTTCTCCAACAAACGTGACCATCATAATGGGCCGGGCTGGTACGAACTTCAGTTTCGGAGGTTTTCGGCCTGGGAAAACGGGTTCGTATCACGGGCCCGTGGCCCAACAAACAAATACTGTCAAGTATCTGGGCTCAAATTCTGGCAACGGTTATGGGCCACATGCGCACGCTGACGGAGCACAAACAAAAGGAAGAAGTCCTGCGAATTGGCTTGTACTCCAATGGTAGGACGGTCCAGTGGGACGCTACCCATCAGGGTTCAAAATCCTGGTGCTCGCATCTTTTTCTAAGATTTTCCTAGGATTTACCGGTGTTACACGTTAAGTGGTAAGCGACGTTCCCGTCGACGACGAGGCGACAGTGGTGACTTCGGAAATCTTCAGATCTGCCGGTGCTCAGTCCTTCAGAGGTGCTCATAGGAGTAGGGTTTGCGTACGTGTATTTATAGGGTGTGAGTGTGCGTGCGTGTTGTGGGCGTCTTCGTTGTACTGTGTGATTCTCAAAAAAAAAAGAAAAAAGTCCTTTTTGCCTCCCTAAACTTTAGGCCGAGTCTGCTTTTCCTCCCTGAACTTTGAAACTGGACGACCAGCCTCCTCGGACTCCCGAAACCGGTCACAGGACCTCGAGGGCGGTTTTACTAATTTTCTTTTATATTTATTTTAACTAAATCTTTAAAAAATTATAGTAAATTACAAAAAAATTATAAAATAGAAAATTCAATTTTGTTGGACTCCACATAAGTAGATATACGCAGTGAACATATTATATGGTATAATTTAGTATAATTTTTTGCTATATCTTTAAATATATTCTTTTCTGTAAATAATTTATAGCTACAATTTTCGTCATACAACTATGTTGAAATTTTTATGGTGGACTTATCATTATATGATTGAGCTATACTAAAAATTTTATAATTATTGGATAATTTTTTACTAATTTATCTATATAAACTAGATAAATCTATAGAAAAATCTAGACGAATCTAAAGATAAACCTAGATAAATTAATAAATTATTCATAAATGATTTAATAATCATAAAATTTTTACTACAGCTCAATCATATAATGATTAACCCACCATAAAAATTTCACATTAATTGGATGATGGAAATTGAAGCTATAAATTAATTACAGAAAAGTATATATCTAAAGATATAGCAAAAAAATTGTACTAAAGTATACCATATAATATTTTTGTTGCGTATATCTACTCATGTGGAGTCCAAAAAAATTAGATTTCTTATTTTATGATTTTTTTGTGATTTATTATGATTTTTCAAAGATTTAGTTAAAATAAATATAAAAGAAAAATAGTAAAATCGCCCTCAAAACTGCTGAAAGAGGTCCTGCGACCGGTTTTGGAAGTCCGAAGAGGCTGGTCGGCCGGTTTCAAAGTTCAGAGAGGAAAAACGGACTCGGCCCAAAGTTCAGGGAGATAAAAATGACTTTTTCCCAAACAAAACAACTAGGTTACATGGGCTAGTAAAACCGTCATGGACAACGGACTTGAGTCCCAGGGCATTTGGTCCAGTTTCTGGTACGGGCCAACATGTCCGAAGGCACCGTTCCAAAGGTTTACCAGGCCCGGACTGACACAGTCGCAGTGTCCGATTCCACTGACCACTCCAGAGAGTTTTACAGCGGCACAGCGGCAGCACATGAAGTACTAAATGAAGTTTATTTGCAAAACTTTTTTAGAAATGGGTGTAACTTTTCGAGACAAATCTAATGAGCAAAGTTTCATCATTATTGGCTACAGTGATGCTACAGTAACCGCGCTCAATCATCCTCTAATCATGCTGTCAAAGACCTCATTAGCTAGAGCAACTGCTACAGTACCACAATTGTGGAGGTAATTTTGTAATTAGACTTTATTTAATACCCCTAATTAGTAGTCAAAGCATCGTTTCTCTCTCATCAAAACTTTTCCACCCTTCATCCAAACACGGCCGATGTGTTGGGCTGGACCAGAATGCAGGAATACAAAGACTGCACACTGTCATACCCAGAGACAGTAATTCCATTCTACTACTCGTTCGAATTGTTCCATCCTACTGTACCACGCATACCTACCACGAGATAGTTTTTTTTTTTGAAATTTGGTACCACGAGATTGTAGTACGAGCCATTTAATTACAGCTACAAAGCGGACCACACAATTTTGTAACAAGCTCAGATCCGAAAACAGCAGCACAAGAAGAGATTGAAGAAGACATGGAGCATCAACACTTGAACAGAGCATCCGGACACGTGCAGAGGTGTGGACCGCCGCCCGCCCGCAGGCCGCAGCAGAGCAGAGAGCCGCTCCCGACTCCCGTCGCCTCCCTCCTCGGCTCGGCCGCTCGATCCAGCACGCACTGACGCGCCGTACGCCCGCCATGCCTGCGCGCCTCGTGGTAGGGCCGTGCGACGAATTCCAGCGCGCGCGCCCCATGGAGAAAGGACACGCACAGTCTCAGTATCCCCGACCCCGCCGGGCCGGCCTGTGTGTGTGGTAGGTCGCCACCACGCGCGCTGCAGATCCCGCCCATGCGCGGCGCAGGCGAGCCACACCGGCCCGGCGCAATGATGCGGCGCCCGACCGGCGCTGCGCACGAGCGCAGAGCAGCAGGCTGCGCTCGAGTCCAGACGGGCTCACCGGCCGGTCGGGCCGCCGTCTGCCCGCCCGCCCTCTCCTTGGCTCCGGCTGCGGCGGACGGGCCGTTCACGGCATGTAGAGCCGGTTGCCGCACTTGCACCGCCACGCCTCCGGGTAGTACTCGGTGGTCACCGGCACGCCCGGCGGCACGGCCACGTGCACCGGGTAGCACGGGCTGCAGTCGCCGCACTTGGACGCGCACCGCGGCGGGTAGGACCCCGGCCCCTCCGCCAGCAGCCGCCGCCGCCGAAGCCATTGCCCGCCGCCGCCAGAGCACACCTGCGAGCGAGCAGCGAGAAGAATGATGTGAATCCGTCAGCGCCGAGGGGTCCGGTCCGTCGCTCAATCATCGGACGCGCGCCGGCATCTGGCGGTAGTAACGTCGCTGTCGTGCGCGGCGTTGCATCGAACCGGCCGATCGATCGGCAGCGACGCGTGGTCAAAAGGCCATGGGACCCCGAGGCGTGGAAGGGCTGTCGGACGGGAGCCGTGAGCTGGCGCGGCCGCGCCTGTCCCTGTGCGCGCTAGTGGGAGCAGCAGTGTGCGGCCATGGCGGAGCCGGTGTGCTCTGGCACACAGTGTCTGTGCGGGCTTCGATTTGATTAATGAATGCGGTGGAGCAGAGTATGCGTAAGGACCGTTTGATCTCCGCGCTGTCTCACCGGAATGCAGTAGAGCAGAAGATTAGCTTAGCTAGAAGAGGGAGACGCGTACGCACCTGATCACCGCAAGAGGTTGCAGCTCGTCTCCAAAAGTCTGAGACAGCAAAGAAAGAGAACAACGAAGTCAGACTATGCCGCAAGTGATCCTCGGTCCTATGCTAAAATGCAGCAATCCAGTGTTGCAACGAAGATTAATCTGTTTTTGCTTTCTCGTCAGGCCTGCAGCGCAGCAATAAGCAGATGCATGGAGGAACAAAGAACAACACGCACGCTGCATATTTTAACGAAGAATGAACCTCGGCAAAAACGAAACCGACGAGAAAGGTGCAGCACCAACAACCTAAACCATGAAACCAAGTTGCCGGAATGCGGCCAACATCTGCGTGAAACAGAACAGCTCGCTCGATTCCTTACCTGAACGGAGCAGCACAGTACGCGGCCTGCAGCCACTGCCGCCGCCGCAAGCCAGGGACCGAACGCCGCACAGGCAGATGGCCGCGGCGAGGCACAGCCCCGCCAGCTTTAGCATGGATCCGCCACTCCACCTCCATCTCCGCTTCCCCCGGACGGACTCCATGGCCAGGTCTGGGGCACCTCCCGGAAACGGCTCCTTTTTGCAACAAGCCCTGAAGCCGGAGCAAAACTCTAGCGCAGAGACGGAGCTCGGCAGCGCAGGAGGCCAAATTTAGGAAGCAGAGAGGCACGGGGGAGGCGGTGCTCTTCTCCCCTCACTGCCCTGTAAAAAAGACACGCCTCCCCTCTGGTCACAGGACCGGACGCCACTGTAGCCGCGTCAGATCTCGGCGCGGCTCCCTCGGACAAGACTACCAGATCGTCAAGTTTGATACTCCGGTAGTGAGAGGGAAGGAAAGCACTGTGCACTGACTCCGGTAGTGAGTAGCTAGCTCTGTATCCTCCTCCTCTCGCCTCACTCGTCACTTCTAGTCTTCTAGACCAGTTGTGTTGTGTGCGGCTGCCCAGCCCAGTGCCGGCTACAGGTCGACGTCGGTCAATCGGCCTCACCAAAATCTACCGTCATGAACCAGTTGTGTTGTGTGTGGCTCATCATGATCTCTCTACCCGATCAGAGCAGGTGGGGAAACGCAGGCAGGACGGTGGTGGGAGCCATGGGGGGTGCTGCTGCATGGCATGTGCGCCCGAAAAGCCTGCAGTGCTTGGCAGAAGTTAACGCTACAAACATAGGGGGGCCAAGCCAGTGGTCCAGCAGAGAGATATGATGCAGATCGTGAGGGGTCTGGTAATCTGGTCGTCCTTGCGCTCGGTCAAGTGGGAGAGGTGCACACGCGCTCGGTCAAGAATTGTAGGAGAGGCGTCGTGCCGGGCGGATGATGTCGAGGGCTTAAGGGCGTTCGTGTGCACGCGTGCATCTGTTTGTAAGGCGGCCACAAGTTGCCTGCATAGCTGATCTTGGCTGGAAACGGACACGGCTGCTGCTGTTTTTCTTGTGGCAAGTTCTTTGGGTTTTCACCGATGCTTGGAGCAGTTAGCCAGTGCAGGGCAACAACGAATGCTATAAAACTGCTCCATCGGGCCATGGGCATGGGCGAACGACTGAACCAAACTCCCAAGATAGCTTGTCGCCTAAAACTGTGTCTACGAGTCGTCCAACTTTTCCTACTATCCTCGCGGCGGCTTTTGATCCGCAGGCTTTGCTGATTACAGTTTACACAGCGCAGGTCCCCCTTTTCACAATGTGCACACACGCAGCGAGGAACGAGGAGCAGCTGCGTGCCTGCCCGCCTGGTCCATCCATGCGGGGGGTGCAGTTTGTGTCGGGGGTCGCCCTTTGCAGAAGCTCCAGGACTTGGAGTGAAAAAAAAATCTCCGGTTTACAACACCCAGCACTTCATTTTCAAACGTTCAGATTTAGAGAGAAATCAATCTGGTGTACAACACTTGAAATCAAAGGTCTTTTTAACATTTCTGAAAAATAGAAATTTTATTGTTGATGTAAAATAATTTATTTTAAATCGAAATATAATTTTAAAAAATAACTTTGTCTTTTGGTGCACTATTTTAAATTGTTTGTATCTTATTTATTCAAAATTAATAGGTGCAAGTATAAGGGGAAAAATACCAGAAACAAGAACAAACTAGATCCAAATAGGTGTCAAGTGGGAGTACCAATGTATATGTTACATTTTGAGGAAACAATCGATACCAGTTTCATATTTTGATATTTAAATGAGTTATTTATAAAAGTTGCACTAAACTAATTTTTACGAACTTCCATAAAATGAAAAAAATCCATTTTTCAAACCACCCAGGAGCAAAATTTGTCGGTTTCGATAGCCGGATGATTAGTTATGTCTGGCTTCATAGTTGGATCAATACTTGTACAAAGAATAATTCTGTTACCTTTGTTTAAGTACAAAGAAAAAAAAAGAAAAAAAAGCTAAGGATACCCATGCGTGGCAACGCCACGATCATTTCTAGTAGTACGTGCTAAAGTTTGACACACAATTTTGTTTGATCAAACAGCTCTAACATAATTAAATGCTTCTCCCGTTCCCCCACCACAGCACCGACTCTGTTCAGATCGCGGACCCCTCCCAAATTAATTCCCGCTCCAAGTTTACGAACGCGTTTGCGCGCGCGCACAAATTAGGAGACCAAACAACCGCAGCAGCGACGGCTGAGAACCGCAGGTTGCGATTCTCATCATCAGTCCCCCAGCTTGCCATTGGCAAGGGCATCTGTCACCAATGCTCCCCAGTAAAGATTAGGCGGTGGCCTTGTCCTGGCACGACGTCGCTATTCCTTCTGCTTCCCGATCTGATGATTCGATCCGACCCTGTAGGTATCCCCTGTTGGCTCAACCGCCCGTCCGTCGTCGGTCGCCGTCCTGTCACGCTCCCTCGCGGCGCGCGGCGCGCCAGGACGGAGTTGGGTCGCGTCGAGGAACAGGGAAGGCGGCAGCGGCGACGCCTGGTCGGCCCGATCGATCGAGCAGGCGCAGGGTCGCCACTCGCCAGCGAGATCCGGAATCGGCCGCCGGCGACAAGTCCGTGTGCTCGCGCCCGGCACTGACCCGTCCCCTCGCGCCGGACGCTGGGTACGCCGTCCCGAGAATAGACGGAACCCAATCTCCACAGGTTGCGTCCCATCGGAGTTGTTGCTGCCCCCGCACTCTGCGGTCATTTCCGGCATCGACTCGAGTCCTTTCGCCCCGCTTCGATTGCCTACTGGCCGGTGTCAAACTGGCATGGGCCAGGAGGAGCCATGTGGTGCAAACAGTGGCATCCTGACGGGGGTCGACACGTACGTGCGGCGCGGCTGCTCCGTCCCCGTGCCTCACCACCGCCAGGCAAGGTCAACACTCGCTACGGGGGGCAACACGTACAAGTGACGTCACGACACAACTAGTAGACGTAGTAATAAGAGAAAAATGAAGCAGACTAAGACCATTTTGCGCACTAGTAACGAAGTAGAGAAGTACGGAGGAGCTTCGTTTTGCGGGTAGATGTACGCAGCGTTCGCGGTCCGCCGTGCACGTACCCGTGTCTGCACGTTAATTAGTTCAGGCATGTACCACCCGGTCTGGTCTCCCGTGATATCACAGTGTCTCCGACAGCCCAGCAACTAGCAGTCGACGTCGTCGTGTATGGAATGGATGGTCAAGCTAGGAGCACGGGCGGACGCCAATGGGCCGGAGGAGCAGGTTTTCCACCCCGAAAGTGGCCTCGCAACGTGCGGCTCGATCCCATTGGAGGGAGAGATTTCTGCCACGAAACAATCGGTCTGCCCGTATGGTGGCCCATAATAACGAGAATCGAGAATGTCCGGTCGCCACTAGCTGTTCGTCGGCTCTCTCTAAACTCCAAGGTCGCCTGATGATGGTGCACCATTCATGGCGATCAATCTTTCGAAAAAAAAAAAGACCATTCATGGCGATCCGGGTTGTCGTACGCACACACTGAGGCCCGTTTTTAAAAAATTTCTTACAGTATCTGTCACATCGAATTTTTTGACATATGTATGGAGCATTAAATAGAGTTTAAAAAATAACTAATTACGTAGTCTAACTGATTAGCACGAGATAAATCTTTTAAACCTAATTAATCCATGATTAGATATTATTTGTTAAATAATAACGAAACATGCTACAGTATCAAAATCTAAATTTTTCACCCACTTAATTCCTAGACTGGCGATGCGACTGCTATATTGACGCATCAGGCCATCAGCTAGCCCCACCGGGTGACCGGGACGCTCTATCCTGCCATGTCCTACCGATTGGTTGAGGAATGAGCGCGTTATATATTGTCCTTGCTTGTCCCCATGGCCAGGACAGGGTTGGCTGTGAGTTTAGGCCGCCTCCCAGCAAGTTTCTCGCTAGCGGAAGGATTTTCATCGTTTCTCAGCCTAAGCTGACGACTTCGACAGTCGTTGGACAAGGCCTTAGAGGCCTCCGAATCTGCACATCTGAACTGCGTGGTAATTACTAAAACACCCGGAGGCCGGAGACACCATGTTAAATTTTTCATTCAAAAAACAAAAGAGACCATGCTAAGATTTTACCTTAGCGTTAGCTTTCTTTTCTTTGGATTACCTTAGCATCAGTTTGGAGTGCAACTCCGTACGCGCCAAAGGCTTCGCGCGACAGCAACTCACTCGCCGCTCGTAGAAACAAACGCAAAAGCCGAATGGAAAGAGAGCGGGGCGCCCAACGGGCCTGGTGGAGATCAGATCAAGGCCCAAAGAGCACTTTCAGACCGTGCAAGCAGGGGAATTTTTTTTTATATTTAAAAAAAATCAAAATTTCAAAAAAATATGTCCATTTTGGAAAATTTCAAAAAAATCCCCCGGTCGCCCTAAGGGGGGCGACAGGCCCTAAATGTAATTTTTTTTCTTCAAATTTGCAACGAGGTCCCTGACTGGGGCGCGCGCGTGCAAGGGGCCTGTCGCCCCTCCCCTCGGGCGACCGGTGGGCCCCGTCCACAGGCGCGACAGGGGGGCCTGTCGCCCCCCCCCCCACCGGGCGACCGGGTCCCTGCCCCCTATATAAGCATTTTACCCCATTCTCTCCTCATTTGAGCCCAAAAATTCCACCAAAAATCCAAAAAAAGATAGGGGTGAGGAGAAGGGAAGCGGCGAAGCCTTGCCGGATTCCGCACTTGTGATCTGCAGGTTAGTATATTTAGTTTATGTATTTTTTCATTGGTATTATAGAGTAATTTAATTTAATTAGTGCTATAGTAGAACCATTTAAGAAGGAGTTTAATGATACTTCAGTTACGTAGTAGTAAATTAGTTTAGAAAATTAGTACTACGCGTTTATTATTACAATTGCAGTAGTATTAGAGATGTGTTTATAAATTAATTACGATTTAGAATAGAATTTCGCATATACAGTATAGAATTTGAGTGTCATCACGTAGTTATGAATACTTATATGTTGTAGTTGAATTCCATACTTAGTTTTTACGGATTATTGAATAAGGTAGTGAAGTAAAGAGTATAACTCGATAAATATTCTGTGATATACATATATGTCGAGCAAGATGCAATTTTAAGTTTTTTTTGTGACTACAATGTTTTGTACGGGCCAAATGGAGTATACCTTTCTGCCTTTAAGTGCACATCTAGCGCCATAGATAAACCTCTGGAGAGGAGTTTTGGTTTCATATGTAAGTGGCTGCAGTGTGGGTTCCATGTTGATCTGTTGACACATGTGATGACCGTCCAGTCTCTTGTTAATTGGGAGGTAGAAAGTGATTTATGAGAATTAATGATGATACAATGCACTGATGACTGGCAGAAGTACATGCAAGTAGCTCTAGAGCGTGGGTGGCCTCTGGCCATTCTTGTTCAAATCCGGGAGAAGACACAAAATAAAATCCAACATAGTGCAGATCAAGCAACTCCGAGTATTCGAAGAGAGACCAACTATGTTAAGCAAGATGAGTCAGAAGAGATAGAGAACCAAAACATGCGACCACAGGGCCTTGCTGATGAGGGAGAGAGGATACATAGCATTGTGGACGAGATAGAGGCAGAAGACCAAACCGCAATAGAGATGGAAGAATATGAGGGCTCATCTGATGACGAGCAGTACTCATTATCAAAAGAGTGGAAGGAGCATGATTTTGACAGTCATGTCGCAGAAGACGTATGAAATCAGGAGTGGGAGTACAGAGGGAATGAGGTAGTGCAAGGTGCAACATATCCAAATATTGAAGCCGTAAAAGATGCTGTGAGACTATGGACAATATCATTGAAACGAGAATTTAGAGTCGTAAAGTCTGGCAGTAAAGAATATGAGGTGAAGTGTGTGAATGATGGATGTCCATGGCGAGTACATGCATTCAAGGGAAAATGAAAGTCGAACTGGAAATATTCCATTATGACAGAGCAAACTTGTTTGCTGTCAGAAGTTGTTCCTTCGCATCGCAATATATCATGCGATTTTGTTGCAAAGCAAATATATGGGTTGATTATGGACAACCTAAATTATGAGCCAAAAATGATTGTTCGACACATTGAGTAGACTTACCAGTACACCATTAGTTATTTGAAGGCATGGAGGGCTAAATAAAAGGTGTTCGAGATGCGGTTCGGCACATACGAGGCATCATATGATAACCTACCTCGTATGTTATCCCAGGTTGCTGCTAGAAATCCTGGAAGCTTTTATGACACATACCTCGTACCAGCCGTGACTAGGAGGCAAAACATTCTGCAACGAGCCTTCTTTTGCCTAGGTGCATGTGTTAGAGCATTTCAGTGTTGTCTTCCGGTGATCTGCATTGATGGCACATTTTTGACTGGAAGGTATAAAGTTCAGATACTCACCGCAATCGGGGTAAATTGCAACAACCAAATAATTCCGCTCGCATTTGCATTTGTTGAGAATGAGAACTTAGACAGTTGGTATTGGTTCCTTGAACGAGTGAAGGTTCATGTTGTTGTTGCACGTCCAGATGTGTGCCTTATTAGTGATAGGCACGCAGGTCTGCTGCAATCAATACTGAAATTGCAACGTGAAACTGCAACAACGCCTATATTGTGGCCCGATGTCCAAAATATGTGGTGCATTAGGCATATGGGTGCAAACTTCTATGACCACCTCAAGAACAAGGCTCTTAAGAACATGTTCAAGAGGTTGTGCACCCAAAATCAACAGAGAAAATTCAATGCATTATGGCAGATGCTTGATCAGTTGACTGCAGAGCTAGTGAAGGTTAGGGCATCAGGAACAAGCACGAGTCAGGCTGCAGAGTCTAGGGATTCAATTGAGAAGCCATTTTCACACTGGATTCGAGGTGCACCTAAGGAGAAATGGTCATTCCTTTATGATACTAACGAAATACGGTATGGTATTCAAACAACGAACCATGCATAGTGTTTCAATATGGTTATGCGTTCTTGTCGTGCCTTTCCTCTTGTGGGAATTGTTGAGTTCATCATGTATGGGTGCGTGAAGTATTTCAGAGAGCGTTACATGGCTGCAAGCATAAACATCAGCAACTCCCAAATTCAGTTTTGCACAAGAGTGACACAATATATGCAAGAGTAGATTGAAAAGGTCAAACTGCACCGCGTCATATCGACAGGTACAATGGAGCATAGATTTGAGGTTCTATGCAAGGATAGAACTGGTCGTGGAGCATTTCTTAGTTCTTATTTCTTATCGTTATATTAATTAAATGTGTGCTTTTTAGTATTCTAGTGACATGAAAAGCTCCGAAAATATTAAGGACAAGTTCAAAGATTTCATAAATTCCCGGCTGCAACTGCAAATTAATGGTAAAAGTTACAACACACAGAGTCAAGCTCTCAACTGAAAACATAAACAACTAGTTGCAGTGGCATGTGCACGCGACAAGGTAATTTCTTGTTGCATCTAAACCTACCATGCCTTATGAAATTTAAAATGCCGGGATTACATGGTACTACTCTACTGAGTGCACCGAGGATATTTGCCCTTCCTAATTGCTTCGGACCCGGCTTCCTTCGCATGGCGTGCCCTCTCTCGCTTTCTGTCCCTGTCAGCTTCACGTTCCGCCGCCGCCTTACGATCCACCTCCTCCATCCTCTTGCGGATATCTTCTTGCTCTTTCTTGCGCTTCTCCTCTTGCTGTTCCTTGTGCTTCATTCGGCGTCAACGTTCTGCAGCCCACCTTGCTTGTTGTTCCACAAAGTCCTTTGCCTGCTGTGACTGCACGGTGTCGAACCACTGCATAAAATCACAAAGAGGCGGAGGAGACTTTGTCTAATAAAAGTTAGAATCATAACTCAATGTTAGGTCACAAAGAAAAATAGCGTCTGTTGTCCTGCTACCTTGGCCCGATCATTGCCGTATCGCTTAGGTGGATCATATTCGTAGTTCTGACACATAAAGAATCTCATGCCATAGTAATCTCCTAAAACCTCAGATTGCATGAACTTGCATAACGAACCGCAGAAGCACATTGGCACATTAATTCCTTCGGGTACGGTGGCTTCACACTTGCTCCACGGAATATAGGTTGATCCTGACGAAAACATTGGCGCTATAGTGTGGTGCGCCAAATGACGAACAATGATTTCAATAATGCACATATCGTATTCCAAATCGATGCGTAAAAATATAGGTACTGTCGTAATTCTATTGTCTTATACTGCAATATCAATAAGGTATTGTCATAAATCTATTCTAATTCATAACTAATTTAAAAACAAGTCTGTAATAGTACTGAAATTGTAATAATAAACGAGTGTTCTAAAGCACCAAATCTAATTCAGCTAATCCGTTAATTAAATTAAATTGTTATACAATATCAACAGATTCATACGGAAGTTACCGGTAGATCACAAGTGCGGAATTCGGCAGAGCTTCGCCGCTTTTCTTCTCCTCACCCCTCTCTTTTTTTCTGAATTTTTAGGCTCAAATGAAAAGGGAATGGCGGGCAGGGCTTATATAGGGAGGGAGAATCCTGTCGCCCCTGGGTGGGCGACAGGCCCCTGTCGCCCGTGGGGGGGGGGGCGACAGGCCCCCTCCCTCGGCCCAGGGATCTTTTTGCAAATTCTAAAAAAAATTACATTAGGGTTCTGTCGCCCGTTGCTTGGGGGACAGGACCTAAATTTTTCAAAACAGATATATATTTTCGAAATTTTTATTTTTTTAATATAAAAAAGAAAAAGACGCGCAAGCAGGAACGATTTTTTCCATGCACCAGATGGGCCCAAGTTACATGGCATGCATTTCCCGGCCTCTTCTTATTTGCAGCTGCCGGCCCAACTGACGAGTTTCAACTTGCCAACTCAACTCTGCCTGTCCTTCTAGAAAGGAAAAATCTAACCTACGACAGGTCGCGCGCGGCCCATCTCTGGCCTATATTGCGTCCTCCACGGCCCAGCAATTTACTTATGTGTGTGTTTGATCTGCTTTGTGCTTACAGCCCAGCGACCCCACGTGCCTTGTTGTGTGCTGACAGATTTGCATGCCCACACTGAACAGAAAATGGACTCTTTTTGTACGAAGATATCCTAAAAAATATTTTATCTACTTCATATTACCTCCATTTTGTGAACCGATTGCACCAATATGTTATACGCGACGAGATGAACAAAACTAGATTTCACTTACATATGTTTTAACGGTATTTTACGCTAGTAGCAACTTATATAATGACTTACTTTCTTTTTTGTAGCAACTTATATGTATATCATATTACCGTAGTAACAACTTATGGGTATAGCAACTATTGTTTTGTATCAACTTATGTATATGAGTGTATGATTGATTTTATTTGCAATAACTTGTATCTTATATGTGGGAGCAACTCGTGTATAATAGATGTTGTTTTTGTGGCAACTATTGTTTTGCATGTGTGAAAAAATTATTTCTGTAGCAATTTATTTATAAATTTATGTGTACGACAACTTACTCTTTTTACTACTCATGCGTATGACATGTTATGTTTGTGACAATTTGTGCATATGACCGATTCTATTTTTAATGACAACTTATGTTCATAACAAATTATGATTTTGTGCCAACTTTGTTTCTGAAACAACTTATAAATATTTTTATAACTATTATATTATATTATATGTGTTGTAATTTATATCTTATATGTGTGGCAACTCACAATATTTACTCTTATTTACTACTTATATGTATGATATTTTGTGTTTGTGACAACTTATGCTTATTAGTATATGACAGAATTTATTTATGGCAACTTATGTTTATAATAGATTAACCTTTTGTGGCAATTTATATTTATAATATTTTATAAATATTTTTATGAAAGCTCTTATTTTATATGTGTGACAACTTATATATTATATGTGTAGCAACTCATTTGTCTAAAATCTTCTATTTTATGGCAACTTATGTGTATAACATATAGTAACTTTCTACTAGTTCAAAATATTTTCAAAATATATGCAAGTGGGATCTAGTTTTGATCGTCACATCACATAGAACACAACAGTGCAATCGGTATTCAAAATAAAGCTCGTACAAAGAAGATAAAGTATTTTTTAGAAAGCTATCTTACACTAAAAAGTTTACTGTAGTATGAAAATGGCATCCTCTATATCTCGAGTGGAAAGTTAGACAAGAATTTGGTAGAATAATATAGCGAGTACTACACGTGGAAGGCAAAAGTGGAAGGAGAAGATGTCGCGCGCTGCGTCCCCACGCGACGGGTCGCGCGTTAACATCGTCCTTCTAGAAAAAAAAAAGGTTTAAACTTGTCATAAGCTTGACGTTCTCTTCCACGCGCGCACCCATTCATCACCGGTCGCCAGTACCACGCGCCCCTCCGCAACTTGCCGCCGCACGAGGACGACGACGGCGAGACCAGCGCTATGTGGGGCTCGCGTCGCCGGCGGCGCCGCGGAACTCTGAACGGGCGTGCCGATACATGCCGCCTCAGCCGGCCGCGGCAGCCGTCCGGATACGGCCATACGGGCACGGACCGAGCGGGCCGTGCTTTCCCCGAATGCCGGACGCACCCGGTTCGTTCGAAGTGAGTGACAGGAGGATGGGTGCGACCCGCAAGTTGAAGCGGTTGCAGGCATCATCCTGCCGCTCTGGGCCGGCGGTCGTCAACGTCACCTAGGGTGTCCTCTGGCTGCAGGCGAAATCCATCCAGCTGAACGGCAACCGGCCGTAGCTAGCTCTAGCTGGATTCCACAGTTCCATCTGCCTGCGCGGCGAATCATTTGCTTTTAGTTCCCATTCCTTTTGCAGGAGCTGCCACGGGCAGTCGGGCACGGCCGCGCGAGCTAAATGGAGCCGCAACGCGCTATCCATGCTGCGGGTTGCGGCCGAGTTCTCTGGGCATGTGCCCCACGCGGCAGACACGCTCCGATCTACTGGTGTCCGCGCGGCGCATGCGACCATGGCGGGCTGGCGGCAGTGGCAAGGGGTGGTAAAGGGTCTAATATTTTGAAGTACAAAATCTAAAGGTCGGATTCTAAAAGGGTTGGACTCTAATCTTATACAATTTAAACTAAATAATTTAAAGGTCTTGTTGGGCTGTGAAGAGACTACTAGGACCATGACTATTACCACCCCTAGCCGTGGCACGACCGCATGAGTACGTATACGCGTGGGCGTCGCAGGCATGCCCGGGTCGTGTCTGGCTCAGCTACAGGCAACTACGGTGGACCGGCGGTCGGTCTCAGTTACGCGAGGGCGAGGTGAAGCATGGTACAAGACATTGATCGGGATCCTCTTGGGCCGAAAGCCAATGGGCCACGCCGCTCCACAAAACTGTCCAAGTCCAATGTGCGCGTCACTGGCCCGGGATGGAACTGCGGCGAGCGCTGAGTCGCCCGGGATAGGCTAATCTTTTTTTAAGAAAGAGATCGGATTTCATTAAAAAATAACCCCTTTTTACAAATGAAATCTCAACATAAAATAAAATTACATTGAACCACGCCACTGGGTCTCTGCCCTTCGTCTTCCTTGCAACTGGCACCGTCCACTGCTTCAGAAAACTCCATCGCCGTGGAACAACACCAGATCCGAACAAAACTGCAGTCCCCACCAACGGAAGACTCCACAGATGTGGAGACAGCAAAAGAGGCGCTGAATGTTCAACCATTGTAGGAAGTAAAAGGCGCTGAAAGCACATTGACCATATTTTCTGAAGGTTCAACCGAACATAAGATCCGACGCCGCCATTAGCCATTACCAATGGCGGCCGGAAGAGCAGATCCGCCGCCGCCAGTAGTAGGACCAACAACCGGAAAGACGATTCCACCAGAAGGGAAAACAGATCCAATCCCTCCTCAAAGAGGATTAGGCCAACGTACCTCGATCTCTCATTGAAGAATGCGACGTCTCCGAAGAAAACGACACATCCACCGGAGAAAATCCAATACGACATAGAAAGCCAGATCGAAAACATCGAAAAGACGATCCAAGGTTTAACCTAATTATTCTGGAGGAAAGAAAATTATTGAAAAAAACTCAACGATGAAGGAGATCTTTAAGAGAATGGACCCCCGCCCCCTTGCCAGCAGCTGGGAGGCCGGAGACGAGAGGAGACAGGGGCCAGAGGAGGTGGCGGGCGGCAAGCGCGGCGCGGAGGCGATCCGCCCGAGGCGCCCTGCGCCGACGCGTGGGACGAGGTGGCTGGGATAGCCTAATGTGTAGGAAGATAGACGAGGGGAAAGATGATTCGTGAACTTGTATCCCAAATATTCCCTAAACTAGCATTCCTCTGTTCTTCTCCAATTGCTCCCTTCCTCCAATACCACCGCACTGTGCTTTGTGGGGACACACACCTGAGTACCTGACACCCGATCGAGATTCAATCGCGCCTCCGGCAGTCGTTTCGCAGCGTTTACTCCCCGCGGCCTGGCCCAGAAAAAACGCGCGACGCAATCAACCTGGTGCTTTAGGGGGACGCGGACCTGTAACGTGGTGCATGCGAGGTTGGTGGATGGTGGCACGTCCGCGCGGGGAACGCTCCGACGTGCGCCGGCTCCGGACCCAGCCAAACCAGCCCTTGGCTTCCTTAAGCCTTTAGGCTGGTGGGGTGGGGTGGGGTGCGGCAGCCACGAAAGCAAGCGGAGGACGGACATGTCGTTGGCATTTCGCGATCGGCCATTTCGGACCGGACCCGGGCGCCGTTTCCAGGCCTACCAGGGACAGCCTACCGAATCCCCCCGCTCTCTCTGCCTCTGCTCCTCGAAGCCGTTCTCGTGTCTCCTTTGTTGCGTCCCTGTTCCGCGCTGAACCACATGCCACCACCGTCCGGAAAGGACGTGCGCGCAAGCCTTCTAGATGGGCGATGATGTGACCGAGCCAAGCCTTCTGCTCCCGCTCGATCTGCAAGCACTGGCTACCATTCTGCTGAGGGGTACGCGCGAGCTAGCTAGGCAAGCTAGCTGCAAACCGCGAAGCTAGGAAATGCGGATCGGCTGGCCCGGCCGTGCTGATCCGGCCACACGTACGGGCGATTTCGATTTGGCAGGGGTACTGTTGCTCATTGCTCGCTGCTCCTCCTGCGGCCTACGGGCTACGGCTAGCTCGTCGTACGGGACGGACGATGCACATGGCTTGGGATTTGGGTGCTGAAGCGTTGAAACGAAATGATCTCCCCTCCACGACGTACCCCGCGGCGGACGTGGGTCTTGCCGCCTCGGCTCTGCTCGGTCCCGATTCTCCCCGTTCCATCCGGTGGGCGGGGCCGCGCGGTCGCGAGCGGCCGAGCCGAGCGAAACCAGCGGCGGAGCTTATCGCTCCAGCTCGGACTGCCAGCGCCGGCCAGCGGCCTTCAATGGCGAGGGGCCCCGCGCCGACACCATCCCGGCCGGTGACCAGAACACGGGGGACCGACACCGCACGCGGCGCGCCAATTTGCCTGCCCCGGATAGCTAGGCCGTCCAGGTCTCTGTCCCATCCCTGCCGCGGCAGCCTGCAGGGCGACGGTCCACTTGGGTGCGGCGGCTCTCTCGCCGTGCCGTCTCGCTTGCGTCCCCACCACCGGAATGTCTTGCATGAGCAGATAAGGCACCGTTTAGTTCCTAAAATAAAAGTTTTTGGTTGCCAAATCGATTGTTTGACTAGATGTCGGAATGATTTTTTTGACACTAATTTAAAAATTAATTTCAGAACTCGCTTGGAAACCGCGAGACGAATCTTTTGAGACTTTTGACCGCATCATTAGCACATGTGGGTTACTGTAGCATTATGGCTAATCATGCACTAATTAGACTCAAAAGATTCGTCTCGTCGTGTACATCCAAACTGTACAATTAGTTTTGTCGTTTATCTACATTTAATACTCCATTCATATGTCTAAAAAAAAGCAAAAAAATTTGACAAAATTTTTTGGGAACTAGAAGATTTCGGTGCGAGCAAGGGGTACATACAGCACAGTGACAGGGGCATCCACGCATGCATGTCCAGCCATCTCCCTTCCAATCTCTAGTCTCTAAAACACGAAAGGGCGTACCGCCCGGCCCATTCCCTGGCCAGCGTGGCCACGTCGGATGGCCTGGATCTTGCATTTCCCGAATATTTTGCAAAAAAGTTCTCGAACTTTAAGAAATCAACCTGCGGTCCGGCTTCCTCACTTAGAAAATTTTATGAAAAAATCCTCAACTTTAATCAAAATCAACCCGCAGTCCAACAGTCACCTTTCCCAGCCATTTTGCAAAAAAGTCCTCGGACTTAAAAGAAATTAACCCGCGGTCTGGCCTCATCTCTCAGGAAATCTTGCGAAAAAGCTCTCAATCTTTCTCGAAATCAACCCGCAGTCCAACAGTCAGGTTCAAGGAAACTTGCAAAGAAAACCTTAAGTTCTCCTAAAATCAACCCACCATACAGATCCTCTCTCACGATTTCTTATAGAAAAAACCCTCAAATTTTAATTAAATAAAAACATAGCCCGTTCCATCCGTTACTTCAACACGAGCAACATTATAGTACAATTTAAGTACCAAAACGCGTTGGAATCAAAACTGCTCGATATAGAATTTGATAAGAATTCAAAAAATCCAACTTCATTATAAAGCGAATTGTAAAATCCAAAACACTATCGCAATTCATTTGCACAAACGCGTACATGAGACCCATTGTACCTACAGTTTGGACAACAAAATACCATGAACACAAAAAATAATCAACACGAAAGTTGCCACAAATTTCAAAATCTTAAACTTTAGTACATAGCACAGTTTTGTAAATTCAAACCGCTTTCCTAATTCGTTCAACAAAAACATCTTATTTTGCTCAAAAAATATAATATCGTACCACCTCTCTTCTATGGCTTCTCATGCTACCTCCACAATAACGCGTCATATTTTCATATATCCACTACTTCCTAAAAAAAATAACACATCGATTAATCGCAACAGGTTTTCGCAAATACATTAAGTATCAGACTAATTATGCTCCGCCCTCCCTAATAAATTATCCTACCCCTTATTTCACCAAAAAAATGTCACAGCTTGATTTCGATACCCAAAATAATATACTACTTAAAACAACATCTCCATAGTATAATGCCCACAATATATACCAGGTGCTCAAAATATATACAAGGTGCAATAACGAGCTGCACACCATGACAACTATGCAAAAATAACAAAGCGACGGATTTATCTTAACTGTGTTCAACCATACAATTAATATATATATATATATATATATATATATATAGACAAATTACTCACTGTTAACCCAACCTGGCGCGGCAACGCCGCGCCCCAGGTTTTCTAGTTCTACCTAAAAGGCGTATCCATGACACCCTGGCGACTGATACGGCCGTGGCTACAACAAGCGTCGTCGTGCGAGCCTTCATGCGCCGACGTCCGACGAGCCCCCAGTTATGCTCCCGGCCATACATCTGTCCTCTCGCTCTCTCGCTGGCACCAGAAGCTGTTTCTTGATAGGAGCAGCTGAAAAACAAAAACAATGGAGCAGCTGGTTCAGTGCAAAGCTTTCTTTCACGCCTGAATTCCGTACGGCAAAACGGAAGGGGACGAGCAAAGCAATGGCCAAACATTCAATTAGCAGGTGGACTATACTTTTGAGTTAGATCTTTTCTGTGGATTTGAGCAAGGGTTCTGTGGGGTTAGGAATATCAATGGATGGTCACTACGTGCTCACAACGGTTAAAAGATCGAGAGATTGTTCCCTCTTTTTTTTTTGTATGTGGATGCCACGAACCAACCTTTATATGGTGCTGTCTAATTGATGTCAGTGTGCAATAGAAGTACTGATCGAAGGGGGAAAAAAGCGTCCTAGTATAGAAACAAGTGTTTATGGCATCTTAAAGATGAAGGAATGCATGCAGGCGCACAGTCATGATTATAGGTGCCTAATTGACTCTGCTTAGAAAATCTCGATGATAGATTAGGTGCGGCATCATATCATTGATCATGCTTCTAGTATCTTTTTCCCCCGTGCCTTTGCCTTTTCTTTCAGTCTGTTCTTCCCCCCACAGACATTGATGACGTCTTTCAATATTATACCAGGAAGATAGCGCAATCATTCGTATGATGAATACTAAAACGTACACCCCTACTACATCGCTAAATAAAAAGGGAGAATAAATGTGTGATTGGACTAAAATAAGCCAATACCTGCTCTACTTTAAGTATCTGAGGCACTGCAAAACAGAGAGAAGAGAAGATGATAGGAGCAGAAAGGAGAATCTGTTTGATAAATAAGCACCAACCAAATATACACCTAAAGAGCCCAACCAACGGTTCATCTATGCCCATGTGGTCATACCCAGCATTAATATTAAACGATGGCATCATAATTTAGTTTCTTTCATCAGCAAGTTTTTTTTAACATACTGGTAATTTCAATCACATACTATGCTGGGATACATTTGTGAACTTTCATTAGGAACTCTCGTTCTCGTTATAAATAGTACACAATATGCATGGAGGAAGTAAGCGCCGAGGAACCATCTAACCACACACACACACACACACACACACACACACACACTTCATTATCCTTGAATGTACCGACTTCCATTTTAAATAGTACTATATGTTACTGCTAGGACTAGTACTAGTTAACGACTCTATATCCACCCAAGTCATGGGAAAAAATCTTTTCTTCAGCTTTAACCACGTTCGTAAATCATGGTTCCATAACAACCCCCCACTGACCATCCCATATCACTGAATGACCATGGTCCATGGGTCCACATCCAGTCAGCCCAAGTACCCGCTGTTTACGAATTAGGTGTCGCCTTTACAAAATCGGTCGGAATTCAATTACCGGTGGCTGCGCAGCCTGTTTGGATTGACCATATATAGTAATCCAGGACCGCCCCGAGTCAAACAAAAGGCACTCGAGCCGCGGCCGTCTCGCTGGCGCGTCTACGAGCGCCGGCGGCCCGGCCACCAGCCCACCACCACCCCCGCACCAACCAAAGACGCCGCCGTCGCGTGTGCCGGGGCAGCCGGCGGAAAGCCGCGCCACCACGAGGGGAGGTTAAGGAAAACGGTCAGCCTCCCACACTGCTTAACGAAAAGGAGGCGCACGGGGTGAAGCCGGCTGCGGAAACCGGCCACGTCCCCTGCACTGCACCAGCTAGGGCGCGATCACCGCGCCGGCGGCGGCAGGGTCTGGCGAGGCCAGACCACGTCCCGGGTTTCGGCTGTGTTGGAGTTGGAGATGGGCCGAACCGTGGCCGCCGAGGTTAACAGAGTAGCAGGTCAAAAGGTGGCCAAGCCGCTAGCCCGCCACGCTTTGGTTATTTAGGGCGGCCGGCGGCGCGGGTCGTGTGGCCTCTTCCAAATGGCGTCGTGCGGCTTGGAATTCGATCGGGTCAAATGATGATTTGCTTGTTCCACATGGCACCGACGCCCGTAATCAGGAGCCCTGCTCGTTGCAACTGCTTTGATCGTAGCCTCGTCGTCCGACCTGTTTGGATCCCTTCCAAAGTTCCAACGCTGCTGCCTCTCTCTCTCTCTCTCTCTCTCTCTCTCTCTCTCTCTCTCTCTCTCTCTCTCTCTCTCTCTCTCTCTCTCTCTCTCTCTCTCTCTCTCTCTGGACTCTGCAGGGAGAAACGAAAAACAAAGGAGAGGAAACCTTGCTCTGAAACAATTCTGACCGCGTCAGCTGGACAATATTCGAGTGGAATTTAGAGCCCCCCTGATTGGAATTGGATTGGATTGCGTTGGGCCGGTCCTAGAGACCCAAATCCGGTAAAATGCCCACGGAGAAAAATAGAAACTCCTGTAAAGCGTCGGAGTCGGACCTCCCGTACTGTTGGAAGGATCCAAGTGGCGCACTGTTCAATGCGGAAGCGCGCTGTGTCAGAATTGGCGACGAGGTACCGTCACATCGATCGCCCAGTCGCCTGCTCTGACCGGCAGAAATTTACTGATCCCACAGCCTGGGGCCTGCCAAAATTCACCATCCTATTCCTATCCTTGGCTCTTTGCTCTCCATCGAGTACTCTGCTCGCATGGCATGATGCTGCCATGAACCAGAACATCAGCAGGTGGTTTTTGAAGAAATCGCACGATTGTTTTCTTGCAAAGTTTCAGTAAGAGTGAGACAGATTAGTTTAACAACCGAACCATACTTGGATTCTCGAGAGCCCATGCTGGCCGTGGTCCTCCACTCCTCTGAAAAAAAAATACAGAAACAAGGCCGCCGGATCTCATTCTCGTGCGCTCTCACCCCATGCTGTCGGCCGTCAACGCACTGTTTGTATGCCCTCGGGCCGCCGCCGCCGAAAGAGCGATCCGATCGAGCCGGAGCTGAGTCACCATTGACCCATCGCGCCACATTGCTAACCCCATCCCTCCGTCCCTTCTCCATCCGACGGCCGCAGGGTCACGCGACACTCCCCGCCCCCCTTCCATTCGTCTTCCCTCCCACTCTCCCAGGGCCAGCCATATATTAAAGACAAAATAGGTTTTTTGGTCCCTCAACTTTGATCTAAGGGTCAACTTCATCCCTCAACTTTCAGATAGGTCAATATAGTCCCTCAACTTTTGTTTTTGGGTCAAACTCATCCTTGTGCTATATTATACTCCATAATAATATGATATTTATGCAAAAAGTTCTCTTTACTCTTGTCTCCTTCCCCTTTTAAATTTCTCAATTGTTTATTATTACTATTAAATATTTAGCCAATGCAAGCAAATCAGTGTAAGCATGAGCATTAATGCATTTAGGAGCGGAACATCACAAGTGTTAAATTTAGAATATAGAATTTTATTTATCCATGCATCACATTGTATTGCGGGCGCACGCAGAGTGAAAATTAAGGAGGGGAAGAAGAAGCCAAGGGTAAAAAGGACTTTTTGCATTTATCTAATTTTTTATGAAGTATAATATTAGTATAAGAATGAGTATGACCCTAAAATGAAAGTTGAGGGACTATATTGGCCAATTTGAAAGTTGAGGGACTATATTGGCCAATTTGAAAGTTGAGAGGCGACTTTGACCCTTACAATAAAGTTGAGGCACCAAAATGGCTATTTTGCCTATATTAAACCCGGGCGCCACCATTAAACTAAGCACATGAAGCGCAGCCATCACAGAAGATAAGCAAGCAAGCAAAACCCCATGCGTGATTCCCTCCAGCTCTCTCAACCAACTGCGCCCGCCCTCATTTATAAGCCTTCCTCTCTGCCCCCTCTCTTCTCCGCCCCGTCATCGGACACCATTTCCACTAAAAACCAGCCGTTCCTCTAGGTGTTAGTTACGGACCAGTCAGTTCCAATTCCTCGTTCTCAATCGCCATGGCTAATCCAAGAACGGTGCTGACCTCCGCGCCGTCGCCGCCCGGCTGCAGCTGCTCCTCCTCCTCCTCGCCGCCAGCGTTCGAGCCGCCGTCGCCGTCCGACGGGGAGCTGCTCCGGTCGCTGCACCGCCTCGCGCGGGACCTGTCCGCCGGCGACGCCGCCGCCGAGACGCCGGCGCCGTTCCTGCGCGCCGCGCTCGCGTTCGTCACGAGGCGGTCCAAGCTCCTGGCGGCCGCGTTCGACGACCTGGCCGTGTGCGCCGCGGCGGCCGACCTGCCGCGGTCCGCCTCGCTGTGCCTCCGCGAGGTGCTCCTCGTGCTGCAGCGCTTCAAGGCCCTGGCCGCCGACTGCGCCGCGCGGAGCCGGATGCGGCTGCTGCTGCAGTCGGACGAGATCGAGGAGGAGGTGCGGGAGCTGCAGCAGGACCTCGCCACGCTGCTCGACCTCCTGCCCGTCGCCGAGCTCGGCCTCGCCGAGGACGTCCTGGACCTGCTGGCGCTCGCGTCGCGGCAGTGCCGGCGGTTCGCGCCGCCGGCCGGGGCGGAGCGGGCGCTCAAGGCGAGGGTGCTGTCGCTCATACAGGGAATCGAGCGGGAGATCGTGCCGGAGCGGGAGCGGCTGGAGGAGATCCTGGAGGAGGTGGGCATCAGCGACGCGGCGACCTGCAGCGACGAGATCGAGAGCCTCGAGTGGGAGATCGGCGACCGCGCCTCGGAGAGGTGGACGGACGCCATGATCGCGCTCGTCGGCCTGCTCCGGTACGCCAAGTGCGTCCTGTTCAGCGCCACGCCGAGGCCTTCGGATTCCAAGACGGGCCCCGAGGTCGACGAGGAGGGGGAGCCACCGGCGGCGCCGCCGGACTTCCGCTGCCCCATCACCCTCGACATCATGCGCGAACCCGTCGTCGTCGCCAGCGGCCAGACATACGACCGCGAGCCCATCGCCCGGTGGTTCGATTCCGGCAAGTCAACGTGCCCCAAGACAGGGCAGGTCCTCACCAATCTGGAGCTCGTGCCCAACAAGGCTCTCAAGAACCTCATCGCCAAGTGGTGCCGGGAGAATGGCGTCGCCATGGAAAGCAGCGAGGCCAGCAAGAGCGAGCCGGCGCAGGCGGTGTCGGCGAACAAGGCCGCGCTGGAGGCGGCGCGCATGACGGCGTCGTTCCTGGTGAAGAAGCTCTCCATCTCATTCTCCCCTGACGCGGCCGACCGCGTCGTGCACGAGATCCGGCTGCTGTCCAAGTCTGGCAACGACTGCCGCGCGTTCGTCGGAGAGGCCGGGGCCGTGCCGCTGCTGGTGCCCCTGCTCTACTCCGAGGACGCGGGGCTCCAGCTGAACGCTGTCACGGCGCTGCTCAACCTGTCAATCCTCGAGGCCAACAAGAAGCGCATCATGCACGCCGAGGGCGCCGTGGAGGCGGTCGGCCACATCCTGAGCTCCGGCGCGACGTGGCGCGCCAAGGAGAACGCGGCGGCCGCCGTGCTCAGCCTGGCGGCCGTCCACACCTACCGGCGCCGCCTGGGCCGGAACATGTCCATCGTAGAGAAGCTGGTGCACCTGGTGCGCACCGGCCCGGCGAGCACCAAGAAGGACGCATTGGCCGCGCTGCTGTCGCTGGCCGGCGAGCGGGAGATCGTCGGGAAGCTCGTGGACGCCGGCGTGGCGCAGGTGGCCCTGTCGGCGGTCGGCGAGGAGGAGACCGCGGCCGCGGTGCTGGCCGCATTGGCGAAGCGCGGCGGCGCGGAGGCGATCGTGGGCATGGACGGCGCCGTGGCGCGGCTGGTGGCCGAGATGCGGCGCGGCACGGAGTGGGGCCGGGAGAACGCGACGGCGGCGCTGGTGCTGCTGTGCCGGCGGCTGGGCGCGCGCGCGGTGACGCAGGTGATGGCCGTGCCCGGCGTGGAGTGGGCCATCTGGGAGCTGATGGGCACCGGCACGGAGCGCGCCCGGCGCAAGGCGGTGTCGCTCGGCAGGATATGCCGGCGGTGGGCCGCCGCCTCGGCCGCCGACGGCGAGCGCGGCAACGGGTGCCCCGCCGCCAGCGTCGTGCCGCCGGCCATGATGGCGTCATGACCGAGTCGCGATGCCAGATAGGGTAAGCTCAGAAAAAAGAAAGAAACGATCCCCCCCCCCCCCCCTCCCTCTTCCCCTTCATCATGTACAAAAAGTTTGCTTAGGCTGTCACGATTCTTTGATCAGAAAGAGAGATAACGGCGAGTGATTGATCAACTGTGCATACGGAAACCTCTGTACGACTGTACCAAATGCAATCTCCTCCATTTCTACAGGAATTTTAGTCCACGCCAGCTCGGCGGTTCGAAGCACGCAATGATACAAAAAAAAGGGATTAGTTTGAGACTCCATTTGCTGATTTGCGGCCTGTCATCAAACAAGGATAACAAAACGAAGAAGGTTGTTTGCTCCTGAACCGTCCTGACGTCTGAGCTACTGTTTGGTACGGGAGGGAAAGCAGCGGGATTTGTTCCGATTAGCCAAGTGATGGCCTGATGGGTCCATCCCGTCTGCTCCATCATCCATCCGGCGTTAACAGAAGGAAGCAGGCGAAGCGACCGCGCGAAAAAAATTTGGCGCTTCTAGTTTTTGGTTATAGGAGTATCATTGGTGGGGTGGTTGATGGGGCCCTGCGGCCTGTGCGACTGGAGGAGGAGGAGGATCGATGGGCTGGCTGATGGCCGATGATGATCGGGACCAGGAATCTGCCACCCTTCTCCCTCCGCCCATTGGCCATTGCCGGCGAGGAATAGACGAGATGGTTTCCACGGCAAGCACGGTACGGGATGCCCTGGTGCCCAACCGCCCCGCAACGCCAGGAACAGGTGCCGGATGGCGCCCGTTCCAGGCTTCCAGCGAAGGCGGCGGGGCTGATCGCGGCCGCGCGCCGCCGGCTGCCGACCAGCCCGTGGTTTTCTTCTCGGTTTCAGTGATGATGATGATGGTGCGGCAGGACACGAGAAGAGGACAGGTTATTCTCGGATCGCGCGGCGTGTCCTTTGTGCGCGGGCGCGGGCCGCGGGGGCCGGCTCGTCCTCCGTCCTCGTCCTCTTGCAGCTTGCCGAGTTTGACCGGGCCATCTCGATCGGGCTGGGCGCTTTCGTGTCGTTTTATAAGATGGTTCAAACTTTAAACCTTGGGTTTAGGCATATCTTTTCAGGCAAGGCAAGGAAAGCACGCCCGCCCCCTTGCCTCCCAGTGGAAAGCCAAGGGATGATGCTGCTCTGCTCCCTGTCATGCTGCACGAAGCATTGCTTTTTCCTTCTCTCCCAATTTCTAATCGGTGTGGCGCCGTTCTGTGTCCGTTGTTTGCATCTCTTCACCCCCAGCCGACTGCAACCGCAAGCGTGACACCGCGGATCCCGGCGTGTATTCCCGTGAAGTCCACTGTTGGAACCATTCCGGACAACATGCCGGTTCACGCCGTCATTCCATGCTGACCTTCGCATGGAAGCGATCGGCATCACGGATGATCTCACCGGAGAAATGTTAAGGGTTGACCTAGCTAATACACACGTATGCACCTAATTTCTTAAAGAAAAGCATCTGTAACCGTAACCCGGCGTCTACAACAGAGTACTAGTTGGCTTTTCGTTTTTAAAAGGGCCGAAGGACATCGTCCTTTTTCCATTGAAAGAGTGCAAAACAAGCAGAAGATGTAGAAATCTGGTTGACACAGTCCAAGCACTCAAATGGTGTTTATTGCCAAATGGTGAGCACTCGGCTTCTAGAACAGAAGCTGAACAGCAGAGGAGACCAGTAGAGGATCTCATAACCGGAGCCATCGTCCTTTTGAGCATTTTTTTTTGCGACCGTGCCTGAGCGTGTTTTTCATTAAGAGGGAGAGAGTTTGAAATACAACAGGGTTGGTTTCAGAGACGTGAAACCAACCCTCCGTTAGCTAAAACACTACACTGGTTCTATGGTGCGACCCGGTGCCCTATCGAAAGTAGCAATTACACACTCAAGGCACTTAAACCCCGCAGCGAACCAAGACACGATCTCATCAACAACCAAGGCTAAGACCTCATCTATTGTTTGAACACGCCGGTTAAAAGTTCTATTGTTTCTCTCCTTCCAAATCATCCAGCAGGACAGTAGCACCAATGAATCGAAACCATGCCGCTCGTCCTTTTGAATGCGCTTCCTCGCAGCTTCCCACCATTCGGCCAGTGTATGAGCTTGCATGGTAGGAGCGACCTCAACCCAACCAAACCTGCGAAGCAGTTTGAACCAGACCTCTCTGGAGAAAGGACATGTGACCAGTAGATGATCAATTGTCTCTGTTGACTGGGAGCATAACGCGCAAGTGTCATCGTCTTCTAAGCCATGCCGCTTTCGACGGTATGCCGTCCAGCACCTGTCATGCAATACAAGCCAAAGGAAGAATTTGCACTTGATTAAAGGAAGTTTTTTTTTGCAGTCCTTTTGAGGGAGTATGCATTTTGTTCTCTCTGCGTCCGGGTGAGCGTGTGACTTCCAACCCAAAAAACTCGAACTTTCTGTAATCTCGTTGCTGTCATGGTAATGAAATCAGGGCTAAGTCCAAGGTTTGGATAAAAAGTACATGTCATCAGAGTAGACTGTAAATATCTGGATCTCTGTTCTTCCCGTTCCCCGCAAACAGCAATTTGGTCAGTATCACCATCACGGCATCACACCAAGTAATGACTCCTCTCCTACTAGCTTCTTCTTTGCCCTTTTGGACCTGTCGCAGATTGCAACCACCGCCGCTCGCCAGGAACCCGGCCGGTCTTGCAGCCGCAAAGCGGGAGGCGGCGTGGCCGGACGCTGCGCGGCCACTCAAACCCGGGCGCGTCCACAGAAAACGGCAACCCCCCCCCCCCCCCCCCCCCCCCCCCCCCCGAGTTAAGGGCCCGTTGAAATCCGGCTCGATGCGGTCGTTGCCAGCACATTTCAGTCGCTCTCGTGTTCCCCCGACGGCGATCGATCCCGGCCGGCGGCGCCGTTCGCCGAGACGATCGAGCCGCTGATCCGCGGCCACGCCATCCGCCGGCAGGGTTGCGGGACGTGCAAGGCAGGGAACTCGCCGCACCGGCCGGTCTGCTGGCTGCTGCTGCTGCTGTTCCTTGTCGCTGACAGCATCGCAACGTGGACAACGGGAAGTTCATGGAATTTCGCTTCGCGGAGGCGCCAAAGATTTCAACTTGTTCTTCAGTTGGGGATGATCTTAGGCCTTGTTTAGTTCCCACCCCGTAAACGCAAAAACATAAAATTTTGCGAATTTTTTTGCTAATTTGAAGTACTAAATGAAGTCTATTTACAAAACTTTTTGCATGGATGTGTTGTAAATCGCGAGATGAATCTAATGAGCCTACTTAATCCATGATTTTCAACAGTGATGCTACAACCATCCGATAATTATTAATTACTCATGAATTAATTAGCATCATTAGATTCATCTCGCGATTTACAATCCATCTGTGCAAAAAGTTTTGTAAATAGACTTCATTTAGTACTTCAAATTGGTAAGATTCTTTTGCAAAATTTTTTTGCAAAAAAAAACTAAACACAACTAGGTGTCCAAGACTGAGCGAACGACAACGATCGCATCGGAGGAAATGGGTCACATCACAGAAGCTGGAAGAACAAGCCTGACCTGTGAAGACATATCGGCATTCGGCCGTCGTCTTGCATATTCTCTTTTACCAGCGCGAGCCTTATCGATTTATCAACTTGTTTGCATTTCTTTTTTGGTGATTATCCTGGCAGTATGGTAAGTAGCTTTCAGTCCCCGGAGTGGTCTACATGTCGATTGTTAATTGCCAAAAAATCTCGGATTTGTCAACTTACCTCCCTTTCTCTGAAAACCCAGTGAACGTCGCCGTCTTATCCCCCCCCAAGCGATCAACACGAGCTTCTGGCTCCATTCAGAAAAGTGCGTCTGCTCCTGCACTTGTACTGTACAGTTGCAGGTAAATGACGGTGTGCAGTTTGCTGAACAGAAAAAATGTTTGACTTCAAGTACATTCGGCATGCTATTCAGCTTAGCACATCACCAGGCCCAGGGTAATAGATCTTCTTGGTTTTACAAGTGGTGACACCAGGCAGCGGTCGATGAGCTAGCGTGTTCATTTTTATTTAGCTTACCTTTGATTGAAATTCGAATTAGTTTGTTTAAGTAAGTTTTTGGTCGACTCAATGATCTACCAAAGCGAAACTTGCATCCCTGCTTGCGCATGCCATCTTGCTGACCTTTGATTTTTCAAAAAGAGGAATAGTTATTTTCGGATTAGTGAGTGGCTTATGTCAAGCAGGTTTGACGTCCAGTAGACAACCAACAATTGTAGTATTGCACAGTTTGCAGATGACTGATGATGTGCAGGCTGTGGAATGCTACTGCACATATATTCTTAGATGCTAACAGTGAAATGAGTTTGACTTCAAGGACACTCAGCATGTTATTTAGGATCATGCATCATCAGGGGACCAGGGAGGTTGATTTTTGCGGGCACGGGCATGCCATCTGGTTTTCATTTTCTGCGTTTCTGAATTGCTTATATATCATGCAGGTTTGGCGTCCAATATACAGCCACCAGCTGTACTATTAAAATTAAACGTCTCCCTCAGTGAAAAAAAAAAACCCTGACATGTCAACCATCGACATGCATCACTTGATGGATAGCAAATCAAGGAGAGTTGAGATAAAATAGACGGCAAAGAACTGTTGGTCAATAATGGCCAGTGGAGCTGCGGATTGGGTATTGCCAAATCATTGTTGATTATGTAAGCAGGGACAGTGTTAATGGAGTATATCTCAAGGACAGCCATCTGGTGTTCAACCGTCTGCTAGTTAATGTTGTAATGATATATTATTAACATTGCTGACAAAATCAATGCGATTTGCTGATGATAGTTTGTCTAATTAATTCTACTCTGTATCAGGGAAAGTATCCCGGCCCAATACAAAAAGAGCCTGTCCAAAAAAACAAAAACAAAAGATCTTTTCCATCAAAACCGTCAGAACCATGACGTCGATATAGAAGATAAAAAAAAAAAGAACAAGGAAGATCTGGATGAACTTGAATAACACAATCAGACTACAATAGTCGCTCGTCCGAAGAACGGATGCATAGAAATACTTGAGAAACGGGCGGGGCAAGGGGCTGTGCTCCTGTGCCCTGAGCTCCCGTTGTAGTATGCCCTACAACACTTTTCTGGATTCATTCACATCTCTCTTACGCCCCTTCACCAGTGTCGCTCTTTCAGGTTGTTCCCCCTCGTTTAAAATTCAGATGAGGAAGAAAGAGAGCGTGCGATGAGGGCATCCCTGTATAACTTCCAGAAGATGGATAATTTATGTATCTATAAAGCCCATTAGGATCAAATTATATTCAACATTTTCTAAAAAATAGTTCAACATTTTACTGTATTAGATTCAATATCTTTTACAAACTATTTCAATATTTGGATATAATAGATTCAACATTTATCAACTTGCATAAACATTTTTTTAACAAAAATCGCCGGTCGCCCCACCCTTCCTCTCCGACGCCGGTGGTGGCGGGGCGCTCCCGCGCAGGTGGGCAAGCGCGGCGGAGCAGCGGCCGCGCCACCAGTAGACCACGGCGGCCGGTAGCAGTGGCGGGCGATGCGCGCCGAGGGGAGCATTCCCGCTCGCGGGGCCAGCAACACAGCTCGGCGAGGCCGTGAGGGCGGCGGCGGCGTGCAGGGCTGGGGGCGCGTGGCATCGGAGCGCACCCGTGTAGGGGCCGGCGGCGGTGCACGGGGCCGACAGTGGCGGGAACAGCGGGGACGGCAGCGTTAATGGAGGAGGCAAAGGCAGGGGAGGTGGTGTGGGTGAAGAAGATCCAATGGGGCTAGTTTTCGCACAAATCTCAAATACTACTAGAAGGTGAGTAAGAAAAAATCTATGGAAAGATGTATAGGATTTCCGGTGCGATAAGGCTTAAGGTAAAAAGGGCCATGTGATTGTATCGGGGGGCCAATGTGACCTGGCAAGGCGTAGGCCCGGCCCATTCAGGCGACCGAGAAAAAGAAAATACTAGGCCTCATACTGGGTTTGCAGCACTAGGAAACCCAGCAGATAATTTGTATCAGGGCCCAAAAATGATTATACTTTTGGCCCGTTAGGCTTGTGTTAATCGCAACAAAAGAATCCTTCGCCTCTCAAAAAAAAAAGGGAATCCTTCGTCCCTCTCAAAAAAAAAAAACAACAACAAAAAAGATTCCTTCGTGAACTGGGCTGAAAGCGTACCACGGTGCGTATGTGTTATTACCGCCACATGCCAACACATCTTTTGCGAGAGATAGAAAGAACGTGGCTCTACACGTGCCTGTATACAAACCTATAATAGTCTAACACGATCAGTTAGCCCGTGTCGCGTATCCGTTGAATTTGTGTCGCAACCACAGAGAGCCCTTACCACACACACGAGCATGTCAAAACAGCCCGCGGGCACCGCACCGTCCGTGTCGCGCCCCGAGCGGGTCACACCATGGCGTCCATGATCTCGGTGGGCGAGAGGAGGACGTCGGCCCGGCACACGGGGCAGGTCCACCGGCGCTGGAGCCACAGGCCGATGCAGTCCGCGTGGTACACGTGCCCGCACGGCCGCAGCCGCCGCCGCCCGCCCCACCCCGCCTCCGCCAGCCGCGCCTTGCAGATGGCGCAGAGCTCCACGTCGCCGTCGCCCCACGGGTCCGGGCCCGGGCCCCGCTGCTGCTGGCCGCCCCCTCCCCCCTGCTGGGGCCGCCCGACGGCGGCGGCGGCGGCGGAGTCCTTGCTCTTGTCCAGCAGCCCTTCGTGCTTCACCCCCGTCGAGAACGCGCCGCCGCCGCCGCCCCGCTCCTTCGCGGCGGCGCAGCAGCAGCACACGGCGCAGATGACGGCGCCGAGCGCCCCGATGCACGCGATGACGCCGAGAGCTATGAACGGACTGGCGATGCTCGGTGCCGCGGCGGCCATTGATGGTCGGAAGCTAGCGTCGTCGCACGCCGTGGCGTGTAGGTTGCTGTGCCGCGCCGCACGCGTTTGCTGCTGGTGCCTGCGGGGGTGCGCGCTAATAGATGCGGCAAAGTAATTGGGAAGTAGGCTGCTGCTCGACTTGCTTTGTCGCACACGATCTCTAATCCTAAATACATTCGAATTTGGACGTGTGCATCTTTCAGTCAGGCAAGAAATTAGATTCGGATAAGTACTTGGATTGGATTCCACATCCAAGTCAAGAGTTCATCAGCAAATTCGATTCAATTTTCGTTCCCGAAACGAGCAGAAAACAAGTTACAAATGTTTGCATATTGCTGATGAACCAGGCACCGACGAGAGGTCGTATCCCAAAGCGGAACTTCTGATCCCGTAGCTTTTGCCTGCCGAGGCGAGGCAGACCAGTCAGTATTCAATACGGAGCGCCATGACCGGCGAAGCATGGGCCGCCTAATGGCTAGTGGCAGCCTAATCAATGCGCCGTGTTAACCACGAGCGTAGCGTCCGTTAACAAGAACGAGCTTTGCGAGATTTACAGGTGGACGTTGTGTGGATGCCATTGCTTGGCACCTCTCAAATGATGTGGCGATTTGCAAAATACAGCAGGGGCTTTTCCGCTTTAAAGCTCGAAATCCTTTTGCTTTGAGTTTTAAATTTGGAAACAAAAGCAGCGCCTTTGAGCTGCCTTCATATGAGCTGAGCTACGCATTGTGAAATGCACATTAGTGCATCTTCTCCCAGTTTAGATGGTGAGCTTGTTTATCTTTTCCCTTACTACCACGACCAACATTGTTTAGTTGGGCAGAGAAAAATTCAGTCGTTCATGGTTCACGATTGCTCCCCGGAATAATATTAAGTACACTCTAAATGATACTGAATACCTACCATTATTTTTTGGGAGGGCACTGAAGACTGAACTTAATCGAGCGCCAGAGCCGGCTCAAGATCAGTTTTCACCGGTCATAAACCCTTTTCTTAATTGCAACGTGGCCACGTCCTCTGAACTTTGAGGGTCTGAATATTCCCCTTCCATCCCACGGTAAAGATCTGGAATAGAAGCTGAGAAGTCAGATCTGCAGTTACAGAGCCTAAAATAAAGATATCAGTCGGTTACTGCCTTTTACTGGAGGCTGGCTGTGCAGAGCCGGTCAGAAGAGGCGACGAACACGGCGTCCACTCGCCAATGCCCCAGCTATTGCTAGGGTTTCCGAACCCCGCTTCCTTCGGTCGGCAGCATCCCTTGGCCTCTTGGGATTACAAAAGAAACACACCGCACCTGGCTCCCACTCCTTTCTTTGTTCGAAATCCATTGGAGCCCACGAGGTCGTTGCCTCCCTCCCCCACCCAAAACCCTCTAGGCCTCTACCTCTGCTAGTCTGCTACTAATAAGTGAGTCCCATCACTTCAAGTTCCAGTCTTGGATCCTGGAAGATTCTGAGCGATCTCATCATCTCACTCTCGATGGGGCCTATTCTTGGCAGGCTTTTCGCTTCCTGGATCCGGGCTGATGTGCAGGAATGGCAGTTCTAGGAGTTTCAGGACCCGCCACATAAAAGGTACCACTCATTACAGGAATCAGGCCTGTTCTATTCTTGGATCGTCGGTTGTATTTATTTCTTCTTCTGGATGGCAACCGGGTTGACGCAAATCCTTTATTCGTACTGTAATCGTGTTCTTGGCATTGATTTGATCTCAATAAACATCTTCGAAAGCCGCGATCTTTCTTCTTGGAATCTATGCGCGTTTGACTTCTTGTCTCACGCAGACTGAAGAGCACGGGCACTCGGAGTCGGACGCAGCTCGGTCTCCTCCTGGACGGAGGAATCTTGCAGATGGAGCCGGCAAAGGGGAAGATGAGGACTTCCTCCAACCTGCTTCTGCGAATCACGGACATCTGCAAGGTGCATTCCGTCGGCGTCGCGGAGAACGTCGGCGGGAAGCCCAAGGCCGACAGCACCGGGGGGAGCAGTGAAGACGGTGCACACCTGAAAGTACATCCGCATCAAGTCTCTGACCATGAGAGTTGCTCCGGAAGCTCCACTGCGCGCTATGAGGAAGCGGTTGTGGAGAAGCTTCTTGAGGCAATCTCTTGTCTGAAGCTGGCTTATGTCAAGGTTCAGCAAGCACATGTGCCGTATGATCCTGAAAAGATTGCGGCCGCTGGTGAGCATTTCGCGTCCGAGCTTGAAGGGACGTCTGGGCTTAAAGATCTGTATGTTAGTGCCAACAAGTGGAGCAATCCAATGTACCAGTCTCATGTCAGCTCAAGAATTCATGAGCATCAGAAGCTCGCTGTGGATTTGCAGGCTGACATCTGCAAGAAAGATTCTGAACTTGTTGTGTTGCGCGCAGAGTTGGAAGAGCTGGAAAGGAGTAATATGGAGCTGAAGGAGGAGGTTGATCGGAGAGCAATGCACACAGAGAACAAAATTGGCATTGGCAAGGGGGAATTAATGGATGTGTTCATCGAACTGTTTGAGGGTTCGTCGAAGCATATACACGATTTTACAAAACTCGTCGTCAGTTGGATGAAAGTTTCAGGATGGGACCTCGGCATCTCTAAATTTCCAATTGACAAATCTGTGGTATATGAGAAAAGGTCTCATAAGAAGTATGGTGTTGAGGCGTACTTTGCTCGTGCAATGCTTATGGGGACCAAAGAAGAGTACTTCTCCATGGATTCGTATGATAATGTTATGAGTTTTAAGGATCCATTTGATGCTCTTATGGAGGCTCCAAATTCTGCTTTTGGAAGATTTTGCCGAGAAAAGTATCTGGTGGCTGTACCCAGGAGTATGGAGGATTCCTTCTTGGGAAATTTGGATCACAGAGCATTTGTCGAGAGGGGTGGTCATCCAAGGACACAATTTTACCAGACATTTGCAAAAATGGCTCGACATGTTTGGGCATTGCTCACAGTTGCTCGCTACTTGAAACCAAGAGCTGAAATGTTCTTTGTGAAGACTGGAGTTCAGTTTCAAAAGAAGCACATGGAAAGTGTACCAGCCAAATTGACCACGGAGGAAGCAAAGTTCAGTGTTGGCTTTACAGTAATGCCTGGCTTTAAGATTGGATGCACTGTCATCAGGTGCAAGGTCTATCTGTCCACGCTGGATGCACGGCATTTCTAAACACATCATATAACTAAAGCATTAGGTAAGCAGAATGCAATAGCTTTATAGTATAGTTCTATAAATAAAGCTTACGATTGGAAGCTCCTCCTGTATTACGACGAGGAACATTAGCCAATATATATAACTGAAGAGCACTAACTTGTTGTAAAGTCTTATGCTACTATATGAAATATTTTCAGTGTTCTGAACTTTTCTTAGTCATGCCTTTGTTCCTATGGAAAATTGAACGTGTAACATTTTCTGTATATCTAACCATGAGTGAAACAATGCTTCTGATAGTAAAATAGAATTTCATCTGGCAAAAAGTTTGGTGAAGAAGTTTGCCGGTTTTGGGTTCTCCAAGCATGCGACATGCGCATATCTCCCTAGTTTGTCAACCTGCCTTGGCTCCCCCCTTGTGTCCTTCTTGCAGATCTTGCAGGTCTTATCGACCCAGCCGTCCTCCACGTATTCCCCGTCGACTGTATTTGAAGCCAGTTTGGTTGGTCAGTATTCACTATTCAGTAACTTGATATTCATTCTCTTCTTCAGAAACGAATAGCTAGCAATTCAGTCCTGCAGTGTTTATGTGAATATAAGCAGACAGTACTCATGATACTGACACACGTACCATCGACATACGACTTGAAGAAATCATTGTAGGTGCCGCCAATCTTCCTCCTAAGCGCTCCGTACTTCATTGCAAACCCAAGCAGAAGTTAGTCAGCATACAGGAAAGTTCAGATTACCGATTGCAACATCGTTGATCCGCGGCTGGTTTGATCGGTGATTCCGTACCTGCTCCCTTGTCATCCTCCCTCCACCTTTGGTCTTCTCCCGGGCCTCGTACAGCAGCTCGGCGTCCTTCTCCGACCTGACCTGCGAGAAGTCCAGCGCCTCGGTGATGCTCCCAAAGAGGGACTGCTTGTTGCCCTCCTCCTCATCTCCCTTTGCATAAGCTCTAACTGATCTGAGGCTACCACCGCTCGGCCTGAAGGACGGCATGGTCTGGTGAGCTCCAAACGCGGAGCTCTTGGACGGGGTCAGCGGGAGAGCCCTCATGGCCATGGCTTCAGCCTTCAGGAGTTTAGTTGCAGTTGCAGCTGGTTTCTGCACAAGTACAGACTCGCCAAAGAGATTGGCTATTATATATGCCGGGCAGCACGGCAGTTTTGTGGAGGGCACAGGGCTACGTGGTGAAAGGAAAGCCTGCTGAAACGAGAGGGGGATTTTGGCCCAGAACGACGTGGGTGCGTTCAGGCTTCAGACCACACGAAGGTGTTGAACGCTGCTGCCTGCAGCGCCGTGTGTGGCCCACGAAGGAGATGGCTTGCAGTTGCAGGAGCTGGGGGCTCTGGCTGCGTGGCTGGTTTAGCTGATGTGTACGTGAAGGGATATTTGTGGAGCACAGAAATGCTTTGCATGTTTGGATAGAAATGAAAAAAAAAGTATTGTGGAAATGACATCCGTAAAAGTGTAAAACCAACAAATCTCAGGAAATTCTGATGACACAGCAATCAAGATTTAGTTGGCCTTAACGATTTTCTGGAGAGCACTTGAGAAATTAGCCTTCCTGTCCACGCATCTGATTCTTTGAAATGAGACATTTGTGGCTGGGAGTCTTGCATTCATTGCATGATCCTCTCCCATTTCATGTAGATAATGTTCTATGCTGAGCTTCACCCGGGACCTCGCATTAGCTTGAAACTAGAAAGACTGGCGCGGCGTTGCCGTGCCATAACCTGTAGCCCAATGATTGGTACGAAGGCTGGGAATGTTTTTCGCGAAATTTTAGGCTGTGGATTAATTTATAGAAACTTTAGTGTATTATTACTTAGTTAGAATGTAGGGGCTGCGGGTTGATCGTCATGATTTTGGGAGCTTTTTTGCAAAGTCTATGGAGCATGGTTTAATTGCTGTAGAGCTTGGATTTGTAAAAAATGCATGGATCGTGGGTTGGTTGTCATAAAGTTACCTGAGAGGTAGTTGGATCGAGAGAGTTCTCGTAAAATTGCTGAAGAGGTGGCTTGAATAAATGATATTTATGAATTAACTGAGTGTGGGCTGGACTATATATTAATTTTGATAAAGTTCAAGGAGTTTTTTTATAAAATTAAGTGTAGGCTGAAATTAACTGAGTGTGGGCTGGACTATATAAATGAGTTGAGTATAATTGACAATAAAGTTACTTTTTTTTCTCCAAAGGTAGGAATTCTCTGGTATATTCTATTATAGCCAGTGTTATAGCCCATTATGCAGTGTGTAAATGTGTGAGGCGATTTAACCCGTCCACGATATACATTAAGCGGGTTGGTTCTGTAGAAGTCTTGGTGTGTTTTCTGTGGATTTGTTGTTCGTGGAGTGTAAATTGATTTCACCAAAACTCATAGGGTTTTATGTGGAGCGACGTAGATAGAGTGCGAGTTGATTTTATCAGATTTCAGAGATTTTTTAAAAAAACTGTAGTAGGCCAAACATATAATTGGTTCCGTGGGCCCCACATACGGTGGGACCCACTTTTGGGTCTCGTGAGTCCACAGTGGGGACCACTTGTGGGACCCACATTGTTGGGTCCTACGGGGCCCACGGTGGGGCCCACTTGTGGGACCCACATTATTTGGTCCTACGGGGCCCACGGTGGGGCCCATAACCCACTTGTGAGTCCCATGAGTCCACAGTGTGGCCCATTTGTGGGTCACGTGGGTCCACAGTGGGGCCCACTTGTGGGACCTACATTGTTGGGTCCTACGGGGCCCACGGTGGGGCCCATATGTGGGACCCATATGTTGGATCAATCTGAGCCATTCACGCGTGATCCGACGGCCGAGATATTTCAGCCTACGTGGCGCAATGTGGGGGCAGAAATCCCCCGTTAGGTCTTTTAAAGAATCCACAGTGGGGCCCACTTGTGGGACCCACATTGTTTGGTCCTACGGGGCCCACGGTGGGGCCCATAACCCACTTGTGGGACCCATGAGTCCACAGTGGGGCCCATTTGTGGGTCACGTGGGTCCACAGTGGGGCCCACATTGTTGGGTCCTACAGGGCCCACGGTGGGGCCCATATGTGGGACCCATATGTTGGATCAATCTGAGCCATTCATGTACGATCCGACGGCCGAGATATTTCAGCCTACGTGGCGCAATGTGGGGGCAGAACCCCCCAGGTCTTTTAAAGATAAAGTGGGCAACCATGTGCACCGTGCACGACATCATCAATGCTAGACGTGATTGTTTATCTTGCTCGCTTGACTTGGTTCCTGATAAGTGCAAGGTACAGCACCGGCATAGAGCCCCGAGCAGGCCTGACTTTAGCTCGGATTTGGATGAGTTCAGTTGTAGTAGAAAGCAAGGTCTATCAGGATTCAGGATTTCGATGCTATTCTAATCCTAGGATCTCCAATTACTCGTGCTCGTGCATAATGCCAGGATGCTGGACACAGGTAGTACGTGCTATGCTTGACCGTGGCGCTTAAAAAAAAAGGAAACATCTCTGCGCCCTCGTTGCGAGTTTCAGAGGCAGTTTGACCCTTGAAGGTTACCAGAAAACAGGGATCACTTGAAGAGAAGATTGGGGCAGCCACAGACCCATGACTGCATGACTTTCCTAGGCGGCCGAGTTGGCTAGCCCAATCCGATAGCGTCGCTCCCACAAGATCATGAGTTCGAATTCTAGCTGGTCGTGAGTTCGAATCCTAGCTGGTCGTGAGTTCGAATCCCAGTTGTGACGAATTTTTGCTCGTGTATAAAAAAATCTTCTCACTGTGCACGCCGAAAGGCTTGGCCCATTCGAGCATGGGCCAAGATTCGAAGGTTTTTTTTTCCTACGGCCGTGAGAAGCCGTAATTGCTTCCTCTTAACGGAAAAACGGTGGCAACCCCAAAGTGCCACCATCTCCGTGATTCCCCCGTCAGACCGTAGCACCATCCAGCAGCATCAATGCCGAAGCAAAATCATGGCGCCGTGCCGTGTCACGCCCCTTTCGCGTGGCGCCGGCCGATCGACCGGATCGATGCCACGCAGCGCGAACAGTCGCTCCCGATCCCTTTTCCATCGTCATGGGCTGTTTTCACTTCCAAAATTTCTTTCTCACAACTTCACTATTCATCTATTACATCAAATCTTTTACCTTATGCATGGAGCATTAAATGTAGATAAATAAAAAAATTAATTGCATAGTTTTAATGTACACGACGAGACGAATTTTTTGGACCTAGTTAGGTCATAGTATAACAACAATTACCACAAATAAACAAAAAAGTGCTACAGTATCCGATGTAACTCTTTTTACCACTATTTTACGAATCTAAAAGCCATGATCGCAAGAAGTTTTGGCCGTCCGCTTCGGTGCTCAACTGTTCACGCAGGTGACACCGTCAGGCGGCGAAGAAATAAACGCATGCAGACGCTGCCGGCACTGCAGTAATTGGGGGATTAGTGGCATGATTAGGTTTTAACTTTTAAGCATGGTTTCCAGCATTGGAATGGCAGCGAGCCAACGACCATGGGGGAATTTGTGTGCTATGGACCGCCGGCATGCGCCGTGAGCTGGCCTGCATTCCAAGAGAAGAAGAGGAGGAAATTAGCGGAAGATTTATCGGGGGATTCGCTGCTGCTGCGGCGTCCTTGTCATTGAATAGCCTGGCCGGGGGACTGCGCTGCGCCTGTTCCTCTCTCGCCCGTCGCGTTGCCCGTCTCTTCCATCTACGGCGGCGTCGGCGTCGGCGCGTCGCCAGCTTTGCCCCGGTCCGGCATCCCGCGCGTCGCACGTGCGTTGTCACGTCAGGTCAAAGGCCTGCCCCACTCCGCTCGCTCCCTCCTTTAATCCTGGCCTACGCTATACTGTAGTGTAGTACGTACAGTACGTGCCTAACAAATTACTAGTAGCTAGTCTACCAGTACTACTACGGTGTACCGCCGGTACATTTTGGCACGACGAGTATACGTGTCCTAGCCTACCAACCAGCCCATCGTGACGGTGTGGTACCACCAGGTGCTGGTTCGTGCACGCACGTTGACAAGGCAGGTATCCGGTCATGTCGCCGGCCGGGACCAAGGGTGCGGCTACGCCGTCGGGCGGACGTATGGAATGCTCCAGCGCCGGCACCGTCCTCCACCCACCCTCCGCGTACTTACTTTTAGACTGTGTTCGCTGCATTTTTATTGCATCCAACCAACAATATTTCTCTCACACACAAAACTAACACCAGCTAGTCAGCAGTATTTTTCTTTCACAAACAATCAACACCAGCCACCAGCACCAGCAACCGAACACAGTCTTAATTGGGCACTGACGAATCGAGGCACGCTAATCCCGTGACGGGGCAGGCAGACATGGGCCTTAATCCCAGCGACGACGCCGGCGGCGGCGGCGGCTCGTCCTCGTCCCCAGCCACTGCCCAGTCGTTGGTCACGCCTCGACGCCGACGGGTGACGTGGCCGCCCCGCCCCCGTTGTCAACGGCGGCCGCCGGGCCGGGCACGCCGAATCTTGAGTGCGCGCCGTGTCGCGGGCTCTTCGCGATTAGAGGAGAGCCCCCCGGGAAAGATGGCGCGGCACGGGGGAGCTTAAACTAATGGCGCTCAATGCGGCGAGGGGAGCCAGGATGACACAGGATCCTGGCCTCTGCTGACTGCCGGTGCCCGGACGCTGCTCGATTAACATATGCTAGGATGGGCAGGATCAGCCGCGGTGGTGGCAAGCCAATTCAGTAGTAGGTGCGCGATGCTGCCGCGGGGCGATCACCGCAACGCCCGACAGGCCGGGTAAAATAATCGCCGGGACGCGTACGTGCTGCCCCCGCGGCGGCGACGGCCGGTCTCGGAGCTTTCCTAGGCGACGCGCCCGTGCGCGCGCGCGCGCCACGACGGGGAGCGACGAGGCGTCGGCGTCGCTGCCCGCGCCATCGCCGTGACCCCCGACCTCCGTGCGTCGCGACGGTGGGGGGAAACGCGGGTCGCTCGCTTGTAGTATATCTGTATATTATATACTGCGGAGCGCCGCATTTTTCAGACGAATATATATTCCATCCCGGAATTGCAGATACCTTGGTTTGGGGATTTGGATATGATTGCAAACTCATCGCCATGGACCGTACAGCTCCTCTCATTAACAAGAAACAGACCCCTTTGTCTTTCGGACATGTGGCTCTGGTGGATAAGATTAACGAAGCAGCCATTGCTCCTCACAACCTCACTGACACTGAACGTCCTACTTCACGCGATGTCTCAACACCGAAGATAAGCCTGTGAAAACAGATGAAGTTGAGGCGACAGCGGTGGCTCGCCCTGACGAGGGAGGCCTCAGCCACTCTTGCGCGGTAAGGCAGACACACGCTCGGTTCCCTTTTACAGCACGGACCCTGTGTCCTGAACTCCTGTCAATAGCCCAGCATCCAAAGAAGCCCCCGTGCGTTTCTTAGGTGACAAGCCAAGGAACAGAGATTGCATTGCACAGCAAGCTTTGACCGGTGCCCCTCCAAAAGCCGCGCTCCACAGGCTTGGATTTCGATCGCCAACGTGAACCGCCCACCATCTCTGGGCGGCTCTCATCGGACCAGAGCTCAACGCGTTTAGTTCCGTTTGCAAAAATTTTTGGGTGTCAAATCGATTCTTTGACCAGATGTCGGGAGAACTTTTCGGACACTAATTAAAAAACTAATTTCAGAACTCAACACTAATTAAAAAACTAATTTCAGAACTCACTTGGAAAACCGCGAGACGAATCTTTTGAGGCCTTTGACCGCATCATTAGCACATGTGGGTTACTGTAGCACGTATGGCTAATCATGCACTAATTAGGCTCAAAAGATTCGTCTCGACGTGTACATCCAAACTGTGTAATTAGTTTTGTTATTCAATTACATTTAGTGTTTCATACGTGTGTTTAAAGGGGAGGTGAAAATTTTTGGGTGAAATTTTTTGGGAACTAAACGCGCCCTCACTCCCCAAGGGCCTGGATTAACATGCCCATTTCAACGCGAGTCCCTCTCCACCGACCGATTGATAGCTGCACTCACGCTGTTGACGCGCGTAATTTTTTTTTTTTTTTGATACTGACGCGCATAATTCAATTGAAGGGGGAGTGAAGAGGAAGAAGGCAGCCATTCCTATCCAGCTACCACTAGGATCTATCCTCTACTTCCTACGCGCAGCAAGGCTCATCTCCCTCCGACCAACACTCTCTGCGACCTCCATCCCCCTATCCCTGAATTTTTTTTAAAAGGCCAGGCTTTCACATCTCGGCAGAGGAGACGAACACAGTAGTGTAAACGCGCTCCCCCCCCCCCCCCCCCCTCATCAGATTTTAAAACGAGCAACGAGCCAAACAACGCGATCCCCCCACTCTACTGCGCGCCATTTCCTTCCTGCGCTCCTCTACTCTGTTCGACCCCCTCGTCTTCCCCTGCGCCGCGCAGCGCGCCTCTGCTCCTCGTGCAGAGCAAGCTACGCGGAACAGTACACTGCATTCCTCCCATCCTCTGTAAGCAAGGCTAGAGCAGCAGAGGCCATGGGGCGGCACAAGTTCCGGCTGTCCGACATGATCCCCAACGCCTGGTTCTTCAAGCTCCGGGACATGCGCGCGCGGGGCGGCGGCGGCGGCGGCGGCGCGGCGGCCAGCCCGCGCGTGGCGGCCGCGCACGCCGCGTCGCGCCCGCTCCCGAGCACGCCGAGGCACGGCCATGGCGGCGGCGCGTGGCTCCCACACAGGGCGTCCCACTACTACACGCCGCGGGCGGGGGACATCGTCCTGGGATCGTCGCCGCTCCACCACCCCAGGGCCCCCGACACGCGCTTCCCGCCGCTGCAGCTCTCACCGCCGCGCCGGTCCTCCAGGCGGCGCCACCACCGGAGGCGCTCCGTCAAGCTGGCGGCGCCCTCCTCTGTCAGCAGCAGCAGCGGCGTCGCGTCCTCGCCGGCCTTCACCACCGGGTGCCGCTGCGGGCGCCGGCCCGACCTCGCGGCGGTCGAGGCGCCCGACACCCCGCCGTGCCGCCGGGACATGTTCGTCGGTTACAGCAGCGATGACGACGACGTCGACGAAGACCTCATCAAGAAACCGACGCTTCCCGTCCGCACCGACGACAAGCTCGGCGGCAAGGTGTTCACTTCCGCCACGGAGATCATCATCGACCTGCGGACCAAGAGGAGGCCGGGAACGACGCTCCCGCCGATCACGACCAAGCCGGCGAGGAAGGAGCCAGCTGACGGCTGCGAGCTGGAGGACAAGCACATCGACGTCCTGAAACACGCGACCCAACGAACCTCCCCTGCTCCCGAGGAGCAGAGCAAGCTCAAGCCGAGGCGATCCGTGTCGTCGGCGCGCCGCCTTAGGACGCGCGCCAACACCCCGCGCATCGCGTCGCCCAGGAAGTGCAAGCCGCCCGCGACGAGCCCGCGCTCGCCGGCGCCGGCGCGGACCACGCCGCCGCCGCCCCTGGCGGAGAGCTTCGCGGTGGTGAAGTCGTCGCGGGACCCGAGGCGGGACTTCCGGGAGTCGATGGAGGAGATGATCGCGGAGAATGGCATCCGCACCGCCGCCGATCTCGAGGACCTCCTCGCGTGCTACCTGGCCCTCAACGCCGCCGAGTACCACGACCTCATCGTCGAGGTGTTCGAGCACATCTGGGTCACTCTCACGGACGTCAAGATGTAGCAGAGCTCATGCAAAAATGCAGCGCGCTCATGGCACGGTGAATTTTATTCAACGACTCCTCCGTCGTGCCAAGAGCGGTGGCTGTAACTCGTAATTAGAATCCTGTTACTGGTCCTAAATTAGCATGCAAATATTCTCCCAATCCTGTGAAACTACGATGCTGTTCTTCCCTTTGCCTCGATGATACTGTAGCACAGTTGGTTGTGCCTAACACCTGTGCACTGTGAAGATGCTGAACCAGGTAAACAGTGACTGTAACTAGACTGGGAATCAACTCTGGTGCATGCTACTACATTAAAAAAAAACTCTGGCACATGCTACATGAGCTTCAATGGTTAGAAAAGAAATCAACTTCACACTGTTAATTTTAGAGCTGGGGCTGTGTCGTTGCCTTGTACTACTCCTGTAACATGCAGGAGGCAAGCAGCGACTCTACTGTTTCACATGTACCTGGTGGTGAAGAAGAAGAAGTGTATACCATTTTCATCAGTATTTTTGAAGAATTAAAGTTGGTTGAGCATCCCAGGCCGATGTGCTGAATGAATCAATTCGGACGCTTGACATGCAAGTAAGATCTTGTTTAGATCACACCCCATAAATCTCGTAAACACAAAAAAAGTCACATCGAATATTTCGACACATACATGTAGTATTAAATGAAGTTTATTTACTAAACTTTTTGCATGGATGGGCTGTAAATCGCGAGACGAATCTAATGAGTCTACTTAATCCATGATTTGCAACAGTGATGCTACAGTAACCATCTCGCTAATTATTGATTAATCATGGATTAATTAGCATCATTAGATTCGTCTCGCGATTTACAAACCATCTGTGCAAAAAAAATTTGTAAATAGACTTCATTTAGTACTTTAAATTAGCAAGATTCCAACGCAAAAAAATTTGCGCCGAAACTAAACACGGCCTAATTCTATGTCTTTGCCTGTTGTTTCTTGAATGCATCGGAGTGGTTTCTTCTCCTCTGTATTGTTGGGGAGGAACTGTATAGAACAGTACTAGCAGTGTAGACGTGTAGTATTGATGCAATAAATGGCATGTCTTCCCTGTGTTATGTAGTACTCGAGTTCAGACGTTTTTGGATCAATCCCGTAGTGGTATCCAATGGATGCTACCCATCCACTCCGGTCCAGTGTCTTAGCTGCTGTATTCGACTTATGTGTTGACAGATGTTGTACATGGATTTATATGCTTTATCAGACACAGAGTACTAAAAAAACAAGGATACTAAAATTTTCCTGCCATTGCACAGCCCAAAATAATCTCAAAACTTTTTTTTTAAACTTGCAGTTCAGGGAAAAAAGAACAGAAACACTCCTATATGATTACTTCAGTTCATTTTTTTGTGATAAAAAAGAATATGTGCAAAATACTTAATCTCCATAGGGAAACTTTGCTTCCTCAAAGCGCTGGACAAGTCAATTAGTATGATTTTCATTGTAATAATAAGGTGGAAACCAGTTTGATACTCTGATCAAGTTCTTCTATTTCTTTTGTCCTTTTTGTTTCTGAATTTTTAGGATTTAGGACCAATCCGTTTTCAGTTCTGGACTACTACCGATACAGTTGTAAATTCCTTGTACTTACCTCTAAGGCCGTGTTTAGTTACAAAAATTAAAATTCCAATTTTTTTTCCGGCGCCTGCATGGAGACTTAAATCTAGACGAAATAAAAAACGCATTGCGACTGCTGTCTGTAAATGGCGAGACGAATCTAATGAACCTAATTAGACTGTAATTAGAGGCTAAATTGCTACAGTAATGATACAGTAAATAACATCTAATGACAGATTAATTAGGCTCATTAGATTCGTCTCGCAATTTACAGACGAGTTCTGTAATTATTTTTTTGATTAGTCTATATTTAATACTTCAAATATAAAAAAATGTCTTTTCAAAAACTTTACCACGCGCAACTAAACACGGCTTAAGACTGGTTGAGTCTGTTCCTCCTTTCGATAAGAGCTTTTTGGAGCAGCTTGCATATTTTTGGTGCTTGCTCTTGAATGCTTGTTACACCTAGGGATCTCCTTGAGCCTCGCAGTTGTAGGCTGCAGAACTAGCTAGGGGACAACGGCGACACCGGTTGCAGAAAAAAAGCCTAGCTGGTAGTATAAAACTCCGAGCAATGCTACTGCTGCGTCGAGCCTTCTACTTCGACATCTCTACTGAAGCGAGGGACTGACAGTATCGTAGTCTGGAGAGTGGAGATTCCATCCCCAGCAACGAGAAGCGTTTGTGTGCGCAGATCACAAGGAAATAGTACTCAGTTCCGACTTCCGAGAAGTTTGAGATACTTGTAGGTAGCCCCGGTCTTGATCAAACAAAACCGGTATAGTATACGAACTATTGGAGGGTTCGATGGGTACATTTTGAGCAACGGAGTATGCTCCATAGATAAATTTTCCGCCCTGAAAAGAAGTAGTACTTTATAAGCATTTTTAGATTTGGTCAAAGTTGAGTTATTTAATTTTGATCATCAATATTCTTATAAATAAATTATTTTAAATGAAAACATTTATATATTATGATAACTAGTAAGGTGGCCCCCGCTAATAGCGCGGGTATATCTAGGTTTTTCATTTTACATATTTTTATCGCAAACGGTAAAAGGAGATAATTAGTCGCGTGGAAAGGGTTAATCAGATCTAATCAGAATGAGTAACCACGCCATCCAAAACTGAATCCTCATTGTTCCTAGCGCTTCCTCGGTGCTTGAACATCATATGCGACGATGTTTCTCAGTGCCTCTTTGAATTAATATGTATTGATTTAGACCGTTGGGTAGGTCCGTAAGAACCAAGTGTAGATTTTTATGTTTTGTTTCTATATTTGTCTGAACTAATATAGATGGTTCGATATTTTAAAATCTAATAGTTGAGATTTTTTTTCTTTTTATATTTAATATGATTTAATGTAGATTGTTATATATTTATAAAATCTTATTGTGTTTATTTTTTCTTTTATATTTGATATGATTTGGTATAAACCGTTAGATCATGATGCTGTTGGCTGGCGAGGGTACCAGCTTGCCTCTGAACGCCGACGGCCTTCATGTTGTGATAGGAGCGTGCGACGTATTTGATTATATATTTATATATTTTAATATAGATGGTTATATATTTTTAAAATCCAGCAGTTAAGATCTTCTGAATTTTTTATATTTAATATAAACCGCTATATGTTCATAAAATCTTATAGTTTTTGTTTTTTTATTTTATATTTGATATAATTTAATTTAGACTGTTAGAGCAATTGTGCTTTTTTAAAATCCAGCAGTTAAGATCTTCTGAATTTTTTATATTTAATATAAACCGCTATATGTTCATAAAATCTTATAGTGTTTGTTTTTTATTTTATATTTGATATAATTTAATTTAGACTGTTAGAGCAATTGTGCTTTTGTCTTAGGCGAGGGTGCTAAGCTGCCTCTTAACACTGATGCTTACCGTGCTGTTATGGTAGCGTGCAACGTATTGGGCGAGACGAACATGGTGGCCTCGCGTTCAAGCTGTTGGTCTTGTAATGGTACCCTTTTAACACCTACGTAGAGATATACGCCATTGTTTGCGACGCGTTGGGATTGGCTGGCAGAGTCCTGGATGCTCTGCGGTGCATGTGCTATGCCTGATGGAAGCAGACGGGCTCTCGCCCAACTCTGCGATCTACAAATCTATTATATTATCTATATGATTTAATATAGATGGATTTAATATGAGCCGTTAAATATTTATAAAATCCAAGGGTGAAGGAGGGCTTTTATTATTTTAGTTTAACGTGGCAATATGATTTAATATAAATATAAATTGTTGGATGTTCATAAAATCCAACGGTGAAATGCTTTTCTTTTTTACAAATCACAAACCTCAAAGTAAGACTAAGAATGCCTGAACCTCAATCAAAATATATGTGCATGTGTGAATTCCCGCTTATCTAATTTGTGAGATTTTGAATGCCTCGCCATCGTTGGTATATTCTATTATTATTTATTTGAAAAGGGTATATGTTTTGCATTGGTACTATCGTGGTATATTCTATTATCATTTATTTGAAAAGGGTATTTTTAAAACTATCAAAATAGTAGTCTCGTCCCTTTGGCTGTGAGCCTGTGACATATCCAATCCGTGTGGGACTTTGATTTTGATCCATAGTCTGTTTTGTGCACGCTTTCTCATCTCTCTTTTTTGTCTCAAATATTGTAGAGTCCGGATGCATCGAGGATAAGTATGAAGAAAAAGGACCTTGTATCTTAACCGTTAGATGCTCATAATATCCAACGGTATAGGGCTTTTTCTTTTCCCGTTTAATGTGGCAATATGATTTAATATAGACCGTTGGATGTTCATAAAATCCAACGGTGGAGAGCTTTTCTTTTTTAGATTAACGTGGTAATTTCTAGATCCTCTCGGCGAACGTGGTGGCTTCTTTTAACATTCAAATATTTATATAATAGATTGCTTTCATAACGAATCTAGTAATGTCATCTTTATTTTATAGAGCTTTATAAATTATTTACTATTCATAGTCAATGTTGAATAAATTATGGGACGGAGGTAGTAGTAGGCTTTGTATCTGTATGGAAGTATGGAACTCCTATCTGTATTAATGAAACACTGACAGCTTAAAATGGCAGATTTCTCCATGAGCCACACAAACTATTAGTGAACAATGACAGTTTTAATTTAGAATGACAAAAACATCTATTGTTTTTGCTGCATAAAAATTAGTCACAATCATATTCTCAAATCTAGCAGCTCCATTAGGCAGGCCATCCGCCAATTCGGTTAATAAGCGATCAAACTTGAGCTCAGTGGGCCCAGATAGTGGTGCCCACATCTCCGGGGCCCAAGGACAAGAGGATCATCAGATAGATCATCCTATGTGTTCTTCTTCTCCTCCTCCTTCCTCCATCCACAAGAACATGGGATACCCCCTTAAATGGTTCTTTTTTTGAAAGATCCCCTTAAATGGTTCTAGATGCTGTAGCAGCATTACGCCATTTGTCCCAGCGTGCAGTGTATGGCCCCGTCTGCATGCCATGCATAACAAACAATACGGCATGATTGGAAGCAACCACAGCCGGTTCACGTCACGGAACTATGAGAGCAGCCGTTGAATCCGCAGCATGCGCCTGACGCGACGGAGAGACTGTTCTCATGTCCAAGTGACCCAAGGTTTTCTTTGCAGATCAGGTGAACCGTGAACCTAACTAGTGTAAAAGTTGCCAAGAACTGACTGAACGATCCAGCTGAATTCAGTCGAAAGTTTAGATGGCTTCGGAAGAAGAAAAAATCACTCCTTCCGAGTTCCGACAGCTAGCAGAAACATTTATGTGCCCTTTTCTGTGTTCCGAATAAGGTCTTCGGCTCACGAATACCCGCCAACAGTGTTCAACAAGCGATGAACCACGTGAAACCACACGCAATGCGTACGGTACGGCGTCCCCAACTTGCACCCGTGTCTTCAGTACCGTGGTACGCGAGTCAACATGTATGCCACCAAGAGGTTGGTGCTGGTAACACCTCATGTGTTAATTACTTGTCATTAAAACTAATTATGGTCATTAGCGCCACAAACCATTAGAGGGAAACTTTTTAACAAATTCTGCCCAGTTCAGCCCGGACCGGTCTGACTGATATGGGCGACCGGTCTGATCGGTCTAAACTGAGTTGGCGGTTTTGAGCCCCACAGCATTTAAATCACTCTCCTCTCTCTCCCAACGACTCATTCATCCTCCCTAGTGCCCAGCCCGTCTCTCTCCCGAGCTCCCTCCTCCCTCAAACCCTCACCTCCAAATCCCTCTTCTCCTTTGGATTCCAAGGGCGGGGAGAGCTTCAAATCGGTGGAGGATCAACTTCCCCATGTTCTCCTCCATGGGGTGACGCGGGATCGCAAGTTCTTCGTGGGGGAGGAGCCATTCAAGGTAAATAGGTTAGGGTTGGATCGATTTCTTGTTCTAGAAGGTTTTGAGTGGTTTCCTTTGGTCGAAAGCATCCACGTGAACCCCTGAACTAGATCCTAGAAGGTATTTGGAGTTGGTGGGCGATTTTCGCCGCGCCAAGGTTTCTAGATTCTGGCCTGGGTAGGACCGGTCTGACCGGTATCACGGTAGGCTAAGGGGGACCGGTCTGACCGGTATAGCTGGGCTGAGCAGGGGTAGATAGGTGGTTGTTGACACAGTTAGTTGGAAATTTAATTGGGTATTGATTACTTGAAATTTTTATAAATCGTGCATGCATTTCTCATATCATATGCATATGCATACGTGTAGCAGCCGCGGCGGAGGAGGTCGTATACGAGGTGGTTGCGGAGCCACAGGGGCCCCAGATGCAAGCCCCGTAGCAGGAGGGTCGCGAGGAGTCGGCCCAAGGCCCATCTCACCCTAGTACTGAGCAGCAGACGCAAGACAAGCCCCGTGAGGCGTCCCCTCATAAGAGAGAACTTAAATGTGATACAAACATCAGTCCCAGGAGGCTGATGCCACATTTATTACCTTAGATGGTTCATTACCGTACAAACCTCCGAGGAGGACACTCGATACATATGATAATAACAAGTAACCAAGCTACGACATAACACCAGAGCGCAACCCACATGGGATCTAGCTCGGGCTCAGAGTACTGCGTCAGCGAAAACATCTCGAACAGGGCCAGTTCCACAGGAAAGGTTGGGTGTAGGACGATAACCCTACTCGGCGTCGTCTGGTACGAAGTCTGGGTCTTCTTCTGTAAAAAGTAAGAATGGGGTGAGTACAAACGTACTCAGCAAGTCCAACCACACCCACGGACGGGGTTATATCAGAATAACATGCTCAGGTAAAGCAAGGATAAGGTTACGATTTAATTTGCAAAAAGCTCAATTTTATGCAGGGGTTCATTTAGCAGAAAACATTTCTGAAACCAGTTTTTGTATTGAAAATCACAGAGTTTAGGTTTTAAACTGCTACCGGACTCCCCGTCCGTCGTAGCACACGGCACCACTGCCGGACACAAATCCAAAACAACTCACGCTAGCCAAACCCGAAGAAACACTAGTTATGTGACCACACCGTAACTCGCCCAATACCGTGGGCACGGCTATTCGAATAGCTTTTGACTCTGCAGAGGTGTGCAACTTTACCCACAAGCGGGTACTACAACACGAGCTCCGTAGTGTCGGTGTAGATCCCAACATAGCCATTACCCACCTTAGCTAGACCTGATTCGCCATCACGGGATTCACCAAGGGGTCTTCGACCTAACTTTGAGGTATAACCGGGGTATAAGTCACACTGAGCCTATCCCTTCTCCTTGGTCACCCGTTGCTCTCAGCCCTCCTGATGGCTATCACATCAACTAGTGGGGTTTATGCTAAGCCGTTGCCCATTCAACGGTCGAGTGGTTTGCATGATAGTGGAGTTAGGTGAGATGACACACCAACTCGGTCCTTAGTTGTGACAAGATGGATATCTCCCTCCTTGCCCTGCCACACAGGCACGAGCACACCAAATGGCAAATCCCGCGGAAATGCCATCCACCCTGTCTAAACTCACTTTTCAAAAACACCACTTTTATCCCTTCCCACATACTCACGCATTTTCTTTTATAAAACAAATAGCATTATGTGTAGAGTCCTAAGCGTTCTAATAGCGATTAACGTCCAAGCAAAATCAGACATTAATCTAGGTGGTCAAGGAATGGTTATAACAAAACAAGGGGTGGCTATCCAACCGTGTTTCCATGGAGGAAAAACATATGCAATTTTATAAAGCAGGCCAATAGGTTATGTTTATAAAAACTAGGACCGAAACATGCATCAAAGGGCGGGATTGAACTTGCCGTCTTCGAAGCCTTCGGGGAGGTCCTGGTCGAAGCACTGTCCTTCAGGCTCGGGGTCGCGGATCTGGTCCTCGTTCACGGGCTCACAGGACTGCTCGTCAACGGGCTCTCCTTCGTTCACACCGTGGTCTATGTCACGCACAAACAAACACACAATCAATAAAAGTTTATCGTTGAGCTCGAATCGAAAGTAATTAAGAGATGGAGTTTGGAGTAATATTTTGGGGCGGTTTCCTAATGGCATGGACAACATTATGTCACGAGGGGCGTGGTAAAATTTCGGGTCGACCGGAGTTGTTTTGGCGCATGAAATGATAGGTCATACACAGGTTCAGGGGTTAAATAAGGGTTCATGGACTTGTTTGTAATTATATTTGAGGAGGCAGGGGCTTAGTTTGTATTTTAGAATTTATCTGTGTTAATATGGAAAAGGTCAGGGGTTTATTTATTATTGGGTTTATAAGTTGGAGGGCTTATTTGTAAAATAAGAAAATAGGATGGGCTTCTTAGGAAAAAGGTTAAAAGGGTGGGGGTTACTTTCACAAAAACAGGGAAGGCTAGGTGGTTTTGGGCATAACTGCCCTGTCCTCTCCCTCCCCTCGCGCTGGGAAACAGGGGAGGGGCGGTGCCCGCCGGCGACGGTCGATTTCGGCGGCTCTGGGGTGAGGGAAAAGAGAGAGGGAGGAGGGAGGGTTCGATTCCCGGCCGTGGCTCGGCCAGAGGCGGCCCGAGGTGGCCTAGCCACGACAGCCGGCGGCAGCGGGCGGCGGTGGCGCTGGGTCGGCGGCTCAGAGGCGTGGTGGCGGTCATGGAGGTGGGGAGGAGCACCGGGGAGTCGATTACCCCGCTCACCTTGGGCAGGGGTGACGCGCAGAGGCAGGGCGACGGGAGAGGGCGGCGGCGACAATGGCGGGTGGTGGTGCTAGGAGACAATGGGCGGTGGCGGCCGGGGATGCGGGGTTCAGGGGCGATGCCGAGCCCCTTTTATAGTGGGAGTATGGCGGTGGAGGTGGGAGCAGGGCGGTGGCGGGCGTGGGGTAGGCGGCGTTGTGCCAAGGTCGCCGGCGTCGTGCGTGCACAGGGCAACGGCGCGTGCGGCGAGGCCGGGCTGTGCGGGCGTCAACGGCGAGCGGTGGCGAGGCGAGTGCTGGCGATGCGACGCCTCGGGTAGGCGGCGCTGTGCGGCGTCAACGGCGGAAGTGGGCAGGGTCGGGGCAGTGGCGAGCGGGGCCGGGCGGCCGGCGAGCGGCGTGGCCACGCGTGTGCGTGTGCGTGTGCGCTGAGGTGGCGAGTGGCACAGGGAGGTGGTGCTGGCGCGGGCCGGCGCGCGGCGCGAGCACGCGGTGCGCGTGCGCGCGTGTCGCGGCTTGGCGCGGCGCGGGCGTGCGGGCAGGCGGCGGTGCAGAGCGCCAGCGGCGGCTTGGCGCGGCGGGTGCGCGCGAGCGAGGCCGCGGCGTGGCGTGGGCGCGTGAGGCGGGTCACGGCAAGGGGAGACGGTGGCGCGCGGGGCAGGCAGGGCTGAGCCGCGGTCGGGAACAGGGAGCGGCCGGGGTGGCGCTCGGAAGCTAGAAGGGAGAGAGAGAAGGAAGGAGAGAGGAAAAGAAAAGAAGAAAAGAAAATGGAAAAAGAAAAAGAAAAAGGGGGGAGAGAGAAAAAGGAGAGGGAGGTGGGGGATTCACGCTGCGATCGTGGCGCCCGGTCGGCCACGCGCGGTGTCGGGCCCGCGCGCTCGGTCGGGCGCGTTGCGTGGGTCGAGGGTGAACAGGGTGGTGGATACGGGTGTCGGGGTCGGGTCTTTCGAGGATCGGGAGATCGGGCGGGAAGTTCCGGAATGAACCGAGCTCAATGATGAAAATTATGATTAACACGTGTTTTATTTTGGTGCATTTTGGGATGTTACACACCCGGTGCATGTCCTATTATTTTAAATTATGATTCACTATGTATATATTTTATCTATTACTTGTGGATTACGTATTAGGAATTGATTGGAACCCTAGCTGCATGATCCCTAGGTTTCCTTGAGTTTTTACTAGTATGTCTAGGTCGATAGCGGTGCCAGGCTAAATAAGTCCGGTAGAAGTCGGGTGACTTCGTGTCACTCGTGAGACACAGGAAACTTTAGAAGCCGAGTAATTGCCGATTACTCGCGAGATACATTATTATCTTTATACTTCAGTATTTGACTAATGGATTGAAATGGATATGGAGATGTGAGACCGGGCGGGGATGATGGTATTAGGTTTGACAGCAGGACAGGGTTCCTGGGTGTCTTAGCCCCGTCCGTGTCGATTAAGGACCGGTCGTTGTGGCAGTGCTGATTGGGGATAGAATTGTACTAACCGTATGCCAGGAGTAGGAGGTAGTCGAAACCGGTGAGCCTAGTACTGCTTTGTTTCGAAAGTACAGGACTTCAACTCACCTCCTGGGGTAGTCGAGTAGTCGCGGAGAAATGGGGATGCATGTTTACTTTTGGTGGTCTCACGTTGAGCTCGGCTGACCATTTGATGGTGGGGCGGTCATGTAGTTCGAGGTGGGGAGGGGAATGGTTGGTGTGTGTGGTCCGACGGGGCCTATACGTGCCGTGTTGGTTAGGTCCACCTTGCAAGGTTACAACGGATCGATTCGCCGTGTCTCGCGGATATGAGGGCCTTGATCTCTTTGCCATCTCGTAGCGAATGAGTTAGGATATTAGAGATATAAAAATAGATACTATTCTGAATCTTAATTGGATGCTCCAACATGCGTGTGTAGATAGGCAAACATTAGTGAGAGTCTATCTATATAAAATATGCGGCTAAAACATTGAAAGTAAGGATACACCTCTAGTAGACCTGGGCAAACGTCGGGTCGGGTCGGGTTCGGGTCGGGTCAAGGCTCGCATAGGACGGCCCGCGCCCGACCCGTACCTATCACCGGGTCGGGTCGGGTTGGCCCGTGCACCCTGCGCGGGCGTGTCGGGTCGGGTTTTTTTCGGATTGGGTCGGGTTTTTTGGCCTTTGGGTCGGGTTTTTCGGGTTGGGTCGGGTTTTGGGTCAAAAATCACGGCCCGTGCTCGGCCCGTTGATTGTTGCGGGTCAAAAAATACGGCCCGCGCCCACCCGCCACGTAGCTCGGGTCGGGTCGGGTCGGGTTTTTTTCGGGCGGGTTGGGTCGGGTTGTTCGGGTCGGGTGACCCATGCCCAGGTCTAACCTCTAGTTGCTATTTCTGCAAAACAAACCACCAGCCAAATGCCGTGCATGTCTAGGTAGGTGGGCTAAGTTATACCCACTGGTCGGGTAAGCCTTGCTGAGTATTAGTATACTCAGGGTTTGTTGCCACAATTATTATTTCAAGGCACCCGGACGTCGACTTCTGCCCCTGCTGTGTCAAGTTCATCCGCCGGTATGCAGAGGGGTGGGAGGTGGTGGAGCGAGACCCTTAGGTTAGGGGATTGTCGGGTTGTACACTCGAGGGCAGAGTGTTCAGCCTCTCTATTTTGCGCAGACCGGTCTGACCGGCCCGTGGGACCGGTCTGACTAGTGGGGGCGGCAGAATGGTGCCGACCGGTCCGACCGGTCGAGAAGGATCAGAACTGGTGATAGTTAGAATAGATGTAGAACCTTTTGATTTCGAACTTCAGACCATCTATTGTAAAGTTTTGTAAATTAATTGCATATATTTGAACTCGGTTTGTAAAACTTATTGTTTCGTTTTCATTGAGTTTATATTTTTAAGTAATATGCCGTGCTTGTACCATCTGCGCCCACCTTCGCGTGGGACTACCTGTGATGTTTCGATCGGGCCGTGGGTTGAGAAAGAATCGCCAAATTAAGCCATTAAGCTATGTAATCAAATGACGGCCATTACGCTTAATTAGAGATTTAATTTGACGGTTCCGTCACAGATGGTATCAGAGCCGAAACGCAACGGGGGTGGTACGAGCATGACTAATTTTCAGATATTACAAATTAAAAAATGGACTTCTGACGTAGGATGAAAATAGTTTAGTAGTATGGGTGGGATTACTCGAAATAGACCTATATAGTTCTTACTAGAATCGTACTTACATGTTAGTTTTGGGTGAGAGAGAAATGTAAGACGCTCATGCATCATGGCATTTAAATTTTCGGTTGCATTTGAGAGTTTGGCATAGGAGTTCATTCATTATATCATACATCTCGGCATTATGATTTCCAAAATTTCAGTTAATGTTTTGGTTCAAGGGGGTTGGTACACAGTTAGGACTTACAAGTTTATTTCCGTTGGGGACCGGTCTGACCGGTCTTGTCCACCGGTCCGACCGGTTGCTCTACGTCGAGCCGGTCATAGTACCATGCAGCCCATGCGGACCGGTCAGACCGGTCGGTTGCACCGGTCTGACCGGTCGAGCACAGACAGAGACCCTCACATTGTGTTTAAATAAGTTATTTTCTGCATTTTCTTCCATGATTCGGATATTAGTTGCTGTCACTATTATTTTTATGTAATCAGAAAAGTGTAACTAATCCAATCATGGTTGAATGCAGAATGGGAGAACCACCAAACCCTCCTGAATTGGCTCAGGCCTTTGCGGCCATGCTCACTGGGCGCAATGAGCAGACGGCACTCCTCCGTGAGCTTGTAGCGCAGGGCAGAGCGCCGCGGCCTGAACATCACCACCAGCCACCTGCTCCTGGATATCCAGAGTTTTTAGCCACTCAGCCACCGCTCTTCCATAAGGCGGATGAACCACTAGAAGCGGACAGCTGGCTTCGGACCATTGAGTCCAAATTTACCCTGCACCCGTACAATGATGGGGATAAAGCAGGATTGGCAGCCCAGCAGCTGAGGGGTCCCGCGCGCACATGGTGGGAGAATCATGTGGCAATGTTCCCCACGGACACCCGGTTCACTTGGGTACAGTTCAAGGAAGCCTTCAGGGCACATCACATTCCAGCGGGGGTGATTAGAAGAAAGCTCACTGAGTTCTTGGCCCTAAAGCAGGGCAATAACAGTGTACTACAGTACTCCAAACCTTCGACACTTTGTCACAGTATGCAGGGTACCATGTAGACACTCATGATAAGAAGCAGGCGTGTTTCCGGCAGGTGCTTAGCAGCAAGCTCCAGGATCGCCTGGCCATGATCAAATTTAACACCTTCAGTGAGCTAATCAACGGGGCTATCATTCAGAGGACGCTCATTCTAGCTCACAAGGTTGTTACTGTTGGACGAAGCTTCGGCTGGGGCCACAAGTGGCAGGCTCCTATGTCCGAAGCCAATCAACGGTGATGGGCACGCCGCAGCCTGTCCCCCGTATTTACGGCTCCGCCACTGTGGACACTGTTGCCGTGTGACCACTTGTCGCACAAAAAACTGTCGAGTGCTCATGGTATTTGCTGAAATTTGCTGGTTCCTCGCAACGATTTTATTGATGGTTCGAATAAGCTCATGCCAGCCAACTGCCGGAAAGGTTCAGACATGCCAAATTATTGCCAATCCAATGTCGACTACTACAGCGTTCAAGGAGCAGCTTCTGAACATGAAGCCTGACAAAAGGCCCTGCAGCTACACAAATCGTGCATTTACTTCGGTTTCTTTGGAGGCCTGTAATCGCGCAGCGCCGCTCAGCGATTAGTCAGTGAGGGGCCTTAACTTCGAGACATCACATCCAGGAGCAGGAATCGGCAGGAGGCAGCAAGGCAAACTTTGGAGGCGATTACCTGTAGCAAAGCTTACCTTTACTGCAGATGAAAGGGTGAATGGACGGCTCAAAGAGCAGTCCTGTCCAGGTGACTTGTTCATACCTCAAGAATCCAACACTGCAAGTGTCGGGTAGACTGTGGCCCTGTATGTGGTTACTGTTCCTACAGAAGCAATTTGCTGTGTTTAGATTCGTAAAATAGTGGTAAAAAAAGTCACATCATTGTAGTACTTTTCGTTTGTTTGTGATAATTATTGTCCTACCATGACCTAATTAGGCTCAAAAAATTCGTCTCGTCGTATACATCAAAACTATATAATTAGTTTTTTTATTTATCTACATTTAATGCTCCATACATGAGATAAAAGATTTGATGTGATAGGTAAATAGTGAAATTTGAAGAGAGAAATTTTTGAACTAAACCCAACCAATGGTGCAGTAAGAGAGGAGTGGGAGAAGTTCCAGTGAACGCCACAGGAGCATGGCCGCATTGTGCTGCGCTCTCGATCTGCATCAGTCTGACCAGGAGGCAGAGCTCGCCCTGGATACCAGATTGACAGAGACAGTCGGCTTTTACTCGGCAGCCATCAGTCACCACACGGCCTGGCCACATCGGTGTAAAAGACCTCTGTGAATTTACCTTGTCCCTTGCTTCGACACGGTGTTATAGAGAACAGCCGAGGATTAACAAAATAATAACAAGGACGTCACAAAAAGGAAAGGCAGGATGTGAGACAGCAGGCAAAGAAACAAAAGGGTCCGAAGGAGCAAAGATGGCGCCAATGATTGCAATGATTAGCGAGAGGCAACACACAAACAAACAAACAGGATGCCAGGATGGTGGGGGTTGAGAGATTGGCATCAGCCATCAGGAGAGGCCGGCCCCGTGGGGCTCTCGCGCGGAAGGTTTCGCCTTGGCTCCGTGCAGATCGTTCAAGAGATCGCCCGCATTGATGAGGGCCGGCCCCAGATCCGCGTTACCGGACACGGAGACGAACACGGCGACGAGGGCGCGAGGACGGGTTGGTCGCACGTCCTTCTTCCACCTTGAGGAGGTACACGCGCCCCGCGCCGACGCCCGGAGCCGAGCACGTGAGGAAGGGCTGGCTCGCAAGACACGCGGCGGAGGCGCTGCCGCCGCTCCACCGCCGGGTCCGGCGGAACAGACCGCGGCGATCCGCCCGGGCAACGCACAGCGGCAGCCACGGCTCCGGCGACCCGGCTGCAGGATCCACCCGCGCAGCTGGTGCGGGCGGCGGGGCCCCCACCTGCCCGGCGTCGCACGGATGGATGCTCTCGGCGAGACGGGCAGGGACCTGCCCGTCTCGCACCCACGCTCGCGTCGTGGTCCCGTGGCCGTGGCGGGCACCTGCGCGAGAGGGACCGGGCACCGGAGGAGGCTACGGGCGTTTGTTTGCAGCTGGAGGTGTGGGGGGGAGACCTGCAGGTGGGCGTTCAATTCGCATGGACCCCCGTTCCGTTCCGTCACGGGGCCACCGGCCGTGACACCCCGTTTCAGCGCTTGTACCCTTGCGGCAACACCGGCACCGTCTTTCCGGGTGATTAGTCAGGATCAGGACCGGACGTGCCGTTTTGTTGCTACTACTACCGGAAGAGCGCAAGCAAATCCAAGGATGGTAGCGGCACGCTGTACTGGCACAACGACGTGACAAGGCAAGCAGGCAGTGCGCCGCTTGACTGCGTGAACGGTGAGGTGCCAAAACAGGTTATCACCAAGAGTTCACGGTAACAAAACAGGATCTCACAAAACAGTGTCAGTGCTGTTCTGCTGTTTGCACCGCTTGGTCAGCAGTGGGGAAATTGTCACTTGCTGGACCGGGAACAGGGGCAGACTATAGGAAAAATAAATCTATGGAAGACTACAGTCTAGTCTAGCATGGTCATCTCAGATGATGACAGGACAAAGGCAACGAAATATTACGGGGAGAGCAAAATGTAGTGTAAATGCATCCTTCTTTATTCATTAAAAAAATTACAAGCTTTCTTTCAGGTGCACCCAAGACCCAACACAGCTAATGGCTTTTACAAAATTACATTACAAATTTGCAAGGCAACACGTCCCCAGATACAGGCCGCAGCCCACAACAGCAAACCCATATTCTACTGCATACATAGTTCAGTACAAAAGAGAACCACCCACCAAACTCTTCTCCAAACGTAACACCTCCATAGCAACATGCACCACTTCAATCCAATCGCAACGGCAACATCCTCAATCGGAAAAACAACTAATCCCCTAGCATTCCCTTCAAATGGGAAGAGCTAAAGACAGTGTCTAAAATTTTTATTGTGTGTATTTTATTCCTCAAGAAAAAAAAGGAATAAGAATCAGCCAAAACACTCAAACCACCTGTGATCACCGCAACCCATGCGGTGTTTCCACAATCTCCACAATCAACCAGTGGAGAAGGGCAGGCAGTTAGGGCCAAGAAAGCTGTTCTGCAAAAATTAGCTTATCTCGGGCATTTGCATTTTGCAACGGACTCCCGGATGCACTCAGCGCCAGAAGAGGTAGAACAAAAACAGCAGGATCAGAGCAACCAGTATCTGGTCCCTAAAGGAGACGATCGTCGGACGGTCAATGCACCTGGCCCGCCGGCCGACCTCAGAAAGATGCAGGTCGTCTGGAGAGTACACGAGTTCCAGGGAGACGAAGGGGCCTGGTTCATCGGTTATCTCAAACAGTACCTCGCCAACAGCGGTCTTGAGCTGCCCATTGGACCATTCCTGTGTTCAGAGCAAACACTGTCAATGTTTCAGACTTGGAACAGGACTCCGGCGTGCGCATCTGCGCATACATGGGCCGCCGAACCGAGTTGCAGAGAAAACCACTGACCATATTTCACAGATCACAAAAGAAGGTTAAGGCATCTTTTACGCGGTAATCTGATCAATCTTGGCAGTTTTCAGAATGGACAGGAAGGAGTGATGGATATGGCAATAGCATGATACCTGAATCTGCTTGCCGATTGCGACGAGCATAGAGCCTGCAGGCAAACTGAAAACGGTCGAGCCGCCCTGGTTTCGGAGGCAAATCTGTCGATCGCCTCCAGAGAGGTGGATGCTCAAAGCGTGCGAGTTACGAGGATCAGTGCTGCTAAACTCGTTCCAACTTGTGTTCGATTTGCTACTGTTGTACAGTGTCAGGCACAGGATTGACTCTGCTTCTCTGGACAGAGCAGCAGAGTCTTTAGGAGTCTCGACAATATCAGATAGAAGCCTGATCGATTTTTTCGCAACGCTCTCCATTTTTGACGCGACAGTGTCCATCTTCTCCCTAGCAACAGTACAAAACGAAAGCTCATGTGAGTATGGTATGGGCCGCTGTGTTTCAGTACGATTTGGGTCGTATGCGCCTATATGGGCCTTGCCCACTCCTTGCATAGTTGGGCCTTTTCTCAAACATATGTAGGAAGTAGGAACTGGTTCGTCTACCTTATTCTCTGTTGCTTGCAGTTCTTAGTGCTTACAGATTGGGTAACCGGGCGATATCAATTGCGACAATAAAAATGACGATCATGCAAGCCACCAAGACATGAAAATGCCTCAACAGGTTAGCGGCGCTAGGTAATTGCCTCATTGGTGGCCTCCCTGGTCGATCATCTAAAACAATCGCTAGTGCTACTCAATAGTGATCTGATCTCACATTCTTGCTGCAGTTTAATGTAGCCTGCTTCTGATGGACTCAGATGATGTTTTTTTGACGGGAAATTCAGATATAGTAGGACGAGTCCTGATGGAGACGGTCGAATTTGGTTTTGAACTGAGCATTTTTCTGACGAAACTTGGCTTCTGAAACTCTCTCCAAACCTGCACCTAGCTACCTATTCTACAGGGTAGGTTCGTACTAGTTGCCAGGGTGACAAGGAAAGGGACAAAACATGGCGGGTTTAAATTGGCAGCACGCAAGTACCTGAACACCCGATACGTGGAGCCGGGCAAGGCCGCGCCCAGCGCGCGATCCTCGTCGGGGCTCACCGGCCGGAACCAGCAGAACTCCTCCCCGCCTGCCACCGGACCCCTCCTCCGGAACCACCTGCCCAGCTGCTCGCGCTTCGCCTCATCATCCGCCGCCGCGAACACCGCCCCCGACGCCTCCACGGCCTCCCGCACCTCGCGGGCGTCGACCGCGCCGGCCACGGAGAACGCGCCGGACTCCGCTGCGGCTAGCAGCGCCGAGCCCGCGTCGCCCGAGACGAGGGCCCGCGAGGAGACCTCGCGCGGCGCCGGCGGCGGGGGCGCGGGCGGGAAGCTGAAGCGCTTCCGGGGCGGGGGCGGCGCGAGGTCGGGCACGCGGAGGGAGGCCTCGAGGAACTCGGCGAGGACGCGCTCGTCGGCAGCGGCGGAGCGCGCGCCGCGCGCCGTGCGGATCGGGGTCGGCGGCGGGCCGCGGGTGCGGATGCGGGGGCGCCGCGGGGCCCTGGACGTCGCCGTCATGCCGCGCCGGCGAAGGCGAGGGGCTGGTTGGGTGGGTCGGTTGGGAGACCTTGGGGCCGGGCGGGTGGGCGGCGATCGTGCTGCGCTGCTAGCTGGGTTGGTGGCGTGCCAGTTTCCCAGTCGCCAGCCACCTTTGCTGCGGTGGAGGGTGGGCTGGCATCCGTGGTTCGGTGGTTGCGTGGGTTTGAAGGAAGAAGAAACAGCGGGGCCGGGAAGGGGTCGTGCGATGCCGGTGGGCCGTCGGATCAGTAGTGCGGACGGCTCGATCGGCGGCTGCCGGCAGGGAGCGATTCGATCGCGCGTGGAGGCAGAGGCGGTGGGGGCGAAGTGGAGGCACGTCCCTGCGGCGCGACGACTCTCCCCTCGCGACGGCCGCCGATCGAATCGAAGGTGGCGCTGGCGGTGGGGTCGCGTGCTTGACGCGAAGCGCGGTGCGGGTGCACGATTGCATTGCACGAACCACCAGCCCGGTTGCAGGATGGATCGCCGCGCGGCGACGAGCCCAGCAGTTTCTGAATGTTAGTCGTATCTGCAGATCTTCTTTTCTGAAGAATCAATGCTTTTTCGGTTTTCCTCTTTGGCTGTGTTCATTTCACTCCTATTCCTCCAAACTTTCTAAACATCCCATCACATCGAAATCACATCGAAACATTAAATATAACAAATAACTCATGTATGGAGTAATAAATATAGATAAATAAAAAAACTAATTGTATAGTTTTAATGTACATTGTGAGACGAATCTTTTGAGCCTAATTAGTCTATAATAGGACAATATTTACCACAAACAAACGAAAAGTGCTACATTATACTACAGTATCCGATGTGCTCTTTTTTACCAGCTTTTCGCGGATCTAAACACAGCGGAAAAGGGTGTACGCAAAGATCTCGATCAGCCTTTAGTTCGATTCGATATATCACTGTTGTCAGCACACGATGATCGGCCACCTCAACAGCTGCCAAACTTCCGGCGTGTTCCGGGCGCTGGGCCACCGGTTCGACCTCTCGGGTGTCCTTCCTGGAGTCGCGCTCAGAGTGTTCCTGGTCGGGGCCACGGGCCACCTGCATGCCGCTCGGTTAGGACAAGGTGCTGTCCCTCGTGAGGTACCTCAGGGACGCCGTCATCGCCTTGCTCGCCGCGGCGACTGTCGGCATGGAGTTTCTCGGCGGCGACACCGTGCTTGCGCTCTTTCCCGAGATCACCGTGGCTGCCATGTACTATGCCGTGAACCTGTTCAGTGACGAGACCCGGAGCAGGGCCACTAGCGAGACGACGCGGAGCACAAGATGGGGATACTTGCCGCCCGCCGTTGTGGCGACGTTCGGCTTCGGCATGCTGGGCGCGGCGTACGCGGCGCTGCTCGGGACGCCCAAGTGCGACGTGTACACCAATCACCTTGGCCTTCGCCGTCGTCAAGTCCAGCCTGGGGTGCGTGGCGGAGCTGCTCTGCTCGGCTCTGCAGCCTCCCTGCGCGACAGGAACGCGGCGGTCATCCTAACTTTGCACTATGATTGGTGCACATTGCACGGGCAAAATGTTTGTCTTGTCTTCAAATAAATTTGGCATATAGCCCGCGCATTTGCGCGGCTAGTATTGAAAATTCAAAAATTTACATGTTGTTGTATTCTTAATTAAAAGTAATACTATTTTTTTACAATACATCATCCTGTTCATTTTCATAAATTATGTCTTATTATTGATTAAAACAATTCAACTATGATCTACCTATAATAACAATTTGATTTGTTGAGTGTCGGTACCCTGTAGCAGGGATACCCACTCTTACTGCGGCAAGGCAGGACCCGCGTAGTTATCCGTAACTGCGTGGAAAGGACGGAGTAGCCAGGCCCCACGGGTCAGGCTCTTCCCACACCAGGCCAACGGCCCCGGACCCGTTCCCCTCCTGGGGATGGGTCCGTAGACGCCACGTGTCTCTAAGGAAGGGAAGCTCCGAGCTGACAGCCGAGGCCGCGGACCCCCATAGGGGTCCGGGACCTCCTGCGTCCGTCCGGACCCCCCCCCCTTTACCGTGTGGGGGTCCGGAACCGCCACGTGTCCCGGAGGCGCGGGCTCGTGCTCGAGTCTTCCGCTGGGAGACTCGCCCACCCACCGCATTGATATAGCAGAGGCCGAGGTGAGTCTTTGACCAGGGGACACTATTGATCGCGTATTACCAAGATGTGTAGTGGAGCCGCTGGCGCCGCCCACGCCGCGCCTGTCAGTCTGCCATGACAGATGGACACGACGGCTCGGCTTCACCCATTATGACGCCTACATAATAGCCTCAACAGGCCACGCCGCAAGCTATGTTCCCCCAACGGGCACCTAGCTGACAGGACAAGAGAAGACCTCCCTGAGGTAGAGCGCCAGCAGGGCATGGAAGGATATCGAAGAAAAGATTCACAGCTACTGTAGACATTTAAGTACTCTGCGCAGTATGCTACGTAGTCACGTTGGGCCCACCTGTCAGGGCCTCAACGACCAATGTATCCGCACCCCTTGATCTATAAAAGGGAGGGCGCCCGCTAGAAAGGGGCAGAGGCCGGAAAGAGGCCAAGGCCCGGCAGAGGATTGGTCCATATACAACCAAGAACAATACTTCTCCTAGTGGATGTAGGGTATTACGCTCCGGCGGCCCGAACCACTCTAAATCCGTGTGTTCTTGCGTTCTTGCCCGAAGCTAGATCGGCCTAATAGCTTAGCACTTCCCCGAGTACTCCCCCTCGGGGTAAAGGCGGGTGCGTTCCGCCACCCGGCTGTGGGTACCCCCAAAAGCCCACGACATTTGGCGCCGTCCGTGGGGACACCCCTTCTAGCTGGAAGGCAGTTCGGACCCCTAAGGACCTGCTTCGGAGAAGTAGTACTCGTATCCTGGGGTAGAGAAGCTCCGCATAACTTAGCCCGGTAATGTACCCTAAGTTCACGTACTTCACTACCCTGCTACAAGTAATCTAGTATCCGAGACTGCTGTCTTTAGAGGTCCCGGGCTCTCTTCTAGTATAAGGCTTGGCTTCTCGCACCTTACTATATGGTCCGGTGACGTAATTCATGGGATCATCAGCAACGTCTCAAGTCCACTCCGGTGGCCCGCTCCGGCGGAGACCGCTCGCCACGGTCATCTCAAGTCCACTCCGGTGGCCCGCTCCGGCGGAGACCGCTCGTCACGGTCGTCTCAGGTCCACTCCGGTGGCCCGCTCCGGCGGAGACCGCTCGCCACGGTCGCTCAAGTCCACTCCGGTGGCCCGCTCCGGCGGAGACCGCTCGCCACGGTCGTCTCAAGTCCACTCCGGTGGCCCGCTCCGGCGGAGACCGCTCGCCACGGTCGTCTCAAGTCCACTCCGGTGGCCCGCTCCGGCGAAGACCGCTCGCCACGGTCGCCAAGAGCCGGGTCCGGGAAGTGGTGCTTGCTCCCTGAGTGATCCGAAGTCTGTGTAGCTGCTTAGCTTGGTTCCGCACCCTAAGCCTACACCTTCGTCGCCCTGTGGAGAGCACTCTAGTACCTGAACCTGGCAACCGGTGTACCGGCCTCAGGGGTCCGGAGCGCCCGCTCTCTGCATGAGCACACCGACGCAATCAAGTTTGCGTGGAAACACATCACGATAGTAGGCCCCAACCGCAGCTTCGTACCTCTCCCGAGGTGGGCCCGGGGGCCACTGTCGGTACCCTGTAGCAGGGATATCCACTCTTATTGCGGCAAGGCAGGACCCGCGTAGTTATCCGTAACTGCGTGGAAAGGACGGAGTAGCCAGGCCCCACGGGTCAGGCTCTTCCCACACCAGGCCAACGGCCCCGGACCCGTTCCCCTCCTGGGGATGGGTCCGTAGACGCCACGTGTCTCTAAGGAAGGGAAGCTCCGAGCTGACAGCCGAGGCCGCGGACCCCCATAGGGGTCCGGGACCTCCTGCGTCCGTCCGGACCCCCCCTTTACCGCGTGGGGGTCCGGAACCGCCACGTGTCCCGGAGGCGCGGGCTCGTGCTCGAGTCTTCCGCTGGGAGATTCGTCCACCCACCGCATTGATATATCAGAGCCTGAGGCGAGTCTTTGACCAGGGGACACTATTGATCGCGTATTACCAAGACGTGTAGTGGAGCCGCTGGCGCCGCCCACGCTGCGCCTGTCAGTCTGCCATGACAGATGGACACGACGGCTCGGCTTCACCCATTATGACGCCTACATAATAGCCTCAACAGGCCACGCCGCAAGCTATGTTCCCCCAACGGGCACCTAGCTGACAGGACAAGAGAAGACCTCCCTGAGGTAGAGCGCCAGCAGGGCATGGAAGGATATCGAAGAAAAGATTCACAGCTACTGTAGACATTTAAGTACTCTGCGCAGTATGCTACATAGTCACGTTGGGCCCACCTGTCAGGGCCTCAACGACCAATGTATCCGCACCTCTTGATCTATAAAAGGGAGGGCGCCCGCTAGAAAGGGGCAGAGGCCGGAAAGAGGCCAAGGCCCGGCAGAGGATTGGTCCATATACAACCAAGAACAATACTTCTCTTAGTGGATGTAGGGTATTACGCTCCGGCGGCCCGAACCACTCTAAATCCGTGTGTTCTTGCGTTCTTGCCCGAAGCTAGATCGGCCTAATAGCTTAGCACTTCCCCGAGTACTCCCCCTCGGGGTAAAGGCGGGTGCGTTCCGCCACCCGGCTGTGGGTACCCCCAAAAGCCCACGACATTTGGCGCCGTCCGTGGGGACACCCCTTCTAGCTGGAAGGCAGTTCGGACCCCTAAGGACCTGCTTCGGAGAAGTAGTACTCGTATCCTGGGGTAGAGAAGCTCCGCATAACTTAGCCCGGTAATGTACCCTAAGTTCACGTACTTCACTACCCTGCTACAAGTAATCTAGTATCCGAGACTGCTGTCTTTAGAGGTCCCGGGCTCTCTTCTAGTATAAGGCTTGGCTTCTCGCACCTTACTATATGGTCCGGTGACGTAATTCATGGGATCGTCAGCAACGTCTCAAGTCCACTCCGGTGGCCCGCTCCGGCGGAGACCGCTCGCCACGGTCATCTCAAGTCCACTCCGGTGGCCCGCTCCGGCGGAGACCGCTCGTCACGGTCGTCTCAGGTCCACTCCGGTGGCCCGCTCCGGCGGAGACCGCTCGCCACGGTCGCTCAGGTCCACTCCGGTGGCCCGCTCCGGCGGAGACCGCTCGCCACGGTCGTCTCAAGTCCACTCCGGTGGCCCGCTCCGGCGGAGACCGCTCGCCACAGTCGTCTCAAGTCCACTCCGGTGGCCCGCTCCGGCGAAGACCGCTCGCCACGGTCGCCAAGAGCCGGGTCCGGGAAGTGGTGCTTGCTCCCTGAGTGATCCGAAGTCTGTGTAGCTGCTTAGCTTGGTTCCGCACCCTAAGCCTACACCTTCGTCGCCCTGTGGAGAGCACTCTAGTACCTGAACCTGGCAACCGGTGTACCGTCCTCAGGGGTCTGGAGCGCCCGCTCTCTGCATGAGCACACCGACGCAATCAAGTTTGCGTGGAAACACATCACGATAGTAGGCCCCAACCGCAGGTTCGTACATCTCCCGAGGTGGGCCCGGGGGCCACTGTCGGTACCCTGTAGCAGGGATACCCACTCTTATTGCGGCAAGGCAGGACCCGCGTAGTTATCCGTAACTGTGTGGAAAGGACGGAGTAGCCAGGCCCCACGGGTCAGGCTCTTCCCACACCAGGCCAACGGCCCCGGACCCGTTCCCCTCCTGGGGATGGGTCCGTAGACGCCACGTGTCTCTAAGGAAGGGAAGCTCCGAGCTGACAGCCGAGGCCGCGGACCCCCATAGGGGTCCGGGACCTCCTGCGTCCGTCCGGACCCCCCTTTACCGCGTGGGGGTCCGGAACCGCCACGTGTCCCGGAGGCGCGGGCTCGTGCTCGAGTCTTCCGTTGGGAGACTCGCCCACCCACCGCATTGATATAGCAGAGCCCGAGGCGAGTCTTTGACCAGGGGACACTATTAATCGCGTATTACCAAGACGTGTAGTGGAGCCGCTGGCGCCGCCCACGCCGCGCCTGTCAGTCTGCCATGACAGATGGACACGACGGCTCGGCTTCACCCATTATGACGCCTACATAATAGCCTCAACAGGCCACGCCGCAAGCTACGTTCCCCCAACGGGCACCTAGCTGACAGGACAAGAGAAGACCTCCCAGAGGCAGAGCGCCAGCAGGGCATGGAAGGATATCGAAGAAAAGATTCACAGCTACTGTAGACATTTAAGTACTCTGCTCAGTATGTTACATAGTCACGTTGGGCCCACCTGTCGGGGCCTCAACGACCAATTTATCCGCACCCCTTGATCTATAAAAGGGAGGGCGCCCGCTAGAAAGGGGCAGAGGCCGGAAAGAGGCCAAGGCCCGGCAGAGGATTGGTCCATATACAACCAAGAACAATACTTCTCCCAGTGGATGTAGGGTATTATGCTCCGGCGGCCCGAACCACTCTAAATCCGTGTGTTCTTGCGTTCTTGCCCAAAGCTAGATCGGCCTAATAGCTTAGCACTTCCCCGAGTACTCCCCTCGGGGTAAAGTCGGGTGCGTTCCGCCACCCGGCTGTGGGTACCCCCAAAAGCCCACGACATTGAGCTTTAATAATATTATGTAGATAATTATTTTTATTTTCATTTTATTTTGATTGATTGTTGTTTGTTTTAGTTTTTATTAATAGTATATATTTATAACTGATACACAGCTAAATGATATTTTATATTTATTTTTTCATAATGGCATTGGTGGGTATTTTTAATTAAGCGCAGGTGTATTTTAGGCTAATTTTTATCGTAATGGTAGTGGTGGGTAATTTTTATTTTTCTATTTTTTTGATTAACATGAGAATTTTTATGTCTTGAAAACGAACGTGAAAGCTCCATTTATTGGCCAAATAATAAGATAATAGATAATAAATTATTGTTGTTCGGTGCCGGACAGGGCCGCCGGTTTAAGAATTACGGACTTCATACTGGAGATTTCTGGTGTTCAGAGAGTAGTGAACTCAACACCTGTAATATTGTAGCATTTTTTTTCACATGCGAGATTTTTCTGAAGGAACATTCACGTGCGAGATATTCTGGGACTACTATCTGCATTGTGTTTAATCTCTCTCCATTGAGTTATTATCTTGGAAGCTGTACTAGTCGTCGATGGATCGTGGGCGTCGCCTCTTCTTCGGGAATTCCTGCTTTAGAACCTGCCTTCACTTCGTTTCGTCCACCTCGTCTAGGTTTCATTGGCTATTGTTCGGCTGATGCTTTGCCGTTGTTTCTCTGTTTGCTCTAGCGGATGCTTTGCCACCGTTGTCGCATTGGGGCGGATGCTTGGCCGCCTTGGTTGTGTTGGTTGGGTGGATGCTTTGCCACCATGTCGAGTTGTGGATCTTTTGCACCCTTGATGAGGTTGTATCTTTTAGCAGGTTTAGTGGTGTGGTCTTGTCTCAAGGAGTGGTCGTGTCTAGGGTCGTAGGTTTGTGTGTTCTCTCCCCGTGTTGTTCTTGCTAGATGTCGAGGTCATCTGCCACTTGTTTGGTGGCGCTTGTATCCGTCTTAATAGTCTCTATCTATTAAAGTTTGTATCAATCGTATTGTTTTTCTCTCAATAAAATATGTGCTCAGACAAGGTTGCGAAAAAAATCTACAAGGTGCTGCTGAGTAGCCTTGATTTCAGCATCATTTTTCTTTGTCGGCATTATTTAAGAGGGAAAAGACTTAACAGGTTTACAAATAGTTCGATGTTACATAAATTTATAAAAGTCTTAATAACACCAACAAAGAAGATAACATAAAACTAGGTAACACTCTCATCGAGCACTGGTGTCTGCCTAATGACTTCCTGCAGGAAACCAAGCACATGTGCATTGTGCTCGCCCAAGAAATTTGTTGTTATCTGCTTTGTTGAAAATAAGCCACCTATATAAAAAAAATTCTATAAATGTCCGGATCATGATTTTACGGATAACCCCTGATTTGGATCGTGATTTTTAATCACGATCCAATATAAAGGGCTTTATTTAATATTTGTAATCCCAATTAAGGGGTTTTCTGGAAAGGTAGCCAGCTGCTGTCGGATCGGAAGTGTGCGGCTAGGATAGGGGGTGTTCAGGATCTCCTCCGCCGGTCGCGACCTCACCACGGCCACGGCCATGGAGTTTCCGGCCACCGCGAAGCACCTCGGCGCTAAGACCGTACCGCCACCATGCCCCGCGGCTAGAGAACCTCCGCATTCCAGCATCTGATCTCTGGCTCCTTGAACGAGAAGAAGGTAGGAGACGAAAATGGAGGCGGTGGCGGGCCGCAACTGGCCGGTTCAAACGGACCGAGATTCAGTACCTTCGCTTCTCGAAGGCACGCCTTACCTTTAGCTTCATCCCGTGTGTTCATTCCACATCCGACAACTCTCGGCAATCCAAAGAAAAATAGCTAGGACTTCATCGTTCTCCCCGCAGCAGCTCCTGCCACCGTGCACGCCAAGGCCTCGCCGCCTTCTCCCTACGTGGCGGCGTTCGCGTCCTCGGGCCTTTCGCCGGGTCCCGGTGCGCCGGAGCCGTCCGCGGGCGGCAGGCGGGCGCCGCTCATTGTGATGCTGGCCGTGGTGGGCGCGGCGACGCGACGGACGGCGGGAGCACGATGGCGGCGCCCACCAAGCCAAGAAACCACCACCACCACCGACGCCGGCAAGCAACAAGCAAGGCTTCGCTTCCGTCGCCCCATTCGTTCTTTCTTTCTCTGATTCAGCGCCGGCAGGGAGGCAGCGGAGCAGCCAAAAGCCATGGCGGTGGACCTCATGTCTTGCAGCGGCGTCTACGAGCACCGCGCATTCCAGGAGGCCGCCGCGGCGGGGCTCCGCAGCCTGGAGCTGCTGGCGTCCTCGCTCTCCCCGCGCGGAGTCCGCGCCGCTTAGCCAGATCGCCGACCAGGCGGCCGTGTCCTCCGGCAAGCCTCCCCTGCCGAAGCGCAAGCACCCCGCCGGCGCCCCCCCCCCGCCGCGCACCACCACCATGCCGAGCCCGGCGCCGCGCGGTGCCACTGCTTGAGGAAGCCGAAGCGGAGCCAGCCAACACGGGCTGTCTCGCCGCACGGTGCGTGTGACCGCCGCCGCGGGTCCCAGTCGTCGTCCCACGCGCCGGCGTCGTCCGACATCCCCGGCGACGAGTACTCGTGGCGCAAGTACGGGCAGAAGCCCATCAACGGGTCCCCCTACCTGCGCGGGTACTACCGGTGCAGCAGGGCCAAGGGGTGCCCCGCGCGGAAGCATGAGGAGAGCGCCGCCGACGACCCAGCCATGCTCGTCGTCACCTACGAGGGTGACCACCGCCACGACGCCCCCGCCGGCGCCGCCCGCGCGCAGTGAACAGAGATCATTAGTTATAGCAGTAGCTTGTTTGATTTGTTCTTTGGGTTAGCGGTAGATGATCGCGCTCGTGCTTCTTCTTGTAAAGAAAACCATCATCAATCAAAGAGAGCCTCTCCAACCAACTGCATCTCCAATCGGCAATTTTCAATGTTGGCGCCGGCGCGCCAGTCTGGGTGTAGGCTCGGCGCCGGCGTCCTGAGGCTGCTGGCCTGCTGCGACGCAGTTGGTGAGGCCCAGCCTCGACGACTCCTGTTCTTCCACCCGGTCCCGCCGGCCCTGCCAGACGGCGCCGCGCCCGAGATCGCGCCGGCCATCCCGGACTAGCTCCGCGGCGCCAGGGACTTCCTGATGAAGCGCTCAAGCGGCCATGGCGGATGGGAGCGGTTCGTTTATGTGAACGTCGCCGCGTAGGGAGAAGGCGGCACATAGTTGGCGTCGCGAGAGGGTGACGTGGGGGACGGAGCTGGCGTGAGCACCGGGGATGGTCAGTGCGCGGGAGGAGGCGGCGGCGAGGCCTTGGCGCGGCTGCAGGAGCTGCTGCTGCGGGGAGAACGATGAAGTCCTAGCTATTTTTCTTTGGATTGCCAAGGGTCATAGGATGTGGAATGAACGCACGGGATGAAGCTAAAGGTAAAGCGTGCCTTCAAAGAGCAAAGGTACTGAATCTCGGTCCGTTCAAACCGCATCTGATCTCTGAATTGGAATTCAAGGAGGGGTCGGGGACCGTCGTGGATGCACGGCTCCTGCTGGACATCCTCCCTGGCGGCCGCCTGCAGCCTGCTCCACCACCACGATGCATGTTCCTCATCTGGATTCAGCAGCCTACTATTCATTTGCCCTGACCCACCGAATCAGTTCATCGACTGATCAGCTCTCTGGGTGAGCAGGCGGGTCAGACAGCGAGGTTCTGATTGGAGTTCGAAAGGATCTGGGAGGTTGGAGGAAGCTCCCATTCTCCCTGTCGCGGGGCGGTGTTTCTCTAGTCTTTACGCTACTCAAAATCAAACCCAAATAATGAACGAAGCATGCCTTCTTTTCAATGGTTTTGTATTGTAGCCCCATCTCAATATACTGTATTCAGCTTTAGAGCATGCTCGGTTGATGCTCTACCCAAGGCAAAATAAAGTTTTGTATAACGAAATCTTAGGAGGTGTTTTTTTTAGCCTCTTCTCGCAGTGCATCCATAATAAAAAAATTATAGAAAAGGTTAAGGAGGGACTTCATGGGTCCAACCAGGGTTTAAAAACCGAAACCGGTCCGAAAACCGCGGTTACCGATCAAACCGGTCCGGACCGGTTCCGGTTCCGGCCGGTTTCAAACCGACCCAAATTTAAAATTTGAATTTAAAAAATGAAAAAAATCTCAAAAATTCCTAAAAATACTTCAAGTTGCGACGAATCTAATTGTGTCAATTTTTTTTCAAATATTCGTTCAGTTAGTATACTTTGCGGGCATTTGAATTTAAACAAAAAAAGCGTGCATACAAAAGTATACAAATACAATGTAAATCATGTTATACATTGTATTAATGTAAAAGTAGTACAAAAGAGGATTAGAGGGTTCATTTAGGCTAAAAACATGTTATACAAAAATTTAAATTTTGAAATAAAATCGGTTTTTTTGTTCAACGGACCGGTTTACCGGTCAAACCGATCGGCTAACCAGTGGAAACCGATTAAACTGGCGTCTATAATTTGAAATTTTAATTTGACCGATTTTTACCGGTTTCCGGTCAAACCGGATCGGTAAACCGAAACCGGGCGGCGGCGGTTTGACCTCATCGGTCGGTAAAAAAACCCCTGTGTCCAACTAGGGGTTGGAGGCTTGGAGCCCACCCACCGTTGGCTCTGCCCCTGGTTTAGATTGAGACAGAAATTTGGCAGCGCTAGACTCGGCTCACCAAAACTAACTGCTGCGTGAAGTTTGGGCGGCAACACTGTTGGCTTCGATTACAGACAAGGCACCAAGCGTCATACCGTTGTCCTAATCTTAGCAATGCCCCTGAAGTCAAGTGACATATCAAGTTATCAACAGCATTGACCCTCAAAAGTTATCAACAGCATAAGAACTCTTCAGCAAAAATATATGCCGAATAGGGAAATTTTCAAAAATGGGTGCCTGTCGCCCCCCTAATGGGCGCCAGGGTGACTGTCGCTCATCCAGTGGGCGATAGGACCTAAATGTAAAAAAAATTTATATTTAGGTCCTGGCGCCAAGGGCGCATTAAATAGTAAATTTGTAAAATCGTAGAAAAATAAAAAAATACAAACTCAACTGTTATGGATTCTTTGAAACAAGATCTACAACTTTTGTTACATAAAGTTTTTCATTTGATCAATGTAGCTTTCTCTATTTTAAATACCAGTTTAATGCACTTTTATTTAAATCTCAAGATCCATCCTTTGGATGCATGTCATCTTTGGCCAGAGTGTTGAAGATGGTGAGCATAGGCTTGTACAAAATTGGTAGGGCCAGAAAACATTTCTAGAATAAGTTATTAAATTAGATCTTGCAATCTGTCTAGTTTAAATGAGTTATTTATCCATGCTGCTATACTGAGTATTAGAAGCCATAACTTTTACAGTACCATTATTTTATTTCCTAAAAGCTATAAAAAAAGTTTGGTAAATTTTAGATAAGCATAACTAGACCAAATGAATTATTTCAGATTTTTCTAGGTACAAGAACTATTTTTCTTGATTTAGATATATTGATCAAATGAAAAACTTTATGTAACAAAAGTTGTAGATGTTATTTCATAGAATCCAGAACAGTTGAGTTTGTATTTTTCCGATTTTTCTACGAGTTTATATCGTTTTTTCAAGTTTACTATTTAATGCGCCCTGGGCGCCAGGACCTAAATGTAATTTTTTTTACATTTAGTTCCTGTCGCCCACTAGATGGGCGACAGACACCCTATGGGGCGACAGACACTCATTTTTGAAAATTTCCCTATTCGACATATATTTTTGAAATTTTGTATTTTTTTAATATAAAAACGAAAAAGGTCCCAACCAGGCAACCAGCCCAGTTCAGGCATTAAAGGCCCAACATGTTTACTGGGCCATGTTGATCGTGGGCTAGAAACGGCCTAGTTGGTCCTGTGGAATCGGCCCATACTACAGCAGTTTAACCCATGCCATGACCTTCACCATGGCGGCCCATAGAAAAAATGTTGGGTACTCGAAACATTCGAGCTGGCCACGCGAGAACAAATTCACCTTTGTGCAAAAGCGCTGTGCCTCGTAAATAAAGATTCTTGAAAAAGATTGGGAAATTCTTGACACCGCACACATCGCCATCGCAAGTTGATAAGGCGGCGACAGATCGACGACAAAAGCAAGGACAAGTGAAGGTCAACAAAGCACAAAGCATACCATATATACTGCACGTACAGACCGGCCATGAACAAGCATTGGTCACGGTCCCAAAGGTGCCATCGGTGGATATATAGATCCCCAGCAAACATCTCCCACCCAACCCATGTAACAACAACAAAAGTTACACGAACACGACACCACACACTCCCCTGCAGCTTGCTCTACAATAATCGGCCCTGCAGCAGGTTCTTCTTTTTTTTAATCGATCCCCTTAGTCCAAGGCTACACAATCACTCACTGGTGCAGAAAAATATTAACTTAATCCTACCATCATCGGAGAAGGAAAGGCCTAAGCGGGTGCTAGTGATAATAAGCAGCCTCAGAATGGCCGGCGGGCTCTCTTCTTTACTACGGCGAAGAGGCCGGCCGGTTTCCTTCTCCGAACGCAATGCAAACCGATGATGGGTCGTCCTCGTCGAGCGGCGGCGCGGGGCCGGCCGGCGGCTAGATCAGAACTGGCCGCCCTCGAAGGTCTGGCCGAACTGCCAGCCAGCCGGCGCGGCGTTGTCGCTGGTGACGCAGCGGCCGTCGCTGGCGGTGACCTTGAAGGAGAGGGCCTGGCCGTCGAGGAGCGAGTTGCTCTGCCAGTTCTGCCCCCAGTTGCGGGACATGGCCTGCCACCCGGTGGCGGAGCCCTTGATGGAGACGGCCTGCACGTCGCCGGCGCCGGCCACGTTGGTCACCAGCACCAGGTTGAAGTAGGAGTGGCCGTTGATGGTGAACCGGATCCCGCCCTTCTTCACGCACGGTACCCTGCAGCAGCGCCGGCCAGAGGTGATTATTGTCGAACGATCATCATCATCAGTAAAAGGGGGGGAAAACTGCAGTGAAATAAAAAAGCGTTCATCTAGGACACGGCACGAACATGACATGACAGGTGAAGCGTTGCTATCGCCGATCGTTTGCGATGCTTGCAAGTTGCAACTTGCAGAAATCACAATAAAATCGTAACAAGGCCCACGTAACATGGCATGCAAGCTAAGCCGGCCGTGGTGAGGTCCAGCCGGTCCAGGCTCGGTTGGTCCGAAGACCTGATGACACCCGCACGGCCGCACGGGCGCACGAGAAGCAACGTACCTCCTGTAGGCGACGGGCACGATGCCGGCGCGGTACTGCGCGATCTGGAGGAAGGCCGGCTGGGCCATGTCGAAGTGCGGGCGCGGCGGGTTGCACCAGCCGCCGTCGTCGCTGGGGAGGCCGTAGTTGGGCGGGCAGAAGTTGGTGGCCGTCACGGTGATGGTGCCAGGCAGGCACGACTGCCCGGCGTTGTCGCAGCGGAGCTCGAAGCACTGCCCGCACGAGGCGCCGTCGTTGAACAGCGCCGTGCTCAGCGCCGCCGTGTTGGTTCCGTACCCGGTGCTGTACAGGTTCCCGTACCCGCACGCCCCGCCTGCATGCAAAAAATACCAGTCAGCTCAGCTGTGTCAGCTATAGCTCAACGGCGCCGCCGGCCAACCTAGCTCGATTGACCAGCGGAAGAGAGAACCACCCCGACTACTCACCCATTGTGCCGGACGCGTCGCCGCCGCCGTAGAACGTGGCGTGGGCGCTCTGCCACCCGCCGTAGTCGCCGGCGGCCCGGCGGGCGAGGAAGCAGAGGGTTGAGCAGAGCAGGACGAGGAGGACATTGGCGGTCGCCATTGCTGCGAACACACACAGGCACTGCTTCTCTCAAGCTAAAGCGAGCTCGATCGAGCTGCTGATTAGGGATCGAGAGTTGCTTGGCTGTGAAGGGACTGTGCGCCGAGGCCAGCTACTTATAGGCCCCCAACCCAACCAACGGCCAGTGCCCCCGGCGGTTGGAATCGTTAGCAACTTTCGTTGAGGGCCAGGGGAAACCGAGACAAAAGAGATAGCGGGGGCGACTGGGCGGAGGAGCGGCCGCCGACCACGAGAGGCCCGGTGCACGACGGCGGTTAGCGCATACGAATCAGACGCACATGCGAGTGCCCGTCGTCTCCGCGCGCAACTAGTACATGGGCGGGACCCACTGCTCGGAGCTCGCTCGCGGGCGCGCGGAGGACAGGCCGGGGGTTGCCCGGGCCCCGCGTGCCCACATGGGTGGATGGCTCCCGGCCGGTGTCAGCCATGGGTCTGGGCTTATTTGGCTAGCGGTGAGCAGAGTGAAGAAAAAAATAGTAATGAAATGTGTGGCAGATGGGTACGCCTATCCATCTCAGGACGCTGCTCCTCAGATCATGAATTGTTCGAGAGATCATGAATAGTAAGCTAGCAGCGAAAAGACGGCGAACGCGAACCAACCAAGCCGTTGGAGCGCTGCACATGCTCAAGGGATCGGATGCCTTCCCTTTCCAACGGCGGGTGAAAGCTCCCTGAGATATTCGAAACTTGCGTTCTTCAGTTAGTATTAAGCACCTTTATTTGGGCGAACTCAGTTAAGCACTTTTTCGCTGTGCTGTGCATAATCTCCAAAAGCTGCTGGTGGGCGGTCGATTTCTGAGAGGACTTAGCTGCTGTTCGCCTTCTAATCATCTAATGGGTTGTGTTCTAGTGTGATCTATCGGAGGAAGCAGCAGTTAAAACTGAACTGATTCGTCGATCTGCATAAAGTAATCTTCCTGATTCCCGTTCGTCGCGCCGCGCAGTAGTATGAACACTAGCAGCTAATTAAGCTAGTGTCACAGCCGTTTATAGCCAAAACGATCAGACTAACCACCGGAATCTTCAGGCAGTAGGTGCATAAACAACTCCTGTTCCTTACCAAATATTCAGTGCTACGTGCGAAAACGTTGCTCATCCCAATGATTAGTACTCGTCGGCGGCGCCTGTCTGCTCGTCGCCGGCGCATGAAGAGAGGCTCACATGGTCGCATGAGCGCCGCGACATGGCCAGTAGCTAGGGCGTAGGTGGGGCATGACCCTGGAGTTAGTTTACGCCCAAGTCCTGAGACAAACCTGCAGGTACACTGCATGCGCGCGCAGGCTAAGTCCAAGATTTCGTCTGATCCGCCTGACGCCGAGGAGCAGATCGAGTCGGTTCAGCGATCCGCGCCATGTGGGCTGCGGCTCCTGCTGGACAGGTGGCCGCAGCAGCGCATCTCTTGCTCGATCAGTCTGCCCCAGGACCTGCTCAGGCATCGTCGGAGCTGCCAGAAATAAACGAGAGCTAGCTCACCCAATGGCGCAGACATTTGCCATGTTTTCTGCCTGCTTTTAGTCCAAGCGCATCTTTTTCTCCGGACACCAACCGAAAAGGTGACTTGCTTAACGTTCATGGTCGCCATGCCTCCCTTTCTTTCATATTTATCCAGACGAACGGTCGAATCAGGCATCAAATAAATGCATACGAGAAGCATTTGGAAGCTCAAACTTTAGAGAAACAGCTGACAGATCATATTCTTGCCGCCCGGGAGAGCAGGCAGGCAGGCATCGAGGATTCAGACGTTTCGATCTCCTTTTTTCAGAGCACGGGAACAGTGTCAGTGGATGTTCAGCTGGTGGAATGCATCGGCGTGTTCACGCGGGAGACAAGAAAGTTCATCGGGGTTAGCTTCCCTGTCATTCTCCTAGCTAGCAGGCTCACGCTTTCGCAAAAAGCAACAGCCTCTTCCGGGCCTGACGGACCATCCCTTTCGCGTCCCCACGCCACGTTAGTTGCACATGGGCAGCGGCCACCCGGAGATCACGGGCAGATGCCCCTGTCATCAGCGCTGATTCTGAATTTGCCTGGTTCGCCTTCCCTTGGAAGCATTCTAAGCAGCATGCAGCTATTCCCCGGTATTGGGAATTGCCTTCTAAAATTAAAATTAGCTAACTCTGTTATTGTGCGTGCGTAACTGCACGAGCAAATTAAGGGTGTATTTTGGTTTTCCTTTTTTTTCCCCTTCCAACCTTAGTAGCTTCATTGTCCAAAGTAGCATGAACGCCGAAATGTACCTGAACATCCTTAATTTTATCTGTCAGTCTGTGCGGTCCTCAATAGGAAAAGAAAAATGGTTCATCTTTAGCGGGAGACGACAGACGAGTACAAAACCGGATGGAGGCGTCCACGTCCGGTAGCGGCGATGTGATGGCTGCACGAGGGAGTGAGGGGGGAAGCCATGTGGGGAGCACACCAAAAATAGATCACAGGATCGCCCCCTCACAGTGACCCGAGCTCCGAAACTCATCAGGTCGCCCCGCCCCCGCCCCACGCGAAAAGATAGAGAGAGAGAGAGATCTCTGCAAATCCGGGAGAAGGCAACAACAGCGTGCTGCAGACTGTAGAGAGAATCCCGTAGCAGGACCGGCTAATAAGGCTAATGGTGTCGCGGATTCGCAGTAAGTACGTACAATAGTGTACACTCCATGATAGTAGCGTGCCATCTTCCTTGGACGTGCGGTGAGAGATCATAGCTGCAGAAGAGAAGGCCATCATGGGCTGCTGCAGCCGTTGTTAACGCCCTAACGGTTGGGTGATCGCGTGCCCAGCTTGATGGCTGCTGTCTCCTCATGATGGCCGGAGGAGCAATGGAGAATCATGGTCGCTTCCGCGAGAGGCGTTAGGGTACCGAGCGCATGCAGGCGTCCTGCCACCACTCATCAAACGCCTTGAAGGAGAGAACGAAAAAAATAAAAAGCGAGATCAGAGCCGGCCCGGTTGTGGATACCGACGGCGAGCCGGAGGAGGGAGGGAGGGAAAGCGAGATCGAACCGACAGCGACGGCGCGCGCGCCCCGGGCCTGGCCATGTCTCGCGAGCACGAGTGTGGGTGGGTGTGGGTCTCCGCGCGGCCGCGGCAAGCGAACGGCCGGGCCTCCGTCCGATCCCGTTCGTTAATGGCGCGCGAGGCCCGGTCCCCTAACCGAACCGTCACCGACGACGTGAGCCGCTCCCGTGTCGCTCTCCGGCGCGAAACCCTGCCTGCCGAGGCGCGGCGCCGTCCCGTCCCGTCGCGCGCCAGTTCGGACCCGTGCCGGTGCCGGTGGTTAGCTGCCGCCTGCACGCCACCCCCGTCCCGTCGTCGGCGGCCGGTCCTCTCGAATAGACTCTCGATCGGCCGCCCGCCCGCCAGAGGGGTCGCGTTTGCGCGGCTGTTGCGGCCATGTGCCCGCGGCGCGTGCCGAGGCGAGGCGACACCGCCGTCGCCGTCGGGTCACGCGTCGCTGATGGCTGCTGTAGAGGGCCGGTGGGGAGGGAGGCGTGCCGGCGTGGCCCGACCGGCAGGGGGCTAGGGGCGGTGCGCCGCCCGGCGGCGTTTGGACGCGTTCTCGCGGTGGCGCTGTTTGCAGCACTGGAGAGCTATGGTACCCAATGGGCTTTTTCGTGGAGACTGATTTTTGCACGAATAAGCCCAGTTTCCCGCAGAAAAAGTCCGCAATAGTCCCGAACCGGGCCAACCGCGCAATAGACTACGGGCCTGGCCTATGGTACTGGAGAACTGTGGGCCGTCTGAGTATTTGTTCTCTGTCCCGCCAATCCTATCTATCTTCCACAAGATTTTTTTTCACCACCTTCCAATGTTTGAGATTTGTACAATTAATCACAACCGTTGATTCACCTCAAACCCTGCCTCTCTCCCTTCACTCTCCCCGCCGCCGTCACCATCGGCCGCCAGCGCCGCACCCCCGCGGGCCGCGGCTCCCGCTGCCACTGCGGCCTACGTCCCCTACGCGCAGCATACACCCGCCGGTGTGCGCTGCCTGCCTGCCTGCCGTTGCTTGCATGCGCACTGCTTGCATGCCTGCTGCTGCTTGCATGTGCACTGCGCCGCTGCAGTTCATCGCCGCGCTGCAGGCTACGCTGCCGCCGCCGCTCACGCGCTGCTGCACCGCCGCCGCTCACGTGCTGCTGCGTTGCTACCGCCGCCGCGGCCTGCACGCTGCTGCGTCGCCGAGCCGGCGCCTGCGCTGCGTCCAATCACTCGCCGGAGAAGAAACATGGCCGGTCTCCATTCAATATTTCGAATCTAAGGGTGTGTTTAGTTCCACCCCGTAAACGCAAAAAAGCCGTAAACGCATTAAAGTGAAAAGAAATCTTACTAATTTGAAGTACTAAATGAAGTCTATTTATAAAACTTTTTGCATGGATGGGCTGTAAATCGCGAGACGAATCTAATGAGCCTACTTAATCCATGATTTTGCAACAGTGATGCTACAGTAACCACCCGCTAATTATTGATTAATCATGGATTAATTAGCATCATTAGATTCGTCTCGCGATTTACAACCCATCAGTGCAAAAAAATTTGTGAATAGACTTCATTTAGTGCTTCAAATTGAGAAGATTCGAAAGGCAAATTTTTTTTGCGTTTACACCCTACCGAACTAAACACGGCCTAATACTTCAACATTTCATGCATTCAATTTCAACATTTCATCTGTACAATTTCAACATTTTATTATCAAATGTTGAACCAGTTCAATAAAATATTGAATTAATCATACCAAAATGTTAAATAGATCTGCAGAAGTTTATATAGAATAATTGGACCAAATGGGCTTTATAGATAGATGGGTTATCTACCTTCAACGAGATATATAGGAGTCCCCTCTCAGTCCCGGGGCCTCCTATATAACTTGTGGAAGATGTATAAGCTATGCATATATAAAACATATTTGGTCCAAATTAGTTTCAATATTTTGAAAAAATAGTTCAACATTTCAAAATAGTAGATTCAATATTTTTTAAATACTATTTCAATATTTCAAAAAAATAGATTTGTGGTTAGTAGCAGCACACCAGCGGCTCAGCAGCATGCAGCGGCGCAGCGCAGGGCGCAGCGGAGGGGCGGTGGCAGCAGCGCAGCTGTTGCGGCGGCGGCGCGCGGGAGGACAGAGGACGGAGGACGGAGGAGGAAGAAGGATAGGGTTGAGTAGATCTAACAGACGACGTGATGGTCTGCACAAATTTAAAATATTAGAAGGTGGAGAAAAAAAATTCGGAAGATATATGGGATTTCGGCTCAGTCCCCACTAGCGGCCGAGGAGGCCCGTAACACGCAGTTCACCAGGCTCCAGCCCAGTGTGCCAGATCGTATCTGGGTCAGCCAGCACGACGTGTTTTTTTTTTGCGGTTAGTGACTTATGGTTTGTTCGGAAGGATTGTTCCGGTTTGTGGTTTCAGCTTTTCTACGCATATCTAGCTACTAGTAGCATAAAATTATCTTCTTAGCTTAGTCTAAAATGTATTAGAAGCCGGACAAAACTAGTTTCGTTTTAACTTCAAATCGCCTTTGGCCGTTTCGGGAGCGCTCTCTCAAACATCTCCTAATCGTCGGAAAACAAACATCTCACTCCTCGGCCCTCGCGCTCTCCAACCATCCGTGCAGAGGCTACAGTGAGCGCACCTCCTGGATGGCCGGCCGGATCGTCAGGATCGAACACCCCCCTCGTCTCGAAATGAATGACGGTGCAGTGGGGGCAGTTAATTCTCCGCCCAGGCTGCTGCCAACGACCTTCGAACCACTACCATTATGCCAGTGGCAGTGCCATGTGTGGTGCTTGCACAATTCCGTCAGAATCGCCATTTGCGTCTATCTGGAGCTCCACGACGGAGATCTAGGGCACGAAACGAAGAAGAAGAAGAAGATTGGAGGCCCCAGGGTCGGCGGGCTTTCGGAAGCTACTAGAGAGAGATTGGCGCGCGCTGGGGCCTGGGGCGAGTAGGTCCGGGGGCATTGACGGCGCCTGCCGCCCGTCCTCCGCCGACTGGAGCAGCGGAGCAGCCAGAGCCAGGCGCCGTAATTAAATGGCGACGCAGCGGAGTGGCTCGCTCTCACATGGTTCCATAAATCGCCGGCCCCGTCCGTCGTCCTCCTGCAATCCTGCAGCTGCAGGCATGCCAATGCCATTGACTCTGTTTGGTTTGATTTAGCACAAGTAGTACAAAAATTTTGACTAATAATTAGGAGTACTAAATAAAGAAAATTTACAAAATTAACTACACAATCTTGTGCTACTTCGCGAGACGAATCTAATGAGATCTTTGACTGTACGATTAGATAATGGTTACGATAGTATTAATGTAGCTAATCATCGATTAATTACTGTCATTAGATTCGTCGTGAAAAGTTACACCCATCCGTGAAAAAGTTTTGCAAATAAACTTCGTTTAATACTCCATACATATAAAATTCTCTTCTTGAAAATCGTGTACGCTAGTAGTAGCTACGCAAACCAAACAGGGCGCAAGCCTGAGATCAGAAACCCACAGTAGTACAGTAGCTAGCAGCGTCCGCCCAACCTCGCCTGCGACTCTATTTACGCTCGAGCGCCGATCGAGACGATGCAGAGGCGCGTCCGCAGCCGGCCGCCGGAAACCCGGCCCTTGCCGCCATCCACACTGCGGGTAGGACTCGCTAGCTGCGCGGATTATACAGTACCTGTGTCGACTGCTTATACGATCGTCTCGATCATCTGGACCCCCCTCCTCAACCTGGTCGTCGTTTATTTAGATTGGGTCAGTACTCGCGAAACCCGTGGTAAAACGCCTCCCCCAAAGATGCAAGCATGCTCGAGAAGTCCAAGCAAAGGATTTGCGATTTACCCTCCCCCAAAAAGGTTCAACGAGTACTTGAAAAAGATGTGACGACAGGCGGAAACACGCAGTGACGCGTGTACAGTGTACGGTACGGTACGGGGGCCGTATGGGTTTACCAGTGCCACCCACATGGACGCTGGACGGTCTGCTTGCGTGAGCTGGTTATTCATCGCCCAATCCGGGGCAGCCAAGTAACCGAGCCGTCCCAATCCGGACCGGGCTTCGCCACGAACCAGACCATGGCTGCCCGGCTCGCTCATCAGTCGAGAGCGTGTGTGGTGGATCGTCGTCCCACATGATGATGGTTTCCTTGTATTTTCATGGTGCTGTTTTCTGAAATCTTTTCCGAGCAAATAGAAGAGGCCGGTAGCTTACTTGATGAGCTAGTTGAAAACAAGCCATGAGCAGACGTTGAGAGTGCCGGTGCAGCACGAATGGAAAGATGCTACAGCTTCTCGTAGTAGTAATTTACCCCAGCGATGCATCTACCAGCGAACCACATCTTTAACTCCTCCCCTGAATGCACTCAACAACCCCCGTAATAGTAACACCCTCCTCTGCTATATAAACCCCTCCACGGAAACCAGCTCCCCCACACCGCAAACCAGCGAATCGCAGACCACGCCCCACTGCACTCACTCAGGCCATCTCTTCCCTTCTCGTGACCGAGGGAGAGAGCGAGCAGGCAGGCAGGCGGCAGGGATGGCTGGCCCGAGGCTCGCGACGCTGGCGCTGGCCGTGCTCCTGGCGGCGGCCGTGGCGGCTCCCCCGGCGGCGGTGCGCGCGGCCATGTCGTGCAGCACCGTGTACAACACCCTGATGCCGTGCCTGCCGTTCGTGCAGATGGGCGGCGCGATGCCCCCGCAGCCGTGCTGCGGCGGCATCCGCAGCCTGCTGGCGCAGGCCAACAACACCCCCGACCGCCGCACCATCTGCGGCTGCCTCAAGAACGTCGCCAACGGCGCCTCCGGCGGGCCCTACGTCACCCGCGCCGCCTCGCTGCCCATCAAGTGCGGCGTCTCCCTGCCCTACAAGATCAGCACCGACGTCAACTGCAACACGTACGTGCCGCTCCACGCATCAACTGTGCCTGTGTTCTTCTGCGTTTCTGACGTGCTGTGACTGACCTTTTTTTTTCTTTTCCTTTCCTCCTCCTCTTTGCTTACGCAGGATTAACTGAGGCGTCCCGGGCGAGGAAAAGGAAATGCATGGCGGAGAATAAATAAAAAAAGATGCTGCAAGTAGTATTTAAGAAGCTGGAATGAACTAGTAGATCGAGGTGTGGTTGTCTGTAGCTAGTCGTCGTCTTTGATGGTGTTTAGGAATCGTCTGAAGAAGTTCCTCCTCCTGGTGCGTCGTGGATGCTCCCGCGAGCAGAGTAGTCATGAACCTGTGTGTGCGCGCGCTTCTGTGTACCGTGTCTATGTATTTCCTCGAGTCGAAGTACCTATTATTGCCGTTTCATCGCCGTGTGCTTTGCTAACAAGTGACTCTGAACCATGGCATTGGGAAACGAGGCACTCGGTTGGCTCCCTCCCCTGTAGTACAAGCTACAACGTTGCACCCTTTTTTCTTGGTGAACCGGTGCTCCACGAAGCTAGAAGTCATCTTCTTTCTGAACCCCAAGGATCGATGTGAATGAAAGTACGAGTCTAAGTCTCTCTTTGATTAGATTTTATTTTGATATAAGATCTTGATATTAGTATTTTAGATTATATATTGTCGGGTTTATTGTACCCACGGGTTTGCGGGTTTGGGCATTTAAAGAACAAATCCGCACCCGCAAATCCGACGGGTACAAAGTTTATCCTATTAAGAAATCCGCGGGTATAGAATTTAATTTATGTCCGAACCCTAATGGAGCAAAAAAACCCATCGGGTTTTGGGTATCCGTTGCCATTCCTATACATGGGTGAATCCCAGCAGACTTCACCCACTACAGATTTTATTGCCATTCCTATACATGGGTGAATCCCAGCAGACTTCACCCACTACAGATTTTATGTTGTTGGATCTAAATTGGTCCAACAAACCGATTTATAATCAAATTTGTTCTAGAATAAATTTATTTTGTTTTGAAATAATTTTTTAATTTTTCTAGTAATATACAAAATTTGTTCGGAAACAAAAAAAAAATTATTTTAAAAAAATAATTATTAAATTTTGTGCGATGATTTGAGTGCAGTAGGTCGAGCGACTCCTAGCATTTGCGCTCAAGCTCACCCTCTGCCCGGGGTTGGGCCTTCTCATTTTGTCATTTGTTGTTTTCCGTCCTGGGCTTCTGTTTTGCTTTGTTGCTGTTTTAGAATTTGGGCTTCCATTTGTTTTCGGCCCAGTGTGTCCGTCTTTGCTTGCTGCTGATTCTGGCGCATCAACACGTAGTATAGTACGTTTATCGAAGGACGGCTACACCTACACTACACGGCGAGGTCGACGAGTGCTGATCTCCGCCTGCGGCTAAAGAATGCTCGCCCTCTTGTGCTGTTCCTCACCACGAGGCCCGTATCTGGGCACGTGCAGACCGTGCGACCGCATAGGGCCCCTAAAATATTAGATATATATATTAGATATAGTCATGCAAATATTTTAATTTAGTTGATTGTTTGACCCAATTTGTGGCAAAATATGGCCCAAATTGCTCCTAAAAGATAAATCGTCGTAGGCGTATCACTTGCCATTTTTTTATATATGAGTGTTGTTTGGGGTCACGTGTGTGATCACAAGTGTACCTGTCACAGCACCCCAACCTCTTCAAGATTTCGTGTTTTGGAGATAAAATCGGCCTAATAAACCAGACCCCTCAATGCTTTGTTGCTAGAACAAACTTTTTTCGGAAAAAAAATTTTGTTGCCCAAACAATAACAATTGTTCCAGCAACAAAAAAAAATTTCCGGAACAAAAAATAATTATTGGGCCTTATGTGATGATTTAACTATCAGTCACACGTGTGACTTCTAACATTTGTGCTTTCACACAGCATATCGCGCTTGCCGACTGGTATCGCTTGGTATTCATGATCCTTCACTAGGTCATCAGGGCCCCAGTCCATTGTTTCGCACAGGACCCCGAATTTGCCGGTACGGCCCTGCTCACCACTCTCGCAGCAACAAACCACTTCTGGACTTGATTTCCTCTTCTGGACTTAGCTTCGCCGCAGGTGAGTTGATGCCACGTACCGCCGTCGCGGCGCAGGGCGAGGCCGGTGGACTTGGACAGCACGCGCACCACTTGCCGTGCCACCATCGAACATGGCTGCGGCTGTGACGCGACGCCGACTTCGGCCTCAGATCAAGCCGGCGCTCCCGCTTTCATCCGAACCCGTTCCCGGTGGAGTGGAATCCAGAGCAAGAACCCCCGGGAAACCTGACTGCACTGGATCCTAGTGCGGATGGTTGCGTTCAGCCATTCACTTCCATCTGTGCCCAAACCGAGCAATCTTAAGCTGCCAAAGTGTGAAATTTGTCACGCGGTGCAAGACACCGGACCTGATCGAGCCAATTAATGGAAGATGGGCAATCTGAAGGCCGGAAGCAAGTGCAGACCTGTCAAGATCCGGCAAGAACAAGCAACTACTCCATCTACTAAAAAAAATATCGACTAAACAAGGAAAGGTGCATAGCTAGAAGTCAAATATGTAAAGCGACCCCACTCCTAGTCAGGAGTGAAAACAAAACAAAACAAAACAAAACGTGGCTTCAATCTCTCGTTGCTGGGGATGCCAGGGGGCATATACCCCCCCCCCCCACACCATATTAGCTCAAGTTTTTAAGTTGCTCTTATTATTAACCCACTTCAGCCCACTATAAAAGTTCACAATACCATTTGGTAGCTTGGAAGTATACAATCCGTCCTGATTTTTAACCCTAGAAGTTCTCTTTGTTCTTCGTATGTTGTTGCTCGCTAGTCACACCTCACTAGTGTTTTTTTTTATAACTCCCTCACCAGTGTCTTCAGAATATAACACTTTACCAGAACCCCGTCAATCATGTGTGGCTATCAGGAGTTCAGGATATGACAAGCAAAGCCTGTGTGGCTGTGTTAAAAGCCTTTAGGTTTGGCCCATGTAAGTAGAGGACAGATAAAGAGGTAGAGCGAGGGGGAAAGACATCAATTATGAACTGTAATTTCTGAATCTTTGCTCATCTTTCTCTGATACTCCTGTGGCTACTATGAGATTTCTCTGAACTATGCATCAAATTCATCTGGACTATCCGCCCATAATCTATACTATAAAGATAAAAAATAATTAAAAATAAATAAATATTTCTCATCTAGATTGGATTCACCGTACCCCTTTGAGAGAGGTGGGAAAAAAATAGATCATAGAAATCACGAGTTAAAGAATGTTTCTGTCAAAAGTAAGAGTTTTGCTCCCATAGACCCTTCCATGAAATTTGCATGAATATTAAAACACCTAACATTTAGTTTTATTTTTTCCCGAGTGGGTTTGTTTGGGCCCGGCCCTACTCGTGCCCAATTGAGACCCGGTCCAAGCCCAGGACCCAGATACGCTTCCCTGAAATCCCCCTCGTCGGCCCGTCCCCTGCCCCTTCTGTTCTTTCTTCTCCGTCATTTTTTTTCTGGCGGACTGAGCTGGCGGCCGTGGCGCAATTCGTTTCCTGCCCAACCTCGTACGTCCCTTGCTGCTCACTCCACCTTCGTCTTGCCCTTGTTCTTACTTCGCCATCATTTTTTGTCGCGGCTGACTGAGGCGGCGGCGCAGGTCGTTCCCCCGATCCGTTTTCAACGAAGCGCAGGTCGCCACGACCTACCTCGCGCGTCGTCCGCTTTCGTCGGGAGCTGCAACGGCCAGCATCAACCACGGCCGTCGTCCGCTTTTGCAGGAGCACACGCATCTTGTTTTGCCCTTTTTTGTTTTGCAACAGTTCTTTCATGTTTCGGTTCAGGTAAGAGTACTGTAAATGAAGCTGCAATGTAGCAAATTAACATTGCAAACAAGATGTATCATTTTTTGGTAATGGAAGTTCCATACAATTTGGCGCAACCTATTTTAAAATCTATATATGAACAGAATGCATGGCATGAGTAGCAACCAATAATTGTTGCAGAACCAGAGATCACAAATACAATCTGATGTTACTGGGCTCGGAACGATATTTGGCACAGAATCATCAACGTTAAAAACATTCATAAGCAGCACAACTCCTGAAGTGAAACGATAGCACATAGAAGCTCTGCAAGTCATATACACAAGACATCAGCTTGTAGCGGTTTGCCACATTTCTGATGCTGCGAGAAAGTCCCCCATCGACTTCCTGATGTCACTTGCAGTGAATCCCGTCCGAGAACCAAATATCCATGCAGAGTTATCTCGCAGTTGGCTTGAGGAAAAGGCAAGAAACTCCAAGTGCTTGACACCAATACTGCTGCCATTTGAAATGACTGACAGAACTCTAGTATAAAGAGCCATTCTCCAGGCATCGTTTCCAGAAGCAGAAAGATGTGATAAATCAACTGATCGCTGATCGGAGCTTCTCACAGTCCTCATCAACAAATGAAATCCAAAGCAAGTTATCTAAATCAGCAGAGAAATGCCATACAACATGAGGACATTTGTCACAGGTCCATAAAAATACACTTTAGCATGAGGACATTTGCCACAGCTGCAGTCCGCAGGTGAGAAGAATGGTGAGGCCTTCGCGAGAAGAACGGAACCTGACTCCTCCGTTGCAGGCAGCGACTACTACGTGGGTAGCAGGCTAGCAGCCCTTGATTCGCCGCCGCCACCGCGCTTGATGAAAATGGATCGGAAAGGAGGGGAGACTTGCCGCCACCGGTGCCGGCCGCCGGACGCGAGAAAAAGAGAATATTTTTTATTTTTAATCTATTTTTGAATTTTATTTTAAAAATAACTCATCCGGACAAATATTTGCAGATCTAGTCCGTTTGGTCGTGCCGGGCAACGTGGCGTGACAAAAACACTCTGTCACGCCATATGCATTGGCGTGATAAGGTGTGCCACGTTGGCACGCTTCGGAGCGCTCGGAAAGAGTCTGCCAGCGCAGATTTCACGTGTCAAACTTATCACGTCACTTCCACCGTCGTGACAGTACAACCTTATCACACCATCCCCGACGGCGTGACAAGGTCTGATCTTAGAAAAATCATAATTTTTTCATACGAACTCGGATGAAGATAATTTTTATATGAAAATTGTAGCTCTCAATGAGATCTACAACTTTGTAGTTTTGAGTTTTTTCATTTGAAGTAACTAAGATGGTTAAATTATTTATTTAAGCTTTTAACAGCATATTAAGCACTTGTACTGTCACGAGAGTCTATTTGATAACTTTCATTTATTGACCCACGTTCTAATATATGAAATAATGTGAACTATATAATAATAGTTTGATAAGAAATACAATGAGAAATCAAAATATATCATAGTTGAGTATGAAGTATAATGTAACACCTTAGATATTAATTATAGTTATAACCTAGATCAAGTAACTTTTCGAAAGATTAAGACCTTAAAATATGATAACAGCTTGAAAAGGATACAAATGTGTAGGTTTTATACTACTAATTCAGTAGTTTAGACTAGATCCGTAACCCGTCCGTGGGTTGAAAAATTTTGAAGCATCAATTTCACAATGAAGGGTTAAAGAAAGCATAAAGAATAGCTATCCAAACAAAGAATATGCATGCAAATCATAACTCCCATGATCATGTGGGCAAGAAGCATATGCATTTTCAGTATTATTTACTCCAGACAATCTAAATCTTGAGTTGTTGCTAGAGGGTGACAACCACCAACTATAATACTTTTGCGAGATAATATGAGACGCTATAATTTTCTAATATCCCAAGTAAAATAGGTTGAAAAAATATTTCCAAGAATTTTGCATCAATAGTACATTGCAAATAAGTGATTAGTGCATCTAGATATGAATGGGGATCGCCGCTATATGGGATTAGTGGGGAGAAAATTGGGGTTAAAAATAACACATATTTATTCCTTGTTGCCCATTTAGGGCACTCCGATCAGGAAGTATTTGTCGGTATCCCAGGACTGGGATACCCCCTCTTGCTGTGTCTAGGCAAGAGTCTCGTAGTTATCCTTAACTACGCACTGACGGCCGAGCAGCCGGACCCTTGTGGTCCGGAGCCCTCCTCTCCCGGCAAACGGCCCGGACCCGCTCCCCACTTGGGGAAGGTCCGGTGGCGCCGCGTGTCCCGGAGAAGGTAGCCCTCAGCCAAAACAGCTGGGGGCCCCGGACCTCCTAGGGAGTACCGGACCCCCGCCGGGTCCGGGATCCCCATATACTATCCGACACCCCGCCTGGGCTGGTCCGGAGCCGCCATGTGTCCACAGGTGCGGGCACGCGCGCGGAGCCGCGTGGCTTCCACTGCAAGCCACGCCTACCTACCGCATTCAAAGCGGTAGGCGGAAGTGCGCACTGCCATAGCAGAGCCCGAGGCGGCTTTTGCCAGGTTGCACTATTGGTCGCGTGTTACCAAGGCGCACAATGCAGTTGCTAGCGCCGCCCACGCCGCGTATATCAGTCTACTATGCCAGTTGGGCATGACAGCTCGGCTTCGCCTATTATGACGCCTACATGGTAGCCTCGACAGACTACGCCGCATGCTACATTGCCCCAACAGACGTCTAGCTGATGGGACAAATAAAGACTCCCTTCGGTCAGGATAGTCGACAGGGCGATGAAGCGTATCCAAGAAGAGATTCTCAACCGCTGTAGCTCCATTAAAGCTTTATGCGCAATATACTATACATCCACGTCAGACCCACCTGTCAGGGTCTAAATGCCTGTGTACGCGTCCCCTTGGTCTATAAAAGGGAGACGCTCGCTAGAGAAAGGGCGATTCAAGGCCCCCGGGGCAGAGGATAGACTCGTTCACACCAAGAGCAATACACCTCACAGTGGACATAGGGTATTACGCTTCGGCGGCCCGAACCACTCAAAAACCCGAGTGTTCTTGTGTTATTGCCCCCAAGCTAGATTGGCCTAATCGCTCAGCACTTTCCCGAGTACTTTCCCTCTGGGATTAGGCGGGTGCGTTCCACCACCCGGCTGTGGGTACCCCAAAAGCCCACGACAGTATTGTTTTATCCTTAGGCTGTTGACGACCATTGAGAGCTGCTTGAGCGAATGGGGAGTCCAGCGCGATGACAAAGAGCATGAGGACCGCCGCCGCCGCTCGCCCGTCCGTCATGCTCTTCTCCCCACTTGGCCTGCGCGAGCCCGGAGGTTGGTGGAAGTGGTGGAGTGAGAAACCGTCGGGAGACGCGTGAGTGGAAAGCATAGGGCGGGTGAGGCGGGTCCGGGTAGATAGCCACGAGTGGCTCTACTGGCGAAACCACAGGAGGCAACATGGATGTTACAAGTTTAATAGTATAGAGATAAAATGAGTACTTTTAGTTGTTCTTCATCTTATATGTCTTTTTCGACTATACTATCTCTCCATCCTCTGGTCAGCGGAATGCTCATCGATCTCACCATATGCTTGGGCTAGCCAAGACTATCACTTGAGGTGCCTCCCATAGATCCCACCACTCTAGATATTAAAGCTATCATTAATAATATCTATAGTGTTACGTTATATTCCATACTAAACAATTATAGTTTGATTTCCCATTATATTTCTTATCAAATTATATTTTTTAGTCCATGCTATTTCATATATTGAATATTATATAAAACATAATTGGTGGAATCATGATAAACATGTTAAGTTAGAGACGATCCGATAGAGGTACAAGTGCTTAATATACTGTAAAAAGCTTAAATTAATAATTTGACCATCTTAGTGACTTCAAATTAAAAAAGTCAAAACTACAAAGTTGTCGATCTCGTTGAGAGCTATAATTTTCATATAAAAATCATCTCCATCTGAGTTCGTATGAAAAAGTTATGATTTTTCTAAGATCAGACCTTGTTACCCCCAGCGGGGTGGCGTGAAAAGACTGTACTGTCACGCCGGTGGGAGTGGCGTGACAAGTTTGACACGTGGAATATGCGCTGGCAGACCCTTTTCGAGCGCTCCGAAGCATGCCAACGTGGCACGCCTTGTCACGCCAATGTATGTTGCGCGACAGAGTGTTTTTGTCACGTGCCCGGCGCGACCAAACGGGCTAGATCTGCTAATATTTGTCCGGGTGAGTTATTTTTAAAATAAAATTCAAAAATAGGTTAAAAATAAAAAAAAATCAGAAAAAGAAAACGTGAAGGAGCAGCGGACGGGGGGCGCGGCTGGATATCACTCAAGACCATAGAATATCACACCATCGCCTCAAGAAGCAGCCACGTGTGGTGGGTTGCTTTCCAGCCCAATAAACATTACTGTATAGACATACCTAAAGCGTGTCTGGTTTTGTTAAAAGAATTAATTAGACAGATCTCGTGCGATCTTTATACAATATTTTCTTAATTGTGGGAATTGGATAGAGAGAGGCTGCATGTTTGCATGCAAGGTAAAGACAAAATTGATGATGTCATCATGCATGCATATAAACTGCAAGACTTAAAAAAGTTATAGACTCTAAACTGAGAATCAAAATTAAATTTTGATTGCACTATTGAGTTTCTTGCGATGAGATCTTCAAAACAAGACCACACTTTCCTATATTTGCATGACATTTAAAAAAAAATATTTTTAATACTAAATCATTAATTTCAGATATTGGGAACAAAAGTTTTAACAACGTGAACAAATAATTATTTTTACGAACAAAAACATAAACACACCAAACAAATAATAATGTACAACGAATAAAACATTACACGTCACGAACATTTGTTTGTATAGAATAAATAATAAAAGTAAATATCGCGAACAAATGAGCTAACATGTTCGGACAATTTAATCTACAAAACGAACAAATAAATTGATATTGCGAACAAATTAGTTACACGCAGATAAATAATGTTTGCAATGTATCCACCTGGCAAATAAATTAACTTTTTTGCAAATAGAATATGAACATGAGCTGAACAAGTTAGTATATAGCTAGACTATTTCATACACTGACTAATGAGTCCGGGATGCAAATAAATTGGTGTACATTAGGTATAAACCTTTTTAAATACGGACAAATAGATAGGAATTAAAAACAAAACAAAATAAAGATAAAGTATATCAGTACCTCCAAGTATTAATGTATTGATATTAGTCACGAATGTATAAAAGAATAGATATGAATTATCAGATTATAAATATATAAAACAATTACTATATATCTAAAGTAGAAAAATTGTAAGAATAAATAATTAGAAATCAAACGAAGAGAAAGATATAGTTTTCAAGCAGAGAAAAAAATTTATCATTGAAGAGTTCCATCAAAAAAGAAAAATGAAAGTAGGAAGAAAAAGGATTAAAAAAGTAAAAGAAAGGTGCGTACTAGCACTGCACAACCACTAGTAAGCATTCACATATTATAGACAAAAAGCACCATGCATGCGTCCGTGCATAAAGAAAAAAATGTTGCAAAGATAGGTGTTATCAGAATATGTGGAGAGAGAAAAATGAGAAGAGCGTACTGGTGCATGCATGCTTGCAGATCTATCAAAAAGAAAATTGTAAGAAAATGAATAAATATAAAAAAGAAAAGAAAAATAAAAGAGAAGAGAAGGAAAAAGGCACTTAGTCTACAAAAGCAAAACAATAATTTAACATCATGAAAGTTTTGATCCATAGAAGACTTCAAATTACGAATAAATTATTCAACATGAAGAACAATACCATCTGTCCAAAAGAAAATTAATAAGAAGAAAAAGAAGAAGAAAATAAAAGAGGAGAAAAAATAAAAAGGAAAAAAAACTCATCTCTAAGGGCTTAGCATGCAACAGCAACAGCACTGCAGAGCAGCCTTCAGCCCGCTCCTTATCTGCATACACTCACGGGCTAACCAGCTTTCCATCCTCTTGGGCCGAAATTATCATATAGGGCCAAATCACCTGGTTGACCCTCTTCAGTGATGGTCATCAAATTTGTCGCACGCGCGACATATAGTCGCGGCGAGCGGACGGAGGGGGCAAGCCGCCGTGGGCAGAACAAACTTGTTGAATCTGACCTGGTACTGACTATTGGACTTGGACCGGGTCTCAATTGGCACGGGTAGGGCCGGGCCCAAATAAACCCACTCGAAAATAAAATTAAATTAAATGCCAGATGCTTTAATATTTGTGCAAATTTCATGAAAAGGTCCACCGGAGCAAAAACTCCAAAAGTAAATTGTTTTTCACACCTACGACCAGCCCGGCGGTCGTCGGCGTCCCTCGCCGCTCGGCTCTCACGCTGCCGGTCCTCTCGCGCCATGCCTTGGCGATGCCGTCAGCGACGGCATCAGCCACCGTGCGGCGAAACCATCGAAGCACGGCGGGGAGAATAATCCAACAGATCAAACAAGCGATCAGAACTCCCAGCCCAAATATCCTCCACTCCTTCGTCGACGACGGCAGCGGAAGGAGCGGGTCGGCTGCCGGTGGTGCGGGCGGCACGCCATGGTACAGGTTTGGAGCTACTAATGCAGGTGGAGGTGGAGCTCGGCCATGTCGTGGAGGCGCTGCAATGTGGCGAGCGTATCGTGGCATGATGTGTGCACTCTGCACTCTGCAGGGAGCAAGGAGATGGAGAAGACGAAGCAGAGCAGCAGAACTGATCGATCAACTCTGCGCAAGTACTTGACGCTCCGGCTCGCTCAGCCAATACAAATACTACGGCGCACCGGACGTGTCTGACGCGTACACCATCAGTGGCCAGCGCGGTGACTTGTCGAGCGACTCCATCCCAAACAGGTACTCACCCCATCTGGTTGCTTGCTTGGGTGCGAGACGTTCCGGTTATCAACCTGGCACTCAAACACCGGAATCCTCGTCAGGCAGAGCACAAAATTGGGAGTGTCTACCTGTCACGCGGATGATTTTGTTCTCAGCTATCAATAGCATTGTGGGAGGCGCAGTGCAGATGACCATGGCCCAACTGTTGTAGATCCACCAAAACTGGGCAGTAGACGTCTGGACGAGCAGCGCACGGACCTGATGAAAAGGATGGGAAGGCTGACAAAAAGTGGGAGGTGCAGATGACCATGGCCCAAATGTTGTGCGTAGCAGTGGTGGATGACGCAGACAATGAGAAACACAAACAGCAATTTTTATATGTCATTCACGCACCGCTCGACGGTCTGCTAGGGCATCCACGTCGGTAAAAAAATTTACTCCGTCCGATGCTTCATCCACGACACTTGCTATTGGCTTGTGCCACAGAACACACTGTAGCTCAAGAAGATCTTTCTAGTCTTCTCCCGATTCCTGTCGGGGCCGCTAGCCCGCTACTACATCCTGCAGCGTCGGCCGCGCGCCGCACCTACCATGGCCAACCACCAACACGCTCGGGAGACCGACCTCTCTAAGCTAGCATCTGCCACGCACCCAAACGTGAAACGCTGCATCCGCGACCTCTGCTGGCATGCCGCACGTCCACGAAGCTGTGGCCTTGTTTGGATGAGCTAGAAATCTAGCACGCACGCATCTCGAAAAAAAAATTCGCATGCATGAAGTACTAAATGAAGTCTATTTGCAAAATTTTTTTAGGGATGGGTATAACTTTTCGCGACGAATCTAGTGACGGTAATTAATCGATGATTTGCTACAGTGATGCTACAGTACCATTCTTTAATCGCGCGTCCAAAGGCCTCGTTAGACTCTTTATAGTCACTAGCACAAGGGTTCTGAAGTTGGTTTTATAAATTGATTTCGTTTGACACCGTAATTAACGATCAAAATTTTTTACTATTCACTAGCGCTAGAAATCTAGCGCTGGAAATCTAGCACCAACCAAACAACGCCTGTGTCATCGAGCCCCAGTCGCCATCACTCATCCAGCACTGGCGTGAGATGGAGACCGTCAGCACAGCCCAGCTTCATCGGCAACGCGGAGGCCTCGGCGGCACCGGATTCCGAAGCCGTGTTTGGTTAGGAATTGATGATTTTTTTTCACCTTTGATCATTAATTAAAAGTATTAAATAAAGTCTAATTATAAAACTATCTCCACAATCCCTATATAAATCGCGAGACGAATCTAATGAGGTATTTGACCGCACGATTAGAGGTGGGATACTGTAGCATCAATGTAGCAAATCATCAATTAATTATCGTCATTAAATTTGTCTCGAAAAATTACACTCATTCCTGAAAAAATTTTACAAATAAATTTCATTTAGTACTCTATGTAGACATTCGTCTTTTTTTAATTTTGATTTGACGTCTAACCACGGCCCGACATCGGTTCACTGTGCAGTCACCACAACTAGCGGCGCTCAGGTTCGACTGCCTCAAGTGCGGTCTACGGCGTCGCCGCCGTCACGTTCGGGACCCCAACAACGGTGTCTACAACTCAAGACGGGTTTCTTGACGCCATCGACCCTCAAACGGCCGGCGGACGCTTGACGCTCACCATAGCTCTGCTCCACCCCCGCAAGACAGGAGCCAGCGCAGACGGCCGGGCCGCCGGGGTCGGCGGAGGGCCGGCCCTCGCGCGCGCCCGGGCAGCCGCAACTACGGCGGCACCACACAGCTCCGCAGGCGGCTGCGGCTCTCCTCTGACTGCGCGCGGCAGCCCCTTCCTAGCTCCGAACTCCTGCGTGGTGCAGGGCGCCTGAGCGGGTAGGACAGGCGTGAGGCGTTCAGGACGCTAGTTGCCTGCACGGTGGCCTGCAGGTTGCAAGTTAGAAGGAGGCACGGTCGCGCTGCCAGGCCTGCAGCCACAAGGTGCAGCGACGGCGGTGTTGGTGAACGCACGCGGGCTGCCTGCATTAGCTAGCAACCCAATGTTATCGAATGCTCCTTAAAGTATGAACGCAGACGATCTGATTTGATTGTTGGCTATTGCTGCTTCTGATTGAACGCAGACGATCTGATTTGATGATTCCCTAATGTTTCTTCTTCTGTGGTCAGTATCCGTTTGTTTTCCACCTTCTTCTCTTCTTTAAAGAGAAATAGCAATGCATGTTCAGATCTGTTTTAGTTGGTCAGGTATGTTTCTGAATCCGTACCTGCATCTTTAGATTAGATCTGTTTTCGTCATTACCCCCTTTGATAGCAGCTCAATGCGTCGCTCGGCATTTTGTCATTGCCAATGGTTAGTGCTGATTTATCTTAATATAATTTTCTTTGCCTTTCCATATGTGGTCCCTTAAAGTATGAATTTGTTTCCCTTTTGCTGATTGGGTTGGGAAGGGGGTATTCGGAGGGGGTTTCAAACACTGCATCTGTTCTATTCGGCCTGAGGTTCATTCCCATTTTCTTGGGATGATTTCTGTTTAACTGTCATATTTAATCTTTTGCTGCCATTTGTTTGATTACAAAGTCTAACCTTTTCCATTCTTATTTATATGGTTCTGTTCTCAAATGTGGATAATAATATATTGGCAGCAAAGGACGCCCCTCCTCCGCGTCGCCCCTCCCTGGCGACTCGGGGGCGATACCGCGCCGCCGCCTCCTGTCTCCGCCAAGCTGCCTCCGGTGGCCGCCGCCGCCGCCGGCGGCATCCGGCCGAGCGGCGGCGGCGGCCGGCGGCCGAGCTGAAGCCAGCTCCGCCTGCCTCCTCCTTCCCTCCCCTCCCTCAACTTCCCCAACCTCCAAACCATGGCCGTCATCCCGCCGCCTCGCCCCTCGCCGCTGGCGGCCGCCAGGGGTCGGATCCGGCCTTCCCTTCGCCGGATCTATAACCCCCATGGCCGGATCTGCTCGTGGCCTCCCTCCCTCGACGGGTGTTGTGGGGGTCCTGGCGTGCTCCTACTGGCCGCCGCCGCTGCTGGGCACGGCCGCGTGCAAGCCCGCGCGCTTGGCGCCCAGCCCCCATTGGAATTCGCCCGGGGGAGTCCGCCCTTGGCCGGTGCCGCGTTGGTCTCGCCCTTCACATCGGTGTCGGCGGCGGGTTCGCCGGCTTGTCGTGCGTGGGCTGTGGCCGCGTCACGCGCGCCTTCGGCCACTGACCCCGTCGGTCTTTCCCGGTGTGGCGCTGTGGCCTCCGCGCCTAGGGCTCGCTGCTCTGGCCGCTGCTGGTGGCCGTGTTGGCCCTCGGGGCACCGCCCGCGGCCGCGAGTTGGGGGTCTGGACCTTGGCTGCTGGCCGGGGGGCCACTGCCCGTGGTCGCCGTGGGTCGTGGGGTGCCTCTACCGGTAGGGGCGCTGTCCGTTGGCGCTGTCGGCTCGTGGCGGACGGCCTATACCTCGTTCCCAAGAGCTTCGGGCGAAACCTCTGTCCAGTACTGTGCTGGGACAACAACGGCGGCGCTTGCGGGCGTCGTTCCCCTCCCTGGAGGCGTTGTTGTGTTGTATTGGGAGTCATCATCCTTCCACCTCGCCGACGCGGTGGTTTCCATCCTCTCGGCGTTGCTTATGGTGGGTCGTCGCTGGTGTGGGTGCTCTGGGTGGAGCTAAGGCGGAAGCCTTTGCCTGTCTGCAGGCCGATGATGGCGACGCCTTCGGGTGCCATTTCCCTCCTTGGAGGCATCATCCATTCGCTCATTCCCCCTCCGTGCCCCGTGGCTGGTCGTCTGGTCGGTGGTTCATCCTGTGTACCTGCCTTGCTTCATTTATACACTGTCATCTTGGAGGCCTAGGCCGCGGTGGATTGCTTGCAGATGGTGGTTCGTTGGCCCTAGCGGATGCTTTGCCGCCGTGATCGTACTGTTTGGTGGATGCTTTGCCACCCGTGGTTGCTTCGAGTTTGGCGGATGCTTTGCCGCTTTTCCTCTGCTCTGGCGGATGCTTTGCCGCCGTGGTCGTGCTATTCGGTCGATGTTTGGCCACCATCTCATGCTTCATGCTTGCTCTCCCTTGGAATCTTTGGCTACAATATTTTGTGCAGGTCCTGCTCTTCGGGTGGCCTTTGATTGGGTGGCCTGTTTGGAGTGTCCTCCCCTTTCGTGCTTTTTCTGCTGTCACTTGTTGTGTTAGTGGCTACGGCCGTTTCGTATGTTTGTCTGTACTTTTTTTCAGTATTTCTTTATCTTTAGTCCTTTGTGTTCTTGTGCTGGCCAAATCCTGTTTGGCCGCAACAAGTTTGTGTCTGTAACTGCTTTCTTTTTAATGAAAAACGTGATCAGGCACGGTCGCGAAAAAGATAATAATATATTAATTATGTCTACATACACATGGTTTCCTAACCACAGCTTTGAGGTCATCTATCAACTACTGATAATATTTCCAGCAAACATTCGAGATGCAATTTATTGATTAAATATGTAATTGGATATCTTATTTCAATGTATTGACAAACTTCTATTGTTCTAACTATTATATGCCATGTACGTCAACAACCCTTAATTATATCATGCACCAAGCGTAAAACTACAAAGTTATCAATAATTCACCTTTTTTTCCTCACTACCAACCATTAGCCAATAAATTTATTTCATGTACGCCATCTTCAACTAACGTGGAAAGAACGGGCCCGCCAAGTCACGCGCAAAGTACTCGTAGCATATGGAAGAAGAGGAGTGCAAGAAGAAGACGCAAGGGTCCGGAGCTCTACCTACCAGATATCATGGCCGGCGCTAGCTAAGAGTAGCGAGCGGAGACACAAATCAGGCAGTTGGGAATTAGGAAGGCGAAGCTCAATGAGGCCAGAATACGGCAAGCGACACTAAGGGCGTGTTTGGAAGGGTTGCTGTGGCCAGCCCGGCCCAGCGACCAGGCCATGGTCGGCCAGAGCCTAGTGGCAATGGACCACCCATTTTTATTTGGCGCAGTGGCCCAACCCAGCCTGGACGTCCTCAGTTGTTGTTTGGGGAGCGCCTGGGAGCCGAGCTGACAGCCCAAAATCGCCCCAAATTGCTCACCTTGCGCCATGCGGAGCCGGGCTCTCCAGCTACGGTGATTTTTCGCGTACGAGTGGAGCCTGGCCGAGGGGGTAGTTTTGGCCCCCAACAGGCCGAGCCAAGGGAGGCCAAAGTGGAGCCAAACGTGTGAATGTGCTCCAGGGAGCGCAGCCGAACCCACGGGCCACTCTATCAAACACGACCAAAATGGAAGAGACGATGTAGCGTGCTAGCAAGGAAATGGGCTGACAAGTAACAGACAATGACCCATATCTGCGTCCCTCGCTGCTTCAGACCACATGGCTCGCACTGCTAATGGTTTGGAAACCAATCCAAAACCACATCAAACTATTTTATTATTAATATATTTTAGAAACCAAATCAATTTCATCCACTTGCTATTCCACCCAAACCAATCCAAACTAATTTCTATTTACTCCCAAACCAAACCAATAGTTTCGACACAAACAAACCGGTTTCGAACTACTGCGTCTAATTCTCTCCAACTAGTTTAGTGCCTCCGATTTTGACATGGAGCCCACATGTAATTTTAGCCACACTGCTTTACACAGAGTAGCTGCCAGCCATACTGAGTCATCTCCAACAAGTTTCAGTCAATTTCGATAAAATTTTATAGTGTGAACGCGAGGTTTTATTTTCAGGTTCCGACTCTTGACGTGGGGCCCACGTATAGTTTTAGCTACACTGCTTTGCACAGAGTAGCTGCCAGTCATATTGAGTCATCTCAAAAAAGTTTCAATCAATTTCGATAAAATTTTATAGTGTGAACGCGAGATTTTATTTCTAGGGTACGACTCTTGATGTGGGGCCCACATGTAGTTTTAGCCACACTGCTTTGCACAAAGTAACTGCCAGTCATACTGAGTCATCTCCAATAAGTTTCAGTCAATTGCAGTAAAATTTTATAGTGTGAACGCGATGTTTTATTTCTAGGGTCCGGCTCTTTGTGTGGGGCCCACATATAGATCTAACCACACTACCTTACCAAGAGCATCTGCGAGTTATTTTGAGTCATCTTCAATAAATTTTAGTCAATTTCAAAAAATTTATAGTATGAATGCGTGATTTTTAGTTTTAGGGTCCATACTATTTTGGACAAAATATTCATTTCAACTCACCCAGCCCATCTCAACCCGTATTTATATAAAACCCACTCCACTCTAACACATTACTTAATGCAACCCATTTTAACCCATCTAAACACAATACTTTTCAAAATCCAATCCACAAAATCCATTTCAACTCAAACCATTAGCAGAGTGACATATGGCCAACCAGCACAAATAAAGAATAATCCTAACAGTACAAAAACAAGTGAAATCTATCATAAAAATCAGCCGGGTCACTTGATCGCACCGGAGCAGACCAAACACCACTTCGTCCACCTGGGCTACTTGTTCATTACGGTCCAATTAACTGTTCTCATATGGCCCAATTGCAATTCAGCAGTCAGTCAACATTCGGAAAAAAGTACATGGCCTGGTCCAAAGTAGGCGTGTGCTCCTTTTCTGGTGATGAGCTCATGAGCTCCATGCCTCAATCGTTTGTACCACGTGTCAACAAACCACAACATCTTTGACCTGAACTACCGGGCAACGGTATAGTAATGGGACAGTTTGTATCCCAATGAAGAAATTGAAAACAAATTGGCTTTACTAGATATTTTCTTTATCTTTACCCGATTTTTCTTCATCTCTGCACTTATAAGTATCACTGTGTAACGTGGAAAGAGAATATCAGAAATATTTATTTATACGTATGGACAAGAAGTGCTCAGCAGCACAAGACCTAGAGATCATCTGCTCAATGGCCTTCATTTAGTCTGTCCACTAGAAGATATACGAGATTGGCGTGCACCATCGCCATGTGAAGGTTAGGTTAATCAGGTTGCTATGAGCTAATTTCAGAAACGGCGGCTCGAAACAATTTCTACTCTTTGATGCAAATTAAGAAAATGGAATAATTAAGTGTGATGGTGCAACTGTGGATTACCAAATTGACGAGGTGCCAAGGTTATTCTGCACACTAGTCTTGATGAATATCACCAATCACATGTTATTCATAAAGATAAGCTATGAGCAAGGGTTATGTAATCATATTTCAGTTCAAATAGTTACTATGGAACTTTGCTTGTTTCTTATCCTAAAGGTCCACCATAGGTAAACTTCCCCTCAGCATTAATAGGGGATACTGAATATATATTTCCATCATCAATAAATACGGGATGATCTCGTCGAACTTTTGATGCTTGGCCATTTTAATCAATGAGTTGTATATTGCTGAATGATGCAGCTTTTATATTGTTGGGAAGGAATCCACTTCCCATTGGGGCCAAATGGGGTACGTGTGTCTGCACAAATCCACCAAGTCTGATAGTATCTGCTTTATCTCCAAGACCAGTGAATAATGATTTAGGAAATCGCCCAATTAAATATGGTTCTGAGTCAAATCCAATGTGCAATAACCAATCTCCAACGCCATCCTATTAGTTAAAGATTTGAAGGGGGGTATTAGGGTCCTTAATGAAAAGATATATGAAATCATAATCTTTACTGTGGAAGATAATGATAAGTATACCCACAAAAAAAAGAAGATAATGATAAGTATGTTGACCTCATAACTATTAGGGTTGACATAAGTTTATTAGTACCTTAAATACTTTTACGATGATGGTGCGCTTGACTCCATTTGGATCAGAAACTGCATCAATGGTAACTCCGGGAACAATATTTACATTAGCTTCATGCACATAGCCAGGACAATTTAAATTGTAGCAACCTGTCTTTTGGTAACCATCACGCTAGAATTTAAATGTAAGGAAGTTAGACTTAATAACAAAAGGAAACAAGGTTAACAAAATAGGGAAGGTGTCTTACTGTCCAGTAGACATAAAAATGAGTCTTAGAATCACCATATAAGGCTGGATAAACCTATAAAAGACAGATAGTATGGGCATGATAAACATGATTGAAAGCTTAGTCTTGCTTTTCGCAAGAAATACATGCTGGTGTGGATGAAAGGATTTCTTTTCACAAGCCATAAAGTAACTTAGGTGTACAGTCTCAAAGAACAATCAAATTAATTAGCATCAACAACACTTACATGCCATCCAACACTTATTGCATTGTGATTCGATCTTCCATTTCCTTGGTTGTAAAGTTGAATAAACATTCCACTCTGTTCATCTTTGTCTACTGGAACACTATACATATCACTTGTTGTTTGAATTCCATAGTAACTTTGTGTGTTCATTACATGCGCTGCGAACTGAACAAAAATATAATAAAAGTTGCTTCAGAGACTATATTTAATATCACCTCGACTTTAGCTTCTAACATCTCCATCTTTTAGTTTTACGGTCATCTCATTGACAACTCTTACTACTAAGGAAACAAACCAAGTCATAAGTATTTAAAAAACTTACATAATCGGATATTGTCCGAGCCTCAAATCGTGTTCCATTTTTATCATTGGATCGTTGCATTGTGCGTGATTCGTTCATGATCGTACGGAAAAATAGATCCATACAGTGCATAGTCGATTGGTCAACATCATCTCCTAGAGAAGCACCACAAAGCTTGCCCTACAATCAAATTAGATTAAGGCTATGATATACTTAAATCTGTTATAATTCTTATTTTCCAGTATTTATTCAAGATTTCAAATTATATAACCAAGAATGAATACTTCTAACAAAAAAGTAATTATATACGGTTCTAGATCTTTTTATATAACATTTGAGGGGGGGGGTTGATTTATGGACTCACCTGATTTGAAGCATAACCACAACAAGTTAGTGTGTTGTGAGCAAAAACTAGAATGGCTGAAAACACTAGGCAGAGAGAAAATGTTCCCATGTTGATGCTTATGGAGCAGCAAACAACCCAAATGCTAACTTATATAGTTAAGCAAACTATATCCAAAGGTAGCTACAACACTATGCAGCAATTTCAATTACCTATAGACATCCAAAGATATTAAGTATCATCCAAAGATATAGAGCCTGCTCGGATGCATGTTGCAGGTTGCGGCTACGGTTGCTACAGCCGCTTCCTCCGGCTGCAGCAATCGACCAGCAGCTGCAGCCAGCCAAGCTTTTGGGCTGCGTCTGCACCCTGCAGCCGAGCGGCCGCCGCAGCCAAGCACACCTATAGCATATATTTATATCAAATCACACCTAAAAGATTTGGTTTTATGGTATACTTAATATCGTGGTCACCATCAAAGCAGCTACCGCAAACATATTGGATTTGCATGATACTTCTCCCATTCCAAAAGATGTTTAGTTTTATTCTAAATTAAACTCCCATAGCTTCTCAAGGATGGGGGCGAGGTGAGCTCGAAACGCGAGAATTTGCCTAGCTTTTGCCATTTGCTCTCGCAGCATGCCCCGACGTCCAGAGCCGCGCGGGTGAAATCTCGCACGGAACGCCACCGTGCACTGATGCCAAAGGTTTGGAACTGTGGTGAATCACGTACGTCTGCAAGTTCCTAAGCGTGTGCTCGCTCTACATCGCCGGAGGGTGATCCATTCGACGGCGGCACTGATGCCATGCGCCGTGCCCGAGGATCGACTGCCGTTACGTTCTCGTCCGTCACCGCGCGGCAAGACGCCGGCGAACGTTAGCTAGTGAGATGCTGTTGCAGCCGGTGGACGTCATTTTCCCCCGCTCCGGTACTACATACGGTGGGCACTGCCGCTTAGTACGTAGGAGGAACTCCTTGCTTTACTACCTCCCAGCTGCCATACCAGCACACCGTCGAATGGCCGACACGGAAGGATCGGGGGAAAGAGCCCTCCCCGCGCCTGCTGGCCAAGACCTTCCATTGTCGGACGAGCGACCGAGGGAGAGAGAAGGCAGCAGGGTTGGCTGGCCCGAGGTTCGTGACGCTGGCGCTGACCGTGCTCCTGGCGGCGGCCGTGGCGGCTCCCCCGGCGGCGGTGCGCGCGGCCATGTCGTGCAGCACCGTGTACAACACCGTGATGCCGTGCCTGCCGTTCGTGCAGATGGGCGGCGCGATGCCCCCGCAGCCGTGCTGCGGCGGCATCCGCAGCCTGCTGGCGCAGGCCAACAACACCCCCGACCGCCGCACCATCTGCGGCTGCCTCAAGAACGTCGCCAACGGCGCCTCCGGCGGGCCCTACGTCACCCGCGCCGCCTCGCTGCCCAGCAAGTGCGGCGTCTCCCTGCCCTACAAGATCAGCACCGACGTCAACTGCAACACGTACGTGCCGCTCCACGCATCAACTGTGCCTGTGTTCTTCTGCGTTTCTGACGTGCTGTGACTGACCTTTTTTTTTCTTTTCCTTTCCTCCTTCTCTGTGCTTACGCAGGATTAACTGAGGCGTCCCGGGCGAGGAAAAGGAAATGCATGGCGGAGAATAAATAAAAAAAGATGCTGCAAGTATTTAAGAAGCTGGAATGAACTAGTAGATCGAGGTGTGGTTGTCTGTAGCTAGTCGTCGTCTTTGATGGTGTTTAGGAATCGTCTGAAGTTCCTCTTGGTGGGTCGTGGATGGTCCCGCGAGCAGAGTGGTCATGAACCTATGTGTGTGTGGGTGTGCTTCTGTGTACCGTGGCTATGTATTTCCTCGAGTCAAAGTACCTATATTATTGCAGTTTCATCGCCGGGTGCTTTGCTAACAAGTGGCTCTGAACCATGGCATTGGGAAACGAGGCCCTCCGTTGCCCGGGGAACTCGCAAATCTCAATCTGAACTTGTCATAGCTGGCTCCCTGCAGTACAAGTTGCAATGTAGGAGTACAAACTTCATCTCAAGTACCCCCTTTTCTTGGTGAACCGGTGCTCCACGAAGCTAGCAGTCATCTTCTTCCCGAACCCCAAGGACGCACGCCGACTTCCTCGGCGAGGAGTTAGCGAAGCAGCCTCGACTTCCAGGGCCATTTGGGCCGGCCGTGTCACGGGAGCTTTCCGTCAGCCAATGTCAAATTTCAAATCCACAGGGACGTCGCGTCGCCGTCCTGTTTCCAGATTTGAATTTTCTAAACAACAGACGGCTAGTTTATTTGTTTCGCGAGGCCTGTTTAGTTCTCAAAACATTTCGCACAGTATCCGTCACATCAAATTTATAGATATATATATGAAACATTAAATGCAGTTGAAAAAAATAACTAATTACATAGTATAATTTTAAGTCTAATTAATTTATAATTAAATATTTATTGTCAAATAATAATAAAATATACTACAGTACTTAAATCTAAATTTTTCACGAACCAAACACAGCGACTTTGTTTTTTTTTTTGAACGGAGTGACTTTGTTTCTTTCCCTGAGAGGGAGAGGCAAATCGTGGAGAGACAGACGACGTTCAAGTCGTGAACCATGCTCACCCTCTGCCCCGGGTTGGGCCTTTTCATTTTGTCATTTGTTGTTTTCCGTCCTGGGCTTTTGTTTCGATTTGTTGCTGTTTTAGAATTTGGGCTTCCATTCGTTTTCGGCCCAGTGTGTCCGTCTTTGCTTGCTGCTGATTCTGGCGCATCAACTCGTTGTACTCTTAATATTATACACCGTGGAGAGGGAGAGCCGGGCGTTCCTGGGACGACACGTGACGTGCCAGGGAGAGCTAGCACGACGTGGACCGTCCGATCTGTCGCGGACGGTCGATCCACGCCGCTCCGTTGTTCTTTTGCAAATAGACCCTTCAAGTTTTTTAATTCGAACCCGCCGTCCATATTTTTTTTTCAAACACCCCCAATACTCTTATTACTATTCGCCCTGGAGGGGGAGCGACGGGAGCAGTCGAACGCTCCCTGGGCGACACGTGCCGGGGAGAGGACGACCGACGCGACGCGTGGATTCGTCGTCCGCTCCTGCTGCCGTACATTTTGCAAAAAAAACCCTCGATGAAATTGAAAATAGAACCCGCCGTCCCCACAATTTTTCAAAAGACCCCCTATCCCTCTCCACCCTCCCCATCAAAGCGCGCCCCCTCCCCGGCCTCCGTCGCTCCCCCTCCCAGCAATCGCCCCCCCCCCGTCCCTCCCCTTTCCCGTCTCCACGTCGCCGCTGTCCCTCCCCCTCCCGGCCGCCGCCACCGTCCCTCCCCCATGCCACCTCAGCGCGCCGCCCTCCGTGGAGGGTGCAGGCGGTGGATCCGGTCCCGTGGCGTCGAGGCAGATCGGCGGGCGGCGGATCCGATTGCCAGCGTCGAGGCGGTGCAGCGGCCGGTGGATCTGGGCTGCGGCGTCGAGGCGGTGCAGCGGTAGGCAGATTTGGGCGGCGGCGTGGAGCGGGCGGCGGATCCGGGCTCTGGTGTCGAGGCGGCGGCGCTGGTGTCGAGGCGTCGACGCATCTCGCACATCTACTGCGGCCCCACCACCGCCACGCCGGCCGCCCAGGCGCACGTTGCCAAGCTCATCTCCACCGTCATCGCTTTCAAGGAGGACAACCTCCGCATCACGCGCTCTCCTCCAGCCTGCCCCATCACCGCGGCCGCCTCCCGCTCCACGGCACGCCTGGACACACCGGCCCCCGCGGCGCCACCGAAGCCCTCCCACTGAGGCGACGTCTCCAGCGACGGCGGCAGCGACAGCGACTAGGAGGGCGTGGAGAGCACCGAGCTTGACGAGGAGTTCAGCACCACCTCCGCCGCATCAGGAACCAGCGTCCCTGTGATCTATAGGGTATACAAGTTCGCCACCGAGGTGCCTTGCACCGCACCGTAGCCGTCCGCACTCAAGCTGAAGGCCCGTGCCAAGTGGTAGCTTCCAATCCCATCCCCTGTCTCCCTTGCCGAATTCGGCTTCGGATTCATTGAATATTTATCTCTCTGTTCATGTGTTCAGCTTTAGATTTAATTGAGGATTCATTGACATGCTGGGATAGGAAGCAAACATAATATGATACTTCTATCTCTGCATAGTTCAGTAGTCGTAATTGTTATGGATCAAGCTTAATTATGCGCTTAGTACCTAAATTTACTTCTATTGAGTACCCTTGCTCTGTTGTGACTTGTGTCCAGAGTGTGTCGTCATGATCATCATGCTGCATAGCTCTACAGTTCTCAAATATATCGGTATGAAGATGTCCCTTTGTGCATTGTGTTTCCAATCATTAGTAAGTACTTGAACTCATATATTAGCATCATACCACTGTGGTTGTTGATTTTAATAGTCAGTTCAGTTTAACATGTATCTATTTGTGATCTCAATATGCCAGGAATGCTTGGCATAAGCTGGGTGCTATGCCTACAGAAGAAGCTATGCAGGAGTACATCACAATAGTTGATGAGCTTTTCCCTAACTGGGCTGCTGGTTCGGGCACGGTAAATTCTGTATGTCCTTATCAACCACACTATTAGCTGCAATCTGTACAGCAATCCTGATGGCAGTGTTGGCCTATGCACGACATCATTTTAGAGAAGGAAAGATGAAGATAGCATGGCTTCTGCATCAGGTTCGAAGGGACCCATGGGACCTATCTTCAGCAGTTTCATGTACGAGGAAGATGAAGGAAATGAAGCGTAAGTGTTATTTACCTCATGTATGTTTTCTACAGCAGTTTATTGTTAATTCTACCTTTGTGGATGTGACAAGTCATATGAAGTAAGATGACATTCTCACTGTTCTGTACAGCTTAAGCCGTCTAATACTCTACTTGAGTACCTTATGGAGCAGATTTTATTTAGGGTCAACAATTTGTCATTGTGTGTGGTATTTGTGATATTACAGGAGAAAGTCCTAAATATCTAACTTCATTGGGTGACAGAAAATTAATACATCAGCTTTTCTTCAGTTGAACAAATACTAATATCATGATATATAACACCTTGCATTAATATTGAAGATATACTAAAATTGGAGCTGGTTAGGTATACGTAGTTTCAGTATACTCTCATGTTAATAAATTTCTAAGACTAATAATATATCTCATGGCATCGTGGGGCTCTGTTTCTTTCTGTACACACATGCCTGAAAGTTTTCTTATTTTGTGATGAAAGAAGTCAAACATCGGCAATATTTGGTGACAGATTTTTTTCATGTTACTGATTAGTTGTCACAGGTCCTCCTGAGGATTCTTCTGCTCATGGAATTTTGTTACAAACACAAAATATCATTCATGGAGAATTCCTTTTTCGTTCCAGTATTTTGGAACCTCATGAAAGAACTATAGGTCTTTGCCAACAAAGCTTCCTTTGATTCTAGCTGTATCTCTTTTTTTTTAGGGAAATTATAACTATATCTTTGCCAAGACGAGATAATACTACTGTTTTATGTATATATAGCTGAGTGTTATACATTTCAATTATTTTTTTGTTCAAGTCAACTGTATCATATAGCTGACTTCTAAGCATATACTATATACCGTAGAGCATATTGTGTGTAGCTGACTTTTATACATATACATTTTCATTACTGAATATGTCCTGTAAATGAATAATATCTTTAGTTGGTCAATCCAATCTGCTCATCCTCAACGGGCGCGGCGTAGCGCGCCAATCTTCCTAGTAGTACCTTTATCGAAGGACGGCTACACTACACGGCGAGGTCGACGAGCGCTGATCTCTGCCTGCGGCTAAAGAATGCTCGAGCTCTTGTGCTTTTCCTCACCACACCACTCTCGCTGCAGCAAACCACTTCTGGACTTGATTTCCTCTTCTGGACGCTTCGCCGCAGGTGAGTTGATGCCACGTACCGCCGTCGCGGCGCAGGGCGAGGCCGGTGGACTTGGACAGCGCGCGCACCACTTGCCGTGCCGTCATCGAACATGGCTGCGGCTGCGACGCGACGCCGGCTTCGGCCCCAGATCGAGCCGGCGCTCCCGCTTTCCACCGCCGCTGCCGTTCCCGGTGAAGTGGAATCAAGAACAAGAAACCCCCACTATCAGAAAATGACGCATTCGTCTTTGACTGTTAGTATCGGTCATATTTTAGTCCAATACTAAAGTTGTCTTGACGCCACTTTAGTACCGAGTCTATTTTAGTACCGGGCCACGCCACCAGTCGGTACTAAATTTCGCATTACCGACCGATACTAAAATGCGCTATTTAGTACCGGCCGGTGGCTTGGTCCGGTACTAAATGGTCTTCTAGGGGTTACTTCAAAAGCAATGCATCTCCCACCCAGTCACAAGTGATGTATAGGTGAGATGGTACAGAAGCAACGTGCGAGCCCGGAGTTCATGGGTTTGAATCCTCGCGATTGCACACGCACATTTACGCGTGAAAATTTCGTGTGACTTGTACTAAACGGGCCGTCAATTTTTTATCGGTCCGTGTTACCGACCGGTACTAAATGGGTCGTTTAGTACCAGACATTTTTGCCGGTACTAAATGACGTCTCATTTAGTACCGTGCAACCGGTACCGGTCGGACGCCCGGTACTAAATAGGGGTTCTCGACCGGTACTGATACCTTTTTTTTTTGTTGTGCCCGAGAAACCCGACTGCACTTACTAAGCCTTGTTTGGTTCGCAGTAGGGTTCCTAGTGCACACAAGCCGAGAAAGAAATCTCACATGTATGGAGTAATAAATGAAGTTTATTTGTAAAACTTTTTAAGGAATGAGTATAACTTTTCTCGACGAATCTGATGACGATAATTAATCGATAATTGGCTACAGTAACTATCTTCTAATCACGCGGTCAAATATCTTATTAGATTCTTCAAGGTTCCTAGCGTAAGGTTCTGGAGTTGGTTTTGTAAACTGTTTTTGTTTGACGCCATAATTAAAGGTCAAAGTTTTCTAATACTCCCTAATGCGGGAACCAAACAGAGCCTGAATCCTAGTGCGGATGGTTGCGTTCAGCCATTCACTTCCATCTGTGCCCAAATCAAGCAATCTTAAAGCTACCAAACTGTGAACTTTGTCACGCGGTGCAAGACACCGGACCTGATCGAGCCAATTAATGGGAGATGGGCAAACTGAAGGCCGGAAACAAGTGCACACCTGTCGAGATCAGACAAGAATAAGCAACTTATCTACCAAAAAAGATATCGACTAAACAAACAAAGGTGCATAGCTAGGAGTCAAAGAAGTAAAGCGACCTCACTCCTAATGAAGAGTTGAAAAAAAAAGAACAAAACGTGGCTTCAATCTCTCGTTGCTGGGGATGCCAAGGGGCATCCCCCCCCGCCCCCCCGCCCCCCACACACACTGTATTAGCTCAAGTTTTTAAGTTGCTCTTATTATTAACTCACTTCAACCCACAATGAAAGTTCACAATATCATTTGGTAGCTCTGAAGTACACAATCCGTCCTGATTTCTAACCCTAGAAGTTCTCTCCGTTCTTTGTATATTGTTGCTAGCTAGTCACATCTAAAAAATGTGGCCAGAGGGGGTGAAACGGCCCCACCAGTGTCTTTTTTTTAAAACTCCCTCACCAGTGTCTCAGAGGAGGGTGCTAGTTAGACTCGCGTCTCACGAATGACATCGCACAAATATACGACAAGCTGCCGATGGCAAGCAGGTAGGCGGCTACAGCCGAGATGTGTTAGAAATCTAGGCAATTTTCGGTATATTTTAATTCCAAAATTAGATGTATAAACTAGCAATATTTCTATGACTTTAAGGAGTAAAAGTAAACATGTGAACATGTTTATACTTATCACACATATAAGCATAAACAATATAAATAACCAAAGTTTTAGGGAGTACCCTAAAGCGGGGCCGTTGCCGGAGGCATTGGCTGCGCTGTTACCAACTGGAGTAGACATCTACTCGGTTGGCCTCAGTCGAAGTAGTCGAACTAAATCGGTGCAGGAAGATGTTCGCAGTGCAGTCCCACGAACGGTCACCAAGATGTAGTCGACGTAGTCGTTCGGCCACCAGAATGTAGTCGACGTAGTTGTTCGGCTCGTCCACCAGGAAGTAGTCGTACAATCGGGCAAAGCCTTAGTATTTTTGAGCAGTCACGCTAAAGCGTTACCCAAAAACCTGATTGCCCGCCTATCCCGTGCAGGATCTCAAGGCGAGCAAGGTTTCGGAGGCCTGCTCACGCTAATTCTGTGCGCGCAGAGATTAGCGTTGGGGAACTCAGTTGTTGCAACTGGAGAGGGAGAAGAGAGGAGCCGAGTTGCCTCAGTGCTCTGGTGCAGGATGGATGAGGGGCATGGCACTCCTTATATAGTGACTCAGGTGCTCAGGTTCGTTGAACCTGGACACCATCAGAGTCATTTAGGTGATGCGCTTATGGCCATTAATTACAGATTTAATTGCACGTTTAATCGCACGATTAATTGCTGTCAACGGCAAAATAGCCATCACACCGCGCCGCGCCACGGCCACGGCCACGGCCACGGCCACGGGCCCGGGCCCGGCCCGGCCCGGCCCGGCCCGGCCCGGCCCGGCCCGGCGAGGCGAGCGAGCGCGCGCGCGTGTGGTTCACCGTCCTCCTCTTACCGGCTTCACAAGTGGTGTACAAGAAGTCCACCTTTTAAGTCGGTTGAGATCCTCCTCAATTCCCGGTACGGAATTAAACATTGATTCCCTAGCATTAATAGTGGGCTTTAAATTCTTTTATTGCTTTAGAATAAATGGGCCAAGCCCATTACTCCAACAAGATGGACGACAACAGCAGATCCAACTGCTCCACTAATGCGATCACATTAGCCATCACAACCATAGCCTCTATCTATACTTCTCCAATTTAAACCTATATAAATATATTATTTTTGATAATATGCTTTGCAAATATTGTTGATTTTGTATCACACAATAGAATTTTTTTTACAATTAGGCCTAATCTTTGTAGGAAACTAAGGCAATACTAAAATGAAAAAGATATATTGACTCTTGCTTCTCATTTTCTCTGTGAATTTCAATTGAATGATTAAATAATATATACCGTGATTAGCTAGTATGTATTAGCGCTGTCAATTAAAATTAGTGCAAATTCTTATACTATAAATATTATTGGGGTTTGTTCAGCTCCCTTTAAATTTCTTTCCATTTCCGCTGTTGCGCTCTGCTACTCCCGGTTAAAGTCACAAGGTTTACTTCTTGTTTTCACATTACACGGTGAAAATTTCACTCTCCGACCGATACAAGATAAACGGTGAGAGTTAATTCTAACTCTTCGCTATAGTCATAACCTGCCAATGCTTCGAGTACGTGCTGTTCAGAATTTAACACTTGGGGCTATCAGGAGTTCAGGACATGACAAGCCAAGGTCTGTGTGGCTGTGTTAAAAGCCTTTGGGCTTGGCCCATGTAAGTAGAGGACAGATAAAGAGGCAGAGCGAGGGGAAAAGGCGTCAATTATGAACTGTAATCTCCGAACATTTGCTCATCTTCCTCATACTCATGCGGCTACTATGAGATTTCTCTGAACTATACATCAAATTCATCTGACTATCCGCCCATAATCTATACTATAAAAATAAGAAATAATTAAAAATAATTCTCATATATATTTGATAATAAGAAATAATTAAAAATAATTCTCATATATATTTGATTCAGTGTACCTCGCGCTGGACTTATCTGTCAGAATTGAGAGAGGTGGGAAAAAATTAGATCCATAGAAATCATGAGTTAAAGAATGTTTCTGTCAAAAATAAATTGTTTTTCACACCTATCCTACCCGCCCGCCCGCCCGCCCGCCCTCGGACTCTCTCCCTGTTCGCGATCATGGAAGAGCTCGGACTCTCATCGTTTCGTGTCGTGCCGCTCACGGCTCACCTCCTCGCGCACTGCATCTCCTCACCGTGAGCTGCATCTATTCTCTCGGCATCCGCGCGTCCTGCTCCCATGTAGGCAACAGCGACGCTGTCCTCAAGCATGGAATCCGTTTGACTCTGCCAGCGGCGGCCGGACGCGCTTCCGAGCCTCGTCTGGCTGCCCCCTCCCGTGCCTCTGCCTCTTCCTGCTGCCCATCTGTGCCTCCTTGCATCAATCTCTGCAATCCCACAACGCCTAACACTGCAATCCGATGCTGGGAGCGCCCTGCTCACTTGAGGACCTCCTGCGCACGACACGGCAGCAGACAGAAGGTAGGGGGCGACTGCGACTGGCAGCGGTGGTGGGCGGCTCGCCCTTGGAAGGGCTCAAACGGATTGCTGATGGTGTGGTGAGGCTGTGTGCGCGAGGAATCGAACAGGGATTAAGCGAGGACGACGAATTTTGGTGCCAAGATGAACTTGGCACATGGGGATGAAGAAAGTGAACGGATTGATCGAGGGGGTTCTTATTCAAATTCTTACCGCCATTCCTGAGCCAACTTGAGGCTGCTTACTTGGATGTGGACGAGCTGCGAAATCGACGCGTGGAGTACCTTCAATTTGCTCGAGAATTCACCGAGATGCTAAGGAAGAAGAAAAGGACCCCATGTACTGTCGTGTTCTGAATGTACTGAATCTGTTAAAAATGAAACCGAAACTTGCAGCCCTCGATTCTCCAAATTTTATTACCAAACAATGAAATCTCTCATAAGAAAAGTTGTAGCTCTGACAAATGTCTACATTTTTTGTTTCAGGCACACCTTCAAGTTCTACCTCTAATTTGATCAAACATTGCTCTGAACATGTCAGATTAATATGAAATTGAGAGTTTTAAACCTGCAATGTTTGGGTCCAAAGATAAACCTTGTGCTAACCTCCGAAGTATAGAGTTAATAACGTTTAAATTTCTATTTTTATATCTTTAAACCTCAAACGCTTAATTGTTTTTAGCTCTGTTCTTGTTGCAATAGGTATGTTTCGACCTAAGCTACGAGATAGCGGAGACATCTACTACGGAACATGTTTTTAAGATTTAATTTAATATTAATTGAAATACATAATTTAATGTATTTTCTAATAAAACTAACTAGATTTTTAAATTACATGTGTGTTGCATGTGCATCTACGCTAGTTGCAGTAAAATATCCATCACAATGTCAATCGTAATCCCCCAATAATAAAAACATAGTCGATTGTAAATTTTAGAACTTACAGTCGATTCAGCAGCCTCCTCTTTCCCCTCTCCCTTTCTAATTCCCCCATCTGGCCGCCCCTTCCCCTTTTCCCTTTCCTCTGCATAGATCCAGGCGCGGGGGGAGGGGCCTCGACCGGCGCCCCTCGAGCTGTGCTATGGGTGGGTGGGGGGCGGCCAGCGCCGGCGCGCCCAGCAGTGGGAGGTGATGGGAGGCTGGCGGGGAACGCGACGTGATGGGGAGGCGCGGCGCCGGTGGGGAGGCGCGGAGGGCCGTTGGTGGGGAGGCGCCGCGGCAAGCCGGCGGCGGCGAGCTCCCGGTAGTGTTTTTTCTTTCTTTTTATTTTTTTATTCAAATATTTTTAACAATTTTTTCACCCGATCTTTTTATTTTGGATGCACAAATTTTTCTCTTCAAAAATTTTCAATTTATTTCATAAAAATTTATCTTTCAAATTTTTCTCGTCAATTTTTTTTTCTATCTCTCCAAATCTTTTCTTGAATTTTTTTTGTCTCTCCAAATTTTTCTTGAAAATTTTTGCTGTCTCTCCAAATTTTTCCTTGAAAATGTTTTTGATTTTTTTATAAAAAATGGACAAAAAAATATGAAAAATAGGATCGAAAGATCGACCACAGGGAACCCTACTACGGTCGACCGTAACCCAAACAAAATCAGGACACTACTTGTTAGCTCTTAGCACACGTACATAATTATATCATATAACGAGATGTTCTATTAATGCCCTCTCCAAAACAAATGCTAGGAGAGACTAGAGAGCAACACCAAACAATCTCAACTATCCACCATAGTGCAACGTAACTCTGATCACCATATCCATAACTACTGGCAGTTTTAGTCGATAATTTATTCTGATCACTACAGTACCTCGCTATTCTTCTCATAACAGACGATTTCGCGATCCGATCATAAGGCCGTCGGCGCCACCTCTCGCCCTGCCCCGCTCCCATCAGCAGCATTTCCCGGCAAGGCAGCACGCCACAGAGCGCGCCCCTCACCCGGCAAGGCGGTCGTCGGCGTCTTTGGCCGCTCGGCGCTCGCGCAGCTCGGCTCCCGCTCCGGGCTCCAGCCTGGCGGTCGTCGGCGTCCCTCGCCGCTCGGCGCTCACGCTGCCGGTCCTCTCGCGCCATGCCTTGGCGATGCCGTCAGCGACGGCATCAGCCACCGTGCGGCGAAACCATCGAAGCACGGCGGGGAGAATAATCCAACAGATCAAACAAGCGATCAGAACTCCCAGCCCAAATATCCTCCACTCCTTCGTCGACGACGGCAGCGGAAGGAGCGGGTCGGCTGCCGGTGGTGCGGGCGGCACGCCATGGTACAGGTTTGGAGCTACTAATGCAGGTGGAGGTGGAGCTCGGCCATGTCGTGGAGGCGCTGCAATGTGGCGAGCGTATCGTGGCATGATGTGTGCACTCTGCACTCTGCAGGGAGCAAGGAGATGGAGAAGACGAAGCAGAGCAGCAGAACTGATCGATCAACTCTGCGCAAGTACTTGACGCTCCGGCTCGCTCAGCCAATACAAATACTACGGCGCACCGGACGTGTCTGACGCGTACATCATCAGTGGCCAGCGCGGTGACTTGTCGAGCGACTCCATCCCAAACAGGTACTCACCACATCTGGTTGCTTGCTTGGGTGCGAGACGTTCCGGTTATCAACCTGGCACTCAAACACCGGAATCCTCGTCAGGCAGAGCACAAAATTGGGAGTGTCTACCTATCACGCGGATGATTTTGTTCTCAGCTATCAATCGAATTGTGGGAGGTGCAGATGACCATGGCCCAACTGTTGTAGATCCACCAAAACTGGGAAGTAGACGTCTGGACGAGCAGCGCACCTGCGCACCGACCTGATGAAAAGGAGAGGAAGGCTGACAAAAAGTGGGAGGTGCAGATGACCATGGCCCAAATGTTGTGCGTAGCAGTGGTGGATGACGCAGACAATGAGAAACACAAACAGCAATAGTATATGGAAGAAGAGGAGTGCAAGAAGGAGACGCAAGGGTCCGGTGCTCTACTTACCAGATATCATGGCCGGCGCTAGCTAAGAGTAGCGAGCGGCGACACAAAGCCGGCAGTTGGGGAATCAGGAAGGCGAAGCCCAGGTCAGAATACGGCAAGTGACACTGAATGGAAGAGACGATGTAGCGTGCTGGCAAGGAAATGGGCTGACAAGTAAAGTAACGGACAATGACCCATATCTGCGTCCCTCGCTTCAGACCATACGGCCAACCAGCACAAATCAAAAACAATCCTAACTGTACAAAAACAAGTGAAATCTATCGTAAAAATCACCCGGGTCACTTGATCGCGCCGGAGCAGACCAAACACCACTTCGTCCACCTGGGCTGCTTCTTCATTACGGTCCAATTAACTGTTGTGTCATATGGCCCAATTGCAATTCGCTCCAGCAGTAAGTCAACATTCGAAAAAAAAAAAGTAGTACATGGCCCGGTCCAAAGTAGGCGTGCAGCGTGCTCCTTTCTGGTGATGAGCTCAGCTCCATGCCTCAATCGTTTGTACCACGTGTCAACAAACCACAACATATTGGACCTGAACTACCAGGCAGCGGTATAATAATGGTCATCGACCACTGCTTCATGCGCATAGCCAGGACAATTTAAATTGTAGCAACATGTCTTTTGGTAACCATCACGCTAGAATTTAAATATAAGAAAGTTAGCCTTAATAACAAAAGGGAACAAGGTTAACAAAATAGGGAAGGTGTCTTACCGTCCAATAGACATAAAAATGAGTCTTAGATTCTTAGAATCACCATATAAGGGCTAAGGCTGGATAAACCTATAGAAGACAGATAGTATGTGCATGATAAACATAGTTGAAAGCTTAGTCTTGCTTTTCGCAATAATACGTGCTGATGTGGATGAAAGGGTTTCTTTTCATGAGCCATAAAGTAACTTAGGTGTACAGTCTCAAAGAACAATAAAATAAATTAGCATCAACGACACTTACATGCCATCCGACACTTATTGCATTGTATCGCAGTCGGAATTGGGCGACTACCAAACTACTTGATTGCTCGTGTCTCGCGGGTTGGAGGAATGGTCTAGCACACAATGACTCGAGGGATTTAAACTGGTTCGGGCTGAAATTGCCCTACGTCCGGTATGAGAGGGTGGTGCTCTCTCTGTATAGCTCGAGCCCAGGTGCTCAAAGCTGTCGGGGAGCTTACAAGCCTTCGAGTAGTGAAGAAATGTTTTTTTTGTTTTTCATCTACGTGTGTTGGATCCCCTTTTTATACTTCAAGTGGGACCCTCTATTTACACAATTCTATTGCTAGCGTGTGTTGCTTGCCCGCTGTGGTTGACTTCTTGCTTGTGTCAGTCGAGGGGCCCCGCTCCGTCGGTCGGGAGCGGTGGCAGTCGTCCTGTGCAGTTTTGTTGGGCAAAGGGTCTTCGTCCTCTCGTCCTATCCTTAGTCGGTCGGGGTCGTCTTCGTGCTTCGGTCGGGGCTCGGCGGTCATCCTGTCGCTTGTCCGTCCGTATGCATTCCGCACGTCCTCCCCTGAGCAAGCTCTGACCGGGGAGTGGCATGCTCGCTAACAGGCTCAGCTTGTCAGGGGGCCTCACCCGGTCGCAGTCGTCTGTCCCTGACGGAGTAGCGCCAGGGGGGTCATGATGACGGCGTGCGAGGCGGAAGAGTTGACGCCCTCTCTCCCGTTTTCTGTCGCGGGTACGGGTAGGTGGCACAATACGCATTGTGACCCCATCAGGAGGCTCTGTTCCGGTGCACGATCACGCTCCTCGGGAGTGGGCGGTGCGTACAGTGGCATGGAGTAGGCGTGGCCGCCACGTCCTCGCCCCGGATCGTCTCTTTGGTGAGCAAGGCCCGGGCGGCGCGGTACGGACTGCCGCTGTTTGTCTCTGCTGTCGATAAGTTGCCGTGTGTCCATCTTTCAGTTTGATCGCTCGGGCACCGGCCGTTCTGTGCAGATGCTACAGTTTGCCTGGGCCCTTATTGGGCCGGATGTTGGGCCCTGGAGAGGAGGAGTAGTGGCTTTGTTGGGGGGACCCCGAGTCCTTACCTCCATCACATTGTTATTCGATCTTCCATTTCCTTGGTTGTAAAGTTGAATAAATATTCCACTCTGTTCATCTTTGTCTGTTAGAACACTATACGTATCACTTGTTGTTTGAATTCTATAGTAAGGTCTTGTTTAGTTGCAGGTGTAAAATTTTTGAAATAGAATCTTTTCGCATTTGAAGTATTAAATATAGACTAATCACAAAACTAATTACAGAACTCGTCTGTAAACTACGAGACGAATCTAATGAGCCTAATTAATTTGTCATTAGAGTATAGTTACTGTAGCCATTACTGTAGCAATTAGTGTCTAATCATTGTCTAGTTAGACTCATTAGATTCATCTTGTAATTTACAAACAAACTATGTAATTAGTTTTATATTTCGTTTAGATTTAATACTTCATGCATGTAAGATTTCCGTTTGATGTGATAGATTTGGAATTTTGAATTTTGCAATTAAACAAGGCCTAACTTTGTGTGTTCATTACATGCGCTGCAAACTCAACAAAAATATAATAAAAGTTGTGTCAGAGACTATATTTAATATCACTTCGACTTTAGCTTCTAACATCTCCATCTTTTAGTTTTACGGTCGTCATCTCATTTACAACTCTTACTACTAAGAAAACAAACCAAGTCATATGTATTTAAAAAACTTATATAATCGAATATTGTCCCAGCCTCAAATTGTGTTCCATTTTTATCATTGGATCGTAGCATTGTGCGTGATTCGTTCATGATCGTATGGAAAAATAGATCCATACAGTGCATAGTCGATTGGTCAACATCATCTCCTGGAGAAGCACCACAAAGCTCGCCCTACAATCAAGCCGATGGATAATATGGAAATAATTTATCTCTTCACTAATCTCCATGATAATGAGTTTAATTTGAAATTTCAAATTAGATTAAGGCTATGATATACTTAAATCTGTTATAATTCCTATTTTCTAGTATGTAGTTCAAGATCTCAAATTATATTTTTTTGGAAAAGAGAATCTTTATTAATCTTAGACAATTACATCAAGATGGTACAATTATATAAGATCCATCCCGGCCTCTGCATAACTAAGATGCACACAGCCTATGAAAAAGGAACAAAAAAAGAGAACACCATGACCTAAAGATCATGCCGCAGTAAACTACCACAAGCGACTTCACCTTCATCCGCTTCGCAAACCAAAGCAGCTCTTGGACTATGAAGTAGGCTCCCGAGACAACACCTCCAACGAGGAAATGGCACGCGCACATACCGACATTGCAGTGACCCAACCAATTAAGGCCAGATCAAAGGTTTTCACCTGAGGGAGTAATTCATCTTAATCCAAACAATGTCTTCAACAAGGTCACTGCCAGGTTCAACCAATTAAGGTCAGACCTAGGAATTTCTTCCCGGAACCGGTGAATTAGTAACAAGTACCACCACGACAAAGTCACACCGTGTTGCTTCCCCATTCTTACCAAGCCAATGCTTCCATATAGACCAGACCTGACCCACTTTAAACGGCCACGACCTCCAAATCCGGCAGACCATCTGAATTCGTAACCTGAGATACCATGCTGCAAAGTAGCCACTGGGTACCCGTGCATAATCCACCGGAACAAAGTGCAGATGAAATCCGTCTTCGAGTAAGAGAATCCACGAATAAAGCCAAGGTGACTCATGTCTCTTGGTCTATGTGAAAAACAAAGGCGAAATTGAAGATGTCATCACCAGAAGTAGTTGCAAAGTCCGGAGCTAGCCCTTCCAACACCAAAGCCGAAGGCGCATCTACCGGAGAGGAGTCACCACTGGAGGCCAAGCCGACGTTAGATCTGCATCCGAGAGCCCCGAAGCCACCCATCGTGAACCACACGGAACTGCCAAAGCGGCCGGGCGCTGAGAAGAACGAGACCTCTATGCTGCGTCGGAAACGCCGGTGAGATCACCCAAGAGGTCACCTCCAACTCCGTGAAGCCAGCGCCACCACGCCTCAATGCCTTCCATGCAAGCCCCCTACCGAGGGCACCGTCCCCTGCCCTGGGGCTGCCAGATCCGGATGCAAACCCGGCGCTGCCCGAGCCACCGCACCGACGGCAGCCGGCTGTGGCTGCAGCGAAGACCCGCTCCGACGGGATCCCACGAAGATGGGGCCGCAGAGCCGGCGGTGCCAGATCCAGATCCAGCCGCGCTGCAAACCCGCTGGAGTCGCATGCCCGCCGCGGGACTCCCATACGGGAAGACCCCGAGGGGCCCGACCACTGTAGCCCGTGGTCGCCGCCGCCGCCGCCGTCCTCGGTCGCGCGCGAGCGGCCCAGCGACGCGGCGGCGCCGCCTTGCCCGCCACGGGTGCCGAACGAGGGATCTCCGACTCCGTGGCCACTGGATCCGGCAGACCCACCTAAAGCCGGCAGCCATCGCGGGCCACTTGCGAGACCTCCCAGATCTTCGCGAGCCACGCCCATACGCGAGGAAAGAACCCCGCCGCCGCCATCCTAGGAGGGACGCGGACTTCCGGACCCCTGCTCAGGCAGCGGCGAGGTGTGGACGAGGTTGGGGAGGGGTGGCTGCGGTGTTGGCCTGGGTGCCGCCCGTGTCGCCCCTGGGAGGAGATCTCAAATTATATAACCAAGAATGAATACTTCTAACAAAAAAAATTATATACAGTCCTAGATCTTTTTACATAACATTTGAGGGGGGGGGGGTGATTTATGGACTCACCTGATTTGAAGCATAACCACAACACGCTAGTGTGTTGTGAGCAAAAACTAGAATGACTGAAACCACTAGGCAGAGAGAAAATGTTCCCATGTTGATGATTATGGAGCAGCAAACAACCCGAATGCTAACCTATATAGTTAAGCAAACTATATCCAAAGGTATTAAGTGTCATCCAAATGCTAACCTATATAGTTAAGCAACCATGCCATCTTTAGATGTAGTTGGCTGCATCAATTTCAATTACCTACAAATATCCAAAAGTATTAAGTGTCATCCAAAGATATAGAACCTGCTCGGCTGCATGCTGCAGGCTGCAGCTACGGTTGTTGCAGCCGCTTCCTCCAGCTGCAACCAGCCAAGTTGTTGGGCTGTGTCTGCGGCCACCGCAGCCAAGCACACCTATAGCATATATTTATATCAAATCACACCTAAAAGATTTGATTTTATGATATACTTAATATCGTGGTCACCATCAAAGCAGCTACCGTAAACATATTGAATTTGCACGATACTTCTCCCATTCCAAAAGATGTTTAGTTTTATTCTAATAAATTAAACTCCCATAGCTTCTCAAGGATGGGGGCGAGGTGAGCTCGAAACGCGAGAATTTGCCTAGCTTTTGCCATTTGCTCGCAGCATGCCCCGACGTCCAGAGCCGCGCGGGTGAAATCTCACTCGGAACGCCACCGTGCACTGATGCAATCCGTTTGGAACTGTGGACGCAGATGAATCGCGTACGTCTGCAAGTTCCTCGTGTGCTCGCTCTACATCGCCGGAGGGTACGGTGATCCATGCGACGGCGGCACTGACGCCTGCGCCGTGCCCGAGGACCGCCGTTCTCGTCCGTCACCGCGCGGCAAGACGCCGGCGAACGTTAGCCAGCAGTGAGACGCTGTTGGAGCCGGTGGACGTCGTTTTCCCCCGCTCCGGTAATACTTACGGTGGTGGGCGCCGCCGCTGAGTAGCAGGAGGACTTGCTTTACCTCCCAGCCGCCGTACCAGCACACCGTCGAATGGCCAACACGGAAGGATCGGGGGAAAGAGCCGTCCCCGCGCCTCCTGGCCAAGAGCTTCCATTCCCAATCCGACGCTCCTTTTTTCGGCAGATTGCGGGGGTCGTGCTTCGGGGGGATAATTCCTGACGCGATTGATCTGCCGCCGGAAAAGCAGATCGACGACGGTGCCCGCGACGGGACCCGGCCGGGAGCCGGGAGGTAGTCGAGTCCGGGAGTGAAAGTTTCTGGGGGCGCGATCGATCCATCCGCCGGCGACGAGACAGCACCGAGGGCCGATCCGCAGCCACACAAGCTGCGGCCTGCGCGCTGCGCCACAAGCTCGTTGAGCTCGTCGCCTCTGGTCATCCTAGTGGAGGGGACCCGCTACTGCTACTCTGCTAGTGCTTCGAATCGAGCCTCGAGCCTATCTCGATTCCGAGCACAAAGCAGCTGGGGGCCTAGCTCTGTCTCGCTCCCAATTGTGCAGCGGATTAGAATATTCTGGAGAGGACGGACGCGACCTGCTTCCGCGTGATGATCCTTAAAACACAGTAGCTGCAGATTGCGAGACGGGAATGGATTCCTCGATCAAGCATTCTAGCACGCCCATAGCTCCTTTTTCGCTTCTTCTGTTTTTCCCAAGCCGATCGATCGGTTGGCGTGGCGACACCATCGTGTTTAGTTCGCTGCTACGTACCAACCGTCGTGTTCAGAGCACCACCCAAATGACACGTTCTTGCACTTTTCCAGTTTTTCTTGCCACGGGCACAGTACAGCACGAGGCCGATCTCCATCATAGGAGTAAATTAAAAAAAAAAAAGCTCACGCAACACAAACTGGGTACTTTATGCCAACTGCACTTGCTGAGGTGCGAGGGCTGTGATCGCGTGGCGGCTTCTGAATTGCTGTCACGGATTCTGACACGCAAGAGGTATCGCGCGTTCTGTAGGGGTAGGGCACGGCCAACGGAACGTGCACACATCCAACGTGGCCCACGTAACGGCGCCCTTGGCCCGGTGCACGCGGGATATTATTTTTTTTCACTTTATATTACCAGGGAAAGGGAAAGGAGCAGTAAGATACAAAACGCCCCGGCCCCACCAAGAAATATCTCGCCGGTGACTTGGAATACCACAGCATGCATGACGCAGCAGCTGTGCAGAGCTTACACGCGACAAAAAGGCGACGGTAACAACACAGCAGCATGCCAGCACTAGTACATAGGAAAGCTTAGTGTGTGTCACCGGGGGATCTGCATCCTTGTTAAACTAGAATTTTGTGATCAGCTGATCCTTTTTGGAGATTCTCTTGAGATTAATTATCCCTGATGCATGCAGGCATGCACGCTTACTCCACACAAAGTGTTCAATTACTTGAGCTGAAAACTTGGATACTTGATGAGTGAGGGAAAAAAAAAAAGAAAAGAATACCACACACAAACCGCGGATAACGACAAGAGCTAAGGAACCTCGTCCCCACCGTACTGGACTGAAAAAAATTGATCACAATTGCTGACACCATCTTATAATACAACGTATAGTAAGTGGTACCTGCTGCTGGACACGAGGAGGCAGACTAACGAACGAACTAATAAGGAGCAAGCTGATAAGCCCAAGGTCACTGTTCCAGCTTTCAACAGCACCACCAAAGCCACACCTTCAAAAAGGAACAGTGCCATCACAAAAAAATGACATTACCATCAGTAGTTGGTGACTTGGTGTCCATGTCCATGCACGGCTTTTCAACCTCGCAATCTGAGGTGAACTGATGCAGGGGCTCCGGATTAATTAGTTAAACGGGACACGCACACAACATCTAACCTGACCGCGTGACCAGATAAACTATGCAAATCACGACAAGCGGTTGCTGATCCTGCCGCTCCCCTTTTAATCGCTTTGCAACCTTTACTGCGCACTTGTTTAATCTGGAAGTTAGGAAAGCTGGAGTTCGTGCTGCCCTGACGACGGCGCTTTTGTTGGGGGGTTCAGATGAGCACGCACTACGGCTGGCCATTGGCGCTTTGCGATCGGACCGCGACAGCCTGAGCTAACGAAGAGCAGTTGAGTGAGGCGAGAGATAAGGCTGCGCTGGGCTGGGCTGGGCTTGGCTGTCTCCGGAAAAGCATCATGTTGCTACCTGAAGGCTGAAGCGGCTGATGGCACCGCCTGTCCTGTCACAGGCGTATTGGTAGGTAAGCAAAGGTTAGCTTTTCTTTTCCCTTAGTGCGCCTCCTAGGGTTTAAGGATAGATTAGACTGACTTTGCGGTAGATCCGCGGAGTGTCGCGAGCTGATACGATGATGCAATGCCCGCGCACTAGGCAGAGTAACCTTCGGAAACGAACTGCTACGGAACTGACAGGAGCATAGGACACCGCACAGTGCGGCTTGCGGCCGACTTTGGCCTGTTCTGAATCCTGATATTTTTGTAACTTTTTTTTAACATTTACAAAAGGTACCTGATTGGCACAACAGATTTTTTGAAAATTTTTTTTGCAGGTTCGGAGAAAACAGTTTTTTCATAAAAAAAGATTGCAGGTTCGGAGAATTTTTCACTGGATAGTGGCGCTCCCGCTCCCCCATTCATGAACTTCCAAAATGCTTACTTGAGCCTCTACACAACACTACGCACATCAGCAAATGTTTACGTGTAGGGCATGCAAATGCAAGCCACCACGGCGACAGAAGGGTGCAAAAAGATGCCTCTAAGGATATACACCGTTTCTTTTTAGTTCAAAGGTTTTTACTAGTTTTTCAGAGTGAGAGCTTATTTTGGACAATTATTACAAACTTTTGAACTTTTGAGGGGCGTTGGATACTAACAAAATACCCATTTGCACATCTAGGCGGCAGACCGGCAGTACAGCCGAGGGGAGGCCGATACGCCGGAGCCCGGCCGGGGCGCCAGCCAAAGCAAACCAAAACACGCGCGGGTTTGCATCGCCGCACGCGCGTGGCTAGCGCCTAGCGCGGACAAGCCGAGCGACCGCCAGGTGCACGCGCGGCAGGCCTAACGGACACAGATATTTCTCATGTGAGGCGCGGGGGTGCCCCCACCATAAAGTGACCCGGTGCCGACCGGCCCTCCGCCCCAATCGCCGCCGGGCGGGCCCTGCTCCGCGATCCTCCCCGGTCCCCGCCTATAAAATCTCCCTCCCTCGGCCACTTCCGGCGAGGAGCTTTCCACTTCACGGCCGGTCCTACCTGCAGCAGCCAGCAGCCGGCCCGGTTCGTCGCGAGCGACGCGAGACCACCGATCAAAAAGCCCGGCTCGATCACAGTGATCACAAGCATCAAACTTTTCCTGACCAAGGCGGATAGATACGGAGCGGGTGCTTAAAGCAAAGCGAGACTGCGAGAGCGCTCTCCGCTGGTGGTGACCGCCTATCGTGGTGGCTGCAGCAGCATCACCTGTACCGCCGGCGCGTGATTGCACCACGAGCCGTGTTGGTGGTGGAGACGGAAGGTGAAGAGGGAGGAGGACGGGGGTGGACCGGTGGTGGTCTCTTGAGAACCAGCGGCAGCGGCGGCGTCCATGGGCGTGCACGGGCGGTCGATGGGCTGGTACCTGGGCCCGCCGGAGTCGCCGGCGCCGGCCGGGAGCGCCGTCGCGGGGGCGCAGCACGCGCTGAGCAGCAGCCCGGCGGGCGGCGACGCCAGCTTCGACACCAACATGGTCATCATCCTCGCCGCGCTGCTCTTCGCGCTCCTCTTCGCGCTCGGGCTCAACCAGCTGGCGCGGTGCCTCATCCGCTGGGCGCGACGCGCGTCGGAGGGGGAGGGCGGCGCCGGCGCCAGGGGCGGAGGGCTCAAGAGGCGCGCGCTCCGGAGCATCCCCGTGGAGGTCTACGGCGCGTGCGGCGCCGACGGGGCCGCGGCCGTCGCCGCCGACGTCTGCGCCATCTGCCTCGGCGAGTTCGCGGACGGCGAGAAGGTGCGCGTCCTGCCGCGCTGCGCCCACGGCTTCCACGTCCGCTGCGTCGACACCTGGCTCCTCTCGCACGACTCCTGCCCCACCTGCCGCGGCACCGTGCTCGAAGCCGCCGCGCCCGGCAAGGCCACGACCGCCGCCTCCGCCCCCGCCCCCGCCGGGGGCAGCCGGCAGCAGCAGGGCAGCGAGGCTGCTGCTATCGCGGTGGTCATCGGATGACGTGGACAGGAGATGGGGCCCACGAGCCGATTGTTGGCGGGGCCACAGGTATGCGAGCTTTGTTCCGTGGCCGTGAGATATTTTGCGATCAGAAACCGACGGGTGGGCCCTGTACCAGTTGTTTATACTACTCCTAGTTTCCTAGGTCGCACACGAGTCAAGACTGCATGTCGTTCCATCATCCGATCGGCTTGTTGTCCTCTGCTCTGCTTCTGTGCAGTAGTTGTGCTTGGCTTCTGGCGGTTGCCCCTGTTTGTACATAGAGAGAGAAAATTTCTTGTATGCCGTGTAAAATGAGAGCTATCTATCGTCAAGAAATTTTGAGCTCCCGTCCATGCCATTGCCAAACAGTGTCTCTGCAACGGCGATTCTGAGTTCTGACCGTGTATGGACTGAGTGACTGACGAACTGAACCCACCCCTCCACCCTCCTCTGCACCAGTGCATAATCGATCTCGGCTCCTTCGTGCAAGCTGCGAGGTTTTCCCACGGCGGCGGTGGGCAACAGCCTACAGGGCTCGCGTCCACCAGCATGGCAGCACGGCTCCTTCGCGACGGCGGACTCCTCGGTTCCACGCTTACCACGGCGCCGGTGGGAATGGCATACATCGCAGCGGGCTCGCGGAGGCGGCGGTGGGCACGGCGAGCTCCCGTGCGCCAGGGGCGGGTGCGATGTGTAGAGTACAGCAGAGTAGCATACCATGGAGCCACAAACGCCAACTGTCTTACCCGGTGACGATAGATTCAGTCAGAAATGTCCACAAGAGTATTTTAAATTCCCAACAAACACTCCTATGAAAATAAATCGTATGTATATGTGATGTCCATTTTTTTTGAAAGGTGGTGTCCATATTTTGTCTCTGCTGTCGTAAGGGCAAAACTGTCTTTCCAGGTGGCGGATATTCGAATTGTAAAGGGAACGAAGGTTTTTTTTTGCGAGGAAAAGATTTTTTCATTAAGCATGACTGGTCACATTACAATCTTGCAGCACAACATGTTCAATACAACTGGGAACACTTCCTAACCAAACAGCCGAGCTGCAAACACGTCTAGCATGTAGTGCCAATTCATGTGCTACTCTATTTTGCTCTCTAGTTACCTTGACACGACAAACATTTTCCAACATTGTCATAATCATTTTGACATCTTGTACCAAACTTGCATGAACTGAACGATCAATCCATTTGTTACCAAGAGCAGCTAGACAACTAGAGCAATCAGATTCCATAATCACCGGACGATTGCACCAATGATGGGCCAACAATAAGCCTTCCCTGCAAGCCAAGAGCTCTACTTCTTCCGCAGAGGAGCAGTGAAATAGGAACCTCCATGCAGAGACAAGGACATGTCCATTGTGATCTCGGATTATCACACCTGCAGAGGCTTGACTTGTCGTTTCAACATAACTTCCGTCCACATTAATTTTAATCCAACCTTCCTCTGGCGGTCGCCACAAGAGCTTGGCAGTTTGCTTCTCCTTAGGCACTACTGGCTTTTGATTCCCTGCAAAAATATTAAGGGGTTTGAGATAGTGTTGTTTGCAAAGCTCTTAAAGCATGAGTTGAGGCCTTGATGGAGAGGCATCCTCCTCCATGTGTTACAGAATCACGATCACTCCAATGACGCCAAAAGATTAAGATCATTGCAGAGCGCTCTTCCTTGGATAAACGATCTAGCAGAAGTAGAAACCAATCTGAGCCTGAGAGTTGGAATTGGGGAACATCTGGCACCAGCCAATCTGTTCGCATTGCTTCCAAAAGAGCTCATGAATGAGGGCAAGCAACAACTGCATGGTAAATCGTTTCAGGCTCCATACCACAAATGTGACATGTATCATCTTTCAGGATATTCCTAGCCTTCCTATTTACATTAGTTGGGAGAGCATTTCTTACCAGGCGCCATGCAAAGATTTTGACTTTGGGAGGAATATCTGCTTTCCATATATGCTGCCATAAGAACGAAGTTAACCGTTGGTGATGAAGAGAAATGAAGTTCTTAAGTGGCACATAAATGATAGCTAAGCTTGTTTAGCATATAGGAATTTTCTAGCTTTTATGGATTTCATTCACTCGACTAATAATTTTCGTGACTTCAGTCTGAATTTTATGCTACTCTGGGGAACGGGATTGCTCTAAAAAAAACACGACAGGATTTGGGCCTTTGGGGAGGTGATCCGACGGATCGGAATTGTCGGGGACCCGTGGGCCGAGCCGTTGGTGCGGTGACTGGTGGAGGCCTCTCGTGGGCCATGTTATATTTCGGCCTCTGTTTTCATTGTCTATCTCGTAAAGTTTTCGGTGAAAAGAGGGTCTCAGGCCCATGGGTCGGCCCAATTATCAAATTCGCCTATGAAAGGAAGATCCAGGAATCGATCGCCGGAGACGTTTCAGTCTGCATTTTTTTTAGATCAGTCAGCGGAAAACTGAAAACTGTTCAGCCAGCAGAAGAGAAGATTACTAGCTTTTAGCTCGCCTGTTTGGGTCTGCTGTAGTCATGCACGGACTAGTTTCGGCCCACTGAGTTTCAGTCACCTGTTCGGCTGGGCTAATCAGCCGGCTGGAGTTGGCTGTTCCGTACTGTTGCTATTTTTGTGAGGGGAGCGCCCAGTTACAGCTGGAGCTGGTGCTGGAGTGAAGTTGAAATGTAACCCGATCCATGATCAACCCAATCCCCATCGAGCCAAAACTTTTGAACGGTTAGCTATTTTTTTCAACGTTAGTTCCAGCTTGAGGTGCGCCGTTATTCGCGAGATTCGTTGGTCATCAGTCGCCCAGTCAATAGTCCAGTTCTCGGTTCTCCTGCGAAGAAGGGAAGACACCATACGGGCCTCATACTACCGCTACTATACTGGTCTTCCTATTAGACCAAACGACCAACCTCGCGTCCTCGCAGAACTATATCCCCATCGATTCATTCCATATGTGTGTATGCATATATATGATTTCTTCAGAAGAAACAAACCACCCGAGCTGTGCCGCTGACGATCGAGAAACAGAAACACAGAGGGAACGCGATGAGCCGGTGACTCGGGAGTCAGTCTTGTTAGGTAGTTCTATACTTGTATTTCTTTCTAATAAACAGCCCGCTTAGAGGGTCGCCGCACGTTCACACGACTGGCGCGTGCGTGCAAATCGTCTGGTAATCGCGACGCATCAACGGCAAAATAAGAAGGCAGTGACCTTAATTAATCGCCCACGTGACGCTTTGCAAGCGATCATCGTTGCGCTGTCCCTCCCCTCCGGCCGCCGGGCCAAACAGGCAAACGCAGGTATAGCGCAGAGAGGGCATCGTCCACAGAATAACTGGATAATGATGGAGTGATTGGGCCGGTTTCGTTTCAAACTTGGCGCCGCATCGGGTTAGTTCTAATAGTTGTGGCCAGTCAGCGGTTGAGCACGTCGCTGCCTGGTGACCCCGAGGACTAGGATTTGGACCTTTGCGCCACGGTTTTTTCCAACTCGTGTTTATCCTGCTCACCTTATCTTTTACTCGTAATTATTAGTATCACACGAACGCTGCGGGCGTTCAAACGTGGCGCGAGGATCGGACTCGGACCGGACCCGTCAGAGCCGCGCGCGCGCAATGATGATTCTGAACTTGGCTGGAACGGCGCAGGTCCACCAATCCAGTAGCATCCCTGGTCATCAGGAACCAAAAGAAGGCTGGCGACGAATTTCGCGACGTGCCAGAGCGTGGAGGAGAGGTTGCGAACTGGATTATTGCTACTGTTTGTTTAGACCGCTAGGTACGCGGCAGAGAACGCCGCCACGCTCGAGACGACCCGGGTCACCATTGGAGCCCCCTTGAAGCTTGCTCCACTGTCGATCCGCCTCTCCAGTCCTCCTCGGCTCCAACCGACCGCGAGAACGGGTTTGTGGTGAGTCGCTTGTGCTCCCTAGCCTCTGTTCTCCTTCCATTGAGTGCCGCTGGCGTCGGTGAGCGACCGCCGCCACCCTCGCCGCGCTCGCTGCCGCCTGGTGCGCGGTGTCAAAGATAGGAGTCGCGGACGGTCCGCCCAGGAGGGGCTGGACAGTCCGCAGGCCAAGATAGGATTTGTCCAGAGACGATGCTGTCTCTGGTGGTTCTGTAAAATAGAATTGCGGACGGTCCGCTGTTTGAGTGCGGACAGTCCGCCGTAGGGTCGAAAAAGTTGTCCAGACTCCAGAGACGTTTTCGTCTCTAGTGGGTTGGCAGGGTGCACGGCGGACGGTCCGCCAAGGATTTTAGCGAGTTAACCTGCGGGCGGTCCGCTATTTGAGTGCGGACAGTCCGCCGTATAGGGTTGAGTTTTGTCCAGAGACGTTGGGGTTCTGGTGGGACTGCGTAGTTGAACTGCGGACGGTCCGCCATTGGTTGCGGACAGTCCGCAGGGCATTCCAGTTGAAGTAATATAGTTTCATCATTGAGCTGCACTCATTTATTTCATATGCATACGTGTAGCATCCGCAGCTGAGGGCGCCGTATTTGAGGTGATTGCGGCACCACAGGAGCAGCCGGCGCAAGCCCAGGAGGAGAGGTGTGAGCACCCGGCCCAAGGCCCGTCTGACCCCAGCTCTGTGCAGCAGCCCGAAGACAAGCCCCGGTGCACATCCTATTAATTTAAATTATGACACCTATATATGTATTTTGGATGAAAGTTTTGGAATGAAAGAAAGAATAGAATCTGAGACCGGGCGGGAGAAGTGTAGTTTCGCCATGTCGGTTAAGGACCGAGCCGTTGTTGGCCCTGTTGATCATATTTGAACTGTACTAACCGCATGCCGGGAGTAGGAGGTAGTCGAAACCGGTAAGCCGAGTACTGCCTTGCTTCGGAAGTACAGAACTTCTACCCACCCCTTAGGGCGAGTCGAGTGGCCGCGGAGAATTGGGATGCATGAGTTTACTTTTGGTGGTCTCTCGTAAGGTTCTCGTAGGGCGAGTCCGACAGGGCTAATGCGTGCCGTGTTGGTTAGGTCCACCTTGCAAGGTTAAATCAAATCGATTAGCCGTCAGTCGCTTCGGATATGAGCACCTTGGTCAATGCGTCGCACCGTAGTGTTGTGATGGAAAATTTGGTTATATCCACATTGATGAATATATGCATTATTATTTATTGTTCCACTATGGTTGCTCTAAATTTGGTTATGCAAATATTAGACTATGCTAATTTATATAGAACTTGGGCTAAAATAAGAAAAGTGTGGAATTAATTTAGTCGCTGTTTTCTGCAAAATAACCACCAGCCAAAAGCCTTGCATGTCTAGATATGTGGGCTAAGTTATACCCACTGGTCGGGTAAGCCTTGCTGAGTATTAGTATACTCAGGGTTTGTTGCCACAATTATTTCAGGGCACGCAGACGTAGACTGCTGTCCCTATTGCGCCAAGTTCATCCGCCGTGATGTAGAGGGATGGGAGGTGGTGGAGCCAGATGTCTAGATAGGGATCTCCCTAAGGCACACTTTTGGTAGATGTAGACCCCTTTCCTCTAGTTGACCCGGAATTCCAGTAATGCAAAGTTTGTAAATTATTTATTTATTCAAACTTGGTTTGTAAAACTTAAGGTAAAGTCTTATGTATACTTGTTGTATTTTCCAATATGTGTCGTGCTTGTACCATCTGCGCCCACCCTCGCGTGGGACTATCGGTGATATTTTGATCGGGACGTGGGTTGAGAAAGGATCGCCAAATTAAGCCGTTAAGCTAATGAGCCCGATGTGTTCAAATGACGGCCATTACGCTTAATTAGAGTTTTAATTTGGCGGTTCTGTCACAGCTGGTATCAGAGCCGAAACACACCGAGGGTGGTACAGGCATGACTAATTTTAAGTTTTTTTTAAAAAATGAATTTTTAAGCGTAGGGCGAGCATGCATCTCATTTTTTTAGTGTTTTGGGTTCTTCCGTAGGAGTTGATGGGGGTGTGAGTCTACGATCCTAAGGACCTTTGTAAATGACGTACAGACCGAAAGATTTGGTAGGAGAGGTGTGAAAGGTTGCGAAGGTGTCGTTGGCCGGACCGGAGACAATGTCGGGTAGTTTAAAGCGTGTTCAGCGGACAGTCCGGTCAGGACCCGCGGACGGTCCGCCGGACATTAGAGAAAATTTCCCAGAACCATTTGAAACTGAGTCGAAGGGCCAATATGTACAGCGGATGGTCCACAGATCTCAGCGGACGGTCCGGTTAGCTGGATTTTTGGTACGGCGGACGGTCCGCCCATGTCGTGCGGACGGTCCGCCATACTATTTTCGGCTGGACCAGGGTAGATCGGTCAGGCCGATCGGTTGCGTCGATCGATCGCCTGGCCCCGCCTGCAAGCATCATTACGAATTGTTTTGAAGCTCTACAATCTGTATTGTGCCATGACTAGAAAGGATTAGTTATTATCGGTTTTGTTTTAATTTATCTGAATGGTGGAACTAACCACGTCGTGGTTGAGTGCAGAATGGGAGAACCACCGAACCCTCCTGAGTTGGCCCAGGCCATTGCGGTCATGCTCACCGGGCGCGACGAGCAAACCACACTTCTCCGTGAGCTCGTGCAGCAGGGCAGAGCACCACGGCCTGAGCCTCACCACCAGCCGCCTGTTCCTGGGTACCAGGAGTTCCTGGGGACTCAGCGGCCGCTGTTTCACAAGGCCGACGAGCCGTTGGAGGCCGACAGCTGGCTTAAGACCATGGAGTCCAAGTTCACGTTGTACCCCTACAATGACAACGACAAGGCGTCGTTTGCAGCACAGCATCTTAGGGGTCCCGCACGCACATGGTGGGACAACCACGTGGCTATGTTTCCTGCTGGCACTCGGTTCTCTTGGAATGAGTTCAAGGAGGCTTTTAGAGCACACCACATTCCTGCATGGGTCATTCGCAGGAAACTCACCGAGTTCTTGGCCCTAAAGCAGGGTAACAACAATGTGATCCAGTATGCCCAGAACTTCAACACGCTCTCACAGTATGCCGGTTATCATGTGGATACTGATGAAAAGAAGCAGGCGTGTTTCAGGCAGGGGCTTAGCAGCAAGTTCCAGGATCGCCTGGCGATGTTGAAGTTCAATACTTTCAGTGAGCTAGTCAATGGGGCTATCATTCAGGAGGATGTCCATCTAGCTCATAAAGCAGAAAAGAAGAGAAAGTCACCGGCTGTGGGGTCTTCTAGCAGTGCTCCTCAGAGGTTCCGCCTGGTGCAGTCGGGCCCACAGTGTGCCCCCTTTCAGCACCAGCCACAGCAGCAGTGGGGATACAGGCCCCCTCAGTACACTCAGCCACAGGGGACAGTTAGGCCTCCTGCTCCTCAGCAGAATGAGCAGAAGGTCTGGGTGCAGCAGCCGGGGATGTGCCCCAATTTGTTCCCTTGTTATAATTGTGGGAAATCGGGACACTTCGCCCGTAACTGCCCAGTGCCACCTAAGCAAGGCCAGCAGTCGAGCCAGCAGAACCAGAAGCAGCAAGTGGCTCACTTCAAGCCGGGGCAGGTGCACTACACTACCCTTGAGGATATTCCTGAGGGAGCACCAGTGATATCGGGTATGTTCTCTATTAACGGACATCCCATTACTGTACTATTTGATTCTGGGGCATCTCACACATTTATTAGCAAGGAATGTGTAAGCCGACTGGGATTAGAAGTGGAGAGCATATCCAAGACATATAATATTCACTCATTCGGGGGACACTTGATTACTAATCAACTTGTTAGACAAGTACCTTTGCAGTTACAGGGAAAGATTTTTGCCACCCAACTTATAATGTTGCCATCCCAGAAGCTGGATATTATTCTTGGCATGAATTGGATGGGAGTTCACAGAGTCGTTCTTGACACTGTTTCTCAATCTGTGCACATCAACTCTCCTATTCATGGTTCGATGACCATAAGTCTTATGAACTCCACCCCGTTGGTCCATGCGGTGCACCACACCGAGGCCAAGAAGCTAGAGGACATACCAGTGGTATGTGAATACCTAGATGTTTTTCTGGAGGAATTGCCGGGCATGCCACCTGACCGAGCTGTGGAGTTTGCTATTGAACTGCAACCGGGCACGGCGCCTATCTCCAGGAGGCCATATCGGATGCCACCTAATGAATTACCAGAGTTAAAGAAACAATTACAAGAACTGCTTGATAAAGGTTATATCCGTCCTAGCACGTCACCTTGGGGCTGTCCTGCACACTTTGTAAAAAAGAAAGATGAAAGCCTCAGGTTGTGTGTGGACTATAGACTTCTGAATGTCGTCACAATCAAAAATAAATATCCCCTTCCCCGGATTGATATTCTGTTTGATCAGCTATTCGGGGCCAAAGTATTTTCCAAGATCGATCTACGCTCTAGCTATTATCAGATAAAGATTAGAGCTGAGGATATTCCCAAGACGGCTTTTTCCACCATATACAAACTTTTTGAATATCTGGTCATATCTTTCGGGCTAACGAATGCCCCTGCTCATTTCATGTATCTCATGAACTCGGTGTTCATGCCCGAGCTAGATAAGTTCGTTGTGATTTTCATTGACGACATCCTGATATTTTCCAAGAATGAAGAAAAGCATGCAGAGCATCTACGCATTGTGCTTCAGCGCCTGCGGGAACACAAGCTGTACGCCAAATTCAGCAAATGTGATTTCTGGCTCAAGGAAGTCCAGTTTTTGGGCCACATCATCTCAGACAAGGGTATTTCTGTTGATCCTAGCAAGATTCAGGATGTCCTGAGTTGGAAGACTCCAGAGTCTGTTTCAGAGATCCGGAGTTTCCTTGGGCTAGCAGGCTATTATCGCCGGTTTGTACCGGAGTTCTCAAAAATTGCTAGGCCCATGACTGAGTTGCTCAAGAAAGGGGTGAGATTTAGTTGGGACGATAAATGCGAGCAGGCCTTCCAGACTTTGAGAAGACTTCTGACGTCCGCCCCTATCCTCACTCAGCCAGATATTACCCGGCCTTTTGATGTGTACTGTGATGCATCAGGTACGGGCCTAGGCTGCGTTCTTATGCAGGATCAGCGAGTGATTGCCTATGCCTCCAGGGCCCTTAGACGTCATGAAGAGAATTATGCCACTCATGATCTGGAATTAGCAGCAGTGGTGCATGCATTAAAGATCTGGTGCCATTACCTTCTGGGCAATCCAGTGCATATATACTCAGACCACAAGAGTCTTAAGTATATTTTCACCCAGAGCGAGTTGAATTTGCGCCAGAGACGGTGGTTAGAATTGATTAAGGATTACGATTTGGAGATTCATTATCACCCGGGAAAGGCGAATGTCGTTGCGGATGCACTGAGTCGCAAGGCAAGTTGCAGTTGCACCTCAGCCTCAGTGGTGCATGAAACCTTGTGCCAAGAAATGGAAAAATTAAATCTGGCTATTGTATATGAAGGCACACATACTAATCTTACCCTCACATCTACACTCAGAGATCAAATTGTGGAGGCTCAGAAAAATGATGTGGGCATGGATAGATCAGGCAACGGCTCAGTGAGGATGATCCTCAGGTGCAATGCTTCCATCGAGATAGTGAGGGGGTTCTTTGGTTTAAAGATCGGTTAGTAGTGCCTAAGAACTTTGAGCTCCGGAAACAAATTCTTGATGAGGCTCACCTTTCAAGGTATTCCATTCACCCGGGCAGTAACAAAATGTATCAAGATCTCAGACAGCGATTCTGGTGGACCAGGTTGAAACGTGAGGTCACCAAATATGTGTCTGAGTGTGATATCTGTCGACGGGTCAAAGCGAGTCATCTCAGACCTGCTGGCATGCTACAACCGTTGGATATCCCTTCATGGAAGTGGGAGGATATTAGTATGGAATTTATTGTTGGTTTGCCTCCCACGTCAAAGGGATATGATTCTATTTGTGTTATCGTTGACCGCCTCACTAAATCCGCTCATTTTCTTCCAGTAAAGACACGTTATTCATCTCATCAATATGCTGAGGTATATATGGCTCGGATTGTGAGTATTCATGGCGTACCCAAGACAATTATTTCCGACAGAGGCACACAGTTTGTTGCCCGTTTCTAGGAACAGTTGCATGCATCTCTGGGTACTCAGCTTATTCGCAGCTCAGCCTATCATCCTCAGACCGATGGTCAAACTGAGCGAATCAATCAAATTCTGGAGGATATGCTTAGAGCATGTGTGCTCTCTTATAGCAAGAAATGGGATGAATGCTTACCTCTATCGGAATTCTCGTATAACAACAGTTATCAGGAAAGCTTGTTTCGAGTTCGGTTCAAGGTGGAAGTGATACTCTACTCTTGTGCGGGTTGCTTCTAGTTTGAATTTCGTCGGCTCTTGGATATTTATAGAAGCCTGATGCATTGCCATCGACTTTTTTGAAAGTAAACATCAGACACACGGAATTGAAGGAAATTCGATTTCGTTAGAAAGGAAAGGTTTCTTACAAGGAAAAGCCGATTGTTACAAAGGAATTAATCCTTCGGCTTTGTGATCCTATCCCTACGATGCTACAGTACTACTTCTACTGCTCGTAGGTACCTAGTACCTACGGCGCTTGAGGCTTCGGGCCGGCGCGTTCCCGCTGTCGTCGTCGTTATCATCGTCGTCGCTGCCGAAGGCGCTGCTGCCGCCCTCGGACCCGAAGTCGCTCCAGCCGTCGCCGCCGCCGCTGTACTCTTTCTCGCTGTCCTCCTCGGAGGACCCGAGGAACCGGAAGGGCTTTCCGCCCATCGGCTCGTCGTCATCGGAGGTGGAGTCGATCTCATCTTCCGAGGGTGATTCAGCTCCCTCCTAGGAGAAGACGTCGTCTTCGCTGCTCTCTAGTTCCTCTGGGAACAGGAACTGGAGGTCTTCCTCTCCTTCAGTTTCGGGCTCGTCTTCCTCGGAGATGACCCCGAAATCGAACTCCTCTGCATCCCAATGCAGAGGAGCCAGCGCTTCATGCGCTGCAGTTGGGTCTCACTCCGGCGTCAGCTCCCGACTCTCCGGGATGGAGTCGATGGAGGAGGCGGAAAGAGAAGAAGAAGAGGGAGAAGAGGAAGAAGAAGAGGAATCTCCGAAGGAGTTGGAGCCAGAGGAAGAAGAGATCGCCATGGCTGGCAGAGGAGTGGGGTTTTTTTGCGCTATTTGGCTCTGGGAGGAAGGAGTTTGCTGTGAAGAAAAGCCGATTCGGGGTGAGATTAAATAGTGAAAAGATGGAAGACGGATCGGCAGTTTCACGTTCTACGAGGAGCCAGTTGCAGAGACGTTGCGTCTTCCTTGGTGGTTGCAGTGTGTTTAATGAGCATTAACGGGAAGATGAAGCGACGGAGTGGTTTTGGAACTATCATTGCCAAAACCAGGGAGGATGTGTTATCGCCGTAAATTAACAGGATTAATTTATGGGCCTAAAACAAGATGAGCTTGAAGCAGGAGATTAAGAAGGCTTATAAATCGGCTCCTGCGTGAGCATCTGGGCCACATGGGCCATGTATCTTAGATTTAGTTCAAGATTAGAGATAGAGTCCGATCGGGACAAGATTAGTTTAGATTGTTTCCCAAGTCTCCGGACTATAAATATGTACCCTATGTTATTCATGAAAGAGGAGGACGTCATCACGTCTCACAAACAACAATTCTCGGCGCATCGCCATCCCTAATCCTAGGGTTTCATCCAAGTAAGCGTCATGCTGCCCTGATCGCTTCTCGCGATCAGGGCAGCGTTGTTCTTGCTTTTACCTTGGTATTACTCGTACTGAAGCGTTTTTTGTTGGCGAGTAATGCTAGTTATCTTGATGTTCGTAGGATGGCTTTTAGTAGATCTGTTGTGTTTTGTTGCTTATCGTCTACGAATATCATGTTGTCTTTATGTGATCATGTTATCATCTTATTCTAGCTCTTGTTGCATAGAGTTAGCTGCGTAATGGCAACACCCTGCTTCTTTTATGTCTGGTAGATCTAATCTATTATGGTTTGCTCTTATTCTTAATAGTTGGCGTAATATCTGCTAGGTTACGCCTTGCAAACGGGTTGGATGATCCGGTGGTGTGTTAGATGCTCTGCTCTAGTCTTAACAGGGAATTGATCCGGGAATCGGCTCTTGCTAGTTCTTAGGCCTATGTTTTAGTTATAGTTTAGTTATCTGTTACGTTTATTAGGTCCAGTCACGTGTAGGATGTTCCGATTTAGCAGTGAAGCCTTTACCGTCGTGGATTAAATCAATTAGATTTAATTAAAGCAGCCTTACAGTTATTCGCTTTAATCATCAATATCCGGATGCAACAGATCTCATCTGACACCGGGACTCGATCTGCTCTTTAAAGCCGATGCAAGAGTCATCTCGGGGAGCCGACTATGGCTCGGACTTATGTTTCCACGTGTTTGTGTATGCAGGCAAATCATTGCAAGCACGTCCGCACCTTCCTGATCGGGTATAGGTTAGGTGGCACACCCTGCGTCTTCACAAGCCGCGGCGTGTGCTGGAATTGCGGGCCGTCGACGAGGGAGCAGTGCCTGCCAGTGCCCCGGCAACCTCCCGGCTCTAAGTGTTGCCTGTCGCTGCTCGCCGGTGGGTTTCGACCGACAACAGAAACGTCAACCCGTCACCTTCCAAGTGGGAGACCATGTATATTTGCGGGTATCTCCAATGAAAGGAGTCCAGCGATTCGGAGTGAAGGGAAAGCTCGCCCCTCGCTATGTTGGGCCTTTTCCTATCATTGAGCGGTGTGGGCCGGTAGCATATCGCCTGGAACTTCCTGCACAAATATCCGCGGTTCACAATATTTTCCATGTCTCTCAGCTCCGGAAATGCCTCCGTGTTCCAGAGAAGGTGATTGACATTGAGAAACTACAAGTGGAACCCGATCTTGTCTATCCCGAATATCCAATCAAAATTGTGGATCACAAAACCAGGGTCACTCGGAATCAAACCAGTGATTTCTATAAAGTGCAATGGAGTAATCACTCCGAACGGGAAGCTACTTGGGAGACGGAAGATTTCGTTCAATTCAAGTGTCCAGACTTGCTACAAACCTATCGAGGTAAATAACATCCCACTCTCTTTTCAATCTTTGTACCGCCATCAAAATCTCGGGACGAGATTTCTTTTAGGGGGTTGGATTGTAACACCCAGGAACAACGGACGGTCCGCAAGGGGGCGGTGGACGGTCCGCCCGAGGTGACGCCCAGATATTTGCCTCCTTGTGGGACCTGCCTGTCATATCTTCCTCCTCCCTCTACTCATTCCATCCCGAAACGAGTAGAACTCGACCGCTCGCCTCGACGTCGCCCCCTCCCCTCGATCTCCCTCATTCGGCCATCCTACCTCGATTGCTTGCATGAGTACCTTCCCTAGCCCCTCCTACACCTTCTTCGACCCCTAGCCCTACTCCTCCCCGGCCGGAATCGTCTCAACCACCACGGGTCACCATTGGAGCCCCCTTGAAGCTTGCTCCACTGTCGATCCGCCTCTCCAGTCCTCCTCGGCTCCAACCGACCGCGGGAACGGGTTTGTGGTGAGTCGCTTGTGCTCACTAGCCTCTGTTCTCCTTCCATTGAGTGCCGCTGGCGTCGGTGAGCGACCGCCGCCGCCCTCGCCGCGCTAGCTGCCGCCTGTGCGCGGTGTCAGAGATAGGAGTCGCCGACGGTCTGCCCAGGGGGGCAGACAGTCCGTAGGCCAAAATAGGATTTGTCCAGAGACGATGTTGTCTCTGGTGGTTCCGTAAAATAGAAATGCGGACGGTCCGCTGTTTGAGTGCGGACAGTCTGCCGTAGGGTCGAAAAAGTTGTCCAGAGACGTTTTCGTCTCTGGTGGGTTGGCAGGGTGCACAACGGACGGTCCGCCAAGGATTTTAGCGAGTTAACCTGCGGACGGTCCGCTGTTTGAGTGCGGACAGTCCGCCGTATAGGGTTGAGTTTTGTCCAGAGACGTTGGGGTTCTGGTGGGACTGCGTAGTTGAAATGCGGACGGTCCGCCATTGGTTGCGGACAGTCCGCAGGGCATTCCAGTTGAAGTAATATAGTTTCATCATTGAGCTACACTCATTTATTTCATATGCATACGTGTAGCATCCGCAGCTGAGGGCGCCGTATTTGAGATGATTGCGGCACCGCAGGAGCAGCCGGCGCAAGCCCAGGAGGAGAGGTGTGAGCACCCGGCCCAAGGCCCGTCTGACCCCAGCTCTGTGCAGTAGCCCGAAGGCAAGCCCCGGTGCACATCCTATTAATATAAATTATGACACCTATATATGTATTTATTACTTATGCATTACGTGTAGGAGTTGTTTGAAACCCTAGTTGCATGAACCCTAGGTGTCCTTGAGTTGTACTAGTATGTATAGGACGTTAGCAATGTTATGCTAGATAGGGTTCGGTAGAAGTCGAGTAATTCTTGGTTACTCGCGAGATGTAGGATGGTTGTAGGTTTCCAGATATGAGTACTAATTTTGGATAAAAGTCTTGGAATGAAAGAAAGAATAGAATCTGAGATCGGGCGGGAGAAGTGTAGTTCCGCCGTGTCGGTTAAGGATCGAGCCGTTGTTGGCCCTGTTGATCATGTTTGAACTGTACTAACCGCACGCCGAGAGTAGGAGGTAGTCGAAACCGGTAAGCCGAGTATTGCCTTGCTTCGGAAGTACAGAACTTCTACCCACCCCTTAGGGCGAGTCGAGTGGCCGCGGAGAATTGGTATGCATGAGTTTACTTTTGGTGGTCTCTCGTAGGGCTCGGCTGACTATATGCAGGTGGGGTGGTTCTGTAGTTCGAGGCAGGGAGGGGAATGGTTGGCTCGTATAGTCCGACGGGGCTAATGCATGCCGTGTTGGTTAGGTCCACCTTGCAAGGTTAAATCGAATAGATTCGCCGTCAGTCGCTCTCGGATATGAGCACCTTGGTCACTGCGTCGCAGCGTAGTGCTGTGATGGAAAATTTGGTTATATCCACATTGATGAATATATGCATTATTATTTATTGTTCCACTATGGTTGCTCTAGATTTGGTTATGCAAATATTAGACTATGCTAATTTATATAGAACTTGGGCTAAAATAAGGAAAGTGAGGAATTAACTTAGTCGTTGTTTTTTGCAAAATAACCACCAGCCAAATGCCTTGCATGTCTAGATATATGGGCTAAGTTATACCCACTGGTCGGGTAAGCCTTGCTGAGTATTAGTATACTCAGGGTTTGTTGCCACAATTATTTCAGGGCACGCAGACGTAGACTTATGTCCCTGCTGCGCCAAGTTCATCTGCCGTGATGCAGAGGGATTTCTGTCCCTGCTGTGCCAAGTTCATCTGCGCCAAGTCCCAATGCAGACTCCATTCATAGAGTCTAAGCCTCAAAGACTCCATCACAAGAAACTATACTTCCCAATACAAAGTGTGTTACTTTGATTTATATGGTCTACTTGTCTCTCTCACATTCATTTTTGATTTGCCTGAAGACTTGGAGTATAAATAAGACTTGGAGTCTTAATTTCTCTCCCTCTTTTTTCCATAAATATACTGCCACATCAGCAAAACGCAATAAATAGAAGGCTTAGACTCTATAGTAGAGTCTGGATTGAGACTGCCCTAATAGATGCAAATGGAAACCGAGGCAGCCGCTAGTGTAAACTTAGAACGCGGGACATTCTGTTTTGAAAAGTACAGTACTAGAACTACTCATGCAAACTGTACTGCTGCTTTATACGGAAGCTACAGAATACGGACCCGTCCACGCAGACAATTCTTAATACCAGGTATTATGTGTTCCTTTCATCTAATCAGGGCTGTATCAGCGAATTCGGGGCCCTGTGCGAAACAATGGAGTGGCCTAGTGAAGGATCATGAATACCAAGCGATAGCAAGTGTAGCAGCACCGTCCAAATTAAACCGGCTTAAATGCACTAACCATCATCTTCTTACTTAATCCAGTTACTGTGCACTTAAAACGGTGTAACCTGACAGGCTGTCGGGTAAAATCCCGATTAAACTACTGTACTCCAGGATCACAATTGCACTCAGACCCGTACGAAGACGAGCACAGGTGTTACCAGCATACACAAATCTTCAAATTAATTTACAACACAGGTTTTACATAAAAGCCTTAAAACAAGCGACAGAGTTTAAAACACAGCGGAAGTTTAAAACTGAGTTCGAAATACAATACGATAGCTACGACGACGATAAAAGGTGAGCTCCACATCCTGCCCACCGATGTGACGCTAACCTGCCCAATCTTCACGGGGAAGACGGGGCCCACTCGACGGTCCAACCTGGAGGAAGCGGCTGTCCAATCCAGGACGCACAGATCTCCTCGAAGTCCGCAGGGACACAACCTGCTCAGAAGGGTTACAACAACAACCCTGAGTATACTAATACTCAGCAAGGCTTACCCGACTCTGGGTATACTTAGCCCATTACCTAGACATGCAAAGCTTTTTGGCTCTGAAGTTCTTTTGCTGAAAAGCTGCTAGAAGTGAATCCTTACTTTCAATATTTTAGCTCCATTTAGTATACCAAGTATTACTAAGTTCGCCTATTCATCTAAAACACACATGGTAGAATAGATTATCTTTTAGAACAACAGATACAACATTCCATCGCTACCTTTCAATACTTATTTCACTTCTTACTACGATGTGACGCAGTGACCAAGGTTCTCTTAACCGAGAGAGACGGCGAATCGATCCGATTTAACCTTGCAAGGTGGACCTAACTCACACGACACATGTAAGCCCCGCCGGGCCATGCGCGTCAACTGTTTCCACATTACCACGGCATCTGAACTACGCCTGCTAAAACCCAGGTGATGGGCCCCTCGCGGTGAACTCCCGGAGAACCCGGAGGCGGCATCCTATCCAACACCCGCCAACTCCCACGCCCAGCGTAGCATGGCGGAATTCAAATCACCGCTGTAATGTGGTACACAGCTTACCGGTTTCGACTACCTCCTACTTCCGGTATGTGGTTAGTACTGTTCAAACTCGGTCATCAGGGCCAACAACGGTACGGTCCTCAATCGACACAGCCGGGAGTTCATTTTCTCACCTAAACCAACTCATTCCCGCCCGGTCTCCAATTCTTTTTACTCATCAACATATTCCCAAGCCAAAGCTAAGGGATCAAGATCCTAAACTCGCGAGTGACAGCAATCACTCGACTTCTACCGAAATACTATTTAGCAAAGCATTTCTATCGACACCTGCATACTAGTATAGGCCCACGGTACCTAGGGAAAACATGCATACTATGGTTCCATTCAACTCCTAGAACATAAATGCACAATACTTAAATAAACATTGAATAATTTTAAATTATGGTTATGCTCCGGGGCTTGCCTTGCAGGTCAGCGGGGTTAACTAGGTCTCCGGGGGCGTGCTCAACGGCGTCCTCCTGCTGCGCTCCTGCTCGTGGCTCCTGGACCGGCTCAGCAACTAGCTCGTGGACAGCGTCGTTCGTGGCGTCTACACGAATAAAAATATGTAATGCAACAAATTAGAACTCAGCGCAAAGCATGAGAGCTTACGATGCGAAATCAAAGTTCAAACATTTAGCCTGAAGTGTTTCCAACAAAAACAACTACTAAAACGACTTAGGTTAGCATGGATTAACAAGAGTTTGCTTTGCATGCACGAAACAAATAACTAACCCTAGCAAGTAAACGAAGTATAAAATAGATCTACCCAAAAGCGCATAGCAACAAGCCATGAAACTTTTACAGTGGACTAAACATGAAATGAGTAATCCACTGCGAATTTCCCATAATTTTTAGAGCAACAGAAAAAGTGGTACAAAATAAACTACCTTAAACGCAAACAGAATTTTCAGCAGAGCAAAAGTGGTATTTCACATGCACAAGTATTTTTCCTCAGAAGCTTGTGATTTTAGAAACCTAACAAAATTTATTTTGCATTTTTACCACTTTTCTACGAATTTATATACATTTAGGAACTTTCAGCCGAAAATAAGAAATAAACACAAAAGATAAAACATAAAAGGGAGGGGGGCTGACCGCCGGGGCCCACCCGTCAGGGAGCCCGGCCCAGCTCCCGTCCCCCCCAATCCTCTGTTCTGCCCGCACGGGCGGCCGGCGCTGGCTGGGCAGCCCGCGGCGGCGCTCCCCGCCGGCGAGGCTGACCGGCGGCGCAGCGGCGGCCGGGGGCAGGGCGGCGAGGCAGGCGCAGGCGTGCGCGTAGGGCGGCGCAGGGCAGGGCGCGGCGGCCCGCGGCGGCGCCGGGCAGGATGCGCGGCGGCGGCCGCGTTCCGGCCTGGCCCGGGCCGGCCGGTGGCGGGGGCGGGCGGCTTGAGCTCCGGGAAGGCACGGCGGCCCTAGGGCGCGCGTCAATGGTGAGGGGCGGCGCCCAGGGAGAGCCGGCGGCGTGCGCGCAGAGGCGGCGGCGCGTTCCGCGGCGGCCAAACGGCGGCGGCACAGCGTGGATTCGGTTGGGGAAAAAGTCGAGAAGCTCGAGCAGGCCGCGGGGAAGCTTACCGGGGATCGATTTTGGGCGGAGGATGGCCGGAAGGTGGTCGTCGACGAGAGGGGCGAAGCTCGTTGCGGAGCTTGATGAAGGCAGCAATGGCGGACGACGTCTGGGGCTTGACTTCGGCCGGGGTAGGGCACGGCCGCGCTCGTGGATGGATGGAGGAGCTTCGGGGCGAGGTCGCGCAGCTCGGAGTGCGACGGATTGAGGTGGGGCGGCGAGGGTTGGCCGGAGCGACGAGCGACGACGATTTCGCTCGGTTCTGCTCGCTCGAGCTCGACCTAGCTCAGAGGAAGGAGGAAGGAGGATTAGGACGGCCCGGGAAGCTTCGAGGCGTCCGTGAGAGGAGAAGAGCGGCGCCGGGCGCGATTGCCGACGCGTGGACGCGCTCGCCGGCGACCACAGCGGCGGTATGGGCGTCGGGTTCACAGTGACGAGCAGGAGAAGCACTGTTTACTCGTTTGAATGATTTTGGCTCGAATTTGAACAGTTGAAACTCCAAATTTCATATGGGAACATGAAATTTGGCCAAAACAAAAGTTGTAGAGAAAAAGAAGATCTACAACTTTCGTTTTGGGCGAAAGTTGATTCGAAGCTCCGATCAAGGACAAAAACGAGATCGAACATAGCTAAGTAGATGTTTACTAAGCAAACACGATTAGCGTTAACGACGAATTTGAGTCCACACTTAGCGAGTTAACTCATGATTAGCGAGACGATTAACACAGGGGTGTTACAGCCTTCCCCCCTTAAAAGAATCTCGTCCCGAGATTCAAGCATGAGAGAATTCAAACAGGCGGAAAGGGTTCGAAGATGTAGTACCTGGATGAGCATTTAAAAACTCCGGATACTTGGATTTCAGAAATTCCTCCTTCTCCCAAGTAGCTTCATCTTCGGAGTGATTACTCCATTGAACTTTGTAGAATCGGTTGGTTGTGCGACGTGTAACTCGATCCTTGCGATCAATAATCTTGATAGGATGTTCAGAATAAGTGAGATCAGACTCTATTTGAATCGAGTCGCTTTCAACCGCTTCCGTCGGAACTCTAAGGCACAGTCTGAGTTGCGACACATGGAACATGTTATGAACTGCAGAAAGATTTGCTGGAAGATCCAACCGATAAGCCACAGGACCGCATCGTTCCACAATTGGATATGGACCGATGTATCGGGGTGCTAACTTCCCTTTAATTCCAAATCTTTGCACGCCTTTCCATGGTGATACTTTCAGATAGAAGTGATCACCGACCTTAAAGACAAGTGGATCTCTTCTTTTATCTGCGTAGCTCTTCTGTCGAGATTGTGCAATCTTTAAGTTGGTTTGGATAAGACGAACTTGTTCTTCGGCCTCTTGTACCATATCGGGCCCAAAGATAGTTCTTTCTCCGGTTTCTGACCAATTGAGAGGTGTACGGCATCAACGACCATATAGTGCTTCGAATGGCGCCATTTTGATGCTTTCTTGATAACTATTGTTATAAGAAAATTCAGCTAATGGCAAACATTGATCCCATTTCTGTGGGTAGGTCAAAACGCAAGCACGAAGCATATCCTCCAATATTTGATTTATTCTCTCAGTTTGGCCATCTGTTTGAGGGTGGTAAGCAGAGCTGCGAATCACCCGAGTTCCTAAGCAAGTATGCAATTGTTCCCAAAAGCGAGCAGTGAATTGGCTACCACGATCAGAGATGATAGCCTTGGGTATACCATGCAGGCATAAGATATGCTCAACATATAACTCAGCATATCTTTTTGTGGAATAACGAGTACTGACTGGAAGAAAATGTGCTGACTTGGTTAGCCTGTCGACCACAACCCAAATAGAATCGTAACCCTTTTGAGTTCGAGGCAGGCCAACTATAAAGTCCATACTAATGTCTTCCCATTTCCATTCAGGAATACTCAAGGGTTGAAGAGTCCCAGCGGGTCTGAGATGACTGGCTTTAACCCTCCGACAGATATCACACTCTGACACATACTTGGCTATTTCCCTTTTCATCCGAGTCCACCAAAATCGTTGCTTCAGGTCTTGGTACATCTTGTTGCTACCCGGATGAATTGATAGTCGTGAAGTATGGGCTTCATCAAGGATCTGTTTTCTAAGCTCAAAATTCTTAGGCACCACTAGTCGGTGCTTGAACCATAACACATTCTCAGCATCCTGGTGGAAGCAATTCACTTTAGGGTCTCCTTCTGATAGTCTTCTCTGAATTTCCTTCACCCCTTTATCTTGTTTTTGTGCCGCTATGATGAGGTCACGAAGAGTAGGAGTAAGCTCTAGATGAGCCAATGTACCATGTGGTACAATACTTAAGTTCAGCTTTTCCATTTCAAAGCAAAGAGATTCGCTTAATGGTATAGCTGAGATGCAATGACAGTGAGCTTTGCGACTTAGCGCATCGGCAACTACATTCGCCTTGCCAGGATGATAATGCACTTCGAGTTCATAATCTTTAATCAACTCAAGCCATCTTCTTTGACGCATGTTCAAATCAGCTTGAGTGAAAAGATATTTGAGACTCTTGTGATCCGTATAGATATTGCACAATGAACCTAAAAGATAGTGTCGCCAAATCTTCAGTGAATGGACCACAGCTGCTAATTCAAGATCATGAGTGGGATAGTTTTCTTCATGCCTCTTGAGTGATCGAGAAGCATAAGCAATCACTCGGTTCTCCTGCATCAAGACACAGCCGAGTCCTGTGCCCGAGGCATCACAGTAGACATCGAAAGGTTTTGTAGTATCAGGCTGGGCCAAAATTGGAGCAGAAGTGAGAAGTGTTTTCAATTTCTGGAAAGCTTCCTCACATTGATTACTCCAATAGAACTTGACACCCTTTTTCAGAAGTTCAGTCATCGGCTTCGCAATTCTGGAGAACTCTGGGATGAATCGTCGATAATACCCAGCTAAACCCAAGAAACTGCGGATTTCAGGAACTGAAGTTGGGGCTTCCCAATCGAGTACATCTTATACTTTACTGGGATCCACAGAGATGCCCTCAGCAGATATGACGTGACCGAGGAATGGTACTTCCTTCAGCCAGAAGTCACACTTGCTGAGTTTGGCATAAAGCTGGTGCTCTCTCAGACGCTGAAGTACTATGCGAAGATGATGAGCATGCTCTTCCTCATTCTTGGAGTAGATTAAGATATCATCAATGAAGACCACGACGAACTTGTCTAACTCCGGCATGAATACCGAATTCATGAGGTACATGAAATACGCTGGAGCATTGGTTAATCCAAAGGACATCACCAAATACTCGTATAACCCATAACGAGTAGAGAATGCTGTTTTTGGTATATCCACCGGTCTGATTTTTATCTGATGATAGCCAGATCGAAGATCTATTTTTGAGAATACCTTAGCTCCGGCTAGTTGATCAAAAAGAATATCGATACGAGGAAGTGGATATTTGTTTTTGATGGTCACTGCATTCAGAGGTCGGTAATCCACACATAGCCTCAGCCCGTGATCTTTCTTCTTTACGAACAGAGCCGGGCAACCCCAAGGTGAGGTGCTCGGTCGGATACAGCCTTTATCCAGCAACTCTTGTAACTGGATTTTTAATTCAGCTAACTCACTGGGAGTCATTCTATATGGCCTTCGAGATATAGGCGCTGTGCCAGGTTGTAACTCAATGACAAACTCAATATCTCGATCGGGAGGCATGCCAGGCAAGTCCTCCGGAAACACATCGGGGTATTCACAAACCACCGGAATTATTTCTAGAACTTTCCCCTCCAGATGGTATATGACAGTGGCTGGAATTGCATGCTGGGAAAGATGAATGTCCATAGAACCATACATGGAAGAGTTGAACTGAAGGATACGAGAAGAGGTATTGATGATAACGCCATGCTTCTTCATCCAATTCATTCCAAGTATGATATCTATCCCTTGACTTGGAAGAACAATGGGAGTGAGTGGAAAATTTTTCCCACCCAAGGTAAGGGGAATATTTCGAACTACTTGGCCAGCATTTAACCGGGTGCCAGGTGTCTGAATAATGTATGGTCTCTCTAAGCATGTTACTTGTAAGTGAAGTCGTGCCACACATGCTTCACTGATAAAATTATGAGATGCTCCAGAATCAAATAGCACAGTAACAGGGCAGTGATTAACGGAGAACGTACCCGCCATCACTTGGGTGCCCTCCGGAACTTCCTTCAGAGTGGTGTAGTTCACACGACCAGTCTTGGCAGGTACAACCTTCTTTTTCTGATCTTTCTAGCTGGAACCTTGACTCAGTGCTGGAGTCTTGTAGATGTTCTGCCGAGGTGGCAGACGGCAGTCTCGTGCAAAGTGCCCCAGATTACCACAATTGTAACAGGGGTAGTTGTTGGGGCGTGGAGCTTGTAGCATTAGGGGCCTCTGCTGCTGTGTCGGAAAACGGGGTGCCCACTACTGCTGTTGCTGGGGTGGCCTAGCGACCCAACGGCCCTTCTGTGGAGGACGGTTTGAAGCCTGCTGATTCCCTGTCTGAACCAGCTTATACCTCTGGGGTGCATTGCTGGAGGATCCAGCAGGTGCCTTTCTCTTCTTGTCAGCTTTGTGCGCCAGTGTGGCATCTTCCTGAGTGATAGCTTTATTAACCAGATCAGTAAAGTTGTTGCATGTGGTGAGAGCTAGCTTGTCCTGAAGCTTTGTGCTGAGTCCCCTTCTGAAGCAATCCTGTTTCTTCTCATCAGTATCCACATGAAAACCGCCGTACTGGGATAGCTGATTGAAGGTCTGGGCATATTGGAGCACAGTGTTGGTCCCTTGTTTCAGGGCTAGGAACTCTGCCATCTTTCTCCTCATCAAGCTTGTAGGGATGTGGTGGGCTTTAAAAGCTGCCACAAACTCATCCCAAGTGAGACGTGTACCAGCGGGAAGTAGAGCCTTGTGATTGACCCACCATATTTTTGCAGGTCCTCGCAGCTGTTGCACTGCAAAGGCGGCTTTGTCCATCTCTGTGCAATTGAGGATGCTGAACTTATCCTCAATGGTGCGAATCCAGGCATCAGCCTCAAGGGGATCTTCGGCCTTATGGAACAGAGGTGGCTGGGTGGCCAGAAATCCGACATAGCCAGTTTCTGCTGGTGCTAGCGGGGGAGCATGTCGACCTCTGCCGGCATTGACTTGGGCTTGCACCAGTTGCCTTATCAACTCCGTCTGCTCGTTGCGGTCAGCGATAAGAGCTGCAACAGCTTGAGCCAAAGAGGGAGGTTGTTGGGGCAGTGCTTCGTGATTCTCATTGTCATGATTATCACCCATCTGCAAAAATAATCATTCCCCTGGTTAGCCATTTCGCTAGCAAGACTAATCCATGCAAGTAAAGAATGTGCATATATAATATGAACACACGGCATGAATCATTTCTCTCGCGATATGGTTCACCAAGGGAATTAAAATGGCTTGTTTCGATTGACACCGCCTCAACTCAACACGTTTCGCCCAGAGTAGTTCTACGCATGCAAAACTAAACATCGCTCAACAAAAAAAAAATTCAGATTTGAAGACGGTCGAAGCGCAACTCAAATCTGAAATTCACACACTGACAGAAAAGATCATTACGAGAGTAAAATTTACATTTAGCAGCCACGCTGCTTCAGCTGGAACAAGGTTCAGTACAACCCAAGCCGTGCTACGGCAACAACCTAACATGGGAGAAGGGTTCACAAACGACCCTACAACACACCACTACGGGGTCTTACACGACCCGGCTACACATCACACTAGCGAGGGGTTATCCTACATGACTCGAACTACTGAGCCACAAAAGAATTCTCAACCCAAGGTTAGCCTAAAGCTCTATGTTGGTCATCCTACCCAACTATCCTACAGTAAGGCTACACTGCAAGGGGAGAATCAACACTATCCCGCTGCGTCCTCACGGAGTCCCAGGTCCCGACTCGACTCCAGACACTCCCTCGATCTCCTCAGGGTCCTCTTCCTCTTCTTCTTCTTCTGGCTCCTCCTCTGCTGCCTCGGCCTCCATCTCTGCTGCTGCCTGCACCTGAGCCTGAGCGTCCTCAATCCACTCTTGGGCCTGCTGGAGCTGCCCCTCAAGGTGCTGCACCATCTGAGTCCTATTCTCTAACTCCTCCTGCAACTCCTGAATCCTGATCTTCCTCGCTCTGGACTTGGCCTTCAGGGTCTTGATCTTGTCCTGGGTACCAATCATGTGCTGCTCATGGAGGTGAGCCTCTCGAGCCTTGCTCCTGCATATTGCATTTTCCTCACGAAGCTGCTCATACATGTTGCTCAAAGCTGAGGAGTAGCTGAACGAGAGTGCTGTCCTGACATTGTAGTCGGGCATCATGTAGTTCAGGTTGCGGTTCACCTGATCTGTATAGGCCTGAGTAGTCTTATCCCTCAGAGGAAACACACTGTAAGGAGTATCTTTCACCTCTGCATTATGCTTCTCTGAGAACTCCTCAATGGCCTTCCTAGCTGCAATCTCCCAGGAGTCTGCTAGCTTCCTACCATAGACAGTGAGCTGCCACGAGTCCCAGTCCAAGCGAGCGGGGCAAGCAGGAATCTTCACAACCATCTGACAGCGCTCGGTGCCCAGCAAGCTAGACTCGTGTCCGGAGTACTGTGGGGGCTCAGTGTAGTCAAACGCCCTGAGCATCTGCCACAGCAGACGAGGAAAGTGGCCGGTGTGGAGGGCATTGGAGTGCGCCCAACCCTCAGCGTCCACGATCACGTGCGTGAAGCTAGCCATCTGTAAGAACACATAACGCTAACGTAAGTGACAGTTTTCAAAAGAAATAGGTTTAAACTGGCAACACAACACAAATAAAAAAATTTAAGAACACACAGTAAAAACATGGTGATCCAAATAAATTTTTCTGAAGTGCAACCGAAGTAACAATACAACAACAACAACGCAGGAAAGCAAGATGCAAGATGCATGCCACGTTCTTGCGTTTCTCACCCAAACAAATACCAAATATGGTATACGAGGACAATCGGTGACACATTTACGTACTCTCCCTATATAGACTAGTCGTTCCTACGATCAAGGAGTTTATAACGCGCTTAACGTGGTTAGTTTCCTGCAGAAGAACACAGAGACAGATATAAATATCCATTTCTGGACCCTTCGTGCCAGCACACACGAACGGCCCCCATGTGTCCTACGCCACACGGGTAACGCATATGCAGTTTCCCACATATTCACACATACATTACCATCCACTATAGAGATGGCACCCAGACGTTCGACGCTGAATGGGCAGTGCTGCATACGTCATAACAACGTATTCACTTCCCGTACACTCGCCTTACGGGACATCCAAGGGTAGACGTGTCCCAAGGGTCACGGTCATGGCCAACCGCATGACAGGTTTACATCTCGTAACATTGCCTTACGAAATGGCCGTGATCACAATCACACGGCATGAAATCCGCACTCCATATCAGGCGGCAGATAGCGACAGGCTCGTTTGAATTGAGCCTTATCACCTCCTCGTATGCTCAACATACGGGACCCGCGCACGTATGAAACACGTGGGCTATTCTAAGGACTACCAGAATGCTTACCTTGCTTACCTCAACGTAGGTGCGTCGTTACAGAAATAAGGTTTAACAAAAAGTAAAAGCTGAAAGTGCTGGAATAAAATAGATACTTAGTTGCCACCTAACTTATATAACATAATTAGGGCATACGAACTATCTATTCTATTCCTTAGCGCATCTAGCGTCAACTTTTCGAAAAACCCGAAATCGTTGCAAGGTAATCACCCCAGTGCAATTTAGAGCTCTGATGCCAGCTGTAGCAGCACCATCCAAATTAAACCGGCTTAAATGCACTAACCATCATCTTCTTACTTAATCCAGTTACTGTGCACTTAAAACGGTGTAACCTGACAGGCTGTCGGGTAAAATCCCGATTAAACTACTGTACTCCAGGATCACAATTGCACTTAGACCCGTACGAAGACGAGCACAGGTGTTACCAGCATACACAAATCTTCAAATTAATTTACAACACAGGTTTTACATAAAAGCCTTAAAACAAGCGACAGAGTTTAAAACACAGCGGAAGTTTAAAACTGAGTTCGAAATACAATACGATAGCTACGACGACGATAAAAGGTGAGCTCCACATCCTGCCCACCGATGTGACGCTAACCTACCCAATCTTCACGGGGAAGACGGGGCCCACTCGACGGTCCAACCTGGAGGAAGCGGCTGTCCAATCCAGGACGCACAGATCTCCTCGAAGTCCGCAGGGACACAACCTGCTCAGAAGGGTTACAACAACAACCCTGAGTATACTAATACTCAGCAAGGCTTACCCGACTCTGGGTATACTTAGCCCATTACCTAGACATGCAAAGCTTTTTGGCTCTGAAGTTCTTTTGTTGAAAAGCTGCTAGAAGTGAATCCTTACTTTCAATATTTTAGCTCCATTTAGTATACCAAGTATTACTAAGTTCGCCTATTCATCTAAAACACACATGGTAGAACAGATTATCTTTTAGAACAACAGATACAACATTCCATCGCTACCTTTCAATACTTATTTCACTTCTTACTACGATGTGACGCAGTGACCAAGGTTCTCTTAATCGAGAGAGACGGCGAATCGATCCGATTTAACCTTGCAAGGTGGACCTAACTCACACGACACATGTAAGCCCCGCCGGGCCATGCGCGTCAACTGTTTCCACATTACCACGGCATCTGAACTACGCCTGCTAAAACCCAGGTGATGGGCCCCTCGCGGTGAACTCCCGGAGAACCCGGAGGCGGCATCCTATCCAACACCCGCCAACTCCCACGCCCAGCGTAGCATGGCGGAATTCAAATCACCGCTGTAATGTGGTACACAGCTTACCGGTTTCGACTACCTCCTACTTCCGGTATATGGTTAGTACTGTTCAAACTCGGTCATCAGGGCCAACAACGGTACGGTCCTCAATCGACACAGGCGGGAGTTCATTTTCTCACCTAAACCAACTCATTCCCGCCCGGTCTCCAATTCTTTTTACTCATCAACATATTCCCAAGCCAAAGCTAAGGGATCAAGATCCTAAACTCGCGAGTGACAGCAATCACTCGACTTCTACCGAAATACTATTTAGCAAAGCATTTCTATCGACACCTGCATACTAGTATAGGCCCACGGTACCTAGGGAAAACATGCATACTATGGTTCCATTCAACTCCTAGAACATAAATGCACAATACTTAAATAAACATTGAATAATTTTAAATTATGGTTATGCTCCGGGGCTTGCCTTGCAGGTCAGCGGGGTTAACTAGGTCTCCGGGGGCGTGCTCCACGGCGTCCTCCTGCTGCGCTCCTGCTCGTGGCTCCTGGACCGGCTCAGCAACTAGCTCGTGGACAGCGTCGTTCGTGGCGTCTACACGAATAAAAATATGTAATGCAACAAATTAGAACTCAGCGCAAAGCATGAGAGCTTACGATGCGAAATCAAAGTTCAAACATTTAGCCTGAAGTGTTTCCAACAAAAACAACTACTAAAACGACTTAGGTTAGCATGGATTAACAAGAGTTTGCTTTGCATGCACGAAACAAATAACTAACCCTAGCAAGTAAACGAAGTATAAAATAGATCTACCCAAAAGCGCATAGCAACAAGCCATGAAACTTTTACAGTGGACTAAACATGAAATGAGTAATCCACTGCGAATTTCCCATAATTTTTAGAGCAACAGAAAAAGTGGTACAAAATAAACTACCTTAAACGCAAACAGAATTTTCAGCAGAGCAAAAGTGGTATTTCACATGCACAAGTATTTTTCCTCAGAAGCTTGTGATTTTAGAAACCTAACAAAATTTATTTTGCATTTTTACCACTTTTCTACGAATTTATATGCATTTAGGAACTTTCAGCCGAAAATAAGAAATAAACACAAAAGATAAAACATAAAAGGGAGGGGGGGCTGACCGCCGGGGCCCACCCGTCAGGGAGCCCGGCCCAGCTCCCGTCCCCCCCCCAATCCTCTGTTCTGCCCGCACGGGTGGCCGGCGCTGGCTGGGCAGCCCGCGGCGGCGCTCCCCGCCGGCGAGGCTGACCGGCGGCGCAGCGGCGGCCGGGCCGAGGCCCCAGGCGGCCGGGGGCAGGGCGGCGAGGCAGGCGCAGGCGCGCGCGTAGGGCAGCGCAGGGCAGGGCGCGGCGGCCCGCGGCGGCGCCGGGCAGGACGCGCGGCGGCGGCCGCGTTCCGGCCTGGCCCGGGCCGGCCGGTAGCGGGGGCGGGCGGCTTGAGCTCCGGGAAGGCACGGCGGCCCTAGGGCGCGCGTCAATGGCGAGGGGCGGCGCCCAGGGAGAGCCGGTGGCGTGCGCGCAGAGGCGGCGGCGCGTTCCGCGGCGGCGCGGCGGCCAAACGGCGGCGGCACAGCGTGGATTCGGTTGGGGAAAAAGTCGAGAAGCTCGAGCAGGCCGCGGGGAAGCTTACCGGGGATCGATTTTGGGCGGAGGATGGCCGGAAGGTGGTCGTCGACGAGAGGGGCGAAGCTCGGGGCGGAGCTTGACGAAGACAGCAATGGCGGACGGCGTCTGGGGCTTGACTTCGGCCGGGGTAGGGCACGGCCGCGCTCGTGGATGGATGGAGGAGCTTTGGGGCGAGGTCGCGCAGCTCGGAGTGCGACGGATTGAGGTGGGGCGGCGAGGGTTGGCCGGAGCGACGAGCGACAACGATTTCGCTCGGTTCTGCTCGCTCGAGCTCGACCTAGCTCAGAGGAAGGAGGAAGGAGGATTAGGACGGCCCGGGAAGCTTCGAGGCGTCCGTGAGAGGAGAAGAGCGGCGCCGGGTGCGATTGCCGACGCGTGGACGCGCTCGCCGGCGACCACAACGGCGGTATGGGCGTCGGGTTCACAGTGACGAGCAGGAGAAGCACTGTTTACTCGTTTGAATGATTTTGGCTCGAATTTGAACAGTTGAAACTCCAAATTTCATATGGGAACATGAAATTTGGCCAAAACAAAAGTTGTAGAGAAAAAGAAGATCTACAACTTTCGTTTTGGGCGAAAGTTGATTCGAAGCTCCGATCAAGGACAAAAACGAGATCGAACATAGCTAAGTAGATGTTTACTAAGCAAACACGATTAGCGTTAACGATGAATTTGAGTCCACACTTAGCGAGTTAACTCATGATTAGCGAGACGATTAACACAGGGGTGTTACAGCAAGCACGATGTGGTGTGTGAAAATATAAATGTTAGAAGTCACACGTGTGACTGCCAGTTAAATCATCACAGAAGGTCCAATAAATGTTTTTTGTTCCGGAATAATTTTTTTGTTGCTAGAACAATTTTTATTGTTTGAGCAACAAAAATTTTTTTCCAAAAAAAAGTTTGTTCTAGCAACAAAGCATTGAGGGGTCTGGTTTATTAGGCCAATTTTAAGTCCAAAAGACTGAATCTTGGAGAGGTTGGGATGTTGTGACAGGTCCACTCGAGATCACACACGTGACCCGAGCCGCACCCATGTAAAAGGAAGTGACAAGTGATACGTCTACGACGATTTATCTTTTAGGAGCAATTTGTGCCATGTTTTGCCACAAATTGGGTCAAATAATCAACTAAATTAAAGTCTCTACATGACTATATCTGATGTATACATAATATTTTGGGGCCCTTCGAATTCGGGGCCCTGTGCGGTTGCAATGACTGTTTCTTTGGCAAAATAGTACGGACGTAGATGTTCATATAGAAGCACGCACCCTCACCGTATACTAAACCATGCAGAGAATTTTTAATATCAGTCATTCTTACGCGTTTTCAATTTATACTTTTGGTGTTCATGTAATAATCTCATCGATATCACCAAATTGTTAATGGAGCTTGGGCGCCTCCAGACGTTTGTCTTTCATATACTTACCTGCTGCGTTTTTGTTCCGGCTAGCAATAGATAGCAGAAATGATGGGGATATGGATGGGAATGGGTAGTTGACCTGACCCACAAAAATAGGACCGATGGGTTCTAGGGGCCGACCCTATATTTCAAAATAGGTCAATAGGGCCGGAACCTATTGACCCGATGTCACACCCTGAAATTTTTGAATTTCAGGATGTGATTAAAATTAAAAAAATAAAACAACTTTTTTCTCATAATTTTAAAATTATTTTCTTCGCAGGGAACTTTAGTGAAAAATAAATATTGGTTGGTTGTTTTTCTAAAACTAAATAAAACTTTTTGTTTGTTTTGCACTCATGCTGCCCTTGCATTGTTTTAATGTCTGTTGTTCAATTTGAATTTAAATTCTTTGAATTTGAATTCAAATTGAATTTGTTTAAAGGCTTTTGCAAAAGAAAAGAAAAAAAACCAGAAACCCCTCTCTTCAGCCCAACCAGCAGCCCAGCCCGTTATTTTTTTTCCTCCGGCCCAGCCGTCCCGGCCTTCCCCTCCCGCCGGCCCATCTAACTCTCCCGGCCCAGATCAGCGCCCCCCTCTCTCGCGGTCACCGCCAGGTGGACCCCACCAGTCAGGGGCGTCTCCTTCCCGTGGACGGCGCGGACTCGAGCCCGAGTCCGGCCGGGGCACGCCTCCTCACGCGCCTAGGCCCGCATGCCAAGGCCCGAGCTCTCGCGCCCTATAAATAGCACCCCGCGGCATCCTGGAAACCGCAACCCTAGCCGCCTTTGCTCTGTTGCGCCGCAAAACCCTGGCTCGCGAACCACCATTGTCGAGCTCAGAGCTCCGCGTCGCGCCGCCATTCCGCCGTTTTCCCTCGATGTTTTCTCCGCCCCGAAGGTTTGCGTCGTGGTGAGGATGCTCTCTGTTTCCTTATCCCTCCCTATCTCGTTCTCTCGCCTGCGCAGCCGCTCGCCGGCGCTATGCCGCCTCTGGTCGACGCCGTGAGCCCTGTTCCTCTTGCCAAATCCCCGCGCGGACCCCCTAGTCGAGTTCGCCGTCGTGCGTGCTCATTTTCTGTCCAAAACCCAAGCCGAGCCGAGCCCGGAAGGCCAAGTTTGGCCAACGCCGGCGAGCCCGCCGCCGCTCACCGCCGTGCAACGCCGCCGCCAGCAGTCAGCTCCGCCGCCTAAATCCATCAGAGCCACTCGCAGCCGTCAGATCCAGATCGGACGGTTCCGATTAGATCTGACTCGAGGTCAACCCAATTAGTACCGGTCAACCGAGGAAGTTTTTCAAAAGAGCCCCTCTCTTTTCTGGATATCAACCCGCGGTCCAGCGTAGTTGAAAAGTAATTAGGTTTTGGTCCAAATATTTACAGTAAAACCCCTGAGCTTTAGGAAAATCGTGCCCGCAGTCCAGAGCCGCCCGCAGCTCACCTCTTTCCTTGCTACCCCCTGAAGTTTAGGTTTAATTATGTTTGGACCCCTGGTTTCTTTAGAGTTAGCCCCTGGAAGTTCAAAACTCTCACAAATAAGTCCCTAGAAACTTGTTTTAGCCATATTCTTTCACGTTTCAACTCCGTTTTCAGCGATTCTGACGCTCACGTGATCCTTGTGATGTGTGCAATAGCTTTGTAACCTTTTTATCCTCTGTGAGCACACTTTGTTGTGTCTTACAAATCTTTTCTGTTAGCTCTTAACTCTATAGTTAATCGCGAATAGATCCCTGAAGCATCGTTTATCCCATAGAATCGCCGTTTTAGCTCCGTTTTCCGCATTTCTTGCGCTCTCGTAACCGTAGCAGCGAGCCCTATCCGTTAGTACGCTCTCTTAAAGCTTTTCTTTTGTTTGGTGTATTGTTCTTAGATATATCTTCTTGTTTGCTTTGTATGTTTGCTTGATGATTGCTTCGAGTAGAAGGATCGCCGTTCGAAGATTGAAGATCAAGAATTGCAAGTGAGCAAAAGCTGAAGAGCAGTAAGAGTAGCTTTTCATTTGAGAAAGGCAAGTGACCCTAACCATACTTCTATCTATGCTTTATTTACAAGATGATATGATTTAATTGGAACATGGAGAACCACCCAAGAAAACCGTACAACTACAATACTACATGGCTCTGGTCTTGGCTAATTAATTATAGACTCTAGCTTGTGATAATCTTACCGAAAGTGCAAGAGGGGATGCATCGACGGGGTATAGCTCGGTCCTCTTGGGGCAATTGGTATTGTTTAATGGTCCTTTGGCAAGGTACCACCTCATTAGGACAGTGTTATGACCGCTTTGACTTGAAACCTTAGCAGATTGTCATGGGTTAGGGAATCTTTGTAAAGGCCTCATAGCGTCCCTATGCAATCACACCTCGGAAGTGTGGTATTGTGCCTAGCTAGCACATTGCGTGGTTGGGTTCAAAGTTCTTTGGAACTTTTACGCGAATTGTGGTGAAAGTGTACAACCTCTGCAGAGTTAAAACTAACCGGTTAGCCGTGCTCACGGTCAAGAACGGCTTGGACCCTCACATGATTAATAAACTTAAAGATGGATATAAATCACATTTCTTGTTATTTCTTGTGGCCTTGCTGAGTACCAACCATAAGTGTACTCACCCTTGCTTACTGCTGCTCAGAAGGAAAAGTTGTGTGAAGTCTTTTGAAGATGATGCTGAGTTCTAGGCGTGCGCAACCCCCAGTCGATTGCCTGTGAAGTTTGAAGCCTCCGTTTTCAGGATAAGCTGTATAACTCTGATAATCTTTTTATTATTGCTTTTACGTGATACTGTTACTGATTATTCACTTATGATGTCTCTATATGTATGAAATTTGATCCTGGCATACATATAGCTATGCATTCGGTTTTGTCCTTAAAACCGGGTGTAACACCCGATGGGTATTATGGGTCGACCCACTTGTCATATTAATGATTTTTTATTTGATTTATTGATTTTCTTCATTCTTTTGAATAAATACAACTAGTCATAAGTTGTTAGTTCTATATACTTCAAAATATAGTGAGGAATATCATATGTTGGAAGAGAAAATGGATAAAATTAAAATCATGGATCGCTAGTAAACATATTTAATTTGATGCATTGCTAACAATCTTAATATATTATTGTGATATGTTTTAATATTGAATCTTATCTTTTCTAAAAGTGTTGATAGTATTCATGGTTTAGGATTATAAAAAAAATATTTGGGTCGACCCATAATACTCAATGGGCCATTAATGCCATAACATTTAAGAAAAATAGATCGACCCATGACCCCTAGAATTGGACTCGAGGCCATGAGGCCGGATCCAAGGCTAGGGTCGGGTCGGCCCATTCCCATCTTGAGATGGGGATGGAAATGTTCCACGTCAAGGAACATGCACAATAGGTAATCTTTGATTCTCTTCGATGAACTATTAACATCATATCTTTTTGGGCTTAATAAAGGTGTTAAACAATACTACATGCATTTTGTAAATAGTTTAATATACAAACCCGTCCGTACAACTAACTAGCGTACTCTCTCCCGTTTTAAAACATCAAGCCAAACTAATGAGTTCTAATTAAGTTGTCATAGAGGTTTTAAACTGAAAAAAAACGAAGGGAGTACTAGCAGATAGGAGTAGTAGATTCCTTTTGTTTATTTATCTTCGCAAGTTAAACAAAATTTAACGTGCACGTCTTGTTTATTTATCTTTTGTTTTTCTGAGAAATTCAATAGTAGTAGTACAGCAGATAGGAGTAGTACATGCACGAACGTCTACGAATCCATTTGTTTCAACAGTCAACACAGCCTGATTGGTCGCACCAACCAGATCCAGGCCTTGTTTGGGTGTGATAGAATTCTAGCACGCACAATTCCCGAAAAAAGAATCTCGCATGCATGAAACACTAAATGAAGTCTATTTGCAAAAATTTTTTAGGGATGTGTGTAACTTTTCGCGACGAATCTAATGACGGTAATTAATCAATGATTTGCTACAGTGATGCTACAGTAATCGTCCACTAATCGCGCGGTCAAAGGTCTCGTTAGATTCCTTATAGTCACTAGTGCAGGGTTCTGAAGTTGGTTTTATAAACTGACTTTGTTTAACACCGTAATTTGCGGTCAAAAATTTTTACTATTCATTGGTGCTAGAAATCTAGCACCAACCAAACAAGGCCCGGACAGGACCAACCAGGATGCGTCGCAGTCGGACGCTCCTGCTTCGCCACGGCACGCCTAAAGATTCGTGCGGGGCCTGGAAGCCCCGGATGATTGCCCAATCATGGCTTCCCCGCCAGCCAGCTCCATCAATGCTCGCGCGTGGCCGTTCACGTCGCCTCGAGCTTTACTCCCGACCGACCGGTGGGGGCTGCGGCGCCGGACCGATCTCGACCGTCAGTCGCCGCCCGGGCGGCTGCGATGCAGTCAAAAGGCCTAACCCCTATCGCTCCCTTCCCTTTCTTTGACTCCAACTACGCCTTTGGAAAACTAGAAAATTCCTTGTCTGATTTTTTTTCTCACCTTTGACTAGCCTGTCAATATCCGCGTGGGCCCGCTGCCACTGCAACATATATATGACTATGAGGCTGTTCGGCTTATCTTATCTCGGTTTATCGCGACTTATTTCCTCGCACAGAATACTATTCATTCTACCAGTTCTATATTATTTATAGGGTCAGCCGAACAGGCTCTATGCTATGCAGCATGATAGAGATAGCTAGCATACGGCCTTTCGAATAGGATATTCGCTTCCATGCCCTTTCCTCCCTCTTTGACTAATTTATGAGGGGCCTTCAGCATGCGCGCATTTGCATCGCCGTCCTTGGATAAATGGATAGTAGGAGTACTTCTCGTCGGTCACGCACTTCACTTGGACTTTTTCTGGGACTGCCCTCGTGGAAAAATCTACTCTGACAACCACTGCTACGTTTTCCTTGCAGAAATTTCTGCTGAAAGCATACTCTTCGTAGCCTTGCCAAAACCGGAATTCAAAATTGCGCTAGATTTTGCGGCGGTGTCGGTCAGACCACAATTTGCATTTAGATTCTGCTCGTATTTTGTCTAAAAAACACTTGTACAATCTGAAACACGTGGCTGATTTCGGCTGGTCTCTGCAGACTGGCTGTATTGCAAGTCCCCTCGACAAAGCACAAGGCAGCTCTGGTCAAACCTAATAGCTGCTGGTAAGCTCACTCTTAATCCTATATTAAACGTCAGTGTCGGGCTGATACCATTCGATTAAGAGAAAACAATAGCTAACGTTAGAACGATAAGACCAGCACTTGCACCTCAAGCTGTTCTGGCATCTTAAGAGTAGATTTCCCAGGTCACCAATGCTTGATTTTCTAGAAGGATAGCTATGTGTTCCAAGGCTTGGTTTCTTCCGTTCAATTCAACAAGAGGGGCATAGCATAGCGGCGCAGCAAGGACTTCAACGAGAGATGCCCTGCACGCGATCCTTTTCATAGACGGCCAAGTAATCCTGTGCTCCGACGTCAACAGTGCCTTTTCTTTAGTGTTCACGTCAGTTAAGAAGAACGAGGCTGTGCTGAGAATGTAAAGCGAGAGGAATGATCAAAATTCTCATTTGAACATGGAGGGATGAGCTAGTGTACTTTTGCTTGTTCCTCTGTTCCTTCGGAAGGGAGAAGACTGAGGCCATTAAGCCGTGAGTTGTAATTTTCAAAGCCGCCCCGGTTGCATTTTAAATTTGGCTTAACCACCTCTGGGGAACAAAGGGGAGACCGAGATAAAAGACTTGATAATTGCCTAGGTAGCCTTCTAAATTCCGAAAACTAAGCAAGGCCCATCGTTCTTCAACGAGCATAGCGGCACCAATTTTTCCAAGTCCAAGGAGAAAAATAGACGTAGAAAAAAATAAATAAATCGTGAGTGCTTGCTGTATAACCACAGAACTTGGACCAATACCTTAGTGTTTGCAGGGAATTACAATTATCCTTTTTCTTATGAGGAAGCAGCTATCGTGTGACAGCTGTGACATCATCGATATCTATCATCTATGAAAAAAAAACAGTACGAGATGAGACATTGTCCCATATCTCGCATACTCGGTATAACAGCTTTACTCTGGTTGTTATTCATATATAAGATGGGCCAACGAATTGGTTCACTTTTTTGTCTTAGTGTTTTCAAAATTAATGTACTAATCAGCCTATGTCTTAACCCTTTTATTGAAAAACTACCATGTCTTAACCCTCATGGCCACAATCCCCTGTGCCATGCGCTTTATGCATGCAGCCCTTGCTTTATACAGGCCGATGTGGATATGCGATGTCTCTTTTCGCGATGGTGTCTGGGCACGTTTTTTTCTTAAATGGTGGATATGCGATGTCAGTAAGGCAAAGTCGATGTGATCTAGGGATATCGATGCATTGATGCTTGAAAGTTTATGGTCAAAAGATCAACTAGTATTTTTTTGTCATAGACGAACCTATTCATCTAGGTTTGAATTTTTGTAGGCCTGCTAATGGGGCCAAACCCGCCCCTAACCCACCCCAACCCGCAGCTAGCTAGTTAATTAAACCAACCCAACCCGATCCAAATATATATATTTAATATCCCCCCGCCCCGCCCCAAAAGTGCGGGTCATGCATGGGTCTCACGAGACAGGGAGAAAGAGCACACAACAACGTAAATACCGACCCAACTCTATGGCACTCAGGAAATGCCTTTCCACAACAACGTGAGAAAGCCTTTCTACTGTTAAGAAGAAACTTCCAGTACGAATTATACACTCGATACTCGATAGTAATAAAGAGGCACCTTGGACAAACGCAGAACTTTCAATGCATTGATTCAGACAAAAATGGGAGGTCTCCAAGGTTTAAAACACACAAAATACAGGCATTCTTAGCTACATTATAGGTGTTCAGACAGCAGCTAGGGTATTTGGAGTGCAGACTGCAGACGCACATTCTCAGCTACTATTTTACAGCACCATAATCTCACGAAATCTACATGTCAGGCTACTACAGAACCCATCAGCAATCAGCTCGGTGCAAAATTTTCACCACTTCATACAGTCAGTGAGGCGTCATTGTCAGCAAGTGAAAAGGCTTAGAATCATTGTAGCCGCCTTGGGTGCCCTGAAAAACAGCAACATTCCATTGAACATTGGTCAATCTGGTAGTGCTACTGGTCATTAACTGCAACTTAAGAACACTAGTCCACGATGAAACACAGCACATATAATCCCAAGCACTAGATGTTACTAGCCGCCACCGCCGCCGCCGCCGCCGCTCTTGCAGCCTGCTCGGTCCCCCGTAGATCTAGCAAGAAGATGAATGGGTTGAGCTAATGAGAAAAAAGGACTGGGGAGGGGGCGATGCAAAGCAGATGGAGGAGTCTACCTGGATCTGAAGCCGTTGTGGAGGAGAGCGGGACAGACCGGCAGGGTGGCGACGACTAGCGGCGGAGGTGGTCTCCCAAGTCATGTGGGAGCTCGCGAGTCCCGTGCGGCAGTGTCCCAAGCGGAGGAGTCAAACCGACCCGCCCCAACCCGCAGTTTCAGCATATCCAACCCGCAAATCCCTACAACCCATTTCCACCCACTCAAACAAGCCCCATCCAAATACCCGACCCGAAATGCCCATTTCGACCCGCCCCATTAGCAGGGCTAAAATTTTGCTTTAGTAGGTGTTCGTGGATATGATTATACTATGTTACTATGTGTTTAATGTACAAAGTGTCACGAGGTTGTCCATGTGATTCTGGGTTCATACCCTTTACAGGAAAAATTCCCTACACGCTACTGACTATACCTTAAATCCCTTATACACCATTATTAGTGCATGCAGTGGCGGAGCTAGGTAGAGGCCAAAGTGGGCTATGGCCCCCCTTTGCCATGCAAAAACTCCATTAGATGAACAATGATTTTGACACTGTTTATTAGTTTAGCATCTTAATTATCAAGGCCAGCCCCTCCTAATTCTCTAATCTGGCTCCGCCACCAAGTGAATGTATGAGGTTCCACATGTTAGAGGTAAAACAATGATATATGAGGAATTACGAGTTTTTGACGCTATATAAATAAACTCTTCCTTTTTATAAGCCTGAGCATATATATTTGTACATATTTTAAATACAATCTCATCAGTTTATAAGATCTCAACCTTCATGAAAAAAATCATGTTTGGTCAAGCTACCTTGGAGGCCTGGACAGCACCCCCCCCCCCCCCCCCCCCCCCCATTTTAACATCAGTTGCGTCTCATTGTTAACCTTTACCCCCTCTTCTTAGTACTAGTCGCCGAATAACCCTAGTGACGTTTTTTAGTTATATAGTATAGTACAGCAAGACAGTCATGGTTAGGAGGGGATCCTCGAAAAAGTATCATTAAGAGAGTGGAATATAAAAGGCCGCCTCGGAGTTTCTCTCTCTCAATCTCTCTGTCTCTACCTTTGACCGGTGCCGCTCTTCTTCGAGTCCTCTCTTTCTCTCTCTAACTCCATTTACTTTTCTCGCCCTCGTTTGCCCCTATATCTCACGCCCTACCACTTCTCTCCGGCTCCCTCCCCCATTCCCGTCCCCCGCCCCCTAGATGCCAATCCCTACCTGAGCAGCGAGCGAATCTCTCACCCCGTCCCATTCGCAGGTGCCGCCGTCGCCGTGCCGGAGGAGTCCCACCAGTTGCGCTGCCGAGGTTCGTGCCCAGCCGCCCGCCCCCCGCCGCGCCGCCTCCTGTCTGTTCTCGTGATTCGCTCGTCATCTCGGATTGTCACCTGCTTTTTCGGCGGTGTTTTGAGCCTGTTCTTCGCCGGGCCGGCTGCGAGCTGTTCCCGCTTCGGCTTGGATCTTCTCCCCGTCTGGCTAATCTCGTGACATTCGGTTCTCACGTGCTGCGGTTTCCTCCGAACATCGGCTGTACAGCACCTTGCATTGTAGATTTCGCGGAACGGGAGCTTTGGATTTGGGCGTATAAGCTCCGGGTGGCCATCTGTATGGTATCGGGGGCCGTTCCGATTGCATACAGGCCGAGTCCACCGGGTTTGTGTCGAGTCATTCCTGGTTGGTACAGTCAATTGCTTAGTTGTGCACGAACGCTTATTTTAGAGTTTTAGTTGGTCGCTTGACCGAAATTGCTAGTTTGGTTTGGGTAGGTGAGAGTTAGACTATTCAATCTCATCGGTCTTAATGCTGGAGTAGTTGCGGCCACGCGCAGTTTCTGCGAAATTGAGATGCATACCAGCTAGCGATGTGTTCAGAAATCGAATGATGCGTATGTCGACCAACGCTAGAAATTACCCACCGGTTGATGTAGTATATATGGTCGCGTCTAGACAGATTGGTGAAATTACTCTGCGAGGAAAAGGGTCTTTGGTTCTTCGGTTGTTATCTCTACTTTGCTGGTGATGATTCCTGGTTGGATTATTCAATCGAGATATTTCTTCCTGCGAGATTTTGACTGTTAGGATTTAGCTTCAATAGATGCGGAACACGGTACATGGCATTAGTTTTGGCTGATATTTACTAAGTATCACAATGTAACAAGGATCTGCCTAATTTTTGCAACATGTGCTAATTTTTCTTTTTTTATTCATGCAGAAAATTTCCCTGGTGTACGGATGATGGGTTGCTTCACTGTTCTCAGATCCAAGAAAAAGAAATGCCCTCTTGATAATCCTTTTGTTCCAAGCAAGAAATCGATTGATGCAAGGGAAAGTACATCCTCTAGACTTCCGGAGCCAGAAGCTCATGTGCCATCCTTGCAATCAGCTCCTCCTAGTTTTAGGGACAGGGCTAAAATCTCCCAGTCGGCAAATAAGGTTTATAACAGCAGAGCTCGTGTGTTGTCTGCTCCATCAACCCTTATCGTGGTTGATCAGTTTGGCTTTCCATACGCTGAATATAGAGATCAAGATGACTCCAGGGATAAGGAAGGTTCGACAAAGGGGCACCGTTTTTCAAATCCTTTGCCCCTTCCTCTTCCTTCACCGGAAGGACATTCTTTGAGGAACTTTGGTAGCTTCAAAGCCAGCAACGTAAGTGGGCCACTGGAGATGTCTGGCCCTCTCCCATTGCCTCCAAAGAAATGTGATGGACTTAGAATCTTCTCTTATGAGGAAGTTTCATCTGCTTGCCAGTGGTTTTCTAGTGATCAGTGTGTTTCAGAAACACTTGGTTCAACATCATATAAGGCAACCTTCAGGGATGACTTTAGTGATACAAAGACCACTGAAGCAACAGTAGCTCGATTACTACCCTCCACTCAGGTACCATGTGTTCCTGACACAATTTAGTTACATATTTTCTTAGCTGTTGTTGACATTTGGCTTTTGGTGTGTAAATTGCTTATAAGGCGAATTTCAGTTGCTATGCCAGCCAGCTTGCCGACAGAGATGTCTGGCAGTTTATGACATAGCTTGATACTGCATGGATATATCGTTCAGTAATTTCACAGCATTTATTATTCTGTTAAGGAAATGAATTCAGGCTGGAGTATCAAACTCATTTTATAGGCAGGTGACCAAAAGCCTATTCTACTGACATATGCTATGCTGGGACCATAATAAATATACCATTCCATTTTTTGAATGCTAATTAGGATTTAGGACCACTGCAGATGTGGGGTTGGGTAACATGTTCCTGAAGCGACCATGTGTTTTTTCTTGTTTCTACTATTTACTGCAAACTGCTTTCTATAGTCTCCAGTCAGTTGTTTTGTCGCCCTACTGATGTTTATTTGGTTATTTGAGATTTCATGCCTTACGTTGCATGTAATTTATAGTGCATGGTCCGCGATGTAGAAAATTTTTGGTCTAGTATTGCGTCAGAAAATATTTTAGAGTAAATGTAGCTACTAGCCTGCAGTGGTTGATAGAACTTAAAATTCTATGTGGTAAATTGAATATCGTTACCCTTTTATGATAGGCTGATGTGTCAATCAAGTTTATTGTATTGTCCTAAAGTAGTATTACAGTCTAGCTCATTATTTCTGCTGACGCAACACATTGACATACTGTTTATCACGAGCAGAGTTTAAAGGAGTTTAAAGCACAAGTGAACACACTAGCATCGCTTCAGCATCCCAATTTATGTAAATTAATCGGCTATTATGCAAGAGAACATTCCAATGGAAGGATGTTGGTCTATGAGCGGCTTCATCATGGCAGCTTAGATAAGCTACTCTTTGGAAGACCGGATGGTCGTTTCATGGACTGGTCTAAACGTCTGAAGGTTGCTCTGGGTGCTGCCAGAGGTCTAGCTTTCTTACATGATGAAGGACCCTTTCAGGTGAGAACTACTTGATTTATTGTTTTATGGCATTACATGAAAGTTGTGGTTTTAATTTTGCTTGACTTCAACCACCTTATCCTGTTGTTTTGGCTTAAACATGTATTTGTATTTCTATTTGTTTTCAGGCCATGTACAGTGAGTTCTCAACTTTGAACATCCAAATAGATAAAGATTTCACCGCTAAGCTTTCAGGATATGGTTGTGTTGGCTTCAGTACTGAGGAGGAGATATCTAATGTACCTGCGGTATGTTCTTGTCCTAATGCAATATAGATGTTTATATTATCCCTTGAGTGGCAGCAACCTGTTTACTGTATCATATCATCCTTACATTGGTTTGGATAGTATGCTCAGCAATATCTATTTCTTTACTCAGTCTGCATGGGTTCTCTCATATTTTTTTATTATAAGAAGCACTGGGAGATAAAACTAGCTGCATTGTACCTATTTATTTATCTGGATCATATTGTTCACTGTAGATTTGTTTTCTTCAGTGTGCAGCAAACCTTTCAGTGGAGACCTTGGAGAAAGGTTTACTCACTCCCAAGAGTAATGTGTGGAGCTTCGGAGTTGTGTTACTAGAGCTAATAACCGGAAGAAAGAACCTTGATGCAAGTTCCTCCAAAGAAGAACACAATCTTGTCAAGTGGAGTAGGCCTTTCCTTACCGATGACAGTCGCCTATCCCTGATCATGGACTCCCGTATAAAAGGCCGCTTTCCTACTAAGGCTGCTCGGATAGTAGCAGACATAATTCTGAAATGCTTGAATAAAGATCCATCAGGGAGGCCAACGATGAGGGATGTTGTGGAGGTCCTAGCAGGAGTCCAGGAAATAAAGGTTCCGTGCCGATATCCTCTGCAAGAGCCGTCTGCCGCACCAAGAAAAATAATGTTAAAATCTTCATCCCTCAATGGAATTGTGCCCCAGCATCCTACTATAACTTTCTCTCCGTCGCCACCTTCACATAACCAACACTTGATCTCACCAAGGTCATCGACATCTGCTTTGCTTCATCCAAGGATGTGCTCCCCTACTCTGGATGATCCCAGGGTAAGCTCTATGAAGAAAACGCCTCCCCCTATCATGCGTAGGTCTAGCGTAGAAGGCTTTTGAATGTCCATATTGTTCTTTTATTTCCTTTTCTTCGATTTATTTGTTTCTTTGTTAGCCTAGTGATTTTTAGTGCTATGTGATGTACTGTAAGACAAGTGGCCTTATGTAAATAGGACCAGGTTGTAGATACCCTTTTGTGCTCTAATTGGAAGGAAGCGAGCGTGCTGAGTGGGCCTTGCTACCTCATTACGCAATAAACTCGTGTTACCCGGTTTCTGTTGGCCCGCACGCCAGACCTTTCAGCTGATTTCTATGGGAGCAAGTGTTAGGTACCCCTTGTATCAGTTGCTTGTCGGCAAGCGCTTTGTGTTATCGAGTGTCGCTATCCACATGACGATTTCATGTGACATGTTGCAGCTGGTACAAGGAAACTGTTCATGACATCTGTTTCAGTAGTTAGAGATGCTGAATTCCTGCCTGTGGAAAGTTTGTTTGTTTAATCCGTCGTCGCAATTGTTGACGCTGACCCAGCCTGTTCGCTTGTTCGCCTGAGGTTTCTCATCAATAGCGAGTCATGCTCATCGCGCGCCTGTTGTTCCGTTGCATTCTCGATTTCTTTGTTCAGCACACGTTTCAGAAACAGTTTATTGTAACATGGAACGTCTTGGACTCTTGGTGGTGTGTGGCTCACGATGTTGTAACGGTAGTCGGTAGGTACTAGTGAAGATTTTTGTTGTACCGTCCGCAGATAAGTGTCTCGTTTGGAGAAGCTAAAGTTAGGTGCTAAATTTTCGCATATATTATCACTCATGTATATGCTAAAGTTTTTAAGTGTTGCCTAAAATTTAGCCCACTCCATTAGCATATTTGTTTGGAGGAGCTAGTGCTAAAGTTTAGCACTTGGATCTAGATAGGACCATAATCGACTGTTCATAGACTATGGTTCAGCCGTTTGTGTCGAATAATCTGAACGACGGCTGCGGAGTCACGGAGCGTTCTGTGTTCAACTGCACGCCAGGAAGATTAGTCCACCTGCAGATTTTGTTTGATAATAAGGTTGTCTAGTGTGTCCTTTTCGCCCTGGGGCCGGCAGGGTGGGTGAAAAACTTCTCTCCAGTTTCAATTCACGTTCTTCACCAGATCACCATCTGTCTGCCGGTTGGTGATGCGTGCTCTTTTTGACCGGTTTGTTCTCTACCGGGATGTGAACGACCAGAACTAACCGTGATTCTATGAATCTGCAGAATGTGATTGTGAACGGAAAATGGCCGGATCCGGTGCCTTCCAACCTAGCGTCACTTGCTCCGCTTTCCTCCTTCGCCGGCAGCGAGGCTGTGATTCTGTGAAGACATGGACATGGGAAGGTCCCCGTTGTTCACTGCCATGATTTGGTCCCGCGGCCGCCGCCGAAGGCCCGGACCAGATCGGCTGTAGTGGTCGTCGGGTCGATCAGGTCGGGGTTAGATCCGCGTCCATGGGGGAAAAAAGGTTCAGTGTGCACGAGCCCGTAGTAGCCGCGCCGCTGGGCGTGCGTGTCTGTCTACCACCACCGTGCTGGCAGGGAGGCCACCGCCCACGCCACCATCGGAGACGGCGCCGCAGCCGCACCGAGTGCGTATTGCGAATCGCGATCCGCCATCGGATGAGGTGGCGGTGGCGGCGTGCCGGCCGCCGGGCGCTCGCGCGCTCCTCTCACATCTCATCTCCCGCTGGAGAGGGAGAGTCTTCTCTTTGGCGACTGGCGCGCCCGCCGCAATGCCGCCAGCCGCCAGGCCCAGCAGCCATCATGGCACGAGGCCCAGCAGAGAATTCCCCATCGGCCCATCAGCGCAAAACCTAAAGCGCGGTTTGGGGGAGCTTTCCCCAAAAATCAGCCCAGAACCGCAGACAAAGCACCAAGGCACGCAAATTCTTAAACCCTGTAGTCCAACGAATTCCCGAATTCACTGCAGTCGGAGAACCGGGATCGAAGCGGAGGAAACGCACCGGAATCTGTCGGCCGTGGGGGCCGTGTCCGCCCGGATCCACCGCTCGGCTGAATCCCGGTATTTCCGACCTTAATTTTGCCCTAGATCGAAGGGGTGTCTTTTTTTTTTAAGACCAAAGACCAACATCGAAGAGGTGTCTCGGATACCTTGCGCTGTTAGCTGAAATTGTTCGGGAGACGAAGGAATCGCTGCCGCTGGGTACAGATGAGGCCAAGCAGCAGCCAGCAAGCCGCTCCACCGCGGCCCTCTCCTGGAAGGGTACTACTCGCTTCACTCGTATTTATGTTTTTTTCTTGGAACAATATGGTATTCGTAGTTTCTTAGTTCTGTTGGACTATGCGGGACAAATTACTGGATGCGGTGGTCGAACCCAACTGCCAAGGCTTGTGCCAGGCCTGAAGTTGTTTGGGCTTGATATAGTGCTGGCCATTTGGTGATGTAGCACACAAATTAGTGGGCATTATTGGAATACGGTCCGATCGTTTCTAAGTGTGATAAATATGACAGTATTAGTCATGGTTTGCGCTGCTATTGCAGCTGTATTGGTTATATGAAGGCTAATGTCAAATTAAAAAAGGGATAATCTAGCAAGAATGCTAATGGCAAACCTGTTATGTTTGTACCTCGTTTGTTGGCTAATGTCCATCAACATATCACTGTAGTTGTTCTATAGTTCCAGATCTCCAAGCAATTAACTGTTTTATGGCTTTAAGCATGTACTATTTGGAAGCATCGGGCATCAACTACCTGAAGTTACATGATTGGTTGAAGCGTCCCCTAGAAGACTTAAATGTGATACAATATCAGTCTCAGAAGGCTGATAACACATTTATTACATCAGATGGTACATCACCGTACAACTCTACGCGGTAATGGACAGTGAAGCGCCACTATCGCGAGGATTACAACTAAAACCCACACAACGACATTAACTACGAAGAGCTCATCAGAGTCTTGCGCCATACGGAACTTCCTGCGGGTGACCCTGTCCACAGGCAAGGTTGGGTGTAGGACGGAACCTCTACTCAACGTCTTCGGGAACGAAGTCTGGATCTTCCTCTGTAAAAATTAAGAATGGGGTGAGTACAAACGTACTCAGCAAGTCCAATCACACCCACGGAGGGGGTATAAACAGAATATAATGCACAGGGTAAATCAAGAATTGCTAGGGTTTAATTTGCGGAAAGCTAATTTTTATGCATGAGTTTATTTGAAAGAAAGGGGTTTTCAAAGGCAATTATCTTGCACTGAGTACCACGCAGGGTTGATCCACACAGGATCCAAGTTTTAAATTGCTACCGGTCTCCTCATCCGTCGTAGCACATGGCACAGCGGCCGGACACTTTCCAAAACAACTCACGCCAACCCAATCATTTCCCCAGAAGAAACACTAGTTGTATGACCAAACCGTAACTCGCCCAGTACCGTGGGCACGGCTATTCGAATAGATTTTAACTCTGCAGAGGTGTGCAACTTTACCCACAAGCGGAAGGCGCGGCGAGCAGTGCCGCGCGTGAGCGTGCACAGGAGCGGCCGACGTCGAAGGCAGGCGAGCGGCACGGCGGCTCAGCGAAGCGGAGTGGCAGGGGGCGGCCGGCGTCGAGCAGCGAGCGGCGGGCGGCGCGGCCGCGTGGTGCACGCGTGGGCAGGGGCGCGCGCGTGGGCAGCAGATGCGCGCGTGCCACGCGTGGGGACGACCGGGAGCGGGGTGCGCGCGTGCGCATGGACAGGGGCGGGGAGAGGCCGGGGTGAGGGCGGTGGCCGGCGCGCGCGGCGCGTTGCGCGTGCGGGAGCGCGGCAGAGGAGAGGAAGGAGAGAGAGGGAGGGAAAAGAAAAAGGGAAAAAGAAAAAAAGGGAAAAAAAGGAAAAGAAAGAGGGGGGGAGAGAGATTCGCGGCGGAAATTTCGGCGACGACCACGGCGGTGTCGGGCACGCGCGGCGGTCGCGAGCGCACGCGGAACGAGAGGTGGAACGGAGATTGGAATCGGGTGTCGGAAAAGGTTCCGGGGAATTATGGCTCAGGGGTTAATGAATGATTTGAGCTCAACGATTATAGAGATTTGAAAATATTTTTAGTGCGTGCTTTATTTGGTAAATTTTTCGGGAGTTCACATTTGTGGTGCAGACTGCAGAGCGCTGCTCTCTCTACTGCTTATTCTCTATCGCATTTCGTTTCAGGACTGATACGCATGCTAGTATTTGTTGGGGCTTTATGAAAATCTGCTATATGCACCTGTCGCAAGTAGCGATGTGCTCGACAACAGTTGCTCTGTTACAAGTTACATGCCTTGTAGCTTCGGTCAAGGGCGGAGCTTCATGCGGGCCAAAGGGGCGCATGGGCCCTGGCTGTGCAAATTTCACACGTAATGAACAGTGATTTTAACACTGTTCATTACTGTAGCAAAGGATGGCCCCCCCAACATTTTTCTAAAATCGGAGATCAAGCTCCGCCACTGGCTTCGGTGTCCTTTCTTATCAGCAATTTTAGTAGTGATTATTTCAAAAAAAAAAGTATACATGTTTTGATGACTGTTTTTATATTGGATTCCTGAACTGCAGATTGCCAATCTTCCTGCTATCTTCGTGGCTTTACCGTATCAGGCCCTACTGCACTGCCATTGAAGTACCTCTTTATGTCTCATTCCAAGCAGATCTCTTATGTGATACTGATTAGTCTGTACCTTCCTGAACCTGAACTAGTCTGCTGCATGGTGAACCTGTTTGTCTGGGAAATCACTCTGAAGTTCTACATTTAAAAGTTAAAACCAGCGACGTCTCTTATGTAAGTTTTTAACCTCTTTGACTGTCTTAATCGAGATTTTGCGGAATTGAACTTAGTACTGTTATTTCTGGGTCTTGGGTTTGTATGCTAACCGGACCTACTTCAATTATTCTCCGTTAATCTGTTATAGATGTCTGCTCTGGTCCATATGTGCTTGTAAAGCTTGTGGTAGTCATATATGATACTGTCGCTTGGGAGGTGTTGGGAAACAGCTCTGGTTCTCACTCTATGTGGTCAGCACTGTCCACTGGTCCACACATTCCTTTGCCCTTTTGCCTTTATGTCTCTTTGCCTCTAACATGATGGCCCTAACCCTGCTGTCCTCCGTTTGGGTAATATTAGTTGTCATGATCCCTAAATAGTGTGTTTGGTCATTGACTCATCGGGTCATACTGAAGCTTTTTGGACCAATATGTGCATGCAAAGGGATTTGTGGTTCAATTCACAGCGGGTCGTACTGTTTGCTTATCCAAATCCTGTATTTGAATTTCCCACTCATCAGAAAAGATGTGAATACCTTTTTCTCTATGGTTGCAACTCTCAACATTCGACCGATTTATCAAATTTTCTCTATTCGATGCAAGTTTTAGCATTAAGAACTATTGTATTGATGTTGTGGCCTGCTATGTTTTTTTAATTCTACATCTGCATTTTCTTGCCATCACGTACTTTAGACTTCACTACATCTACAGTGTGGCTCTGCTCTCATGATGCCTGCAAGTCTATAGACTTCACTTGATATGAGCTGTTGGCAACAATAATTCTCTGAGCATCTGTTGGGCCACGAAATTCTATTTGCATATCTAATGTTCCTGACCATATCTATTTCGTTTGACATTTTTCTTATCATTAGTGATGCAGCATTTTACCAACTACTGAACACTTTGAGGATTTGAGATAAGATTTGGTGAAGAGCATCGATTTGTCTGTAATATACTATATAGTAGTAGGTAGTCTTCTTGTGGCTAGCATGTTCTTTCTTCTGGTAAAGAATAGGATGTACAGTTAGCAGGGCTATTATTCTACATGCACAACTGTCATTTGGCTGGTAGTTCACGCCTGCTACCTTGCTTGATTTTTTTTTTTGAGGACTTACCTTGCTTGAAGCTGGTTGGCACCAGTCAAGTATATTCTCCAATAGTTCCTGTAAACGTGAACTGGCTGGAAAACTGCTTGGCTGATTCTCCAACGTTTTGATGCTTCTGATTCCTGTTTTCCAACATTTTGGAGAGCCTTCTGGTTAATCTTGCTTCAATGAAGATGCTACTTTGTTGGACAAAGAAGATGCCAAAGGTGCAATCTCTCACAATGCTGTTGTATTTTGATTTGCTTTTGTTCCTGATTTAATCGTTGTAAGAATGGCAGGAACAGATAGGCCTTTTGCATCAAAGTCTGACAGAAGTCGAAATGTTCTACTTTTACACTTGAAGTTCGAAGTGGTAGGAAGGCAGTGTGGTGCTCATAAAGCAAATCAAACCCCTTCTTTTACAAGAAGAGGACCATATAACTATATCCTTTTCCTTTTTATTTTGTCCAGATTCTGAAGTTTCTTTTCGTTCTACTTTGAGGCAAGTTTCTTCTCATTGAGAATTCAGATTCTTGCAACTATCCATAACAATCTCTTACCATTCATCCAACCTTGAAGCTACTTTACTACTCTTGCTCCAACATTACCTGACTAAGAGTTGATACCAGTTTCTCTCTGACTGACGTTTTCTGAAGAATTGACTGGGTCTTACAAATTTGAGTAAATACTATCAGTCACCTAACAATGTGCCAAACAAATCTGCACATGCCACCTCTCCACACAAAGTAGCTACAGGGTACAGTTAGTGTTCTGTAAAGTCAATTAGTAGAAAATCTGCTGTCTACAATAGCATAGTTTACAAAAGCAAGGTGACAGGGCCTGCTATTGAATCATTCTTTGCATAAAGCTACAGGCATCTGCATGTTGGTGTGGATCTCAGAAGGTAACTTGTGCACAAAGACTAATTGAGACTGCATTATGAGAGGCATCAGTAACACAGGCAGCCTGTGGGGGACACCATCAGCAACCCTGCATGATTCTCCCCTCACCGCAAAGCATTCGGGTTTGCTCTCCTGCCTCTCTTATTATATCCTCCCTTTCTCATGCTTCTTGTATCTTAGTCCCTTGCATAATCTATGACACAGTTGCAACAATGAAGCCGTATCTTGGATCCACATGTCAGTAACATAATATTGTTGTGTATTCCATTACGTATAGTATACTCTACGCTGAATGCATATTAACTGTCATTGGCTCTAAGCAATTTGTTTACTCCCGAATTCCCGATAGAAAATTTACAATGGCATTGCAAGGAATCTAATCTCACTTGCAAGCTGAGTATTTAAAACTTGACTGCCTGTATCACTGAGAGACTGGATGCATAATATGGCGGTAAATTTTGAATTTTTCGAATGGTTGTCCCTGGCTCCGTGGCTCACCCACCGGGCCGGGGCGTGGGTGACTGGGCACACCTGTCCCCGTGCTGCGACGGCACCCCATTGCTATGCTGCTCCAGATCGCAATAAGTTCACATTAAATGCCCCCTGTTCTGAACAAAAGCGGCCGGCATAAATGAAAGTTGGTGCGGGGCATTGAATACAAGCAACCTTCGGACACTGCTGACAATCGTACGAGTAGGTCTGGAATCTTTACGCAAATTTCTGACGCACGCTTTTGTTTAGAAGTTCCATAAACAGGGTTAATTGCTTGATCACATAGAATTCCTAGCTAAATCGGCACAAAAAATCTATTACTTCCGGTTAGTTCAGTTCTGAAATCGTTTTTTGATTCCACTGTTATTACTTCTCGTTGTCTCCGGTGAATGACTGAATCGTGATCAGCCTGGGAAAATCAAGTTTCAGTTCAACTATTTGTTCTGTATTATTTTTTCATTGCTATGCTGTGAAATAGAAATTATTGTAGCCGGATCGCAGGCAGCACATCCATATACTATGCTTGCTGCGTTATTCACTGTTAAGAGAATGAACTTAACAATAAATTAGAGATTTAAGGTGCACTTGACATGAAGGTGCACTAGACAGTATTGTCAATTCACACGCACAATACAACACCACGGCAAGAGCTGCATAACCACTTCTCTAATCCTAGTTTCTTTTTTTTCCTTTTGCCTTATTTGTCAGAGGATTAGCTGAATTGAGGGAGGTAAATCCATGAAATTTTCGGGATTTCAGACCGAATTCATCGTTTTCCAGAAAAAACATATCCTTTTGGGCAAAAGCGGATGGAAGCGAGGAAACAGATCATTTTGTCCATTCCTATTTGTTCTACTCGTCGCACATTAATAGCAGCACAAGAGGGGCCTCCTCTCCTACTGCTTCCCCCTCCCTGGCTCGGTGGCTCTCTCTCCCACGGCTCCGCCGCGCTGCGCTCGCCACTACCCGCACTCCTCCCGGCACCGGCACTGCCCCCGGAACTGCTCCGCGCAAATGGACAGAGCGCCGTTGTGATCCCCTCCACCCTCCCTCGCTCCTCCTCCTGCCCCGCCGCGTCGTGATGGCCGCCGCCTGCCCGCTCCTCCTGCCCCTCGCCGCGCTGCTCCTCGCGGCGGCCGCGACGACGGGCGCGCTCACCGATGACGTGCTCGCGCTGGTGGTCTTCAAGACGGGCGTCTCGGACCCGTCGGGCCGCCTCGCCACGTGGACCGAGGACGACGACCGCCCCTGCTCCTGGCCGGGCGTCGGCTGCGACGCGCGCACGGGCCGCGTCACCTCGCTCGCGCTCCCGGCGGCGTCGCTCTCCGGCCGCCTCCCGCGCGCCCTGCTCCGCCTCGACGCGCTCCTCTCCCTCGCGCTCCCGCGCAACAACCTCTCTGGCCCCGTGCTCCCCAACCTCCTCGCCGCGCTCCCGCGCCTCCGCTCCCTCGACCTCTCCTCCAACCGCCTCGCCGCGCCCGTCCCCGCCCAGTTCTTCGCCCAATGCCGCTCCATCCGCGCCATCTCCCTCGCGCACAACCAGCTCTCCGGCTACATCCCACCCGCCGTCGCGTCCTGCGCCTCGCTCGTCTCCCTCAACCTCTCGTCCAACCGCCTCGCCGGGCCCATCCCTGACGGGCTCTGGTCCCTGCCTTCGCTCCGCTCTCTCGACCTCTCCGGCAACGAGCTCTCCGGGAGTGTGCCCGGCGGATTCCCCCGGAGCAGCTCGCTGCGGGACGTGGATTTGAGCCGCAACCTCCTCGCCGGGGAGATACCGGCGGATGTCGGCGAGGCGGCGCTGCTCAAGTCACTGGATTTTGGGCATAATTTGTTCACGGGCGGTCTGCCGGAGTCGCTCCGGAGGCTGACCGGGCTGCTGTTCCTCGGCGCCGGCGGCAATGCGCTTGCAGGGGAGCTGCCGGCGTGGATCGGCGAAATGTGGGCGCTGGAGCGGCTTGACTTGTCGGGCAACCGATTCACCGGCGACATTCCTTTCACCATCGCGAACTGCAAGAAACTTTTGGAGGTAGACCTTAGCCGTAATGCGCTCACCAGCGAGCTTCCCTGGTGGGTGTTCGGCCTGCCGCTGCAGCGCGTCTCGGTGGCTGGCAACCAGCTCAACGGGTGGGTCAAGGTGCCCGAGGACGCTGCAATGGCGCTTCGTGCGCTGGACCTGTCGAGCAACGCGTTCTCCGGCGAGATCCCGCCGCGGATCACTGCCTTTGCGGGTTTGCAGTCTCTGAACCTGTCCTCGAATTCCTTGTCGGGGCAGCTGCCGGCCGGCATTGGCGGGATGAGGCTGCTCGAGGTGCTCGACATGAGCGCTAACCGACTTGACGGAACCGTGCCCTCGGAGATTGGCGGCGCGGTGGCGCTCCGGGACCTCCGGATGGGGAGGAATTCGCTCACGGGACGCATCCCCGCACAGATTGGGAACTGCAGCTCCCTCGTTTCACTGTAAGTAAATTTATTTTTTCTTTCCTTTTTTACCCATATAATCGTGGAATGAAATTTGACGTCATTTGCGATTGCTTGTGAGTGAAGTTGACTAGGGCTATTTATTTTAGCTTTGTTGACTGCTTTGATTTGTTTCAGTTCCCTAGGTTCCAGAGACGTTGTAGAAAGTGATGTAGGACAGTGATATCGTATTTTCTGTTTGGAACCCCAAACCGCAATTTATGGGTTTGTCACCTTGTTTTGCTCGCATCCCAGTATCCTGTCATCATCTTTTTTTAATCTGGATGCCCTCAAAACTGAAGTCAAAGGTCTACATCAGCAGGATGTGGAACACTTGTTGTCAACATAGCTAACTGTCCAGATCAATAATCTCAGTGGTAGTGGTACTGTAGTTTGTTATGACTGAACATTCTGTGCTCTTCCAATGCAGGGATTTGTCACACAACAGCCTCACGGGGCTGATTCCCAGCACCATGGGCAACCTGAGCAGTCTCCAGGTGGTCAATCTCTCTCAGAACAAGCTGAACGGGACCCTACCAGTGGAGTTGTCCAATTTGCCTAGCCTCCATATCTTCGACGTCTCCCACAACTTGCTGACAGGGGATCTGCCTAATAGCCGCTTCTTTAACAACATCCCTGACTCCTTCATCACCGACAATTCTGGTCTCTGTAGCTCACGGAAGAATAATTCATGCAGTGCTGTTTTGCCAAAGCCGATTGTGCTCAACCCCAACTCTTCATCAAATCCCTCATCGCAGGCTGCACCTAGTGCACCTAGCAACACTCATCACAAGAAAATCATATTGAGCATCTCCACCCTCATTGCCATTGCGGGTGCGGCTGCCATTGCTATCGGAGTGATCACCATATCTGTGCTCAACCGGCGCGTCCGTGCCCGTGCAGCTGCCTCTCGCTCAGCACCTGCTACTGCATTATCTGATGATTACCTTAGCCAGTCCCCGGAGAATGATGCTAGCTCCGGGAAGCTTGTCATGTTTGGTAAGGGCAGCCCTGAGTTCAGCACTGGTGGCCATGCATTGTTGAATAAGGATTGTGAGCTTGGGCGTGGAGGCTTTGGTGCAGTCTACAAGACAGTTCTTAGAGATGGACAACCGGTAGCCATCAAGAAGCTTACTGTCTCTAGCTTGGTCAAGTCGAAGGATGATTTTGAGCGGCAAGTAAAGATGCTTAGCAAGGTGCGGCACCACAATATTGTCGCGCTCAGAGGCTTCTACTGGACTTCGTCACTGCAGCTCCTTATCTATGATTACCTGCCCGGAGGAAATCTGCATAAACACCTGCATGAGTGCAATGAAGAAAACTCACTTTCCTGGATGGAGAGGTTTGATATCATCCTTGGTGTTGCCAGAGGGTTGACATACCTGCACCAGCATGGGGTCATCCATTACAATCTCAAGTCAAGCAATGTGCTGCTGGACAGCAATGGGGAGCCAAAGGTGGGCGACTATGGCCTTGCCAAGCTGCTGCCGATGCTGGACAGGTACGTGCTGAGCAGTAAGATCCAGAGCGCACTTGGGTACATGGCCCCAGAATTTGCATGCAAGACGGTGAAGATCACCGAGAAGTGCGACGTCTATGGCTTTGGGGTGCTTGTGCTGGAGGTCTTGACGGGCAGGAGGCCCGTCGAGTACTTGGAAGACGACGTCGTTGTGCTATGTGATTTGGTCAGAAGCGCTCTGGAGGAAGGCAGACCAGAAGACTGCATCGATCCGCGACTATGTGGTGAGGTCCCCATGGATGAGGCCCTGCCGATCATCAAGCTGGGCCTCGTCTGCACCTCGCAGGTGCCATCGAACCGGCCTTCCATGGGCGAGGTGGTGAGCATACTCAAGCTGGTGAGGAATCCTCAGGATAGTGCCGAGGATGAGCTGGTTTGAGCACTACCCGGGATCTCTGTTCTAATTCGCCTTGAGACTTTTCTTTTTTGTTTTGTGAGATGCATATATGATTGCCCGGTAGGGAAGAAAGGAGGCGGGGCAGTGCAGCGCCGAGAGTGGTGGAATGCTTGTAATGTGTTCAGAGTTTTAGGGATGCAAAGGCCGTGTATTGCTTCTCTGAAAATTCTTTTGTTCCTTGGTTGGAAGAGTTAGCTCGTGTAGGTATTGACTGGATGCAATGCGAGCCAGGTCTGGTGATATACCTCGGCATAACCAGGTGACTGATGTTCATGGGCAGCTCGGCTGCTGATAGTGTGACTTTTGTTTGACAGATGAAATTGCTCAACATTTCCTCATTCGAAATCTGTCTTCTTGCTCTGCTCCCTGTTACTTTAACAGATTAACTTGCTAGTTGCTAACCATTTCTTTCATTCGGTGATAGACCAAACACCGATTTTGAGTAGCGGAACAAAAAGCACTCCTATTTTCCCGTCGAGAAGGCATGCCTTCAGAGAACATCACCTGCCCTTTGAATGGCCTGGCGGATCGCAGCCGCCGCGCCACCGGCCTTCACCGCGAAAATTGAATGGCCTGGCTTTTTTTTAAAAAAAAATTTAAAGGCATCGGCTATCCTTTTGCTCCTCAGACTCCTCTCCCTCCACCGCCACCGCCACGTCGTGCAATAATTCCAGCAGCGCCGCGGCTGGCAGCATTCACCTCGCTGCTGCACGCGCCGGCGCCGATCTGATCTGCTCTAGCTCCGCTCGTCGCGAGGAGTAAACAAGCGCCTTGTTCGGCTGACTGGCTGATTTGACGTGAGAGGAAAATATTACTGGTTGGCTGATTGGATGGCTGGCTGACTGATTTGGCGTGAGAGGAAAACACTGTTGTGGCTGGCTGAATCTCGCAGCCGAACAAGGCGAAGGTGCAAAGGCCTCGGACGCACTCGCCGGATGATGGCTGCCGACCGGGTGGGGAAGCCCGAAGCCAAGCCATGGAGCACGCACCACCTTTCCACCGCAGCACGGCACTAATCGCCAGGTAGGAAGTGGCGCAGTCAGGTCGGGCGGATCGAGTGCCTAACAAAAAGGTTCCTCCATCTGTTCTTCAGATCATCCGAACACAGTAGCCGGGCGTATCATCAAACGTGTCGCCGGCAGGATGAGTTGTGCGTACTGACAGCGAGACTTCGAGGGTAGTAGGAACTTACCCAAAATAAAAGTAGGGTAGGAGTGTAGCCGAAGCATGTCATGTCGAGCGAATAAGTATACCCAAGTATGCTTTAATCACGGGAAATTGAGTGCTCCGATGCCCTGTACCGGGGATTCAGTATTCCTAGCTAGTGCAACCTACAGAAAGGTTTAAGAGTAGTGCTGTGGAGGAGAGTAGTATTGCTTTTGATTCACTCGAAAGCAACGTGCACAGGCTACTTATTGATTGGAAGGGGAACTATAGAAGTGCCATTTCAAAAACTATAGAAGTGCCACCGCACCCTATTTCCATTTTAACTCCATTCATCTTTTGAACCCTGCATTGTTCATCTTGTGTCATTCATCTGTTGACATTGGTCGTACACTATAGAAGGCACACCGCACACTCCTTCAAACAAAAGAAAACGTATTGCAAACTCCTCGAACAAAGTAGTAGAAGTAATGGGCTTGTTCGGCTGGCTGGCTGGCTGGATGGCTGGCGGATTTCGCGTGAGAGGAAAATACTGTTGGCTGGCTAGTTGGCTGGTGACTGGGCTGATTTTGCGTGAGAGAAAAATACTATTGTGGCTGGCTGAATCCGGCTGAATCCACCAGCCGAACAAGGCAAATAAAGTGAATCAGCCTGGGCTGGTCTGCTAGCGAGATGGCAGCGTCATTGGTCGGAGGGGATCGTGGGTGGCTCCGTGGGGATCGCCGGACGCCGGTCAGGTTTTTTGTCGCGTTGCTGTTGCGAAGATTCGGTTCAGCTCGCTCGCACGCGTCCCGTGCGAGTGGACAGTGGAGTGACCTTGGCTGTGTTTAGATGGGAAAAAAAGGAGAAAAAGTCACATCAGTCACTGTAGTATACTGTAGTATTTTTCGTTTGTTTGTGGTAAATATTGTCCTACCATGACCTAACTAGACTCAAAAGATTCGTCTCGCAATGTACATCAAAACTATGCAATTAGTTTTTTTATTTAACTATATTTAGTACTCCATGTATGGGTTATTTGCTATATTTAATGTTTCAATGTGATAGGAAATGTGATGGATGTGATGGAAAATTTGGAAAGTTTGTGGGAACTAAACACACCCCTTCGAGAGATTTGACCCGTACACTGCCCGGCTACCTCCTGCGGAGAAAATTTTTTACTCCCCGAAGCCGTAGCCCGTTCTCCGAGGACGCTGTCCCGTACCGTTACCAGCCTCACCTTTATTTATTTCTTAGTCCTGTTTAGGCTTTAGTTTCCACCCATAAATTAATTCCGTAAACGTAAAAAAACCGTCGCATCGAATATTTCGACACATGTATGGAGTACTAAATGAAGCCTATTTATAAATTTTTTTTATAAATGGGCTGTAAATCGCGAGACGAATATAATGAGCCTACTTAATTCATGATTTGCAACAGTGGTGCTACAGTAACCACCCGCTAATTATTAATTAATCATGAATTAATTAGCATCATTAGATTCGTCTCGCGATTTACAACCCATCTGTGAAAAAGTTTTGTAAATAGACTTCATTTAGTACTTCAAATTAGTAAAATTCCAACGCAAAATTTTTTTGCAATGGAACTAAATAGGACCTTAATTTTCTGTACTAGAGAGTACTAAAAAATTTTAATTATTAATTACGGTGTCAAATAAAATTATTTTATAAAATAAACTTCAAAATCACTGCGCTAGGAATTATGAAGAATCTAATAAAACTTTTGACCGCGTGATTAGAAGATGGTTACCAGTCATAAATTAATTACCGTTATTAGATTCGTCGCGAAAAAATACTCACATCCCTAAAAAAATTTGCAAATAGATTTTATTTAGTAGTTCATGCATGTGAAATTTTTTTTTAGAAAATGCGTGTGCTACTAACTACCATGAACCAAACAAGAAGGCCCTTGCAGGCTCGGTTGTTCTCTACTAGTCCTGCGCTCACGTTACGTGATTGATCAGCTGGAGTACTAGATTCTACAGCACTACTAGTAATAATTCAATCCTATATGATATGAGCTATTATAAAAAAACCTACACGAGCCAGTCCCTGGGGAAAAAAATACTCAACTTGAGCCGCGTGCTGCGAACGGACGGGGCCTGCCCTTGGTCGTAGCTGCTCAGCCTGCTCGCGCCCGTTTGTTTCGCCTCGACCGCTGCCGACGGGCGGAGGCCTCGCTGCGTAGCCGGCGGCGCACGGCAAGGCGTCGCGTGCACTACCGATAGAGTACTCCCCGACCGGCGACTGATGCACGTGCTTCTTCCTCTCGCTTCCATGGGAATCCATCGGCACCAACCGCGGCCTTGGGCTCCGGGGCCTCATTTATTACGGCGCCCGCCTAGGCTATGCACGGCGATGAGGTGCAGGCACCGGTGGGCGCATTTATGGCGCGCGCCCTGCTGTCCCCGCCGGCGTCCAGGGGCGTCGTCACTGGAGTGGCCGCCGAGTCGATCGAGGCCCTACCCCATGCCCGCGTGTAGCCGTCGCGTCTCGACCACGACCGGACAGACGGCCTCACCCTCACCTCACCTGTAGCGACGGGCGCTGCTCCAACTGCCTTTGCATGCCAATGCCTCGATCTGAAACAGAGCTTGCCATGCATCGGCACCGGCATCGCCAGAGCCAGCGCGCGCGGCGGCACCGTGCGCTCCGGCGCAGTCGTCTGCCCAGTGCCCACAGGGGCAGGTGAGCAGGTCGCAGCCCACTGCTGGCTGCTTAAGAGCATGGCTTATGATTCCGCCCGCTAGCCGGCGAAATAAAGCTCCAGTGTGGCTCGGAGCTGCGTCGGGAGCTGCGCAGCAGCACATGCAACCAATCGAAAGGAACTCTGCAGCGCCCGCAGCGAATAGGATCGCTGTTCGCCGGCTTCCAGCCGGCGTCTCGCCACACGCCCGCTGAGCATTCTCTCTCCTCTTCTCGCTCCGCCAGCACGGATTCAGCCGGCTTGCCGGTCGCTATAATATTTGCTCTAACAGCACCGACGCCGACGCTGCCGTCGCATTCACGTCGATCGATGCTGGGAGCCCCACCAAGCCCCGGATGACATTGGCATTGGCATGGGCATTGGCATTGGCATCTCCGTCGCCGCGCAGCGCTCCCGCGTGCCCTCGTTTCCGGGGCGAGGCGCGGGCGGCCCACGTGCGGCGGGCATCGCGTCCTGGCTCCGCGCTTCGCCCACCCTGCGCATTAGATTCTCGCGTCAGATTGTCAACCACCGCCCTCCTCCCTCTGAGTTCAAAAAAAAAACACCCTCCTCCCTCCGCGCAGCGGCATAGGAGTATACTACAGGACATCGTGCTTCGGGAGTCGAGACGCGGCGAGCGTGAGGGACGCGTCACGAGTCAAGACCCTGGGTGTCGTCGTTGTTTCGTTTGACTTGGTTTGTTTACGAGTGTTGTTGCATCGCGTAGCATCTTCTTCTTCTTCTTGTTGTTGTTTTTTCCTTTCGAAAAAGTGCATCTTTGGTTTCGGGGGAAAGCAGTCGACCAGTTGCTAGCTGCACAAGCTCAGGGACATATTAAAATAAGTGCGAATGCGAATGCGATGCACGTTTCTTTTTCTTTTCCTTTAGTTACGCTGTCTAAAAACATGGCCCATCATTTCTTGAGTTGGGAGAGCCCAAAATAGGAAGAAGCCCAAAACTTGGCCGAAAGCAGCGTCACGGCCCAAATCTGCTCAAGCTATAGAACCCAAGCCCACACGACGCGGAAGTAAGCTCAGTAGTGCAGCCCAAACACAAGGACTGACGGGACGGTCGGCACTTAGCAGCCCACTGGTGAACCTGAAGGCCTAAATCATCCACCTCCCTCGTCTTCACTTCCTCCACCCCTTTCCTCGCCGAGCTCGAGACTCCGCGTGCTAATGGCGGCGGCGGCGGACCTCACGGGGACCAAGCGGGTCATGGCCTGCGCGCTATGCAAGCACCTCAACGTCGATCCCGTAAGCGCCCAACCTCCATCTGATAGATTTTGGCTGCTTCGAAGCGAATCATGCGATAGAGTTCCATTTTTTTTCCTGCCATGCAGTGCTTGCCGATTAGGTTTTGCAGTCAGATTTGTTTGGTCTTTTCTGGACCGTGCCGGGATTTTTGGTTGCAGATTTGTTGTGCTTTAGGCGAGGTTTAGTTCACAAAAAAAAAACTATGGCTTAGTAGTGGCGGATAGATGTCATAAAATACAGGTTTAGCGAGATGTACCTCTTTGGGTATGGTGATTTCGTGCATACAGTTTGGAAGATACTAGTCGTTTACACACATTCAGCGTTTGTGGGAGTGTGGAGGGCCCATCGTGTAACGTTTGACAGTTACACAAATCAGGAATTGACGACCTCATGGTTCATGTTGCTGATGAATCGTGCTACAATAAAAAATTTAGCTAAGTACGCGAAGGGTGTTTAGTCTGGAAGATGGCATGTGAAATGAACAGTCTAATTAGCTGCAATATTTTGGCTACTGTTTGCGATACAGATAGAACAGCTTATAGTTTAGTCACATGCATGGTCACATGGAGATGAAGCTTGAAATGATGAAATCTCACTTGCGGAATTTTCATTTCTTTTGTATGTTACTATTTCAGTTGTCTATACCTGTTAGGCTGTTAACTTTGGTTTTTCTTCAGGCCTAATTTTTTTTACATCACTTATCTTCTGTATTCTTGATGCTTTTAAGTCCTGTCCGCTGCACAATGCACAACATTTGTGGATGACAATGATTTTGTTTTATTTCATTATATTGTGGTATAACTCTGTAAGCCTGTACTTACCGTTCTTCTTGCTTCTACTGTGCTTGTTTATTTGAATAAACTTTGTCCAAATTTCAAATATGTGCAGGCTGATTATTTTGTCTGGAGGTTGTTACTAACTTCTTTTCTTAATTCTACAGAGCACGGTATCCAATACAACTATTGAACAGAGTGATATTGCAAGTCTGTTTTCACATATTGTGAAATCATCTCAGGATGAGGTAATGACCTTTGCAGGTTCGGTACACCAAACCCACTTGCTAGATGCTACTGCATAAGTGACACATCTTCCTTTTGCATAGGTGATGAAGTGGGTAAAATTTTCCAGTGATTTTGCTGGAAGTGATGGAAAACAGCATGCATTGCTTGATAATCTGAATCAGGATTTGTCCCAGAAGTCTGTACTGCTTGGTGATGGTCTTAAACCATCAGTTGCTGATATCGTCGTGTTTGCTACTGTTCAAGCTTTCGTGGTATGGTGATGTAACATTACCAGTTTGTGCAATGTCGGAACCTTCAACAGATGCCAAATTTGCATATTTTATTACCCCTCTCATATACCAAAACCAATGTTCTTATACACATTTTTTCATCTTTGGTGGGTACTCGTAATTAATGCAAACTAGTAGAGTTGTCATTAATTACGACTACCAAATTATGTTGGAACCTTTATCAGATGTCAAATTTACTAGTATAATTTGGTATTCGTAATTAATGACAACTCTACTAGTTTTGTTTTTATGTTTCCAACCCATCAACCTTTTAGCTCTACAAATTGTAAAAAGTTTGAAGGCACATATTATCAAGTCATGAAAACATCTATTTTGTAACTAAGTTAGTATTAATCGCTTTTTTTTTATGAAGTGGACTCTGTAAGGTCTATAGTTTGAAAAATTACATGTTTTGATGGATGCTATTTTGTATCTTTATTATTATATCTTACTATCCTATAAATATTATTTGAAATTATTTGAAATTTTAATTGCCCTACTCGTTTCAGACTCGTGTCAGCGACAGTGAGTTGCAGAAATTTCCTCATGTATGGCGGTGGATGGACTACATTCAGGTTTATGATGAGCCTTTCTATTTATTTATGCTAACTTACTCCTGTCTGTCTATATGAAATACTACTCTTTCTGTAGAAGAAAGGATCAATTGATTGTAATTCTCCTTGTCATGGTTCCATGTGTTGCTCAGCTTTAGAATTTCTTTTGAACTCACAGTTGAAAACGATCTCTACATTTTTCTTCGACCCTTTGGTGATATCCTTGAAATGAGACTATTCTAGTAGGCTATTAGTTTATCATTTCTGAGATGCCTCATCTGACCCCCAACAATATTTGAAATTGAAATTAGCCAGATTTGTAATACACTGATGTTGTCTGATATCCAAAAATGATTCAAATTACTTTGAAAGATCTAGCATTTGCGCGTTTTATAATCAACTAATGATTTACGTCATATCACTTACACAAGTGCAGTGTTCGTCTGCTATGTTATTATCTTCACAATCTCTTACAAAAACTCATAGTTTATTTCTATTAAAATACCAGTGATTCTGTGCTGATTAGGGGTGTAATAAATTGGTCACCCTTAGGTGCACCTACAACCCTCTTTAGTGCAAATATTTTTGCTACTTCTCCAAAATGAGATCCCATATTTTGGAGAAGTAGCACAAATATTTGAACTAAGAGGGTTGGAGGTGCACCCCTAGTGCTGATGGAAGTCTCTTGTTGTGTTTTTACAAAAACTGGCATCTGTAATCAAAAGGATGCTCATTGATACCACTTTCATATTCCTCTGGGATCATTCAATGATGGTGTCTCATGTTAATATTTACCTATGATGCAGAACATTGTTGATTTTGGTACAACTTCGCAAAAGATAAATCTGGCCAAGTCTGTCTTTGATCCACCTTCTGTAAGTAATTTTTTTTGGGAATGTGCTCGAAATGTTATACTATTGTATCTCTTTATGATACCAGATTTCAAATCTAACTGGAAATTTGGAAATCTGTTTACATGCTGTTTATGGTGTTTAAAAATTTATGTATGTGCTTGCCTGTTTGGCAAGGTAAATTTTGTACTCTTGTCATAACTTGATGCAACTTTGTTTCAATGCTACTATGGTGCTGGTTAAAAATCCGCAGAGAAATGCTAAGATGATAATTGACTTGACTTTTTTTTGTCATCTTTTAAACATTCTTCAGAAAAAAGGTTGGTTTTAGGATCATTGAAGTAATTGTACCTTTCCTTTTTCTGTTTGGTAGCATCCGAAGAAAGCTGATAAAGTAGACACTGAATCAAGTTCAAAGAAAGCTGTTTCCGGACAGAAGAATGCTGACAAGTCAAATGGAAGCACTGACTCAAAGAAACCTGCAGGGGAGGTAGTTTTTTCTGCCATTATACGAATTCTCGTTAGCTCTCACACTTATCTGGTCTTCTTGATCAGTACTTCTGGGAAACATTTGCAGGCTCATTCTACTGTAAATATTTGAATGTAATTTTTTTTGGCATTTTCATCTCTTCTCATCCTATAGTTTCTTGCCTCAGTATTGCATATTTAAATTCATTGCACCTTTGTGATTATGCTGTTACATGTACAATGTGTTACAAAGTTTGATGGACTCCTTATTGTTTTATACTAGTTTATATGGCATGTCATTTATAAGTTTTTAATAGCAGTGCTGATTTCACGTTTGTTTATTGAGATTACTTTCTTGTAGAAGTTCTTTTTTTATAGGTTTGTAATTTCCTTTCTTGGTTGACTTTAGACTAAGGCTCCTGAAAAGGAAACTACTGCCGCGAAAGACAACAAAACCTCTGGTGAGAAGAAGAAAGATAAGTCTGCAGGAAAAACTGCAGAGAAAGCTTCAGAGAAAGCTCCGGAGAAAACTGCAGACAAGGATTCAGAGTGCAATATCAGTATCCTGAATATACAGGTTGGCCTTATCCGTAAAGCATGGAAGCATCCATCTGCTGACAGGTGCTCTAGTTTCACATTTTCACAATGCTTTGATTTTTCTCAATGCTTCTGTTGTAGTATTCAATCTAACATTCTGATTGATCATTGTGCAGTCTTTTGGTTGAGGAGATAGATTTGGGAGATGGTAATGTGCGTCAAGTTGTTATTGGTCTTGCAAAGTACTGCAGCCCGGATGATCTTACTGTGAGTGGTTAGCATTAAGAAGGAACTCAAATTGTTTTCAAACATTTTGCTCTCTGAAGTTGTTTGTGGCTGCGTATTGCTAGAAACACCTGACAATTTCTCCTTTCAGAATCGGCATGTTGTCTTGATCACGAATGTGAAGCCTGGGAAGCTGAGGGATGTCATGTCTGCTGGATTGGTATGTCCTATCTATTATGTTTGCAATTGTGTAGCTCAGTGAAACAACTTGAAATATGGCTGTAGCAGGCTAATTGTTTTGTCAAAAACTTCCCAATATACTACTCCCTCCAATCCTCCATACACACAAACCAATAAACCATTCAAAATGACTACCCTACCTCTGATTACTATCTAAAAAGACTATATTTAATGCATGCATATAACTATGTAAGCATTTAAAATTAAAAGGTGAAGTAGTTATTAGGGATAAATAGGGAACCAGGGGCGGAGGAAAGCCCTAGGGCCACTAGGGCCATGGCCCTAGGCGTGATCCATTTTCTCTACACTGTGCAATACTGTAGCAATAAGGTCCAGCCAAGCAAGCCCAGTCAGTCCATGGAGTGGCCCTAGGCGTTGGGCTGGCCCAGCTCCACCCCTGTAGGGGACAACAGGGGTGAAGTTGGTGGCAAAACTACCATGGTGCACTACTTCGTTGGACACCTGAGTACATAGATAAAGTTAGAGTTTATATGATAAATGTGAGCATGTTGGTAGGGAGTACGTCTTTTTACTGTGGTGCACCGGCACCAGGGAAGCATAACGTAGCTTCACCCCTGTGGAACAGCACACATTTTGCTTTGGTTATGAAATAAGCCTCGTATTGATGAACAAAATATATGCCTAATAACGTAAAGTGGAGGGACTACCATGGAGGAATAAACAAGTCTTACTGTCTGCTGTTTCCTGACACAAGAAATAGGTAACATAATGGTGTAACACTTTTCACTGGAGAAAATAATAAACAACTGTACATATGTTAATTCTAATTTGAAATGTCTTGTCAGCAAAGTAGTACAATCAAACTGAAGTTTCTTAACTCTGGTCCAAACTGTAAGTGCACTTTTGTTATTGGGAGGTTTTTATTGAGATATTCTTTTTGGTAGTAATTATTAATCTTCTGCTTAGGTTCTATGCGCTTCAACTGAAGATCATACGGCTGTCGAGCCTTTGATTCCTCCAGGAGGAGCCAAGATTGGAGAACGCATTTCATTTGCTGGGTAAGAACTATTTCTTATAGACAGTATATACTCTATTTAAAGGCTTGCTTGTGCGCTTCTTAAGAGTATTCTATGTAGTTGTTCCAATTTGTTCTCATGAATGTGTTAGTCAAGTTGTACGAACTTAGTTTTTCATTCATATGAACAATGTTTAGAACTTGCAAGTGTAATCTAAATGAAGTCATGCATGAGTTTACTTTTTCCATTTTAGGAATGGAATATTGCAAGTCAGTTTAATTGACATTTTTGTTTGGGTGCATGGGGTCTTGTAGAATAAAGATTCTGCGTGCTTGTGGTTACTTCTGAAATTAATATATAGCTTATTTTCAATTTTATTCTGCTTTTTTTTGGGGGGGGGGGGTATCATTTGTATTGGCCTGCATTTTTAACAATGGTCTTGTCTTTTGTCATTTTCGATTAAATCATGTTTCCCGTGTAGGTTTGATGGGAAGCCTGAAGATGTTCTAAATCCAAAGAAAAAGCAGCTGGACAAGATTACCCCGGTACACTTTTACCAATGGCCTATTTGATATGATGTTCCATCACTTGTCAAATTATCATCGGATGTTCTTGGCTAACAACATACAGTGTAAACTCATTAAGCTCTAACTTGATTGTATCATGCACCCAGCATCTTCGTACCGACGAAAATGGAATTGCAACATTCAAAGGGATACCCTTTACTACATCAGCTGGTCCATGCAGGTCTTCGATTCGCAACGGAAATGTTAAGTGATGAGCTCATCAGGCATGCAGCATGCTGATTCCAGACATTGATGTGGTAGACCACATGCGAGGTGGCTGTACCATTTTGACTTGCATCTTGTTTTGCCCATACAAAATGTGCCAAACTTCATCTGAATCAATTTTCTAATCTCTACAAGTGGCTGAGCAGATAGTTTTTGAATGTTTAGTATATACAATCAAATATCCTTGAGTTGCCACAGGCGTGGTGCCCTGCGTTGGCCAAGAGATCTGGGATGGTTTTCTTATCAGTTGTGCGTTAACCAAGGCACCCTAATTGCGTATGAGTAGTAGTTACAGGTGACTCTTGTCAGGAAAATTAGAACCGATACCTTGCTTGGTTTGATGGTTAGCATGAGACAGTATCGATGTCTTGTTGGAACCCCTTTTGCGTGCCCTGAATGGCTGCATGTCGCACCGTAACAGTTTGCTAGAGGCAACGTGTGTTCGGAATATTTTTCTTTGCTGCACGGGCACGGTTGTGGCACATTGGCACACGAGTGTTCCAAGATTGTGATGTTTCTGTTCAGAGAGTGAAAAAAATCTCTTCTGCGAAATAACCGCCGTTTACTTTTTGTCGACCAAGAGGTACAAACGAACTAGTAGTGTTATCGTTTGACCCCGACCATACAAACGAACTAGTATAGTGTCTCAAAATTTTGTAGTTTGGGTATGAAGCGTGCAAAGTTACTTATCATTTGATGTTCCGATCCCCTTGTTGCAGTGTTTACGTCTGCTAATAACTACCAACGGTTTGAGTCACTGAATTGCATTGCAATAGCTCCGGTACATTTTTGAAGTTGTGCGTGTTTTTAGAGCATTTTTGGAGTTTCAAGTTAAAGTGGCGCGTGTGCACACATTAACACATGCGATTGTTCACCATGTCCATGTTCAATACACATGCCGCCTTCTAGTACGCAGCCGTGAAGAGGCTGTAACACTCAGGTGTTAATTCATCATAATTAAAGTTAATCATAATTAGTTTCAAACCTAAATGATCAAACCATAAGATAGCATTTTCTTTGTCAGGCTAGATCGGTCTGACCGGCTGAGGCAACCGGTCTGACCGGTTGAGCCTATTTCAACCACTTTGGGCCCCACAACATTTAAGTCTTCTCTCTCTCCCTCATCAGTTCACTTGCCTCACTCAGCTCCCTCACTCCCTTCCCGAGCCCCTCCTTTCCCAAACCCTAGGATTTCAAATCCTCACCCTAAATTCAATCTCAAGGCCGGGTAAAGGATCAAATCGGCGTGGGAAGGCTCCTTCTCCACGATTCCCTACCCAGGGGTGCGTCGGATCCAAGTTCCTCGCGGGGGAAGAACTCATTCGAGGTACTCTAGCTTGGGATGGCTCGATCTCTTCTTCTAGGCGGATTTAAGTGATTTCCTCTAGTCAAACACCCTTAGGGGCATATCTGAACTAGATCCTAGCAGGGTTTTGGAAGTGGTGGGCGATTTTCGCCACGCTAAGGATTTCAGCTTTTGGTCTGGGCAGGACCGGTCTGACCGGTAGCGTGGCTATGTTATGTAGGACCGGTCTGACCGGTCGGGTGGGCCGGTTTGACCGGAGGCCCTTTTATTCATTGGGCGAAAACTTGTAGGTTGCCTAACAAATTAAGGAAAAATCTGAAAAATACAAAATTAGTTTTATTTGAATGTTTGGATCTAAATCTCTAGGGAAAATATTAATTCTTGTGAAATGACTCTTTTTGGCCTCCGTCAAAATTTAGGTTGTGTTTTAGGCTTGTTTAGTTAGTTTCGGCAAATCTATTGGTCTAAAAATTATGAAGTCTAGGCAGTAATTTAATTTATGCATGTGTAGTTCAATATTGAAGTTTCATGTCTAGAAAGCATAGTTTGAAGTGTTAGCTGGTTTCCTCATGTGTTAATATGTTTAGAAATTAAGGGATTGTTTACAAGTAAGAAGAATTATGTAAGTTAAATTATAGAGCTGTACCAGTGGTTTAGAACTTAGTTGGAGTTATTTTTGGCCGACCGGTCTAACCGGTACGAGCCACCAGTTGACCGGTAGGGCGTTTGCTTTGATAGAACATGTGCCTGTTGGAACTTCCGACAACAGGGTCGGAACTTCCGACGAAATTAATTCGATCGGCCGAGGACCCTTTGTCGGAATTTGCCCAAAACTTCCGACAGTGGCCACCGGTCTGACCGGTATTGGCAGCTGCTGTGCGGGTCTGATAGGAGATAGTTAGTGCAAGTGTTAGCGTTGATTCTCGGGTTTTTGTGTTGTTTTGTATTTGTATCGTCCATGTATGCATCTCTCATATCACATGCATTCATATATTTGCACTGTTGCACTTCATTTAGGTACGCTAGCTGTACAACGTGGTGGCGTGAAGGGTGCAGTGTTGGAGCCGGACCACAAGACAGTGTTCGGTGGGCATCTCAAGGAGACGGAAGGACCCGCTGAAGCAACCGAAGACCCGGCCCAAGGTCGGAAGGGCCCAAGGCCGAAAATAATATTAATACTAACTTAGTGATACCCTCAGCCAAGCCCCGGTGCACATCCTATTATTTCAAATTATGACACCTATATATGTATTTATTACTTGTGCATTACGTTTCAGGAGTTGTTTGAAACCTTAGTTGCATGATTCCTAGGTTCTCTTGAGTTGATACTAGTGGGTATATGTCGATAGTAATGCTATGCTTAATAGTTCTCGGTAGAAGTTGAGTGATTTCTTCTCACTCGTGAGATATAGGATGTTTAGAAGTCGAGTAATTTCCGGTTACTCGCGATATATAGTATGTATGTATATTCCAGAACATGAGTTATTGAATTTGAGATAGAATGAATGGAAATTGAGACCGAACGGGGAAAGATGATGATATTTAGGTATGGCAGCAGGACAAGGTTTCTGGGTGTCTTAGCCCAGTCTATGTCGATTAAGGACCGGACGTTGTTGGCAGTGCTGATCGGAGATTGAATTGTACTAACCGCATGCCGGGAGTAGGAGGTAGTCGAAACCGGTAAGCCGAGTACTGCCTTGCTTCGAAAGTACAGAACTTCTACCCGCCCCTTAGGGCGAGTCGAGTAGTCACGGAGAATTGGGATGTATGTATTTACTTTTGGTGGTCTCACGTTGAGCTCGGCTGACTATATGCAGGTGGGGCGGTTGTAGGGTCGAGATGGCGGACTAGAGGGGGGGTGAATAGTCCTTTCTAAAACTAATTGCGCCGGCTAATCGAGACTTATGCGGAATTGAAACTATTCGCTTAGCCAAGACTACACCCCTCTAACTATAACTCTAAGGCACCTCCAAAAAGATCCTACACAAAGCAAATGGAGTGACAAGCTAGTAAGAGCTCTCTTAATAATTCTAATGCCAAGTCACACAAGCCTAAGCACTAGTACTTCACAAACCGGGAGAGCTCCTACACAAATCTAATGAGCAAAAGCACAAAGCCAACCTAAGCTCACTAGATGCTCAAGGACAAGGATACACAATCCAAATCCAAGAGCTCAACTTGCTTAGTTACGCAATCTAAGCAAGAGCAACTAATTAAGCTACACAAGCTAACTAGATACACTAGGATCTCTACTTCTAGCTACACAAGCAAGAAGATGATTAGCAAGCTACACAAGCTAACTAATCACTAAAGAGCAACTACACAAGCACAAGATATAGAAGAATGTAAATACAATGCTTGCGATTTGGAGAATGCAAACCACCGAGAAGAGTAGACAAAGTTGACACGGTGATTTTTATCCTGAGGTTCACTTGGTTGCCACCAAGCTAATCCCCGTTGAGACAAGCTCCAAGGTTGCCGCCGATCCTCTTGCTAGTGGTGACTCTCAAGTCACACTCTCCCACGTGGAGTGCTCACACCGAGCTCTAGCACATGATCCGGCCGGACCACTTGTTGCTCTTCACGTCTCGCTCAACTAGAGTTGCTCTTCGTGGCTCCCGCGGGGTGAGCACAATACCCCTCACAAACTCTTCTCCGGAGCACCGCACAAACTTCTTGCGGGCTTCAACGGAGTTTCTTGCCACCAAGCCGTCTAGGAGGTGGCAACCTCCAAGAGTAACAAGCACACCGGCTTGCAACACGATCACCTAGTGCCACTCGATGCAATCTCTCAAAGCAATCGCACTAGAATCGCTCTCTCACTCGATCGGATGATTACTATCAAGTTAGAGTGAGTAGAGGGCTCTCAACCACTCTCACACATGGACACCAAGTCCCCAAGGTGCTCTCACCACTCAAATGGCCGGCCACACCCTCTATTTATAGAGGGAGGCCCCAAACTAGCCATTACACTCAAATCCCGTGAAAACTGAGTTTTCGCGGACTGTCCGCCTCACAAAAACCGGACCGTCCGCCATTTAAAACCAACAGCTAGAACTGCAATGATTATGTGTCAGAGTCGACCGTTAGAGCCCCGGGCGGATTGTCCGCGCCCCTGGGGCGGACTGTCCGCGGTTCAAAACTTCGAACCAACCGATTTGCAAACGTCTCTGACTAAATCTGGAAGTTACCGGCGGACTGTCCGCTCCCCAGGGGCGGACTGTCCGCAATTCAAAACGTGAGCACACACAGAAACCGCAGTGTTTCTATCCCAGAAATTTCAGTAGGAGGCGGACTGTCCGCCCCCAAGGACCGGACGGTCCGCAGGTCATTTTGGGCACCCAAGACAGAACAACCAAGTTTCTGCGCCCGTTTCAGCTTTTAAAGGCGGACCGTCCGCCCCCATGGACCGGACGGTCCGCAGGTCATTTTGGACCACCCACAGAGCCAAAAACGGTTCTGTTTGAGCTCAACCGAGATAACGGCGGACCGTCCGCCCCTCAAGGGAGGACCGTCCGCAGGTCTAGGGCGGACCGTCCGCAGGTCTATTTCCAGCAGAAATGTACCTCGGTAAAATGACCATAACTCTTAGCTCCGATGTCCAAATTAGGTGATCTTGGACTCTATGGAAAGCTAATTCAGAGGGCTACACAACCCAACTGAATTCTTGATCCAAAACACAATGGATCAAAGCAGTATTCCACTCCAAGAGACAACCTAATTTCCGGAGAAAACCAAAAGACCTTTTCTTGCTTCCCAAAGTTGATCAATATCAACTCCAACTCTTTCTCCTTTGCAAATGTGCCAACACCACCACGTGAACAACACCATGTGCATGTGTGTTAGCATTTCACAATTATTTTCAAAGGATTTTCACTTGATCTCACCACGCCACTCGATCCTAGCAACATCGCAATGTTAGATCGCTCAAGTGGCACTAGATGACCGATATGCAAACAAGTTTGCCCCTCTTGATAGTACGGCCATCTATTCTAAATCCGGTCATGCACTTCTCTACACAATCTTTGACCGGTGAAATGAAATGCCCTACAAGTCATACCTTTGCCTTGCGCATTCCATTTCATCTTCCCAAATGTTGATGCCACACAAGCACCAAACTCCATCAAGCCTTTTGATCATCATTATGAGTCAACACTTGGCTTGATCTTTCTTAAATGATATGATCCACTCCATATCATCACATGACCTCTTTGGTCCATCGATCTTGACCTTGCTCGCTCTTCACCGTTGCCTCGGTCCATTGGCGCCAAATCTTGCCCAAGCTTCACCGCCTCGCGGTCCCTCGCTTCAAAACCTTGACTTGCCCTTCTCCATTGCAACCGGTCCATCAAGCCAAGCCTTGTCTTGATCTTCTCCACTTTGGTCACATAACTCCATGTCATGTCTCATATGCAATGAGCTCCTCGATCACACTATATGAGCATAGCATCAACATTTAGCCATTTCTCCTCCATGGCACATGTTGCTCATACTAGTGTCTTTGTGTGGACTAATCTCCTGTGTATCTCAACATAAACACTTATTAGTCCACATAAGTTGTCACTCAATTACCAAAACCAAACAAGGGCCTTTCAGCGGTTCTATAGTTCGAGGTGGGGAGGGGAAAGGTTGGCTCGTATAGTCCGATGGGGTAAATACGTGACGTGTTGGTTAGGTCCACCTTGCAAGGTTAAATCGAATCGATTCGTCGTGTCTCGCGGATATGAGGGCCCGGATCTTTTTGTCACATCGTAGTAATGAGATATGGAATATGTATTTTATTATATATGATGATGGCTACTTTGATTTGTAATTTAATATTCTACCATGTGTGCTCTAGTTAGTTTAGACAAATATTAGATTATGGTTAATCTATATAGAACCTGGAGCTAAAATATTGAAAAATAAGGATCCACTTTTAGATGCTTTTCTGCAAAATAAACCACCAGCTAAATGTCTTGCATGTCTAGATATGTGGGCTAAGTTATACCCACTGGTCGAATAAGTCTTGCTGAGTATTAGTTGCTCAAAGTTTGTTGTTTACCTTATTTCAGGTTTAGAAGCTAACTAGTTTTCACATCGATGGGCTCGATGTGGCGCTTTGTCTTCACGTCTCGGTAGTTCTCAACTTATTTCGTTTGTTTTATTTATTCTTTAGTAAAAATGCTCTGTAAGTTAATTTCTCTTCTGCTGCTATCTTTTTTTTGTATATTTTAAATTTAAAGCTGTTTTGTAAAAATCTTAATATTATTTATTTTGCTGTAAAATTTTTATCATGCTGGTACCTTCTGCGCTCGACTTCGTGCGAGACTTCTGGTGTGTTTCGATCGGCCTGTGGGTTTGAAACAGCCTGTCAAGTTATATTTAATTAACCTAATGCATCTGATGTGTTCAAATAATGGCGGTTACGCTTAATTAAATGTTTTAACTCGGCGGGTCTATCACATACACGGGCTGGGGCCACATCTGGCTTACGGTCATCTGGTGCTATCAGCCACTTGCACTCACGTTTGTTTCTCCTTTTGCCCGTCGTGTTGTGTAGCACCACCACTTGGGATGTGGAGTGCGATGCTTTTTTTTCAACTGGACGGTGCTCCGGCGATGCAATTGCCATCCTAGCCTCTGCCGTGTGCCCTGACGGTGTACGTAAATGTAAAATGTTCGATTTGAGGAAAGTGTATTTTGCTGTATCTATACCCGCGTCGCGCAAGACCTCCAGACAAACTTCGCAGCAGTAACCCAAGTGTTCAGTGACAAAAAAATGTTATATTGACTTATTGAGCCACAGCCACGTGTCATAGCAAACCCACAGTATGTTAGTGGGGTCCGCAGTCCACACACACACACGAATTCAACAAAACATAAGCAGAAATTTGGGCGGCAGCGGCACACCCTGATCACAATTCACAACAGCAGAACAAGTTCGTGACAGGAGCAGCGGCTTGGCGGGGAGCGGAGGGCCGGAGACGACAAACAAAAATCTAGGGAGCTAGCTAGCACGGTGAGAAAATCGGAAGACACAACCATACGATAGCCGCCGCCCCACGCAATAAACCCCCCGCGCCTGAGCCGCGAGCTCCGGCCCACCAAAACTGGCCGAAAGCCAAAGCCCCCTAAAACCCCCCCTTGGTGCCATCCGCCCTCCGCCGCCTGGCCCCTCCCCTCCCCTCCGCCTTCTCCTCCCCCGTTCCATTCCATTCCTCCCACCCACACCACCACCTCTCCCTCCCTCCCCATCTCCTCCGCTTCCCGAGGCGGCGTGTCGCAGCCGCGGGGCGCCCGCCCAATCGCCGCCCGTCCCTCCTCGATGGCCACTTCTCTCCTCCACGCCTCCGCCCCGCTGCGGAGCAGCCCCACCCAGGTGGCCGCGGCCGCCTTCCACCCGCTCGCCTCCGCCCCGGCGTCCCTGCGCCTCGCGCGCTCCTCGTCCTCGTCGCGCCTCCGCCTCCAGGCCTCGTCCCTGGCGCTCTCGGCCGGCCACCGCTTCGACGGGAGGGGCGCGCCCCGGGGCCGCCGCGTCGTCGCCGCCTTCGCGGGGGAGGAAACCGTGAGTCAAACCTTCTCTCTTTCTCCTCGAGATCCTCGCGCGTGCTGCTGCTCCCGCGGCGAGATTCCCTCGTTCGCGGGCGTGTTTGTTTCGTTTTTTCTTATCTTAATCCGCGTAGTTTCAGTTGGTTCCGGATTTTCTCTGTGCCCCCTCAAGTGCTCGCACATTTTGGACGAATTCGTTTATTCGCTGCTCTATTTGACTGCTCTGAATGCGATGAGTAGGGTATACTTGTCATAGGGTGTTGTAATCTCGATTACTGGATGGGTCCCTTCCGATGTTTTGATCAGTTTGTTATGATAAATTTCGTGATTCCTTGACCGAGTAGTTTTGGTGCTCCAACTATCTATCCCGCTGCTTGATTCAGGAGGGTTCGGAGGCGGGTGATGACAAGGATAACGGCAATGGGGAAATAAAGCCCGAGGAGGCTCAGGAAGCTTGGAAGGTAATGCTGGAGCAGTTCAAGGCTGAGGCCCTGCGAATGCAGGCGCTCTCAATGCAGGCGTATGGTGAGTACTCCAAGAGGACAAGGGAGGTGCTGTTGGAGGCCGCTGATAAGCTGAAGATACAGGCAGATAAGGCGCAGAAGGACCTGAGCGTGATCGCTACAGAGGTTGGTCAGGAGGGACAAGAGTATCTAACGATGGCAGCCCAGAACTCCCCAGACTCGATCAAGGATATCACAGCCACGTTCAGGGCTCTTGGAAACTTGAATTGGCCATCAGAGTATGAGGATTATCATGTGGGCATTCCCTTCGGTATGTCAATGCTCCACGTGGGTGCAATTTTCGGTGCAAATTATGTTCAGTCTCTGAAGTTGAGAAATTGTTATACAGTGAAAGGAATTTTCAATGCTAATTAATTTTACTCTCTGCCATGCTGTCAATTAGCTGTTGCCATAACTTCATACTGACTGGTAGGGTTACAGTTGTTCATGCACTTGCATTGTCTCCTGTAGGTACCTTTCTCACCGTAGGGGGTTTCCTCAACTTCATGTTGACTGGAAGTACCTCTGCAATTCGTTTTGGAATTGTTCTTGGCTTTGCATTGTTGGCTCTGGGTATCTCAAGTTTGAGATCACAAAGAGGAGGACGTCGGCCTCGTCTTCTGCTGAAAGGGCAAGCTGGTTAGTTCATTTCTACCATCATCTTTGCCTTTCTGCAGTTTCTCTGTGCTTCCTCGTGATCTGGGAACATGTGGGGAAGCATCTTAGTTGTCTTTAATTTGTCCTGAGATAGAAGAGAACACAGAAGGATCGCTTGTGGGTTGTGCAGTATCAAATTTGGAATGTTAGCTTCCACGAGACAAAACTAATATTTGCTTGATCAACTAATAAGTTACAGTATCTTTTTGGCTTGTTCCTAGAATCTAATGTGCCCTTTTCAAAGTTTGATGTTCTATTATGTTCACCTAATTTTGTTAATTTGTTAGGCATAGGTTACTATAATATTTCTATTTTCTTCCTATATCTTGTGCTGTCGGGGAAAGTTCTATATATACTGCTTTAGTAGCGTTGTTTTTAGAGAGGTTATAATCTACCGTTCAGTTGTGCATAATCAGATTTCACATAATTCTAATAAAAGTAAACTCAGTGGCTGCTTCCTACCATGAATTGTTACTATGGTTTTTGTAACACTGGATTGAACTTTCATGTATCCCACGTCAAAAGAACAGAGGTTGATTTTCATAAGGTTTTGTAACTTATAATGAATATTTTAGGTTAATTTAGTAGTAATGAGAATATTGGTAAAGCATAACATTTATAAATTTGAAAAATTCTTATGTCCAGTTTCATGTGCGAGTTGGACTTACGAACTACTGCTGTTCGTTATACAACAGACCTACCATTCTACCATTTGATATCTAACCTTAGTATCGTGATTTGAACTGGGTTAAAGTTTATACTACCATATTTCCATTACTGTTAACAAAAAAACATTGTTGTTATCTGGGTACCTTGATGTCGGTACCCCAGGACTGGGGTACCCCCTCTTGCTGTGTCTAGGCAATGGCCTTTGTAGTTATCCTTGACTACATCCAAACAGCTGGACCCCTGCGGTCCGAAGTCCTGTTCTCCCGACAACAATCCGGAACTGTTCCACGACTGGGGAAGGTCCGGAGACGCCACGTGTCCCGGGAGAGGCAGGCACTCAAACGCAAGTAGCTGGGGCTCCGGACCTCCTGAGGAGTCCGGACCCCCGCGGAGTCCCGGACCCCTCATGGGGTCCTGGACCACCTGTATAGTGACCGGACCCCTCTCTGAGGGAAGAAGTCGACGCCCTGCCTCGGGGCGGTCCGGAGCCGACACGTGTCTACAGGCACAAGGCCGCTTACTAAGCCTCACCCACCGCTGCATTCATTGTGGTAGGTGGACGTCCGCATTGTTGTAGCAGAAGGCGAGGCGTTTCATTGACCAGGGGACACTATTGATCGCGTATTACCAAGGTAGTGGAGCCGCTGGCGCCGCCCACGCCACGCCTGCCAGTCTGCCATAGCAGATGGATACGACGGCTCGGTTTCGCCCATTATGACGCTTACATAATAGCCTCAGCAGGCCACGCCGCAAGCTACGCTACTCCAACGGGCACCTAGCTGACGGGACAAGAGAAGACCCCCTGGGTCAGAAGAGCAGCAGTACGCATATCGGAGGAAAAGATTCGTAACCACTGTAGTCTTTTAAGTACTCTGCGCAGTATGCTGCACAGCACGTTGGGCCCACTTGTCGGGGCCCAACGTCCAATGTATCCGCTCCCCCTTGATCTATAAAAGGAGGGGGCGCCGCTAGAAGACCTCAGGCTGGGTGAGTGCCAAGGCCAGCAGAGGATAGGTTCATACACACCACCAAGAACAAAACATCTCCCAGTGGACGTAGGGTATTACGCTCCGGCGGCCCGAACCACTCTAAATCGTGTGTTCTTGAGTCCTTGTCTCAGCGTAGATTCAGCCCCATCGCCTAGTACTTCCCCGAGTACTCCCTCACGGGGAATAGGCGGGTGCGCTCCGCCACCCGGCTGTGGGTACCCCTAGAAACCCCACGACACTTGAGTTTGGATGAGACTTCTTTATTGATCTATTTGGATGTCATAGTGCAAAATTATTAACTATTGGCCAGGTACATAGCATCTACCATTCTACCATTTGATATCTAACCTTAGTATCGTGATTTGAACTGGGTTAAAGTTTATACTACCATATTTCCATTACTGTTAACAAAAAAAACATTGTTGTTATCTCGGTACCTTGAGTTTGGGTGAGACTTCTTTATTGATCTATTTGGATGTCACAATGCAAAATTATTAACTATTGGCCAGGTACATCGCATCTGAGCATTCAAAATGCTCTGTAATTATTGTATGATGTTATGTTTATGATGGTTAACTATTCATCATGAATTTGGCTATATCTCAGTACAGATTTACTTGTCAAATTGTCACTTAAATTCTTATAAGCCATAAAATTGTTAGGCTTCTAGCTAGTAATTTGATGATGTTTGACTTGTGGTCTGCAGCTATTGCTAGTATCATCTTCTTCAGGGAGTTTTCAGTTCTACTCAAGGTATACTTTGTAGCATTGATAGCGACTGTATCAAAAAACAAAATTATGATGTTTTCTTCTTATGCTCTTAAGTATTTAATTTGAAATGTCCTTTTGGTACCCTACAGAGTTGCTGGTTCCCGAAAATTTTCATGGTCCTCCTCAGGTTAGTATAATTGTTTGTAGTATTATATATTCTCGAAACACTTAGCAGTTTTTGATAATGTTACTTGGATGAGAAGATCTTGTTATCCATTTGCATTTGAACTTTCTGGTAACCAGTGATGTTCAGAACTTCTGATAGATAACCTCTCAAGTATATTGTCTCCTAATAAATGAACTGTCTTTCTTGATCCATTGGTATTCTATCTTTGTACTACCCCCTGTCAATATTTCAGCGTTATAGCAGTAAAAGCATGACTAAGGACATGATGTTTACTTCATTCTTGACTTTTGGATACATTTTCATGATTTTTTTCCATAAAATTTTCTGGTGTGCATTAGTGTCTATCCTTATCCTCCCAAAACATGAAGAACTTTCCTTTTCAAGCATGGATACATAATTACATATTAATGATATGATACTTGATGTCATACTGATCTCATAGATGGATAGTTGGTTATGGATCACTCTTTATCAACTTAGACATCTTGTAGCTTGTGCCAGTTTTTTATTTCCTGTGTAGCAACTAGGGCCATTTTTTAGTGCACTGAAATAAATAAGATGTATGCGACTAATTTTGAATTGTGCTGCAGTGGCGTGGTGGCAGCCTTTTACTTTTACCGCATTGCGTCCGGTGCTCCCAAAGATCTCAGCAGCAAGAATGATTCTGCGAACTAATGGTAACTTTGATTGACACAATGATCACTTGGTTCTATGTGGTTTGGTTTCCCATGTGCATTGCACAAACATACTATACTACTATTACATCATCTATACACTTTGATAACCTAACTAGTTCAATCACCTGCACTGTGCAGCACTGGTATGAATCAGATGGCATCCGGAAAGTTGGACTTGGAAGATTATGAATCAGATGGCATCCGGAAACTTGGTGTCGTGTCTTAGTTGTCACAGCATGGTGGCACATGGATTCAGAAGAACTGCCTGCTTACTCGGCCTCGTTGCCCGCATTCCGTTCCTTTACTCATGTAATATAGATGGTAAGCCAGCAACATTAATAAATGACCTTGAAAGGTCATGATGTAGGTAGCTGTTTCAGTTTGTCTGTTGTTTACTGCATGGGGAAATAGTTGCGCTGTAACGTGTTCAATGTTTAGCGGAAACTGTCAAGCAGTATTCTTTTATGTAGTTTGTTGCTTGCATTCAATTACATCTGGTGGATGAGAAGTTGGTAACAATCAGAGGCATATGACCCCTTCCTGCTCTAGTTCTGTTACAATGAATTTAACGGGCCATGTGCTGATATGCAATTCTTACACGTTTGGAATTCTATTTGTTCATTGCTTGTTCTACAAACGTCTGCACAAAAAAAAATATGTTCTCAAAATGCCACGAGCCGAATATCGGCTCATTCGTCCTAGATACCTTACATTTTCTCGCAAAAAAAAAGATACCTTACATTTCAACACTGCTGAGCTTTGCGCTGCGCAAATATGCTCCGCTTTCCCTGCGTTGTCTACTAGGATAGATGGATCCAAGTCTGTCAACACAGGTGCCGAGAGTCTCAGGCCCAAACAGTTCCAAAAAGGGTCAGTTGGATCCATGCCACTCCAATTTTTTGAAATTGGATCTCATGTTGAAAATCATGCCATTGAGTGGCATGATTTTCAACATGACACCCAATTTCACGGAGTTGTGGTGGCATGAATCGAATTTTCCCTTCCAAAAAACATCACGTCGAATGTTTCGACACATGCATAGAGAACTAAATGAAGTTTATTTACAAAATATTTTAAATGGATGGGCTGTAAGTCGCGAGACGAATCTAATGAGTCTACTTAATCTATGATTTGCAACAGTGATGCTACAGTAACCATCCGCTACTTATTAATTAATCATGAATTAATTAGCATCATTAGATTCGTCTCACGATTTATAACTCATCTGTGTAAAAAAGTTTTGTAAATAGATTTCATTTAGTATTTCAAATTAAGGTGTGCTCTGGGTCTACGGCAGCTTCTCTCCAACAGAGCCTGAGAGAGACTCTGCCTGAGCCTGACTGGGCTCGTGGGGTTGCCACTCATTACTGCTCGGTCGGACGTTCTACTACAGCGACAGCGACGGCGACGGCGACGACACATCCAAATCTACTGTCCTGCCCGGATTGGGCACATCATTCACAGCCACAGCTGAGCTGAGCTGAGTTTTTTTTTTTTGGTTTGAAAACTCTGAGCTGCTAGAGCTACTGAAACGTAGCAATGCGATGGAGACCAGCGAAGTCGAGGGGATCGTTGAGGACGGCCTCCCAGCCGAGGCACCCGTCAAGGAACTCCGTCACCGGATCCGAACCGTAGCAAGGAGCCGCTCCGATCAGCTCGTCGATCGTCGCCGCGTCGTGCCACTCCCACTCGTGCGCGTGGGCGCCCTCGAGCTCGAGCCCCGCCTCCGACGACGGCGACGCCGAGACCGACGGCGGCGACCAGCCCCCCTGCTGCCCCTGCGACAAGGACGCCGCGTCGGCGGAGCCCAAGGAGCTGGAGCCGAAGTCGACGACGGCGGGCGGCGGCGCCCCTCCCTGCGGGTGGCCCGTGGTGGCGCCCCGGCACGTGTGCTCCCCGTAGTAGGCGATCTCGTAGGCCGCGGGGTGGTCCCGCGTCCGCTGCACCCGCCGGGTGGCGTTGCAGCCCTGCTGGCGGTGCGCGCAGCGGTAGTAGAGCCTCGGGTGCTTGCGCCCGTTGATGTCCTTCTGCCCGTACTTGCGCCAGATGAAGCCGTCCACCGTCGTGACGCTCGTCACCACCTCCTTGACGGCCTCCGCGCCGCGACCCCTGCGAAACCGAGCGCCGGAGCGATTTGTTAGAAACGCCGCCGCTTCGTGCCAATCCGCCCAAGGAAAGGCTCTACGCCTTTGCGCGCGGTTCACGACCCGATCGACACGTACGGTGGTTGGTCGGTCTCTGTCTCTCACCTTCTTTTGGGCGGCGGCCCCGGAGGAGGAGACCAGGCTCCTGGCGCCGGCGCTTGGTACTCGGCCGCCTTCCTCTTCCGGGCGCCGCTGGTGGCCCTGAGCGCGTCGATGACGCGGCCGCAGCAGCGGAGGATCTCGGCGGCGAGCTCCTGGTGCGGCGACGCCGGGGACGCGGCCCGGAGCAGGTCCCCGAGGTGCTCCGCGGACTGCTGCCCCATGGTCATGAGCTCCAGCACCACGGCGGCCGGGGTGTCCAGCGCCATGCTGAGCCCAAGCGTGAGGCTGCTGCGCTCGCTGCCTGGGTGCGTCCGCCGGCCGGGCTGCCTCACGCACTCTCGCGGGTCGCTCGTCGGCTTCCCACCAAGTCCAGCACCAGCCACCAGGACTGCAGGACAGGTCGTCTCTGTGGCCAGCGGGCTGGAGCCGCCGAAAGCCGAGGAGGGCGCGCGGAGCGAGATGCGGAGCCAGTGAGCTGCCGGGTCGCTGTATTTATAGGCCGTCGCGGCTCGGCGACGGGCAGGGGAACGAGGCCGCGGGGAAGCCGCAGGAAGCGGTCAGCGAAGGAGACGAGAGGGGGGAGGCGCTACGCGACAAGGCCCACCCTGCTCCGCTTCGCCTTTTCCGGGACGCAGCGGGGGCTACTGTGACGTACGGTGGCCGAGCTCGAGCTACGCCCTTGGCGTCATCCCGGTCACCTACCACCTCCGCTACGCGGCATGCCGCTGTTTTGTTTGCTCCCGGACCCGGAGCGGCACGGTCTCCTATCCTCCCCAGATCCTCTGGTGCCTCTTGGAGCTCGAGAGAAGCCAGCAGCTAGCAAACTAGGAGATGTCAGCGCTCTGGCTGCTCGGATAGATTATGGCCGGAAAAAGTCCTGATTAGATACGGCCTCGCACGCGGGGGCGACCCGAAGCCCCGACGACCGTCAAACACTCAAAGGGACCATAAAATACATACGTGGACCGTGTACGGTGTACGTACGTACATGCCCCCGAATCCCGATCGATGCCGTGGTGGTTAGTTGGCCCCAAAACGTGTTTTGCGACCTTGTTTACGCCACAATTATACGTAGGCACGCGAGTAGGAGGATCACCATCACATCACATGGGTTCGGTAGTGTTGGAGCTATCAGCTCGGTTCAGAGTTCCAAACAGCCGAGTCCTTGTATTATGCTCCAGTGATCCCAGTGCCGTATCGCTCCTATTCTAATTCTCCCCTCGATCGGTTAGGCTTAGGCCCCCGGAATGTGCCGGACGCGTGAGCGGTCAGCGATTCCGCGGTTGCCGGCGCTTACCGGCCGAGCGCGAGAGCGAGCACGGAGCCGCGGCGACAACGACACATGCACGCATCGGCATCGCCTACGCGCGCGATCGATTCCGAGCGCTGGTAAAAAGAGAGAAAAGACAAGTGTCCCGGGCGGGCGGGACGAGATCCCTTTATTCCGGGGAGGTCAGCGTGCAAGCACACGGTTCCGGGAATCCGATCAGGTTTAGTAGCTATCAGCCGAAGGTTCACCTATATCGAGTTCAATGTACTTGCGGGCCGGCCGGGTGGGGGAAAAGCCACCCTACTCAAGTACTCATTTTACATTGTGCAAACTATAAAGCTACACGTATAAGCTACGGGCCGGGGTTCTCAAATAACCACGTGCATTTAGCATTCTTATACTACCTCCGTTCCAAATTGTAGCTCGTTTGACTTTTTCAATACTAAATTTGATCACTCGTCTTGTTCAAAAAAATTCATGCAAATATTATCAAATTTAAGTTATTGTTGAAGATCTTGTATTGATAAAGCAACAAACCCACAACAAAAAGAAGTGATACTTTGTACAAATTTTTGAATAAGAAGAGAGTGATCAAACTTGAGTCAAAAAAGTCAAACAAACTATAATTTAAAACGGAGGGAGTAGTTCAACACCAGTAGGGTTTATATATAACTCAGTTGACGCATGGCCTTTTTTGGGTAATTCTGTTTTACTTGCCAAAGAGTTTTAGAGTTTGGTTCACTCACAATCGTAAATCCTCGTGCTACCGCTTAGGATGCACTACTACAGGTATGATTTATGCAAGCTCCTTTTTTTTATGCAGTTGAGAAGTTATCTCTCGCACTTTCACAACGCGTGCTATCATTCTCATGATATGTCTGATAAGATGTGTGAAGCTTGAGGCTAATTATATATTTTTTTAGATATAGATTAAACCGGTCTCTATACCTACATAGTGGATACATACAACTAAAGGTTATAAGAGTTCTTAGACTATAAAACTCAAAAAAAGGGATTTCACAGATACAAGAAAGCTCTAAAAAAAGAAAGGTTGGAGACTAAAATTCAATCTTCTTCTTCTAGAAAGCACAGAAAAAAGAACTCCGTCTAGTACACGGTTGCGAGAAGATCTCAACATCGCCTCTACGGAAGGAGTGGCACCAAGAGGAATCGATTGCCGTTAATCTAGATAAATGGTTCCTCGTAATTTTCCAAAAATATTTTTCACGTGTGTGTATATATATTTTTTGTTAATCCAGATCGATTGCCGTTTGCACGCGACAGGAAATATGCGCTCGAGAGGGCTGACTTGATGAAGGTCGATCGGGACGTGAGAACACTGTTCACACACGGTCTTCTGAGAATCTAACATATATATTACGGGGACTCTAATGCTCGCGTAGCGTGATTAGGTACCGTAGGACCAGCCACGCTTTCTCACTTGACTCGCCAACATGTGCGCAGTCACCTCGTTCTGGATTCTCTCGTCAAAGAAATTATGTGGCCGTGCTCATCACTGCCCTCTCGATTCCTTTGCTTTCAGTACTACTATACTACTACTTGACCTTATTCTTATGTTTTTTGCACATGCTACGATTACGTAGACGCTGATCAGCTGATGTTTTTTTTTCTTGCATAAAATTAACTCCCGCTGCGGATGGTAGTTCAATCTCTTTGTTGTTACTTCGATATTACATATGTGTAGTTTTAGATATTTTTTTCTAAATACAACTAGATTCATCATGAAAAGTAAATTCATAGTAATATATTTTTATTTAAAATAATACATCTTTATAGAAATTATTGAGATGGTCCAAATTGTACCATGTAGACGGTGTCGGCATTTGTGATCGGGAGGGAGTACAACCGTGCAAACATACTTGATGAGCGCTCTTGACCTCCGAAGAAGCCGGGTCATTAAGGCCATCAAAGGCTCTGTTTTGTGCGACACGTGTAATGCTTCCGCCAAAGTAGCAACATCAATGATTGGGCTCCTCTACGCCTCTGCTTCCAGCCAACACACCAAACCAATCCGGACACTGGAAGTGCTATCTCACCAAGTTGCCAAAATCCATAACCGCCATGCATGTACTGTTAGGGTTACAGTTCGTTCTGTGCTAGCTACCATGCAATTCTGTAGTTGTGTACTTCATTTGCAGACATCGTTAGATGTAGCAGCTGCGTTGATTTTAGAAAAAACAAACATTAGCCAGATCATCTGTGCATGATCTTACTATACTAGATTCTTAATACAGAAAGGGGATATAAATACTGCTACAAACTGCAGACTTTGACCCCTTTTTTTTTCAAGGAATTGACCCCTGGCCGAGGCTCGCTTTTGCTTGCATCATCCACCGGCCGGCAGCAATGCTTTGACCCAGAGTAGTCGCGCAAGGTTTTCACGTCCACTTGCGCGGATGGTAAGACCATCTTAATTATTATAGAACCTTCCAATAGAATTCCTGATGCGAAACAAGACAGTTCCACCTCTAGTTAGTTTCACGCATACGCACAAAACTGGGCTCAAAAGTCCCATTTTTAAACGACTAGACGATCATGGTCCGGGCAAGAAATCCGTTCGTCGTCTATTTTCGTGTTTTTGACCAAAATCGATCGATGTAGGTCGGCAAGTAAGAGACGGATACAGTAATATACACTCTTAACTATAAACAATTGGAAACGTACACCGACCTGGGAGAAATTCTCTTCCGCTTTTGACCCAGGCACGGTGTTAGGAAGTACGTTAGTATAGCAACATAATTTCCTCCAGGAAAATGAAGCACCATCTTCTAGAGCTTGGCCCATACGTCATTGGATGGCTGAATCGACGAGATACTCCATCCGTTCTAAACTGGAGGTCGCTTTATTAGTTCGCTCTGAGTCAAATTTATCTAATTTTAAGTAAGTTTATGAAAAAGTATATTATCATTATTATTAGATCAAACAAATTAAATGCGCTGTCAAAAAACATTCTATATCTAGTAGTCAAACTAGTTTGATGTATATATATCTAGCGGATCGAGCGTTGCTCGATTGGTGCGACTCCCAGCTGGGGAGCGCACCCGCCCGGGTTCGAGCCCAAGCGCCTGCACGCTGGGGCGCGGCCCCTCTGCGGCGCGTCCCAGGCCGCCTCTGGTGGCACCAGCGGGCCCCTCCGTGGTCTTGCCTAGTGAAAAAAAATACATCATTTGTAATTTTTTTTCTATAAATTTTGATCAAAACTAGAGAGAAGTTGGACTTATGACTGAGCTTAAACCACTTGCAATTTAGAGTATATAGAGGGACGGGTACTTGCATTGCGCAGTCATATACGCGGCATTTTGGGACCCAAGAGTGATTGGCGGAGCCTAATCAGCTTAATTATCAGTAGTGTTAATGACGTACGCGCCAACACGCGTTCCAGCCGGTAGAAAGCAGAAGCTCATAGTTTGCGGTTACTAAAAGGCAAGAAAGCGACGTAGCTCACATCAAGGGACGATAAAGATATTACTAGCTAGCTCGTTACTTTCCCTTTTGCATGCTAGGTCTTGGTCCCCCTTTGAAACGGTCAAGAACTACTCCAGAACCATGGGGCATGAGCTGCGTCCGAACTGTATCCAGTAATTAATTAACCAGAGCTAGCTGCTGTGTGCTGTGGCTGAAAGGGGTAGGGTTTCGATCAGTTAATTGGTTCCAACGGCGACATGTCATGGAGGCAGGCAAAGCTTATCCCGTGAGCGGCGGCAGATAGAACTGCTACTGTTTTAGCAACGCGGGGATAGGGTTCGATCCGATCCCCTTCTTCAGAGAAAGCTATAGCTAGATTCCAGAACGATCACTGGTCTGGTCATCAATAATGATCTCGCCGCAGCAGAAGAAAACCAAGAAAGCTTGGAGGCGGATCGGTGAATGGCTTGGTGCATGGACAGGACACTATGACAGGCATGCTTGCCATGGATGGCCATGGCCTCCGATCCGGATATCCCCATCGATCGAGAGCAAGGAAACTTCTAAAAATCGCACGGGGACCCGACCCGACGCGATCAAGCAACAAGCAAGCAAGCGCCTCGCTGGCCGCAGCAGGGCCGGCCGGCCCCGATCGAGCTGGCGCGCGACCATTGCTTGGCGCATGCAGCCGCAGTAACTGGCCTGGCGGTCAATTAAAATCATGGAGCTAGCAGTGACGACGATCGAGCGCAGGAAAACGTGTCGCGATAGTACGAAGAAAAAGAAAGAGGCAACACGGATGAGTGAGCGTGAGCCTATCACGGATAGGCTGGCTGGTCCTGCGGCGGCGTCGTCACGGCTTAATTACTTACCTTTTCAGGCGCAAGTAGCACGACTGGTGGGGTTTCAACAGTGTTGGGTTCAATTCAGCGAATGCTCGCCGGGCCGGGGTTACGGGACACAGCAGGTACGGTCATCAGTTCATCAGGGGTTAAAGAAACGGACGAGAGAGGGACGGGCGGCTAAACAAGCAAATTACGGTACGAACCAGTGAAAGAGCGGGGTGATGACGGGCAGTATCTGTATCTGCGTTGTGGAGATACGGACCCCACATCTCGCAGCAGTACTTGCAGAAGTTGTCAACATTTATTCTCCTCGGTGGAAAACGGAGTCGTCGTCAAATGTCAACGCGCGCGCGAGCTGTACGTACGTCGTGTCCGTGCTGGTACATTGACCCCAAGTTCGACCGTCTTCTAATAAGGGCAAATAGAGACAACTTATTAGGTACAGTGCTGGCTTGAGTGCTACGAAACCTTGTTTGTTTTTAGATCAGAGACTAATATAGATAGACAGCAAAGCTCCGGTTGCTGCCCTGTACTATATACTTCTATTTTGCACGAGTATATACTGCATGCGTTCTAGTAGCAACTAGTGGAGGAATAACAAATTTAGTCAAACAAGAAAAGTTCTATGGCTAGATTTTCTTTAAAATAAGTACGCACACTAATAGAGTATATGCTCCAGGTTGAAAAATATAGTTCATTCATTTGTCAACAAAAAGTGGGCAAACAAAGAAATTTACCTGATATATCTACATGATCTTAATTTGTCTCCGATCCACCGACGTAAAAACACGGATCTTTTGATTAATCACGGAAGGATGTCTTTTGGGAGCTTTTCACTAATCGTGCTTTAGAGTATACCACGCGATGTGCCCTTAATTCCGTAAGTTGTTTTATGGGCTTTGCAGTTTACATAAATTTGTATAGTCTTCGAGGTGAAGTTGTAACGACCAACATCTATAAAATTGTACTACTGAAAATAGAAAAAAAAAGTGTATTACAAAAAAAAAACGGCCGGACGAGAGGGACGGGCGGCTAAACAAGCAAATTGCGGTACGAACCAGTGAAAGAGCGGAGTGACTGTAACACCCAGGTGTTAATCAATTTTAATTAAGTTTAATCCGGGGCATTAGTTTCGAACCTAAACACTAAACCATGAGTTAGCAAAAATTCATGTCAGTCTGGGCCGAACCGGTCTGACCGGTCGAGGCAACCGGTCTGACCGGTCGAAGCTGATCAACCATTTTGGGACCACATCATTTAAACCACTCTCCTCTCTCTCCCAACCACTCCCTCATCCTCACCACGCCCAGCTCAGCTCCTGCCCGAGCTCTCTCCCTCTCATTCCCTTACCAAGTCCTAAGCTCTTCAATCCTCCCCCTCCCTTTGATTTCAAGGCCATGGGAGCTTCGGATTTGCGTAGGTGATCCTCTCCTCCATGTACTCCTTCCCGGGGTGAAGAGGAATCCAAGTTCTTCGTGGGGGAGAAGCCCATTCAAGGTAAACAAGCTAGGGTGGTTCGATCATCTTTTCTAGGTGATTATAAGTGAATCCCTTTGGTCAAACATCTCTAATTGTATTCATGAACTAAAGCCTTGAAGGGATGTAGAATTTGGTGGGCTCGTTAACTCATCCAAGGTATTTCACCTAGGGTTGGGTGAATCCATCCTTCTAGAGGATTTTAGTCGATTTCTTTGGGTCAAGATCATCTATATGCACCTCTGAACTAGTGCCTGGAAGGGATTGAGTTTTGGTGGGCTAGTTTAGCCGCGACTTGGGTTCTAGTTTTTGCACTGGTTAGGACCGGTCTGACCGGTCGGAGGGACCGGTCTGACCGGTGGTGTGGCTGGGTTAAGTGTGACCGATCTGACCGGTCGGATCGTCCGGTCTGACCGGTGGGGTGTTGGCTGAGAGGGTGAAAGTCGGGGTAGTTGGTACAATTGGTTAGAAGTTAATTTTGTTGTTGATTACTTGTAATTTTTACAAGTCATGAAAGCATTCTCTCATATCATATGCATATGCACACGTGTAGCAGCCGCGGCGGAGGAGGTTGTGTACGAGGTGGTTGCGGAGCCACAGGAGCCGCAGGGGCAAGCCCTGCAGCAGGGGGATCGTGGGGAGTCGGCCCAAGGCCCATCTCACCCTAGCACTGAGCAACAAACTAAAGGCAAGCCCCGGTGCACATCCTATTATTTGAAATTATGACACTTATATATATATTTATTACTTGTGCATTACGTTTCAGGAGTTGATTGGAACCCTGGTTGCATGATCCCTAGTTTTCCCTGAATTATACTAGCATATATAGGACGATAGAAATGCTATGCTTAATACTTCTCGATAGAAGTCGAGTGACTTCTTACACTCGTGAGATATAGGATACTTAGAAGTCGAGTAATTTCCGGTTACTCGCGAGATATAGGTTATATACTTATATACAGTACCTGAGCTGTTGAAATTGACATGGAAATATGAGACCGGGCGGGGAACGATGACGATGTATAGGTATGGCAGCAGGACAGGGTTCCTGGGTGTCTTAGCCCCGTCCGAGTTGATTGAGGACCGTACCGTTGTTGGCCCTGCTGATCATGATTGAACTATACTAACCGCATGCCGGGAGTAGGAGGTAGTCAAAACCGGTAAGCCTAGTGCTACCTCACTTTGAAAGTACAGGACCCCATCTCACCTCCTGGGGTAGTCGAGTCGTCGCGGAGAAATGGGATGCATGTATTTACTTTTGGTGGTCTCACGTTGAGCTCGGCTGACCATATGATGGTGGGGCGGTCCTGTAGTTCGAGGCGGGGAGGAGAATGGTTGGTGCGTGTGGTCCGACGGGGCTTATGCGTGCCGTGTTGGTTAGGTCCACCTTGCAAGGATTAAATCGAATCGATTCGCCGTCAGTCGCTCTCGGATATGAGCACTTTGGTCACTGAGTCACATCGTAGTGCTATGATGGGATGATAAGTTATATGTATATGAAGATTATTACCTTGAATTAATATTCATTGCACCACTATGTTTGTTAGAGTTGGTCTATGCAAATGTTAGATTAGAGTTAATTTATATGTAATTTGGGGCTAAAATCATAAAAGTAAGGAATTACTTTAGTCGCTTTTCTGCAAAATAACCACCAGCCAAATGCCTTGCATATCTAGGTATGTGGGCTAAGTTATACCCACTGGTCGGGTAAGTCTTGCTGAGTATTAGTTGCTCATGGTTTGTCGCTACCCAAATTATTTCAGGACCTCAGGACGTCGACTTCTGCCCCTGTTGTGTCAAGTTCATCCGTCGGGATGCAGAGGGGTGGCAGATCGTGGAGTGAGACCCTTAGATTAGGGAATTGGCGGGTTACACGCTTGAGGGCTGAGGGTGCAACCCCTCTGTTTTGCTTAGACCGGTCTGACCGGTAGTTCACGTGGGGAATCCATGCAGACCGATCTGACCGGTCGGTTGAACCGGTCTGACCGGTAGTGCAGTGACTGAACACTAAATTAGTTGTAGGTTGCTTTCCGTTTGAACCTGGTTTCCTAGTGTAAAGTTTTAAATTATTTTATTTATGTAAACTTTGTAAAACTACTGTATTTGAACTGGGTTTGTAAGAAGTTGTGTATTATTTATGTCGTGTTGTTCTATTTTTAAGTATATTGTCGTGCTTGTACCATCTGCGCCCACTGTCGCGTAGGACTACCGGTGTTGTTTCGATTGGGCCGTGGGTTTAGAAAGGATCTCCAAATTAAGCCGTTAAGTTAATGCGCCCGATGTGTTCAAATGACGGCCATTACGCTTAATTAGAGTTTTAATTTGGCGGTTCTGTCACAGCTGGTATCAGAGCCGAACCACACTGGGGGTGGTACGAGCATGACTAATTTTCAGATATTACAAATTAAAAATGAAATTCTGACTTAGGATAAGAGTAGTTTAGTAGTGTGGGTGGGAATTATTCGTAGTAAGCCCTATATAGTTTATGTTAGAGTTTTAGTTAGATGTCCCGTTTTGGTCGAGAGGTTGGCGCAGGACGTGCATGCATCATGCTGTTTATATTTCTTCCAGTTGCATATATGAGTTGGTTTAGGAGATCGTGCATTATATCATGCATCATGGCATTTATTATTTTCAAATTGCATTTGAAGGTTTGTTTAAGGGGTTGGCACACAACTTTAGATCTAAGAGTAACTTCTGGTAGGGACCGGTCTAATCGGTTGAGCGCAGACATAGGCCTCCCAGTTGTGTTCAAATGATTTGTTTCTTGCGATTTCTTCTATGATTCGGATATTTGTTGCGGTCATGATTATTTTTATGTAATAAAAAATGTAACTAATCCAATCATGGTTGAATGCAAAATGACAGCACCCCCGAACCCTCCTGATTTGGCCCAGGCCATTGCAGCCATGCTCACCGGACGAGACGAGCAGACGGCACTCCTTCGGGAGATTGTGGAGCAGGGCAGAGCGCAGCGGCATGAACATTACCAACAGCCCGCTGTCCCCAGATATGAGAAGTTTTTGAGCACTCAACTGCCATTGTTCCACAAACAGATGAGCCACTGGAAGCAGATAGCTGGCTCCGGACCATTGAGTCCAAATTCACTATGCACCCTTACAATGATGGGGACAAGGCAGGATTTGCAGCCCAGCAGCTCAGGGGTCCCGCACGTACCTGGTGGGACAATCACGTGGCCATGTTCCCTGAAGGTACCCGGTTCACCTAGGCACAATTTAGAGAAGCATTCAAGGCGCATCACATCCCTGCAGGGGTGATCAGAAGGAAACTCACGGAGTTCTTAGCCCTGAAGCAGGGTAATAATAGTGTGATTCAGTATGCCCAGGCCTTCAACACACTGTCTCAGTACGCCGGTTATCATGTGGATACTGATGAAAAGAAACAGGCGTGTTTCCGGCAGGGGCTTAGCAGCAAGCTCCAAGACCGCCTGGCCATGATCAAGTTTGACACTTTCAGTGAGCTAGTCAATGGGGCTATCATTCAGGAGGATGCACATCTAGCTCACAAGGCGGAGAAGAAGAGAAAGGCACCGGCAGGGGGATCTTCTAGCTGTGCTCCTTAGAGGTTCTGTCTGGTGCAGTCGGGCCCACAGCGAGCCCTTTTTCAGCACCAGCCACAACAGCAGTAGAGCTATCGGGCACCTCAGTACACACAGGCACAGGGGACTGTCAGACCTCCTGTTCCTCAGCAGATTGAGCAGAAAGTCTGGGTGCCGCAGCAGGGGGCGCGTCCCAATTTGTATCCATGCTACAACTGTGGGCAGATCGGTCACGTTGCACGTGACTGTCAGATGCCGCCCAAGCAAGGACAGCAGTCAAGTCAACAGAACCAGAAGGGCAAGGTAGCTCACTTTAAGCCAGGGCAGGTGCACTACACTACCCTGGAGGGCATACCAGAGGGAGCTCCAGTGATGGTAGGTACGTTCTCAGTTAGCGATCACCCGGTTACCGTATTATTTGACTCTGGGGAATCTCATACATTCATTAGCAAGGAGTGTGCCATTAGGCTGGGATTGAAAATAGAAAACATGCCGAGTCCATATAATATCCATTCGCCCGGGGGACAATTGATTACCAACCAAATTGTCAGGCGAGTGCCTCTCTAGATACAAGGGAAAAGATTTATCGCGCATCTTATAGTACTCCCAACTCAAAAAGTGGATATTATACTTGGCATGAACTGGATGAAGGAACAAGGAGTTCTTTTAGACACTAATGCACATTCTGTGCACATAAAACCATCTGTTCATGATTCTATGACCTTAACTCTGAGGGACTATATGCCCTCGACACTTATTCTGAACCAAGTTGAGGTCAAGAGCCTGGCTGACATACCAGTAGTACGTGAGTACCCAGATGTATTCCCGGATGATTTACCCGGTATGCCCCCAGATCGTAATGTTGAATTCATCATTGAGTTACAACTGGGCACCGCACCGATTTCTAGAAGACCCTATCGGACACCACCCAATGAGCTGGCGGAATTAAAGAAACAGTTGCAAGAATTGCTCGATAGAGGCTATATCCGTCCTAGCACGTCGCCTTGGGGCTTTCCTGCACTATTTGTTAAGAAGAAAGATCAAAGCATCAGGTTGTGTGTGGACTATAGACTTTTAAACGCCATCACCATCAAGAATAAATACCCGCTTCCCCGGATTGACATCCTATTTGATCAGCTATTCAGGGCCTGGGTATTTTCAAAAATTGATCTCCGCTCTGGTTATTATCAGATAAAGATTAGAGTTGAGGATATTCCCAAGACGGCCTTATCCACCAGATATGGGCTTTATGAATATCTGGTCATGTCCTTCGGGCTAACAAATGCCCCTGCTCATTTCATGTATCTCAAGAACTCAGTGTTCATGCCTGAGCTAGATAAGTTTGTCGTGATTTTCATTAACGACATTCTTATATATTCCAAGAACGAAGAAGAGCATGCAGAGCATCTCCGCATTGTGCTTCAGCGCCTGCGGGAACACAAGCTGTATGCCAAATTCAGCAAATGTGATTTCTAGCTCAAGAAAGTCTAGTTCTTGGGCCACATCATCTCAGATAAGGGGATTTCTGTTGATCCTAGCAAGGTTCAGGATGTCCTGAATTGGAAGGCTCCCACCTCTATTTTCGAGGTTTGGAGTTTCCTTGGGCTAGCAGGTTACTATCGCTGGTTTGTACCGGACTTCTCAAAAATTGCCAAGCCGATGACTGAATTGCTCAAGAAAGGGGTGAGGTTTATATGGGACGACAAATGCGAGCGGGCCTTTCAGACCCTGAGAAAGCTATTGATGTCGGCCCCTGTTTTGGCTCAGCCAGACATTACTCGGCCTTTTGGTGTTTATTGTGATGCATCAGGTACGAGTTTTGGCTGCGCTCTCATCCCTGTTTTGGTTTAGCCGATATTACTCGGTGTTTGACATTTAATGTGATGCAACAGGCACAGGACTTGGCTGTGTTCTTATGCAAAATCAGCAAGTGATTGCTTATGTTTCACGAGCTCTCAGGCGGCATGAGGAGAATTATGCTACTCATGACTTGGAGCTAGCAGCAGTGGTCCATGCATTAAAAATATGGCGGTATTATCTTCTGGGTAATCCTATTCATATATATTCAGACCATAAGAGTCTCAAATATATTTTTACTCAGAGCGAGCTGAATTTGCGCCAGAGACGGTGGTTAGAGTTAATTAAGGATTATGACCTGGAGATTCATTATCACCCGGGCAAGGCAAATGTTGTTCTGATGCATTGAGTCGCAAAGCCTGTTGCAGTTGCATCTCAGCTACAGTGGTGCATGCAACCTTATGCCAGGAAATGGAGAAGTTAAATTTGGCTATTGTATCTGAAGACACGCTTGCTAATATTACCCTCACTCTATGTAACATCCAAAAAAATTCGCTAAATTAAATCGTGCGATAACTAGTTTCAAAACCTAGTGTTCATCGTTGAGCTCAAAGTTTTCCATAACCCCTTTTTGTGTCGGGAACTCTCCCATTTTCCGCCCGATCTCCCGATCCCTGTTGGACCCAACCCCGACAGCCAAATCCTCCGCCCTGTTTCCCCCTCGACCCGCGCGTCGCGCTCACGCGCGCCCAAGCACCGCGCGTGGCCGACCGGGCGCTGGTTCCGGCGCGATTCCCTCCCCCTCCTTTTTTCTCTCTCTCTCTCTCCCATTCTCCTTTTTCCTTTTCTTCTTTTTCTTTCCCTCCCTTCTTCCCTCCTCCTCTGCCGCGCGGCCCGACCGCGCCACCCCTCCCCGCTCTGCTCCGCTTGGCTTGGCCCCGCTCCTCCTGCTCGGCCGCGCGCACGCCGCCCGGTCCCCGACCTCGCCGCTCCCGCGCACTCCGCTCGCCGCCACCTCGCCTACCCAGCCTGCGCGCACCGCCCCCGGCCCGCCCGTGCACGCACACGTGCGCACGAACGCGGCGCTCGGCACGGCGCGCCGCGACGTCGCTCGACCCGCCACCGGCCGCCTCCACGCACGCGCGCCCGGCCTCTGCTCGCTCGCCCCGCGCGCCGTGCTCCACCCCAGCCCGCGCACTCGCCACGCCTGCACCTCCTGCACCACTGCACAAGCGCTGCCGCCCCGCCTCGCCGCCTGCACCGACAACCTGTGCACGACGACCTTGGCACACCGCCGCCGCCTGCCACACGAAGCCGCCCCAATACGACGCCGTGTCGCACCTCACCATGCCCCACCCTGCTCGCCCAAGCACGCCAGCCCAGCTGCCCCGCAGAGCGCGTCGTCAACTCCGTCGTCATCTCAGCGCCACCGCCCGCACGCCGCGTCGCGACGCCGGAGCGCCATTAATGGCCGCCCATGGACCTCGCTAAGCCGGCCATCTACCCCGGCATCACCACCGCCTTTCTTGCCCTATAAAAGGACCGCCCACGCCGCTTCTCCACTCCACAGCCACCTCCGCCACCCCAGCCCTCCATTTCTAGCTTGCAGTGCCGCCGTTTGCCATTGCCGCCGCCGACCACCGCGGAGCTCCCCTCCCCACTGCTCCTCGGCCCGAATCGAGGTAGGGAATGGCACCCCCATGGCTCCCTGATGCTCCTCCCTCTCTCCTTGATCGCCACCGCACCCCCAGAAGCGCCGGCCCGAAGCCCCGCCGCCCGCTGTCGCACGCCGTTGCGGCCAGGCCGCCCCGGGCCACCTCCGCCCAAGCTACGGCCGGGGATCAACCCCGCGGGCTCCCCTCCTCCTTTCCCCTCTACCCCGAGCCGCCGCCGAGGCCCAGAGCGGCCGAATCGGGCCGCCGCCGGCGCCGCTCGACTCCTCCTCTGTTTCCCGTGGAGGGAGGAGGAAGAGAGGGCATATTTGCCCATGGCCCCTCCCCTTTTTTGCTATTTGCTAAAGAACCCCCCTGCCCTTGGCCTTTTACTAATAAAGCCCTAGCCTTTAATATATTTCCAAACAAACCCTCCACAATATAAACTTAATAAAAATTAGGACCCTACCCTTTTCCTGAATGACCCAAGCTTTCCCAGTAATTACAACCAAGTCCTTTCCTTTTCAAAAATAATTTGCAAATGAACCCTCGGACCCCTAATTAACCCTTTGGCCTATTATTTCATGCACCAAAACATCTCTGATCGACCCAAAACTGTACCACGCCGCATTTAACTTAATTCCGGCCATGCCATTCAGAAACCACTCAAAAATATTACTCTGTACTCCATATTTCATGTGTTCCCGATTCGAGCTCAACGATAGATCTTTATTTCTGTGTATTGATGGTGTGCTTGTTTGTGTACGCTGTAGACCACGGAGTGAACGAAGGAGAGCCCGTCAATGAGCAGTACTGTGAATAGGTGAACAAGGACCCGTTCCGCGACCCCGAGCCCGAAGGACAGGACATCCCAGAAGGCTTTGAAGACGGCAAGTTCAATCCCATCCTTTGATGCATGTTTCTGTCCTAGTCTTTATAAACACAACCTAATGGCCTGCTTTATAAAATTGCATATGTTTTGCTTACGTGAAAACACGGTTGGATAGCCACCCTTGATTTGTGATGACCATTCCTTGACCACCTAGATTAACGTCTGATTTTGCTTTGACGTTAATCGATATTAGAACGCTTAGGACTTTACTCATAATACGATTTATTTTATAAAGAAAATGTGTGCGTGTGGGATGGGATAAATGTGGTGTTTTTGTAAAGAAAGTTTAGACGGGATGGATGGCATTTCTACGGATTTGCCGTTTGGTGTGCTCGTGCCATTGTGGCAGGGCAAAGAAGGGAGGTATCCATCTTGTTGTGTCTAAGGACCGAGTTGGTGTGTCATCTCACCTAACTCCACCCTCGTGCAAACCACTCGACCGTTGAATGGGCAACGGCTTAGCATAAATCTCACTAGTTAATTTGATAGCCATCAGGAGAGCTGAGAGCAACGGGTGACTAAGGAGTAGGGATAAGCCCCGAGTGACTTATGCCTGGTTATACCTCAGAGTTAGGTTGATGACCCCTTGGTGAATCCCGTGATGGCTAGTCAGGCTTAGCTAAGGTGGGTAATGGCTATGTTGGGATCTACACCGACACTTCGGTGCTCGTGTTGTGGTACCCGCTTGTGGGTAAAGTTGCACACCTCTGCAGAGTTAAAAGCTATTCGAATAGCCGTGCCCACGGTATTGGGCGAGTTACGGTGTGGTCACATAACTAGTGTTTCATCGGGATGGGCTGGTGTGAGTTGTTTTGGTTCAATGTCCGGCAGTTGTGCCGTGTGCTACGACGAACGGGGAGTCCGGTAGCAGTTTAAAACTTAAACTCTGTGTTACTCAAAACAAAAACTGGTTTCTGAAATGTTTTCTGCTAAATAAACCCCTGCATAAAATTTAGCTTTCTGCAAATTAAACCGTAACCTTATCATTGCTTTACCTGAGCATGTTATTCTGATATAACCCCCTCCGTGGGTGTGGTTGGACTTGCTGAGTACGTTTGTACTCACCCAATTCTTACTTTTTACAGAAGAAGACCCAGACTTCGTACCAGACGACGCCGAGTAGGGTTATCGTCCTACACCCAACCTTGCCTGTGGAACCGGCCCTGTTCGAGATGTTTTCGCTGACGCAGTACTCTGAGCCCGAGCTAGATCCCATGTGGGTTGCGCTCTGGTGTTATGTCGTAGCTTGGTTACTTGTTATTATCATCTGTATCGAGTGTCCTCCTCGGAGGTTTGTACGGTAATGAACCATCTGATGTAATAAATGTGGCATCAGCCTCCTGGGACTGATGTTTGTATCACATTTAAGTTCTCTCTTATGAGGGGACGCCTCACAGGGCTTGCCTTGCGTCTGCTGCTCAGTACTAGGGTGAGATGGGCCTTGGGCCGACTCCTCGCGACCCTCCTGCTGCGGGGCTTGCCCCTGGGGCCCCTGTGGCTCCGCAACCACCTCGTATACGACCTCCTCCGCCGCGGCTACTACACGTATGCATATGCATATGATATGAGAAATGCATGCACGATTTATAAAAATTTCAAGTAATCAATACCCAATTAAATTTCCAACTAACTGTGTCAACAACCACCTATCTACCCCTGCTCAGCCCAGCTATACCGGTCAGACTGGTCCACCCGACCGGTCAGACCGGTCCCCCTTAGCCTACCGTGATACCGGTCAGACCGGTCCCTCCGACCGGTCAGACCGGTCCTACCCAGGCCAGAATCTAGAAACCTTGGCGCGGCGAAAATCGCCCACCAACTCCAAATACCTTCTTGGATCTAGTTCAGGGGTTCACGTGGATGCTTTCGACCAAAGGAAACCACTCAAAACCTTCTAGAACAAGAAATCATTCTTGCAGAAAGCATGTGGGTTGCGGTCTGGTGTTATGTCGTAGCTTGGTTACTTGTTATTATCATCTGTATCGAGTGTCCTCCTCGGAGGTTTGTATGGTGAGGAACCATCTGATGTAATAAATGTGGCATCGGCCTCCTGGGACTGATGTTTGTATCACATTTAAGTTCTCTCTTATGAGGGGACGCTTCACTCTAACACTTCGGGATCAAATTGTTGCTGCTCAGAGAAATGATGTGGGCATGGATAAGATCAGACAACGGCTCGGTGAGAATGATCCTCAGGTTCAATGCTTTCATCAAGACAGTGAGGGGGTTCTATGGTTCAAGAATCGGTTAGTGGTACCTAAAGATTTGGAGCTTCGGAAGCGGATTCTTTATGAGGCTCATCTCTCTAGGTATTCCATCCATCCTGGCAGCAACAAAATGTATCAGGACCTCAGACAGCGGTTGTGGTGGACGAGAATGAAGCGGGAAATCGCCCAATATGTGTCTGAGTGTGACATTTGTAAAAGGGTTAAAGCGAGCCACTTGAGACCAGCTAGTCTTCTACAGCCACTGACTATTCTGTCAGGAAAATGGGAAGATATTAGTACAGATTTTATTGTCGGACTTTCCAAGACTGCAAAGGGATACGACTCCATTTGGGTTGTAGTGGATCGCCTCACTAAATCCGCTCATTTTATTCCAGTCAAGACAGGGTATAAATCCCACCATTACGCCAAGCTGTACATTGCCCGGATTGTGAGTCTTCATTGTATTCCTAAGACCATTATATCTGACAGGGGCTCACAATTTGTTGCATGTTTTTTGGAACAATTGCATGCAGCTCTTGGTACTCAACTTATTCACAGCTCGGCTTATCATCCTCAAACCGATGGACAGACTGAGAGAATAAATCAGATTCTTGAAGATATGCTCAGGGCCTGTGCACTCACCTACATCCAGAAATGGGATGAGTGTTTACCTTTGGCTGAATTCGCCTATAACAACAGCTACCAAGAGAGTATCAAAATGGCTCCTTTTGAGGCCTTATATGGGCAGAGTTGTAGAACACCTTTGAATTGGTCAGAAGCCGGGGAAAGAAATTTCTTTGGGCCTGACGTGGTTAAGGAACCTGAAGAATAAGTCCAGCTCATACAGAAAAATTTAAAAGCTGCGCAGTCCCGCCAAAAGAGTTATGCGGACAAGAAACGACAAGCTATCTCATTCCAAGTGGGGGAGCACGTCTATTTGCGGGTATCACCAATGAAAGGGGTCCAACGGTTCGGGGTAAAAGGAAAGCTCGCACCTCGCTATATTGGGCATTTTCCTATCATTGAGCGGTGTGGGCCAGTGGCATATCGCCTGTAACTTCCTGCCCAATTATCCTCGGTGCATAACATATTCCATGTCTCTCAGTTCAGAAAATGCCTCCGTGTTCCTACCAAGATTACTGAAATGGAGAATGTGCAATTGGAACCCAATCTTGTCTATCCAGAGCATCCTATCAAAATTGTGGACCACAAGAGTCGGGTCACTCAAAATCAAACCAGTAATTTCTATAAGGTGCAATGGAGCAATCACTCCGAGCGAGAAGCCACTTGGGAAACGGAGGAATTTATTCAGTCCAACTGTCCCAAGTTGCTGCAAACTCACCAAGGTACACCATCTTCCATTTTCCTTTCAATCTAGAACCTTCCTTAAATCTCGGGATGAGATTTCTTTTAGGGGGAAGGGTTGTAACACCAGGTGTTAATCAACTTTAATTAAGTTTAATCCAGGGCATTAGTTTCGAACCTAAACACTAAACCATGAGTTAGCAAAAATTCCTGTCAGTTTGGGCCGGACCGGTCTGACCGGTCGAGGCAACCGGTCTGACCGGACGAAGCTGATTCAACCATTTTGGGCCCACATCATTTAAACCACTCTCCTCTCTCTCCCAACAACTCCCTCATCCTCACCACGCCCAGCTCAGCTCCTGCCGAGCTCTCTCCCTCTCATTCTCTTACCAAGCCCTAAGCTCTTCAATCCTCCCTCTCCCTTTGATTTCAAGGCCATGGGAGCTTCGGATTTGCGTAGGTGATCCTCTCCTCCATGTACTCCTTCCCGGGGTGAAGAGGAATCCAAGTTCTTCGTGGGGGAGAAGCCCATTCAAGGTAAACAAGCTAGGGTGGTTCGATCTTCTTTTCTAGGTGATTATAAGTGAATCCCTTTGGTCAAACGCCTCTAATTGTATTCATGAACTAAAGCCTAGAAGGGATGTAGAATTTGGTGGGCTAGTTAACTCATCCAAGGTATTTCACCTAGGGTTGGGTGAATCCATCATTCTAGAGGATTTTAGTCAATTTCCTTGGGTCAAGATCATCTATATGCACCTTTGAACTAGTGCCTGGAAGGGATTGAGTTTTGGTGGGCTAGTTTAGCCGCGACTTGGGTTCTAGTTTTTGCTCTGGTTAGGACCGGTCTGACCGGTCGGAGGGACCGGTCTGATCGGTGGTGTGGCTGGGTTAAGTGTGACCGGTCGGGTGGACCGGTCTGACCGGTGGGGTGTTGGCTGAGAGGGTGAAAGTCGGGGTAGTTGGTACAATTGGTTAGAAGTTAATTTGGTTGTTGATTACTTGTAATTTTTGCAAGTCATGCATGCATTCTCTCATATCATATGCATATGCACACGTGGAGCAGCCGCGGCGGAGGAGGTTGTGTACGAGGTGGTTGCGGAGCCACAGGAGCAGCAGGGGCAAGCCCTGCAGCAGGGGGATCGTGGGGAGTCGGCCCAAGGCCCATCTCACCCTAGTACTAAGCCGCATACTCAAGGCAAGCCCCGGTGCACATCCTATTATTTGAAATTATGACACTTATATATGTATTTATTACTTGTGCATTACGTTTCAGGAGTCGATTGGAACCCTAGTTGCATGATCCCTAGTTTTCCCTGAATTATACTAGGATATATAGGACGATAGAAATGCTATGCTTAATACTTCTCAATAGAAGTCGAGTGACTTCTTGCACTCGCGAGATATAGGATACTTAGAAGTCGAGTAATTTCCGGTTACTCGCGAGATATAGGTTATATACTTATATACAGTACCTGAGCTGTTGAAATTGACACGGAAATATGAGACCAGGCGGGGAATGATGATGATGTATAGGTATGGCAGCAGGACAGGGTTCCTGGGTGTCTTAGCCCCGTCCGAGTCGATTGAGGACCGTACCGTTGTTGGCCCTGCTGATCATGATTGAACTGTACTAACCGCATGCCGGGAGTAGGAGGTAGTCGAAACCGGTAAGCCTAGTACTGCCTCACTTCGAAAGTACAGGACCCCATCTCACCTCCTGGGGTAGTCGAGTAGTCGCGGAGAAATGAGATGCATGTATTTACTTTTGGTGGTCTCACGTTGAGCTCGGCTGACCATATGATGGTGGGGCGGTCCTATAGTTCGAGGCGGGGAGGGGAATGGTTGGTGCGTGTGGTCCGACGGGGCTTATGCGTGCCGTGTTGGTTAGGTCCACCTTGCAAGGATTAAATCGAATCGATTCACCGTCAGTCGCTCTCGGATATGAGCACCTTGGTCACTGAGTCACATCGTAGTGCTATGATGGGATGATAAGTTATATGTATATGAAGATTATTACCTTGAATTAATATTCATTGCACCACTATGTTTGTTAGAGTTGGTCTATGCAAATGTTAGATTAGAGTTAATTTATATATAATTTGGGGCTAAAATCATAAAAGTAAGGAATTACTTTAGTCGCTCTTCTGCAAAATAATCACCAGCCAAATGTCTTGCATGTCTAGGTATGTGGGCTAAGTTATACCCACTGGTCGGATAAGTTTTGCTGAGTATTAGTTGCTCATGGTTTGTCGCTACCCAAATTATTTCAGGACCCCAGGACGTCGACTTCTGCCCCTGTTGTGTCAAGTTCATCCGCCGGGATGCAGAGGGGTGGCAGGTCTTGGAGCGAGACCCTTAGATTAGGGAATTGGCGGGTTGCACGCTTGAGGGCTGAGGGTGCAACCCCTCTGTTTTGCTTAGACCGGTCTGACCGATAGTTCATGTGAGGAATCCATGCAGACCGGTCTGACCGGTCAGTCGAACCGGTCTGACCGGTAGTGCAGTGGCTGAACACTAAATTAGTTGTAGGTTGCTTTCCGTTTGAACCTGGCTTGCCCAGTGTAAAGTTGTAAATTATTTTATTTATATAAACTTTGTAAAACTACTGTATTTGAACTGGGTTTGTAAGAAGTTGTGTATTATTTATGTCGTGTTGTTCTATTTTTAAGTATATTGTCGTGCTTGTACCATCTGCGCCCACCATCGCGTGGGACTACCGGTGTTGTTTCGATTGAGCTGTGGGTTGGGAAAGAATCGCCAAATTAAGTCGTTAAGTTAATGCGCCCGATTTGTTCAAATGACGGGCATTACACTTAATTAGAGTTTTAATTTGGCGATTCCGTCACAGTGACGACTGGCAGTATCTGCGTTGTGGGGATACGGATCCCACATCATTAAGCAACAGTACTTGCAAAGTTGTCAACATTTATTCTCCTCGGTGGAAAACGGAGTCGTCGTCAAATGTCAATGCGCGCGAGCTGTACGTCGTGTGTGCGTGCTGGTACATTGACCCCAAGTTCGACCGTCTTCTAAAAAGGGCAAATAGAGACAACTTATTAGGTACAGTGCTGGCTTGAGTGCTAAGAAACCGCGCGCGCGCGCTGTACGTCGTGTGTGCGTGCTGGTACATTGACCCCAAGTTCGACCGTCTTCTAAAAAGGGCAAATAGAGACAACTTATTAGGTACAGTGCTAGATTGAGTGCTAAGAAACCTTGTTTGTTTTTAGATCAGAGACTAATATAGATAGACAGCAAACTTCTATTTTGCATGAGTATATACTGCATGCGGTCTAGCAACTGGTGGAGGAATAACAAATCTAGTCAAACAAGAAAAGTTCTATGGCTAGATTTACTTTAAAATAAGTACGCACACTAATAGAGTATATGCTCCAGGTTGAAAAATATAGTTCATGCATTTGTCAACAAAAAGTGGGCAAACAATGAAATTTACCTGATATATCTACATCATCTTAATTTGTCTCCGATCCACCGACGTAAAAACACGGATCTTTTGGTTAATCACGGAAGGATGTCTTATGGGAGCTTTTTACTTATCGTGCTTTAGAGTATACCAGGCGATGTGCCCTTAATTCTGTTAGTTGTTTTAAGGGCTTTGCAGTTTAGGATATTGGCATAGTCTACAAGGTGAAGTTTTAACGACCAACATCTATAAAATTGTACTACTGAAAATAGAAAAAAATGTGTATTACAAAATTAATTTTTATGATGAGTCAAAAAAACTTGGCTTTGGACAAATCTGAAACTGTTTAGATTTGTTTATTGGAGGGTTGCGGTGCCCAGCGTCAAGCTCGCTATCTATCAAGGATGATTGACCATAGGAGGTTGCCAAGCCCCAAACTATATGGGAAAACCTAATAAATACCTAATCGAGTCGGAGGATATGAACATTTCTAGACAACAAAATAAATAAACATTTTGGGTTGGGCTCAGGCTAGGTCTGATATACTATACTTCGAGATGTGGATATATATAGTTACTCAAGTTCGATCACCCTGTAAACATCAGCTTGTAGTGGATTTTTTTCCGCGATAAAGGAGAGAGATATATCTTGATTACTCAGAAACCTGATTACATTCTTTCACAATAAATGACTCTACACCACACTGCTGAATGTGTTGTACATTTCACCAACTGCGTGAGTTAGAAGCCAATTGTGCGAGTTCATGGGCGATCAGATTATGCTCTCTCCTCACAGTTTGGAATCTCACCTTCGGTAGAGATTTTTCTATAAATTTCAGATTGTTTATAATAAACGCCATATGTGATTTGCCAAACCTGGTTTAGAAGCTGTAGCAATAACCGTCGAGCAATCTGATTCAATAATTGTTTTACCACGCGTCCATTCTGCAGCCTGTAGCGGATTTGATCCATGCTCAGGCATTGGTCCCCTACCATGCGAAAATTCCATTAGTTAAACAGTAATTTTAACACTGATCATTGATTTAGCGACTCAATAAACAAAGGCTGGCCCCCTGACTCTTTGGTCAGGCTCCGCCACTATGTTCAAGCAAATCACTACTAGAAAAAGTGGCATTCGTCCACCTCCAATTAGTACCGGTTGCTTTAAAGCCGGTACTAATGCCAATTTAGTATCGGTTCTACAACACAGTGCTCTCCGGAGCCATTTAGTACCGGGTCATATCTCCACCCGGTACTAAATGTCACCATTTAGTACCGGTTGGTGTTATAGCACAGTACTAAATGTCTCCCGGGGGCCCAACTATTTAGTACCGGTTTTTAACACCACCCGGTACTAAATGGTCCACCTGGGTTACTTCAAAAGGATAACATCTTCCATCCACTCATATGAATTGTGTGGATAGAATGGTAAAGGAGACTACGCATGAAGCCACAGGTCACAAGTTCGAATCCCGACGCACGCGTATTTATCCGAATGTTTTTTAAAGGATGGTACATTTAGTACCGGACGCTACTAAATGTACCATCCTTTAGAAAAAATACATCCGGATAAATACGCGTGCGTCGGGGTTCGAACTTGTGACATTTAGTACCGGGCGCTGCAACCGGTACTGAATGGAGCATGCGCCCGATACTAATGGCCTTTTTTCCTGCAGTGAATCAAATAATTTCCGTTGAATCAAAACTGATGTTTTCAAATTCAAAATTTTCATGCTCTAGAAGTTTGTCAATTTCGAAAGATATAGGCTCTGTTTAGTTTCCAAAAAAAAATCTACAGTATTCGTCACATCGAATCTTTGGACACATGCATGGAGCATTAAATGTAGTTGAAAAAATAACTAATTGTATTGTCTAACTGATTAGCACGAGACAATTTTTTTAAGCATAATTAGTCCATAATTAAATATTAATTGTCAAATAATAATTAAAGTGCTACAGTATCAAAACTTTGATACTCAAAAATTTTCAAGAACTAAACAAGCCATAGTGTACCCCATAGGCCGGGCACCCCATTTGTGCTAAAAGAAACGACTTGCTGTAGTACGGTCCTGCCGAGTCCACAACTCCGCGTAACGCTCCCTGTTACCGTCACCAAACCACCCCCCGGCCCCGCCATCATATCCAGCCAGCTCGCCCTGAGCTGTGCAGCTGCCACGAGACTTCTTCCGCCCTCGCCGGCCGGCTGCCCTGCCCGGCTATATAAAAGCGGCGAGGACGCTGGCCTCTTCCTCTAGTTCCGCCCGCCCAAGCCCACCACCGAAGCTGCCGAGCTTTGCTTCCAGCACTCATCCGCTCGATCCGTACCAACAAACAAAACGAACTCAGACTCGATCTCTCACACGTTACTAATCGCCTGCTCGCTAGCTATAGCTCACCTCACCATGCAGGCGCAGTCCCGCCTCGGCGTGATGAGCGGCGGCGGCGGCAGCATGTCGGCGTCGGAGGGCGAGCACGAGGCGGTGATCCGCGAGCTGACGCGCGGGCGGCAGCTGACGGCGCGGCTGCGGGCGGAGGCCCTGCGCGCGCTGCGCGGGCAGGGCCAGGCCGAGGCCACCGCCGCATTAATCCTGCAGGAGGTGTCCCGCGCCTTCACTGTCTGCCTCAACATCATGGGCTCGCCCGCCGGCGCCCCGCCGCCCCCGCCTGAAATGCCCACTGGGCTGGGCGCCGTCGTGGACGCCGCCGCGGCCGCGCCTTCCCTGCTCGGCCCGCCGCGCCGGAGCCGGGAGGACAGCATCCCCAGACAGTGAGTTGCCTCCCTCCCTCCCTCCCTCCCTGTGCATCTGGCAAAGGATCGCATCGGGCTGCAAGCTAGCTTGCTTTCTTCTCGCTAACGAATTATTGCACGCCGACGATCTAATTAATCTGCCGGCGGCGCATTGCTAATCCAAAACAGGCAGACGGTGACACCCTCGCCGCACTACGACGGGTACCAGTGGAGGAAGTACGGCCAGAAGAGGATCACCAACACGCGCTACCCAAGGTCAATAATCTCCCCATTATTACCACCAGTATTTACTTGTAGTAGATTAGCAGTACTACTAGCTCAGCACGGAAATTAACTTTAACTATATATATTGACCGTTCCATCTCTACTCATGGAGTGCCTACCAAATCAAACCAGCTAGCAGTACGTGTAGTAGTAGTACTAGTGGTAACCTGCAACTGGCCTTAAACAACCCCCTGCTCCCCGAATAATTCCGGCACGGCCGCTGTAACAGAAAAGGAGTATCCTGCCATGTTGCCGCAAGGGCAAGCGTACGTTGTGAGCGCGACGCGTCTGGTCAGGCGCCGTGCTAGCAACGGTGCTCCGTTCCGATCCGCCGATCCGGCTGGGTGGACGGGGATCGGGTGTGCGCGGTTGCGGATAGCGACGCGTGGGGCCGGGGCACTCGTCTGGAGGCATCGCGCAAGCACCACGCCGCCCGGGCGGATGATCACCCACACGTTTGAAATGAAAGCCATCTAAAGCTTGATTAGGCCTCTAGCCTCTAGCAGAAAAAGCAGCTCATCAGAGATCATTCTGATGTCGACGCATGTTTATTATCCTCCCGGTAAAAAATGCTCCTCTACGCTTGTTTTCTTGACCCGGCTTTTTGTCCCCTGAAAGTTACCGGCCCTCTTGCGGCGTAATTCTCGTGCGACCGAACGATAGTCTAGTAGAGCTTGGGGGTCAGTGACGTGTACCAGTATTTTACTCAGGACATCTTGCTGGCGTCACGACTGGCTACCTCGAGTGACGTCGGGCGTGGCTAGCCGCCATGCGGTGATGTGCTGAGATAGTGAGATGGATAGGCTCTGATTCCAACAAGCAAGCGTGCGCTGTCTTTTACCTGCTCTCAATTTGTTTGTACGTGCGTGGCGCAGGTGCTACTACAGGTGCAGCTTCCACCGCGAGCGCGGCTGCCGCGCCACCAAGCAGGTGCAGCAGTGCAGCGGCGGCGACCAGCCCCAGTACCTCGTCCTGTACTTCAACGACCACACGTGCGACACGGCGGCGGCCCGGGAGCCCGAGGCGGCGGCGACGACGCGGCTCGACCTGCTGCCCGGGGCCGCCCTGCTGGCGCCGCGCCGCGGCGGCCTGCTGGACGAACGCGGCGTCCAGGAGGAGCACGAGCGCCAGGTGCTCGTCTCGTCGCTCGCGCGCGTGCTGGGGGGCCAGCACCAGTTCCACCAGCAGGCTCCTCCCGCACCTGATGCTGCGGCGGCGGCCACCAGCGCCGCCGTCGCCGTCAGCGTGGAGCCGGCGCCGGTCGTTGACGCGGCTTCGGGGATGCCGCGGATTGACGTGGACGTGGTGGGGCTGGATGTCATGGACTACGACGACGTGGCGGGCGAGCTGTGCTTCGGCTATTCCTACGGCCTACCTGGCGGCGGCGGCTTGTTGCCGTTTTGAGGGCGCAGGCGGCGGCGCCAACTATTCTCGCGCAACGCGGGTTGGTCAGAGTGTCAGACTCGGGAGGGTTCAGAGACTTCAGACCAGGCCCGACGACGGATCACTGAATCTTCGGTGTACAGTGATCTGCAATGACTACTGCTGCTACAGATACACGTTTGGGCATACCGTGTCGTAGAAAAGTACTGTAATTAGTGCAAGAGTTAAGTTATAGTACTTGCACTAGAGTACGACCGGGGGTTGCGTCTCTCCAGTTTAAGTTTTGGTCAGGCTGGCGTGATTAATTTCGCACGTGCTTTTGTGTCTCATCAACCAGCACGTAGTAGTATACCCGTTTCATGTCAAGTAGTAGTTCTTTATCGTTTGGCTATAATTTTTTTTTTGCAATGTTTTACATGCACCGCTACGGGCAAAAGAAAAGGTATACCAGCATATATATGCATAATCTTAAACCTTGTCAATTTTGTTGCCATTCTACTTTGGATTCTCGACCATTTGTCTGATGAAAATGGAATACCTTTGATTATTCATGCACCTGATATAATACTCCATTTTAAATTATAATTTATTTGAATTTTTTAACTCTAAGTTTGACCACTCGTTTTATTCAAAAAGATTGTGCAAAAATAGTCAAATTTAAGATATTTTTGAAGAACTTTTATTAATAAACTAATCCACAACAAAAAGTGATATTTTTGCACAAGTTTTTGAATAAGATGAGTGATCAAATTTATAATTAAAAAAGTCAAAAGAATTATAATTTGAAACGGAGGGAGCAACCAATCAAGTGAACAACCAATGCACACCCACATGTCTCTCTTACCTCACACAAGCCACCACTCTCACACCTTGACCTTGAGGTTCAGCCCCCTAGCTTGCTCGACTTTTACCTCCACACCATCACTCAAATTGCTGCCTCTTGCCAACCCCAATTACCACACTATCAGCATGCTGCCCATGTGTAACTCTTGCCATATTGGCGGCATCGCCCTTCTTCCTTGTGCTCAAAGTATGGGTAGGAACTACGATCGTTATTCATCATGTTCTCTTCATATGACCCAACAACCTTGTATTAATATTTCAAGATACTATTTATTGTGTCATAAGAAGATGAACAATGGAACATGCAAGATTACTATGTGCTAACACGGGATGAAAATGATCGGAAACGGTCGGTAGCGGTATCACAATACAAAAAATGAAAGCGGTCGGGTTGATATTTTCCCGTATTTATAAAACTAATAACATCAAATATGGTAAAAAACGACTATAAAATTAATTGTAAATGATAATTTTTATGTTTTCAAAAAATAGGAATGGTCGGAAATGGTATCATAATATGGAATACAGTGTCGGTCGGTACGGGAATTTCCCGTCCCACTTTCATCCCAGTAGCACCCGTGCCTCAGAGAACTAAATTGGCCTTTCCCAAGAGCAACATAACCCGACCCCGTTTTATCCCTAAGCATAAATGGCAGCCCTAGCCATAACGTTGTGATTCTACCATTAAAGATGTGAATGGCACCCTATAGCAGGAATCACGAAGCAAATCTCCAAAAGTGTAAAGTTCGTCCACTTCCCCTTTGGAGAACATCTTTAAGTTGTGGAACAAAAGAGATTCTGCCAGGCACTTTATGCGTCACGTATCGATAGTCACAATACTTAAACACACTATTAGGTTGGGAAAACATGCTTAATTAAATCGCCACCCTTTCTATGCAAGTGGCCGCATATACTATTAGTAAGTGGTAGCATAAGGATTACGAATAACAGGTGGAGAAAGGAAAGGTCACGGCCCTTTGCCCTTTTGGTTTCATATGCTAGTATCATAGTAGGCCACGAAATCAAAGGCACGGAAGGCCAAAATAGAAGCCGAGAGGTGTTGGAATTCAAGAGTCACGATATTACAAAAGCTAGCGCAACTTGAAGACAAGACTAGCATTCCCCAATGACTGCGACCGTTACTACAGCCAGCTTTCCGGTCTGACGACCGAGCAGGTTGGAAAGGAATTGGCTTTCCCAGTTTGCCACTGCCTGGTAGTAGTACTGGGCGTGTGGCAGCGCGTCGCGGTCTGAACCGGCCAAAACAGGGGTAAACAAAGGGGGCGGGGGATCGGAGCAGCAACATGGACCATCTGGAGCTGCAGGGCTGGTGTGAACGCACGCGGTGGCGGGCAGCGCTACTGTAGCCCGTGCGGTACAGCGCCCTCGACCACACGCACATCATGCGTGCACGCACTGACTCGTGACTCGAGATCACTTTGCATTGCTTTCGGCTGACACCGATCCGAATATCTGATCCGCGTGCAGCCGGCCGGCCGGGGGCGAGCTGCAGGGCTGGCTGATCGATGACGCGCGCGGCCGGGCAGCGGGTGGTACGGTGGCGGCCTGACGGTGACATCACGGACGCGGGCGTCACGCTGCGCCGCTGCGTCGACGTCACGCGCGTTCGCGTTGGTTGATTCTGTGGATCGCCGCCGCCGGATGGCCAAGTGTGTGGTCTGAGGATGGCGTCGCCCGGACGGGGTGTTTTCGGGTTTTGCTCGCGTGCAAAACATTGTGCCGCGCTACAGCCCAAGCCGTAACCTCGTGTGCCCACTCGCTGTCACTCACGTTCCCCGGCCCCGCGCTGCCTTTATTTCGCGATCCGTCGTCGTAGCTGCTGGCTGGCTGGCACTACATACGCTGGGTACGTTCCGACGACGTACCTACACGAGATTCCTTTCCGTGCGCACATACGTACGTGACGACAGCAGGACACGTACGGGTACCGTCCTGGGGATCGACGTTCTGTTCGACAAGTGCTAGGTACATACTCCCTCCATCCTCAAATGTAAGTCATTTTGAGATTCAAAATTTGTCCTCAAATATAAGTCCTAGGTTGAGAGTGAATCCAACCATCTTAATTGTGCATTATTTTTTGGTCTTTTGTCTTTTCTAATAGAAAGATGTGCATGCAACCATATAGGAAGAGGTACATGTGGGGGAGGTGCATGAAAAAAACATACTAGTTTAATTATCACATTCCCAATGCTTAATAATTAGGGGTAGGAGAGTTTTTTCTACACAACCATAATCTGTTCTAAAAACTCTAGAATGACTTATATTTGAGGACGGAGGGAGTACTCCTGTACAGTAGTATTTGCTTTTAAGAGACTACTCCCTCTGTTTCCAATTATAGGTCATTTGATATTTTTTTACACCAAATTTGACCACACGTCTCATTTAAAAAATTTGTGCAAACATAGTCAAATTTAAATTATTCTTGAAAAGTTTGTATTGATAAAGCAAACCAGAACAAAAGTAAATAATATTTTATAAAATTTTTAATTAAGACGAGTGGTCAAACTTGAATAGCAAAAAGAATCAAAGGGGCTATGGTTTGTAACGCATGGAGTACTACCGGTCTACCACTAGCCAAAGCAGAGCCAAAGATTTCACAAGTGAGACCATCATTGACCAGTCATCTATCTCGTCTTGTCAGAATCAGAAGCTTCGGTCTGTCCCGAACTGGCTGCGGCCTAATTTTGGAACCTACGACTACAAACGTGCAGCAGCAGCATGAGTACACAGCTGCTTGTTTTTGTCACACCGTGGGAGAAAAGACAGAACACACCGATTATTCTACCGGTCGGTTCTGACGGGGTACCAGCTAGGTGCATGCATCCAGCAAACTAACCTACCATCATCACGTCCCATTTTCAGCATTCATTTGCGAGCTGGATGGATGGCTAGATACCTCCGGGAGTCAACGGCTGCTCGTGCCGCGCGTGTGCCACTCGCACTCCGATCCGGCACCGGGCGCTACGGCAGAGCATGAGTAGTGCTTGCATATCACAGTGCCGGTCGGTCGGTCCCCTCCCTCGGCAACTCGGCTCTGGCTCTCGCTTCCTTTTGGTTTGCTTGGCTGCTACCTGCCCACCTCGGCGGGCACACGTGAGGCCGGAAGGGGACGCGGCACCACACGGCCCGTCTTGGCCAGTCGGTCTGTTTTTGCTGTGGTGTTTTTTTTTTTGCCAGTTTTAGTGGGAGTTTTATGAGCACAGATATGTAGACTGAAAATCAGGTGATGAAACTCTCATCACATCCCATGAAACTTCATACTTCTTTCTCCTTGCCACATCAGCAAAATTGATGACATTTAATGTCATGAAACCCTTCATAAAAGCCCCCATTGAGATTGGCCTTAAAGAGAACAAAAGTCGGTTAGCTGGTTAACATCGATCGGGGTAGCACGCCCGGGCCGAGATAACTAGCCTGAGGCTACTACTATGGTAGTACTGTACACCAACAATTACTCGGGGAAGCCCATAGTAATTCTGTTCGAGCCCAGCCCATCATTAGTGATTGATACTGACGCCAAAAATAATGCAGTACTACTGCTATTTTTATTCTAAAAAAACTACTACTGTTTCTAACATCCCCCCTTGCGAGGCTACTACTGTAGCGCTGTTTCTGCTTCGCTCACTGTTGTCATGGCTACTTCTAGTTATATAGGATCCGCCACACATGGTGGTCACGACTCACGACTTCATAACTACTAGTACTCCACAAGTGACCCAACACCGACACTAGCCAACACAAAACAGTACACTACTCTCTGCAATACCAACCGCCTACACGAACACTCGCGCGCTAGCTGCACTGACAGACGGACACTGATTGTTTGTCTGCAAGGCGGACCGGCTCGTTCTTTCTGGCCAAGCAACTTTGAACTTTCAGCAGCTCGCAAAATGGCGGCCGGTTGGTCGGAGAGATCACTGTCACTACCATTGATCCATATGGCCCTGCACTGCCCGATTCCGTGCGAGGACGACCTGCTTCGCGGAACATGCTATAGTCCCTTGTCCCCGGAGGCCCGGATTAGTGTGGGCGCGCGGCGTCAAGCTCGACGCCACGCACCGCACGTGTGCTCTGGCCACACTGTGTCCGCGAACCCGCCGGCATCGTCCTTGTCCATGTGCATGTCGTCCCGGTGGTGGTTCGCCGGGTTCATCACCACCAGCTGAGGCCCGGAGGCGGCTTCCTCGACGGGGCACAACGACCACCAGGGATCCCACGAAAAGCCCGTGTCGTCGACCATCATCGTCATCGTCATCATCGCCTCGTCGTCCGCCACGGTCGCCGAGCGTCCGGCCGCGTCAGGATCGCTCGCGCTCGCTTCGGGTGCTGGCGGCCACCCCGAGGACGGCGGCGGCGGCACGGATCCGCTAACGACGGCCGCGAGGCACGAGACCATGGCCTCGTTCTCTTCCGCGCTGCCGGCGCCATGGCCATGGCCTCTCGCGGTGTCCACGGCTCCGGCGAGGGCGTGGCGACGGCTCGTGGTCCAGGGCGACGCCATCCTAGCAGCAGCAGCAGCAGCGTCGTCGTCGCTGGCACGTAGCTCGTGGCAGGTGTGCTCGTTCACGTAGGTGACCTCGAACATGGGAGGGCCGGCGTCCTGCTGCTGCACCTTCTTCTTGGCTTCGCAGCGCCGGTGGCGGTTGCACTTGAAGTAGTACCTGCACAGGTGGTGGGTGGGCCCCAGGGTTAGGAATGTTGGCTAGCGGTTTGTGGGGGCACGGGCCCCACGCCATATTAATTGTTTCCGAATAAGGACAAGGGGACCATGTGCTTATTCTTTTCTGTGCATGGGTCGCGGATCGGAGGGTGGGGGTTTGCCTTGACCATGTTGACGAGGCAGGTCAAGTCGTCGGATGCAAGCGTGCCTCTCATGTGCTCTAGAGGAGCGTGTGACGGCACTGAACTGACTTAGTCGCGTGGTTAAGTGGGTAATTACTATGAAATAGTGGAGGATCAAGCGTAGTATCTGTTGATCACGCGTGAATACCTAGGACTTCCAGCAGACTTCGCAGCACAGGATTTGCATTATAATTCTAACAGAATTACTTATGAAATTCTTCCCTCTTTCATTTTTTTTAAAAGCCTTGCCCATTCCAACATAAATGGCACAACATGTACGTACTCTCTCCGATTTAAAATATATGTTTGAAATTTAGGATATCAGCATGGTTTGAAGGTGAAACTTTGAATATCGCTGTGTATAAAAGCATGATATTTCAAGCAAATATGATTAGTGCTGTTGAAGTACCGTACCTTTTTTATGAATCTAACAAACCTATCTTATGTTGTCAATCTATGTGATTGTTATACTTTGGTGATCAAAAGCTAATACTTTTGATATGTGAGAATTATTGAACGACAGATGTTTTGAATTGGATAGAGTATAGGACTTCACCGCGAGAAATTGCAGTTCTGAATTTTCTTTTGGCCATATTTTCGCCACTGGTAACCATCCTTATGTGGCGAGGGTGTAAACTCCTTCCTAATAATCCCCTCTTCCCTGCTCTTCTTGGTGGGAGTAACCACCCCTCCATTATCACTCCTAGAAAACAACATGGTGATTAATTATGTTTTTGAAACAATAACCAAGTAAACAAAGTTCTCACTGAAAGGAAGAAAAAAAAACTAAAAGCTGAACAAAGTTGGAAGCACGGAGTCAGAGTTGAGCAGGGTATATATCAAGATGGAACGCGCGCCTTCAGTAATCAGTATGTACCTGGCACGCTTTTCCTTCGCCGGAGTGCTGACGCCGGAGCTATTGCCCGTCCTTACCTCCGGCGCCACTGATGAGTTACTGTTCAGCATGGACAGGGATACCAAGAACACCCGCGACAGCTCTTGGCTGAAAGCCATGGCCAGCTCCTGGCCGCGGCTATCCAAGGGACGGCTGAGCAATGCTTGGAGCTGGTTGTTGAGATCGTAGCCGCTGGCGAGCACGTCGGACAGCTTAGCGTCTGGATCAAATGCCATCTTCGACTCTCAGGTGATGGCTGGAGCAGCCGGGGATGGTCGGCGACGGTCGAGGGCTTTTCTGTGGCCGCTAGCTAGCTTTATTTGGGTCTTGGACTCTTGGTGAAGCGAGTATTTATGCAGACTAGACCGCTGACTCCAATCAACTTAGCTTGCCAACGTTTGTTCAGAGATTGCTCACGTTGATTGACTAGCTCAAACTCTTTTTCATTAATCTAAGTTGATCACTAATGTCAGCGGGGAGCTTTTCATTCGATCCCGGTCTTCTGACCGACGGATCCATCGCCAGATTATATAGATGGGTTGACTGCTCTGTGTTGTATCATGGTACATGCAGCAGAAATTTCAGGCTCTGCTTCCGGTGGTCAACCCTGAGTCTGACCTGAGAGCTGGTAGTACTATAATAATTGAAGCAGCTACCGTGACCACACTTTAGGTTGCTGCAAACTGACAATATAGTACGAGGGCCAGAGCTTCCATTTCAAACTCCTGCCGTCCTGCGCAACGAATTTCCAAGTTCAGTCCCGCAAGAGACGTCGGACAGGGACACCGGCCCTATGGATAACCGTAACGCCCTCGATCTGTAGCAATCAAGAACCCGGCCGCGGCATGTCATGCAACACATGGCGCAGGGTCAAGGCGACCGCGCACCGCGTATGAGCTAGTAGCTTTTTATCCCACGCTGTAACACTGTGAGTGATGCCGGTCAAATCCATATGCTCAGCTGAATGTTTCTGCTAGTTACCAACTTTGCCGATCCTGACAGTCTAGGAAAGTGATCTCAGCGCTTGAATTGAATTTTCTCTTCTGACCTTGAAGCGGCGAGGTCATGGGAGAAACAGCGTGAATCTATGGCTCTCAGGATTCACCAATCAGGGTTACACTGGTTAGGGAAGGGGAGTTCTGTCGGATGGTCAATAAGAAAGGCCGGCGACCAAAACGACCTAACATTATGCTGACGCTCTACCAACCGAAGCCCAACCCCGTCTTAGATTGATTTGAGGCGATCTATTCAGGATTGCAGCAAGCTAGTGCCAGTTGGGATCTCAGGAGCACCTTCACCTTCTACAGCTAGCACAACATTATTGAGCTGAGCATTCTCTTATACAGCAACCAAGCACCAGCAGTTGGATCTTAAAACCAGACTAAATAAGTAATATACAAGTTTTCTAGATTTGTTTTTTGTATAACTCGGTCTCGAAAGCTGGATACGCATGATGTTGCTTATTAGAAACTAGCATGTGTAGGATGTGTTAAGTTTATCTCATGCAAATAGATTGAGCCCTAGGATAAAAAACGATTAGCGACTCTATTCACCCCTCCCCCTCTAGGGTCGGACACCCCGGTGATCCTTACACGCGGGTATCTAGATTTTCTACTAACCTTTGGTATCTTTTTAAAATTGAAAAAATAATTTTTGTTTTGTTGTTTCGAGACCAAGTAAATTCTTAGACAATTGAAGTTATATCAAGGTAAATCAAGGCTAGGGTAACCTCATAGAATAATTAATGTCATTAAATCATCATAAAATTCAGTGATATTTATTCTTTTGTTTTTTCAACTAATGTGATAATTTCTCTAAATTATCTTATTATTTAAAACTTATTTGTATTTATTTGTTGTACTCAATGAAGGTCTCGTCGGCACGTCTATTTTTATGAACTATTTAAAGTCTTTCTAATTTCAAGATCTAATCAACCTAAATATTTTTCCATAGATCAATTGATTAGTTCACATAGATCGAAGTATTTATAAGCATTTCAAAAAAATATATTAGGATTCCAATTTTTTATCATTACTAAACCACCATTCATTTAATGTAATGCTTTTTGCAATGCCAATCCAAATAGCATAATACAGACTCGCAACCCTTATGCTCAAATCTTTTCCCATCCATATTCTCTTCCTACCCTTTCTACTATAGCTCATCCAGGTCCCATCGCTTCAGGCCCCTTCCTCTTCTCTTCCGACGTCTCGGCGGTGGAGAAGAAGGAGGTGGGCTGGTTCCTTTCTCCTAGTGTATATGTTGGTATATTATCTATGGTCTGTTGTATTCGAACAGGTTTTCTTTGGCCGTGTGCCACCGCTCCCCTACATCTGTGTCCATTTCCGATGCGAATGGTGTTATCATCGTCTTCTCCATTGCGGTGGCTGCAGGATGAAACCAAATAAAATTTCCTTCTCTCCTTCTTGTTTCTTTTGCTCCGCCCGGCCACATCTCCTCACCGTTCTCTGTTTTCTCGGTCCCGCATGGTTCTGTTCCGCCAGTTCCTCCTCCTTCCTCTTCTCTCTCCTTTCTCTTGCTTCCAGGTTTCTACCTGAATATGCTTGTTTTAGTTTTTATTTTAGTTAGTCGTCACCGTAGATCTGCTTGCTCGTGTTGCGGATTTGCCTATGTTCTTCACATGAATGAATTTATGCAGTCTTCGCTTACTAATTTTTATTGTGATTCCGGTTTGCTTCACCTCTTTCCTTGCAATTTTTTTTATTGAAGAAGCTTTGAGCCTTTTTCTCTCCAGGTTCTCATGGATCTCAACCATTTGTTGTGTTGGAAGCCTTCCCATAGATTTAAGGACTTTGCTTTTCTTCTCGCTGGCGCCGTTTTCATCTGCATCCTTGGGTCGGAGGTGTTGGTCTTCGTCAATGGGATCTTCTTCCTCTTCAAGCCTCCTGGCAAGCTTCAACGACACTGGCCCAAGCATCATTATGGGCCAGTTTGGATGTCGGTTCCTCTAGTAGCCTTCAAGGCGAGCTTTATGGTAGTGATGACAATGTTTTGCAACTTATTTATGGATTCATCTAGGATTGCGCTTCTGTGATATGTGGAGGTGTTCATGTGTGTCTGGCCATTTGACCGGGTTTGTAATTGGCTCCTCTTTGAGGTGCCTTTATATAAGACCACAACTTCTATAATATATGTTATAGGTTTATTTTCTTAAAAAAAGTAGCATAATACAGTCAATCCTCATCTTCATCAATTTCTTTTCATTATCAGATGAGGTTGCGACTTAACACATCTGGTGTCTACAGGTTATGCTTCCCCTATCATCTAATTATACTTTGCAACAATGAAGTGTTGTCTAATGTTTAATTTTTTATGGAGTTTTATTAAATGTAGATCAATAGCTCATTGCAAATTTATCTATTTACTAATCATACTTGGCGTAGACTCCTTGGTCATATCCTAATTTTCTTAATCCTTTTAGTTCTGAAATTATCTATTTATTAGTTGTATTTGATATTCACCCTTAAGTTTTCTTCTTTTTCTAATTCCAAATTTATCTATTTATTAATCATACTCAGTATGGACTCTTTGGTCACATATCCAAATTTTTCTTAATTTAATTCCAAAATGAGCTATTTAATAATTGTATTTGATATGGACTCTTAAGTTACTCTATACTGTTAACTAATCATATTCAATATGTACTATTTTACCACGAGCTAATTTTTCTATTCTTTTATTATGAATTTAGGTATTCCAATCATATTCATCATGTACTCTTTGATCAAGTCCTAATTGTTATTTTTTAAATACCAAATTTAGCTAGTTATCAAGGACTCTTAATTATTAATCAGATTTGATATGGACTCTACAAGTTAGTTTAGATCGTTAGATCTTCATAAAATCCAATAACATATATTTTTCTCCTTTTTAGATAATTTTGAGTAATTTTAGACTCTCTCGGCAGACATGGTGACTTCTAACACTGAATCCGTTGTCGCCTTTTGCCTTGTTATTGGTCTTGAAGTTACATTAGGATTTTCATCATCTTTAATCTACAAATTTGCTAGCTACTTCCAGTAATGTCATGTCATGTCATTCCCCTTGTGCTTGCAAACGGAAAGCGTTGAAGGTGGCAAGTGATATAAGGATAATAAATAGGAAGATACATGATGCTAAGTTTTTTTTTATGAACTTTGCCAGTTTGTTAGGTTGGTTGGGTGAAGTTGTCCACTCGGTGCGAGTATTTGACTCGGCATGGATGCTTGTATTTTCTTTAGATTTATGCTAGGCATTAGCAATGATATCTTAAGCGTGCACAACAAGTCTCCTAAAGTAACTTTTCTTAATCTCAAGGTCAATCGGCTCAGTCTTTCCGAGAGTGCACATAGAGTAGTGTCAAGCGTATATTCGTAGAATTAATTAATCGTGAGCATATGTGTGCATCTGTGCTTTTACTTTGTTTTATAAAATTATTTTTTATAGCTGGAGGATAAAATCAAATAAAATAGTTTGTAAAAGAGAATCATAGGCAGCCGAATTCCATATCCATCTATTTACATAAATGCTATTGACGTGTATTACATAAGGTTTACACTAAAAAGGTAGATTACACGTTGCTAGTAGAAGAATGAAGTTATGTAAATTAGAACCCACCTGAAGTCCGTATCTTTGCAATTTCTAAATTGGTAATTTAGCATCACATATTTCTAAATTGCTAATTTAGTATCTCATACCATAATAAGCTTCTCATACTAAATGATATGAGATACAAATTTTCTTCTTTTAAAATTTCTAATTGTCTAGTCGTATTTGATATGGACTCTTTAAGTAAGTCTAGATCCATCGTATTTGGTATGGACTCTATGAGATAGTTTAGACCGTTAGATATTTATAAAATCCAACGGTTTAAATTCTTCTCTTTTTTAGATTAACGTGGGAATTTTTTGGTCCTCTCGGCGAACGTGATGGCTTCTTCTAACACTCAAATATGTATATAATAGATCTTTGCAATTCCTAAATTAGTAATTTAGCATCACATATTTCTAAATTGCTAATTTAGTATCTCATACCATAATAAGCTTCTCATACTAAATGATATGAGATACAAATTTTCTTCTTTTAAAATTTCTAATTGTCTAGTCGTATTTGATATGGACTCTTTAAGTAAGTCTAGATCCATCATATTTGGTATGGACTCTATGAGATAGTTTAGACCGTTAGATCTTTATAAAATCCAACGGTTTAAATTCTTCTCTTTTTTAGATTAACGTGTGAATTTTTTGGTCCTCTCGGCGAACGTGGTGGCTTCTTCTAACACTCAAATATGTATATAATAGATAGATATTTTTGTAACTGTGAGTCTGCCTCCCTGTGAAACAGAAAGGTAAGAAGTATAAGGAGAGTTGTTGCCAATTTCGTCAGAAATAAGACAAGATGATACAGACAGATGATGCTCGGTGAACTGCACCTTCAGCTCAAATGACCCTTTTGGATAAAGGTGGATTAGGCATAATTAAACCCCTTGAATTAGGACAGAAAATGTTTAAATTCCTGTACGTACGTATAAGCAAGTAGACATCGAGATTATCAGTCTCCCACAATTATACTTTCGGATATAAAGATTAATTAATCAAAAGGATGCCACTTAGAACAAGAGTCGTGGCTCTCGCAATGCTTCTTTACACTACCTTTGATCAGAAATCATCACAATCGTAATTACTGTTATAAGGTAAACGCGTGTGGTCGCCGAAGTGCACATGGCTGTCGAAATCATACGTGAAGGAGTCCCATGTCGGGAACATGTCGCCGTCGCCGTTTGCCGGCGGCGGCGCCGGCAGCCCCTCGTTCGGAATGGACGACGACGTTCCGGGCTCGGCCAGGTCAGAATGGAAGGCAGGCTGCTGATTGTGCGTCTGGCAACTCGAACCAAAGCTCAGCATCATGAACGGACTCCGACAAGTAGACTGGTGCTGCCCCTGATGCTGTTGCATCATCTGCGCGGCGCCGCCGTGGCCGCCGGCCGGGGAATCGAACCTGAGCACCAACCCTTCCCTGGAGGCCGCCGGCGGCGGCTCCGCCACGATATCCGGGAACGGGATGGGTGGTGCGCCGCAAGTGTGCTCGTACGTGTAGGTCACCTCGTACAGTGGTGGGTCGTCGCCGTTCTTCTGTTGCAGCAGCTTAGACGCCATGCATTGTCTGTCTCCACGGTAGGAACATCTGAAGTATAGCCTGCAGGAGCACACATTTCACTATTGAAATATTGGCAGAAACGAAAGTATAGCCTGCAGGAGCACACCTTATAGATTTTTGTATCACATAAATGAAACGTTGATAAAGTAACTCTTGGTCAAAGTTTTGATAGAAACTAAACACGCCTTGAAAAGGAAAAAATTGAGAGAGTAGTCATTAACTCATTACTTTATATGACAAATGTAATAAATCTCAATACTTTCATGTATATTAGGCCCTGTTTGGTTCCAAATAAGTCACCTACTTATAAACTAAAAAGTAAAAAAAATGACTTAATTTGCCAAACAACCCAAACTTATAAGTCACATCAACTTATAAGTTTTAAGCAGCTCCATCCCAACTTAAAACTTATAAGTCCCCTTTTTCTGCGTGGGGCCCACACCTTTTAAGTCACATAACAACCAAACACCCCTGACTTATAAGTCACTAGTTTGAAGTCACCTGACTTATAAATAGGTGGCTTATTTCGAACCAAATAGGGCCTTATATTGTTCAAATAATGATTTAAGTTTGATAGCGTGCATAGGATAATTATTAGACTAGTTTCAGTGTACAGTTAGTTACTAAGACAAATTTGTCGCATCTCATGAAACTCCCTTCTTCTCTCTTCTCACCATATCAGCAAAATTGATGATGTGGCATAGATTTAATGCCATAAAACTCTATATGAAATCCCCATCGAGACCGGCCTTATTAAGAACTAAGGGAAGTGCTCGGTTGTTGAAATGAACTATCGGCATAAGCTAAGTATTATTGGTGTCTACTCAATCCTGGCAATTTTGGGCGGACTGCTACTATGGTAAAAATATAATATGAGTTAAGAGAAAAATCTTACACTCCCTCCAAGGTCAAGCCCATATAGTGTTTGGCCTCTATCCCTGTATAGTCATTTGTTTCATTAATCTAAATATTCTAGACTAGACACATTGGAAGTTATATAGGCTTGACTAGCTTAGCCACATGTTTTAATACTTATATAGTCATTTGTTTCATTAATCTAAATATTCTAGACTAGACACATTTGAAGTTATATAGGCTTGACTAGCTTAGCCACATGTTTTAATACTTATAAATGAAATTAAATAAAAAATGAAACATAGTGGGAAAAAACTATACCTACAACTAGTAAGAACAATAACAAATGGAAATTTGACCATTTCATCATCAAATACGAATTGGGCATTAAACTTCTTAACTCTGAGTTTAGTTTTTTTTCCTGTGGGTTACAAGGATCAGTCCCTCGTGCCATTTTCACATACAAGTTATGGATATAATAATGCTTGTAAACTTTTTTATGAACAAGTATAATAACCCAAAACCTTGGGCCTCAAATTGCGCATATCAACACACTTGACAAGTAATTTTTACATACCTAGGGTACTCAGCGTCCTTGATTTTCTTTTGGCCATATTTGCGCCACAAGTGACCATCAAAATAAGGTGTATACGTAATTTTAACCCACGAAGGTCTATCCCTCCTGCAACAATATTCCAATAGTACATAGTAAAGTTGGACAAGTTCAAAAAAAAAATGTATAGGTTCCATAGTCTTAGTCTCTTAGATGAGTTTCAGGAACACTCACCAAAAAACATGAATAATAATATAAAATGGAGATATAAGCATACAACACTAAAAAGACCAAAAAAAGGTTCTGTTTAGATGTGGCCATACATATACAACATAGCAGTAGTGCCTATGGACAGTTGCAATGTTTAGGACTTGACAAAATGTTATATCTTGTGTTCGTTTCTAAAGAAGCTGAAGAAAACATCACATATGTCATATGGAGTTTGAGGATCCCCGATAAACCGTGTTATTACAAGGGCCCACGCCTAAACCACCTCAACACGCACATGTTTAACCAGTTCTGACCATTTTCGAGCCACATAAGGCCAAACTAGTTGAAACAATCTTATTCAAGTGCTTGGATTAGTATCTTATTCATCGTACGTGTAGCAGTGAAAAAATTACAATAGAAAAAATTAGCGTGACAACATTTAGACACTTTATCAGCATTTTTTTTAAAACCCCAAGTTGTATCTAACATCAACAATGACTACAATATTGGCTCCAAATTAATGAATGGAATGAATTGGTTAAGCATGTTGGATGGTATAAACTAATGGTATGGCTCTTTTTTTTTTACCTTCGAAGGTATAACTAATGGTGATCTAATCTGATACCTTTCAGTACTGTAATTAAGAGAGAAGTTAATGTCTCTTTAGTTCTATTATCCTTCCTCTTTGGATATATATAGTTGGATCCATGGAGGCATGCATGAAGATATGTAGGGAACTTAATTAGTATGCAGATTCAAGCAACCACTCTCATGATCTTTCTCCACGGCAGTCTGTGTGTGTGTGTGTGTGTGTCTATATATATATATATATATATATATATATATATATATATATATATATATATATATATATATATATATATATAAAATCATACAATTTATTACCTAAATCTTTTTTATCACCTGTCATTACATCAATATGTTCTCTACTACTACGTATACAGTAGGTAGTACAATGCCAATGAAAACTTTGCATGTCTGAAAGCCTTTAGGGGTGCATGAACACGAAACCATGCATGTATGTGTTTGAGGTTTCATCTTATTTCACATTTGGTAGGGAAACTAGAATTTGCTTGAGTCATAAAATATTAATCGTTTCTGGACTTCTGTTCAAAGGGGGGGAAAAAGAGAAAAGGTCCAGTATAGTGATGAAAGATATCATAGAGAGGGGTCACTATGTGCGCAGTCCTTTTTAATATAAGCATGATGAAAATGTGCAGAAGCTAGCATATAAAGTTAAGTACTGGTGGTAATAATCTAGGGCTCTTGAGCAAAGGAGCCCTCCACTATGGGAAAGTTACGAGAAAAAGTTGCTTTGGGTTCTAAGTCTCACTATAAATGGCCTTGGCTGAGTAATGGAGAATATGCTTTCTTCTAAGGGAAATATGAAGAATTCCCAGAAAATAAAGGATTATACGATGATTCTAGGCTACGAAAATTCTGTTGTATTTTAAGTGTAGTCTCTGGCATATCAGCTCCTTTTCCCAGTCCATGAAATATAACTCCACTCAGGAATAATGGAACATAACTAGCTAGCTAGAGCCAGTAGTCTCTGGCAGGCAGAAGGATGAATGAAAGAAGAAGAAAACCTGTTGGGGTTTCGTATGCATTATTCATTTAATTGACATCACTTTGTTGTACTGTTTTTAGCAGTAAACTATTAGTCCAAGTTGTAAACGTATTATGATGCCTCCAACGTCTGTACTCAAGCCAGAATTAACCTACTATCATCAACTATTGGCCAAATATGTTGCTGTTTCCTTTCTGAAATCTTGTCCATAAATAATTAAGGCACAAACGAGGAGGCAGAAATAATTAATAGCTCTAGCCCTTTACACACGCATTCTGGCAGATTCAATCGCAGACACGAACATGAAGAAGAAGATAGAACACTGCAAGACACACAACAAAGACCAGCCAGCAGGCATGTTCAAGATCTGAGCAACAGCTACAAAGGCACTCAAAAAAGTTGAGAAACAAAGGAGAACGATTGGAATCAAGCAAGGAGGCAACAACGATGACAATACACAGAGAGAGCTAGATATAAGCACGATGCTTATGTAACAAATTTAGAGCTGAGAAGATAGAGTGCCAATCAGTTCGTTGGTTTATGCACATACCTTCTATTATTCCGGCCGCGCGGCGAGGACTCCGGTGGGGAGACCCCAAACACAGCTCCGGGAGGGCTGTAAGACGACTCTGAGGCAGATCCCATGGCATCTTGAGGGCTGAGCTCCCCGAACTCAAACGACTGCTCCGTCTTCATGGGCGGAGATGCCATTCTTCTTCTTCTTAGCTTAGCTGCCTTAGCTTCTGCTGTGCTCAACTGCAGTAATGTCTCTTTGGGCGGCAGGTGTGTGGGAAACGGAGGAGCTTGGCAGGCACCTATGTCGCTTTCATGGTTACCAGACCGACCGGAGGTGCTTAAATTTTGAGCTAGACTACTCGGCGCAGTACAAACGCGGACAATACTTTATGGTTCCATTTTGTTCCAAGTCAAGAAGGTTGCGGGGTCTTTAGATAAGTTTAGTATTTACAGATATTAGATTCGAGCCGTTGAATCTGTCACCCAATAATCATGTGCCTATTATATGAGCGTCGAGGTGGGAATCCTCATTTTTTGGGGGGGATTTTGGACAGTATATGGGACTAAGGATACAGATGTTTAATTGCACTTGATCTATAATATGATCAAATTTCGTTTGATTGGCTGCTCTTGTTTGTTTTTGCGAGGGATTTCTCTCTACTAGTACTATGATTTGCCATGAGGACGAGTCCCTCCTACGTATGTGTGTGATCGATGCGTGCATGTTTATTTACACTCAATGCTGCTTTTGAAACAAAATAACTATAATAATAAGCAAATTGCAGAAAGGACAGTGCAAGAACAGTGGGTGACAGCCGAGATTAGATGAATTGCCAAGTGGGATTACAATACTGGCGGCTTTGTTAATCAGGACAGTGGAGGCTACCAATCCCGAGCCAGTCCCACGTTTCGGTGCTATTTTCACAACATTTTTCGCTGCAAACAGCTAGCAGATTGGGTGGTCTACGGCCTACCAGAAGTGATTTGCCGAAAATATAATGCTGTGATCTCTGATCTGGAGGGCTTCATTCATGCGCGCGCGTGGATGCAAATATTGTCTGACGACCTAGTGTGCTGTACACTACTTGAGCTAATACTTTTTTCCCTGGGGCAACAGCAGATTTTTGGAGATCAGTGAGGCTCTCAGCTATCCAGCTCATTGCTGACGAGCTCACTTCTGAAGACAGGTTTTTTCAGACCAGATGCATTGTATTGTATCACGCACACACAGCTCGTCCCTGAATCCCGATGAATGGGCCTTTATGCTTTTTTCTGGGGAAGAAAGCAGTTTGTCTCTGTGTCCAGGTTGGTTTAATTTTCTTCTAATTAATGTATTGTTTCAGGAGCTAGGAATTGGCAGCATTGTGCTCGTGCATTCATATGCATGCCTGAATGGCGATATAACCTGCAAAGCTCTGCAGTGAAGTGGTCAGTGAGGTAGCTAGGCGTCATACTACATACCTTAATCTTTTCCATGGTGCAGCTCCTGGGCACCCAGAGAGAGCCAGATCGCGTCGATCGAACCAGAGCTGCCTCGCTCTTTTTTGTCTCCTACCAGTTGGCAACAGATTCAGTAACAATCAACTTGACGGAAACGAAGAACCGCGACAACAAATCTGATGTTTAACTGGGCTGGACTATCGTGCCAGTACCGCGATCCGGAGCCGGAGAACGAGAGGGGACACGCCCGGCCATCTGCGGAAAGGCCACGCGTCAAAAGGGTTTCCGGCGACGCGGTGCCGGTCGGCGGCCTGTCGGGCCGCGGCTTGGCCGTTGGTGCAGGGAAGTCCGGCGCGCAGGGCCGCCGGGGTTTGGAGGAGGAAACAGCACTCGTGCGGCTCTGATCAAACGGCTCGTACGCGGATAGGAGAGTACACGACAATACTCCTTCGCTTGAGAAATTTCAGAATTTAGGTCTCAATTCGTGAGTTTTTCAGAATTTAACACCATGTTCAATGACTCGGATTGATCCCACGTGTCATTGTGATAAGGGTGTCCTCAAATTCTGAAATTTCTCGGCTACTACCACGAACACTCATGCTGAGTTCAGAACTAAACACGAACAATCAACAGAAAATGGTTAGCATGCTAATGGTACATACAAGCGGATCACGGGGATTGCAACCGGTTTAACCTTAGAAGTAAAGCTTTCACTCTTCATGCTTGAGCCATGTCTTTACATTAGTGTACGTACATATAGAATATCTAGAATTTAGAATTCTTACTTACCATGGATCAAGGAATGCGAGACATCAATGCTTAAAAGATTGCCCATGCTTACAATACAATAGTGTGTGGTCTTGGGAACAAATAAAGATGACGAAGTCAACCTTAAGCATGCCTCTCTCAAGTCTCAACCTTAGAGCTTGCGGGGACCCAATAATTAGAAGTTTCTATAAGGCCACCAAGACCTCCTCCAGGAAAAGGTTTCACCACCATGCAGATTGAGCATTGCAATTTTAAAAAGCACCACCACCAATCATGAGCTCGAAAAAAAAAGAATCAAATTATCAGGTTTCTCACGGGTGCTCAGATTTGTGTAACGGTAAGAAGTGAGGCGTGCAGGGGAGAGGCAGAGATGATTGCACACTATATTACCGAGGAGGGAAAAACAACTAGCGTAACTGAGTGAACATAGAGGGGCACACTGTAAGGTAGTTTGCTTATGAGAGTCAAAGGCATCCCTTCCCAGCTAAGCGGTAGGAATATACGTACCCTGAGGACTGATCATGAGTACTGTTCACTCCGCTTCTCTCCTCAAGTTGACCACGTCAAATTCAACCCAATGAGAATCCAAGATGTACCAATAGGCATCACAAGGCAAATGCGATCTGAGGAATGTTGAGTACTCTATCCTGCTTGTGATGAGTGAATTGTCAACCGTGCGGTGTGATCGTGCGCTTGGTCTTTGGATTGCAGGTACACAGGCGTCGAGTGTCGACGGGGAGCTGTCGTGGAGGTGCTGTGGCCGATGGACCGTGCGGTGGACGGCGGTGAAGGGCAGCCGGGACCGGAGCTCGGACCGGGCGGCAGCTGTGGCGTCCACTCCTGGATCGAGGGCGCAAGCGGCGACGGAAGGCGGGTTTCTTGGTTTGCGCCACAAAACCAAGGAGGCGGACGGCGGTTGAAGACGCCAAGTCGTGGAGGCACGGGCGTCGGTCTCGGGACTGACGGAGGCGACGGGCGTCGACGGCGTCTAGGGCCTCGCTGCGGGCGAGGAGGTGACGGGCGTCGGGCGGCGTCTAGGGCCGTCAGAAGGCCGAGGCGGGAACGGCGTCTAGGGCCACGGCGTGGAGGCGGGAATCTTCCCGCGCATAAGGTTTTGGCGGTTTTCTCAAAACCGGCCATCTACCCGGGTTTTGCGGACCCTTCAAAACCGCGGACTGGATCTTCATCAAGATGGCGGCATCGCGGAGAAGACTTCGTTTCGAAGAAAGAACCTCGGCCGTCGGATGAGATCTTGTACAGGGGGTGCTGCAGGCCAACCGGTCTGACCGGTCCCTGGCACCGGTCTGAATGGTCTAACACACCGGTCTGACCGGTCCAGCGTACCGGTCTGATCGATCCCGCGGGTATAAATACCCCTTCACTTGTGTTAGGTTAAGAGCGGCTTTTGTAATCTGTTCGTGGACTCTCTGTTTCTCCATGCCGCCGCCCCTGTGTTCTCCTCCCCCTGTTTCTCTCTTTTGAGTTGATTTTGTCCATGGATTGTTGAAACCTTATAAGGGATTTGATTGGGAAAGGAGGTCCTATCCTCCTCGTGCCCTCTGGGCTTTTGATTTGATTCAATCCCCTGGTTTTGTGCCTTGTGCAATGAATTTTCGATTTCGTTTTTGGCACACTTGACTGAGAGGAGACCTCGAGTTCTTTGATGTGATTCCCGTGCTCCCAACTCTGATCTAAACCCTCTGGAATCACTGGCGTGTTTAAATTCGAGTTCTTGAGTGTTTGAGAAAACCCCAATCCCTTTTGATCTCCCCCATAATTCTCACGATTCGTTGATCTTTGGGACGAGATCTTTTGGGGATATGTTCACGGGGTAGGGGCGAAGCAATCCCCCAAGTTTCATCGGTTTTCGTGGTCGTTTGCTTGGGATTCAACGTTTGAATCCAATTTCTCGGGGTTTTCTGGGTGCTACCGGTCAGACCGGTAGGCACGACCGGTTAGACCGGTCCAGCGCACCGGTCAGACCGGTCCAGCGCACCGGTCAGACCGATCCAGGCAGATCAGTTCTGCAGTTTTCCCGATTCGCTTCCGATTTGCTTTGTGGTTTCGCTCGCTCGTTCGAGGTCTTTTGTGTTGGATTAGCTTTTCCATAGCTATTCCAAACTTTGGCCAGAACGCTTGAGGGCTCGGGTGATTTTCGGGATATAGGCCGACGGTTTGAATTTCGGAAGAAATTTTGATCGGCTCCCATTCACCCCCCTCTGGTCGCCGGCTTCGGTCCCACACGATCGATTTCCTTGGATGCCCACAAGCAAAATTGTTACTTTGTTTTGGATGTGTCGTTTTCGTTGTGGAGCTGTGGAAAATGAAGAAGATTAATTTCTCAGAAAGCTTTTATTTGCATATTAATTTCCATAAATTAACTTTTCGAATAAGTTGATCGGCCCATCATATGTGCTTGCTACTATCAATCCTCCGTTCGCGGCTTGACCTTGACCTCTCCACAGTCTCAACTGACACCCGCATGTTAACCTGAGATGCGGCCAAGGGGTTGGAGACATGGTGACGAGGCACAGAGCATCTCATTTGGATCGAAATCATCGCCCTGTTCATGGTCCGGGTTTAGTGGGTTTTTTGAACCAACCTGCCCAGCCAGCGATGGAGCCAGGTTCGACAGTTTGAGACCCGCGGGTTCGACGGGTTTCGACGGATTTACTGTGCATGATTCCCGCAATCTCGCAGCGCATGGCAATCCCGCTCCCGGCGAGGAGATGTCCATCGCGAGCTGCTTGTGCTCGAGCATTAGCCGCCCGAGAATGAGCATCAACCCCCATATCGCGAAGCTAGTGCATGCTGAGCGGTAGTGTAATGGCGACATCTCGAGGTCGTATCCTTCTTCCAGAACTGCAAGACCGCAAGAGCTAGGTACACCGCGTGAAGGTGACTAATATAATGAACAAAACAAGCGGAGTGGCATGGGAAATCAATTTTTGGTGGATGGCAACAGCAGCTATTGCTGCCCGCAATAGATCTAAAGAGCTACGCTCCATTGGCGAAAGGGCAGAGAGAGAAATTAGGAGATGCAGTCCGAGGAGGAAGAAAGAGTATAACATTTCGTTTTTGCTTGTTGCAGCCGGCCGGCAGCGGGTTAAGCGGCAGAACCCGGACTGAACCTAACTCGTAGGGGCATGCTCAAATGGTTTGAGACGGGCTGGTTCCATGGGTTTGGTGGGTTGGAACCGGACCATGTACAGGGCGACGAAATCACTATTCTACTCTAATCTCGTCGCTGACATAGCTTATCGGCTCGGGTCTGCGATAAGAAAGAAGGGCACAATAATGCAAGTGGCGAGCTAAACAAAGCTGGACGTCGATGTCGACGACGATTAAACAAAGCCCCTCCCCCTGATGGTGACAGGGCATTTGCTTCCCTAAGCATCTGCCGAATTGTAAATCTAAAGGAATTCGCACGTGGTTTTGGGAAGGGAGCTGGAGCTCAGCCCCCCCCCCCCCCCCCCCCCCCCCCCCCCCCGCAGAAAAAAGAAAATGGCCGCTGGTCACTGGCACCAACCATAAACAAGCAACCTCTGCTGCATTTGCTTTGCTTACCAAAGAAAGAGGATTTCTCCAGATCTCAGCGCACCGGTCGAAGTCCACCGTCCACGTCCCCCAGCCTGAGACCCACGCGGATCTAGCGGCAATCTGGGGGCTTCAAATCCGAGATGCCACGGCGCCGGACAGTGCAAGCGGGTGCGCCGCCCTCCGCGTCGGCCTGAGATGAGATCTGGTCGCGGCGCCGGCGGGGCCGGAAGCTCGAAACGCTTGCGGTTGCGCCGCCGTCTTCCTCTTTTATCTGCCGATGAGCCGATCGAGCTGGCTGCCGAGCGGCGTGCGCGGGGCCTTCCTTTGCCCGGCAACCTCCGGACAGGGCGTGTGCCGACTGCGCTGCCCAGTGTGTGCGCTGCACCTGCACCCGCATCCAACACGCGCTCATGCTGCCACGCAGCTCCTGGACATGAGGTACCCGCCCATGGCCTGGCTGTCAGATCAGATACCCTTTGCCTCGTCCATACCAAAAGCAGCTGGCCTAGAGCCCGGATGTGACGCGGTTAGCATCTGTTTAATAATTGTAATTAGCGCAAGACTACGTCGACACGTCTGCCTCGTACATATCCTCAACAACCAATACGGTTCCCTTTACTAAATTACTATCCTATACTATAGTAATACTACAGTATTATCCTTAGCCCGAGGTCCTCATATATGTACCTACACATACTTTCGCTTTGCTTGATCCAAACTGAACCTTTCTTATTTCTTCTATCACTATTGCAGACTCAGTTACACAACTGAAATGGGTCTAGCGTATATCTATTTTTTATGATATTCCCTCTAGCTTCTCTAGATACATAATTTCTATTATTATTTAAACATAGCTTATATTTAGATTCATGTTAAAAATTATGAATAAAAAATATAGAATTATTTGTAACTTGGGAGCGATCAAGTATAATCTAGAAGTGCCAATCCCGTCAAATCATAGGCAAAGATTCTTATCTTTCTTATGATCAATATGTTATTATGGCATTCGGTAGGTCTAGCCACTAATGAGCTCGTGAGGGTGCCTAGGCACATAGTCCCTCCATCCAAAAAAAAAGTCATCCTAAAATTTCTAGAACAAATTAATAAAAAAAAGTAAAATGATCATGTTTGCTCTTATTTATTATCTATATTTGGCACTAATTGATTAGAAATGGTCAACTGCTTTATTTTTTTTAGATAAAAGACAAATCAACCTTCATATCCACATGCTGGATATATATAGCTAAAAGTTATGAGAGCTCCTAGACTCTAAATCTCAAATGAGGATTTTGACAATACTGGAAAAAAACTCCAAAACAAAGACCCATGATTTATCTAAGAGATGTAACTATAAGACCCATGATTTTTTTCCTCTTTAGATAATTGGAAAGAACGATCCGACTTTAATCCTTCAGCCCAATGTTAAACAGCTTGCACAAATCCATCGTGGGAAGCTTTTTTAAGAACAAAAAAAAGGAATAGAGAAGATAAATGGAAGATACGTACACTGAAAACAGCTAGGGCGTCACAAGCATCACACACCAAAGCTGCGAAACAGCCACCAAAATAGCCTGAGCTTATAAAAATCCAGTTGTTCAAAATTAACAATTCAAAATCAGGGTTAGACAATCAACAGCAAAACCAAAAGGCCCCTGGAATACCTTCTAGTAGGTTTTCCACACCAATACAGGTTTACTAGCTAAGTTTCTTTTTTGTTAGACTTTTCCACACCACAATGTGCAAACCTGTTAATTACATTGCAGGTAACTCCACAAAAACGCGTATGTACCAGATCGGTAAAATTGTATGGCTGCACCAAAAAGAAACTCTGCTAAACAGAGTACATATATTCTGCATAGAGTAGGTAAGCCAAAGATTTTTTTTTCTTTTTTGAAGGAATAAGCCAAAGATTGATTCTGAATGCGTTTAGTAGGAGATGATAGATCAACCAGTCTGCGTGTGTTCCATGAACCAACCCAAATCCAAAGGTTCGATCCAGTGGGACTCCAGTGGTTCGACAAAGTCCATTTTCAGTTCATCGGATGCCGCCAGCGGTACAGGTGAAACTGAAGGGATGGCTTCATAGCTGTTGCTGGCCATCAGAACAGGTGTGTTCTCTTGCATAGCTGCATGCCCCACATCCGATTTTGCAACATCACAGCCATTGATGACAGTGAGCAAGGAGGAGACAATGACATCTTTCTCTTCTTTTATCAATCCATCGCCAGCAACACAGTGGGTCAGAAGAGGTATTCCCGTCTCTGCCTTTATCAACGAGGCATCGGCAATCTGTTGGATGTGTATAGATGAAGCCATGTAGTCAGAGACACGGGTACTGCTGCATGTGTGCTCATTTGTGTAGATTACTCGGAACAGTGGCGGATCCTGGGAATTGCTTTGCTCCACATGCTTGGTTGCTGGGCAGCCATGATCCTGATGGAACGTGCACCTATAGTAGCACCTGCGTAAAACAACATCAAGAGTTATTTAAGGCTCACTTTTCCATGACCTAGGGGAAATGCTCACAAAAGAGGTCGCCAACATGCATGTGAAAGCCAAAAATTTGACACATGACAACACTTGGCGTTGTCCACCTGGCTCAGAATTGTTAATCATGCCGACATGCATTATTAGCTCCAAAGGAGGATTCCAATGCACGCATGCTCTGGATATCATGCCCCAATGCGGTGAGTATCCCCAAAGTACTGGATATCACATGCATCAACGCCAGAGAGGATCTAACATCATCGTTCATCGATACTTACTGATAATGGTAGAACACCACCTCTCATGTATGGGGAAGGCATACTGCATAAATGATAAAGTATTCTTTTGAATGCTTCAAAAATAATGATGCAGTAGCTCCTGATTAAATATTGGTTTGCCTCAAGTACTAACTCAATAACTTCGACAAATACAAATTTTGCAACATGCTAAATTTGATGATGTTTGTGGCTCCGCATTGGTTGTTTTCAGGCTTTATCTATTTTGGTAGTATAGTTTTCATCAATCTGTCTGTACTGTTATTATCCCTTGTTGTTGGATGTATAGCTGCTCAGTCTGAGCCTAACTTCTTTAACAGTACAATTGGAAGCTCTTTCATCTAAAAAAATGATAAATCAACATTACCACAGTAGAGGGAGTTTCCCCGACTGTTTCACTTTAAAAAATTCTGTAAAAACTGCTCATACACATGCTGATCTGTACATATGTTTGATGCTACTTATCGAAAATGTCACATCAATATGATGATCTATTGGCCTTTGCTAGCCCCCAGATAGGAAATGCTCCCCCTCACTACCAGAATTTGCATCGTTCTCAGGAATTCAATATTTATTAAGTACCATGCGTAGCATTATTTTGCAGAAATGCAGATTTTCGAATATTTGAGGAAACAAAGAAATAATAGTCTCTAAGAAATCAGTAACCTGCAAAGTGATATATATTGCCATTATATGTTTTCTTATTTGCCCTAGGCCTCAATTATAGCTAAGCCTAGCTCATTTGGTTCAAGATGTGGTCCTCATCAAGGTGGATGTACATGACTAGCGCCCGTGCCCAATCTGAAGTCATCATATAATAAAATTGATTCTTCCTAGAATTGATGATGTTTCGATCCCTATCTTCAAGTCCCAGTTGCCCTTGCAGAAGTTGCAAGTTGCAACAGGGATAAAGGTAATGACTGCAGGGTGTGTTAGACAATGAGTTATTTTAAAGGAAAACTAAATCACTTACTCGCATGGTCTAAAAAGGCAAAATCAGATATTAGCAATTCCAAGTTTCCTCTAAGTGAAATGTTCTTTACAAAAATGATGGTTGGAGCAAATTTACCTTTTCCGATCCACACCCCTCAATACAGAACTATTTGGAATTTTTTTGAAACAAAAATTGGGATTTTATTATGCCTAGAAGTTTTATAGGTTAGTAGTGGGGCTTAACCATAATGTGGCAGATCCATCATACTCGTCTGCTCATGTTCTTTCTCAAAATAAATTATATCCACATTATGCATTGGTATACAAACCTATGCAGTGGGTCATTGCATCCGCACAAGTATGGTACAATAGATCACCAATCATCCTTTTTTAGGGAATAATATATAACCAATTATTGCGAAAAACAAATATTATGTCTAGTTTACTCAAAAGCAAGTTGGTCAGGAAGCAAATAGGTATGTCATCCATGATTCTGCATTTTAATTTGGAAACAATTAGTGTTTTTAGCTAATAAACAACCCCCAATGAGTGCACAAAAGTAGTGTGTGATGAACTGATGATTCCCTCAACCTATGGTCCTTAGTTCTTTTCTCTTTCCTCTTGGGATTATTCCACTTCTTGAAAATTCCCATTATGGCATGTGACTTTTAGCTACACGACAACATAAAGGTAAACGCTAGAACCTGATAGGAACAGGTAGCTACTGGGGCAGGCAACAACCTAATAAACCATACATGCACATGCACTGGATTTCTTATTATTTCCAAACACACTTGCCATTAAAAAACTTTTATGCGATTAGAAAGCCAGGCTTGAAACGATAAGCTAATCACTACGTCTCGAAACCAGATCATCACTCACATGTACTTATAACTAATATGGGAAAGCCTAGAAATTAATGAGATTGATCATGTGTATAGTACTTACCTAATACAGGAAACAGCCGCTATTTACAGCTACTGTGTTTCAGTATTTGGATCTGATATATTTAATCTAGGCAAGAAATCCATCTTCACTTATATATCTACCCCCTTTTAAGCTATTCTTGTACCCATTATATATTTTGGGTGCTTCGGTAAGACCCAGAGAGTGTGGCTCGGTTGGAAAATGTATAATTGTATATGGATCGGTTCTATTTCGCCTAATCAGCAATGGTTAGCCTAGGTGTTCTTCTGTTATGAATTGTCAGACTTTGGCTTGATTAACATATTGCACAAATCTGTTACTGTCAGCTCCACTAGTTTGAAACTGTAAGATAAAAGAAATTGCATGATTGTATACCCATACCTCGGGTAGGTATTGCCCCGGATCATTTTTTGCCCGTATTTTCTCCACTGGTAGCCATCATGATATGGTACGTATGTGTACTCAGTTCTGGTGCTAATGTGGACCCTCCTACTTCAGGAAAGAGCTATTAATAACTTGAGAAAATATACATAAGAAGAAGTTGAATTGCACAGGTAACAAGAACTAGGATCATCAAATGGAATAAAAAACAATTGAAAGTCCATGACAACTAATTATTTCCTTCTGTAGGTTATACTTTTGTCTGTAGTTCACATACTTAGTTAGCTTAGCTCAAGACACATGGCCATGATTAGACTTACTTCTTAGCATGCTCCTGGGCATAGCTTCTAGAATCCTGCAGCAGCCTTTTATGGGCTCCGTTAGAGCTGCCGCTGGAGCTGGCCATGTAGTCAGCCCTCTTAGCCATGGTGGCTCTCCTCTTGCAAACGTCTTGAAACTGATTGAGAAGTGACCACTTTATGAGGATGCACGTTGGCTCCAGCAAATTACCTTGAATTTGCAGAGCTCCCAACAGATTTCCCAGCAGTCGGTGCTGAGTCCTTGGCTTGCGTGAACTGAAGATGATGGATTTTATTCTCCTTGTCCAGTGCTGCAGAGAAGCACAGCCTGTACCTCATATATGCTCACAGGAGAACCTTGACCTGGAGTAGGTGGCGCGTGCTTGTTTCCAGAATTTTTAATTCAGGCTTGACTCTAATAACCGCGTTTTGGACTTCCAAACTTAACATGTATGCAACGTGACATGCATGGTTGCACTTGTTCATGTCTCTTATATTTTGAAAGAAAGCAGGCACCAATAGCATACATGCAGCCTTTTGTTCTTGTTCTTGATTGAAACAGTTGTAACAATCCAAAAATTAGGGATTAAATAAAAATCAAACCTTACACGTGGACCCCACCTGTCATACTCTCACCTCCCTTTTTCCTGTGCTGCACGTTCGCAGTAATGGCGCCGACGCCTCCCATCGCTGTGTCGTTGCCGTCGTGGAGGCCGATCCCGGTTTCCCGGCCGTCGAGCGTCGCCAAGTCGTTCACGACGACTCCCCGAGCTCGCCACCTGCCTCGCTCCCTCCTGCACCTCGCCTTCGTCTCCTTTTCCTCCCTGAGTTCGCCATGGATGGCGTTTGAGCAAGCTCACCGTCTCCACCCGAATCCGCGAGCTCCGCTCCACGGATTTCAAATCCACCGCAACCAAAGCTCGACAACCTTCCTAGCTTCCTCCTCGACCCCTCCTTCACGAGCCCCCTCGACCAGAGCACCGGGAATCCTTGATTTCGCGGCCGCCGGTCACCAGTGAGCTCGAGCTCCGCCTCAACGCCGACAACCCACCTTCGACCACCGTTTTCTTCGCTTGACGGCTCAAATCGTCCCTAGGTGAGCCACTGGTGCTCATGCTCTCCACGTTCCTTCGCGTTCGCGAGGTTTCCACGCTCGTTCTCGACCACGCCGCCGCCGGCCGAACTGCGTCGCCGCCGCCGCACGCTGAGCGCCCCGCTCGCGCCGCCCCCCTCCACGTTAGTGCGAGCACCAGGGCCGCCCTACCCCACTGATGCTTGCACCGCCTCGCGCCGCCGCTGCTTGACCCCACCGTCGCCGGCACAAGCGCGCCGCCGCCTCCCCTGCTCTAGCGCCGCCGCCGTCGCGCTGCCCCGCTGCGGGCCCAGGCGCGCGGGCCAGAGGCCTCGTCGCCGCGCTGCTTGCCGCCGCCCGGCGCCGCCGCCGCGAACTTCTTTCCCCCTGCGCCGCCGCCGCCGCGACACCCCCTGCGCCGCCGCCGCCGCCGCCGTGGGCTATTCTGCTGCCCGGCGCCGCGCGTGCGCGGGCCCTGCCTGGGCCGCGGCTGTGCCCTGCGCGGGCCGCCGTTGGCCGCCGCGGGCCCTCGCCCCCCCCCCCTTCGCCGCGAGCCGAAATTATGAAATTTTTGCAGTAGCTTACTTTAAACATGAGTGATCCACCATAAAATTTTCGAACTCATAGGACCTAGTTTAATATATGAATGTAATATGTAACCAAACTTAATTATGTGTATAGGTATAATAATATTTATTTTACATGTAAATTTTTATACAAATTATAAGAGGCAAATAATATTGTCTTTGCTAGTCATATTTTATTTTATAGTAAATCATGCTCTAATTTATAATTTGGCCTCTAATTGTTCTAGCACTAGGGTTAAAGTTATCTATCACCATATTTGCATCCTTTTATGTAAATTGTTAATTTGTTTAATATTTATCCTCTAGTGGCAAAGTCATGTTAGCATTTACTCGTTGTCTCATATGCATAACATTTACTCATTATTTCATATGCATACATATAGAATCCGCGACCGAGGAAGTCGTATACGAGGTGATCGCGGAGCCGCAGGAGCAGACGGAGCCAGCCCCGCAGGAGTTTCGTGACGACCCGGCCCAAGGCCCAGTGGACACTAGCTCTGAGCAGCAGCCCGCAGGCAAGCCCCGGTGCACATCCGTTTATTTCAAACTATGACACCTATATTATGTTTCTATTACTTGCGCATTAGGTTCAGGAATTATTTGAAACCCTAGTTGCATGATCCCTATGTCTCCTCGAGTTATACTAGTGTGTAGAGGACGATAGAAATGCTATGCTTAATAGAACTCGGTAGAAGACGAGTGATTTCGGGCAGGGGCGGATCCAGCGTGGGGGCTGGGGGTGCGCCAGCCCCCCCTACATGCTTGCACATTAAGGAAAAATAGAGGAGGAATGAGGGGAAGAAGAAGAGAAAAAAGAAGGAGAGGGGGGGCTGGAGGAGGAAGAAGGATGTCAGCCCCCCGTCCATGAATTCTGGATCCGCCACTGATTTCGGGTCACTCACGAGATATAGGATATCTCGTTATTTTGAGTATATGGAACATTGGAATAGGTTGGATAAGGAAAAGAAAGTTGAGACCGGGCGGGGAAAGGTTAGTCCCGCCTGTGTCGGTTAAGGACCGTTCGTTGCCTGGCCCTGTGATCGAGTTTGAATTGTACTAACCGCATGCCGGGAGTAGGAGGTAGTCGAAACCGGTAAGCCGAGTACTGCCTTGTTTCGAAAGTACAGAACTTCATCACCACCCCTTAGGGCGAGTCGGGTAGTCGCGGAGAATTGGGATGCATATGTTTACTTTTGGTGGTCTCTCGTTGAGCCCGGCTGACTATATGTAGGTGGGGCGGTTCTGTAGTTCGAGGCGGGGAGGTGAATGGTTGGTTGTATTGTCCGACGGGGCAAATACGTGCCGTGTTGGTTAGATCCACCTTGCAAGGTTAAATCGGATCGATCCGCCGTACGTTGCATCTCTGATATGAGCACCTTGATCACAGCACCACATCGTAGTGATGCTATATGGATTTTAAGTGATGAGTAGTAAGGTCTGCCAGGAATTATTACTCCATGTTGTTATGATTGCTTAGCAGGTGCAAATAATAGTTAATGATTCATGAATATAGAATTTGGAGCTAAAAGAGGGAAAATAAGGACTCATTTCTAGAGCTTTTTCTGCAAAAGTAACCAACAGCCAAAAGCCTTGCATGTCTAGTTATGTGGGCTAAGTTATATCCACTGGTCGGGTAAGCCTTGCGGAGTATTAGTATACTCAGGGTTGTGGCTCAAACTATTTCAGGTCAGGATGAGATAGACTTCTGCCCTTGTTGTGCTAAGTTCATCCAGCTTGGCGCGGATGGTTGGGAGGTGGCCGGACCAGATGCTTAATCCTTGCTAGTTTCCAAATCACACACCCGTGGGCTGAGTGTGTGATTCGTTACTACGCTTCATGTATTATAGACGGCAAGTTTACTATATCGGACTTTGTTTTCAACTGAAGTTACTCTTGTATATTATTTTATGTACTCAAATCAGGTTTGTAAACTTGATGCACCCTACTCGGTATGGTAGTTGTATTTTTATGTACTCGACATGTTTGTACTGCCTGCGCTCACCTTCGTGTGAGACTACTGGTGTTTGTTTCGATCGGAATGTCGTTTTTGAAAGGACTATCAAATTAAACCGTTAAGCCAAATGTGCCTGATGTGTTCAAATGATGGCCATTTAGCTTAATTTTAGTTTTAATTTGGCGGTTCTGTCACAACAGTGAAGAGCTTCAAAAGCGGGTTGGGTTATCACATTCCGCTTTGCCCATCTACATGATCCTGAGCAAATAGAAAACCACAAGTATGATTCAACGATGACTAGTGCTCATGTACTGTAGTCTCTCTGCTGTTACCAGTTGCTGAAAACAACCGCTAACTTATAATGCAGTGAGTAAGAGTAACAATCAATCATAAACCATCCCCACAATGTCAGATCCACCCCCTCCGCCCCCACCGCCCCTTCCGCCCCCTCCGGATGCCACTCGCTCAGGCGCTAGATCCGCGTCAGATCCGCGTCGGCAGCTCAACCCCGAGGCCACTCCCTTCGGTCCCACCTCCGAGGCTGGTCCCTTGCGCCCATCTCAAGCCTCGCCGGAGGGTATTTGCTTTAGCCTCCCGTCAGATTCGGACGAGGAAGACGATCTCCACTGGATTCCCCCCTGTTCCTGTTGGCGTCCTGACCCGGCGGTCCGGACCCAACCAGTGATGATGCTGCGTGTTCCTCGTCCCAGATGTTGATGCAAGAGGCAATACAGTAACGCACGGGTTTATCCTGGTTCCGGCCGTGGGGCCGTACGTCCAGCAAAGGGGTGTGCGAGAGCACTGTACTATCTTGCACCGGGGGTGCTTGTAGTAGGGGGTACAAGCGAGGCGAGAGAGGGAGGGAAGCTCCCAAGTCTCCGCTAGAGGAGGAGTTGATTGAGGCGAGTGCCAATATCGGGGTTTAGAGGAGCGTATGTGCTTTTCTAGTAGTGCGAAGCGTCCTGTTCTACCGAATGGGCCGACCCCCTTAAGAGAAAGCCCGCCTCCTCCTTTTATAGACACAAGGAGGGACGGTGTACATGCACAGGGGATTGTGTAAGTCATCGTCTTCTCTCCGAATCGCGGGGGTGCAGTGGTCGAGCACTATGGGAAGTACACTGTGGGGTATGGCGCCGGGTGTGGCTGTCGTCCTGGGCATCGTCCTTGGTCTTGCGGAGATCGCGACGGCGTCCTGGCGGCTCCAGCGAGCGGCGTGGCAGCGTTCCGAAGGTCATGCAGGCCAGGGTCTTGTCCTGGTCAAGGCCGGAGCCGCTTCCGAGGGTCGTGCCCATGCCGTTCGGGGGCTCCGCGGAAGGGAAAGTACGGAGGAGGCATGGGGAGTTGGCAGCATAGTAACTGGAGCAGTGCCGAGCACGTCTTACACTGCGTCGCAGGTTCCCACAGTGTCACCACAGCGCCGGAGAGCAGTGACCAGAGTTGGCGGACGGGACTCCGGTCACAGCCACTGTGGGGAATGGCGGCCTGACGTCGTCTGACCCGGGCGCTGTGGAGGAGTGGTTGGCATTTAATGCCTTCGTACGGCGGGCGGGTGAGCGGAAGGGCCGTTTGTCATTTCTGCCGAGGGGTGGCCTTGCCCAGCGGCAGAAGAGCACGCCTCAACCACTCGCACTTAATACGGGTGGGTGAGGGAGCTTCCAGCGGAAGGCTTGTGCCCGCGCCCGCGTCCGCGTGACACGTGGCGGTTCCGGACCCCTCCCGAGCAGCAAGCTGAGCTAAGAGCTCACGGGGGTCCGGATAGTCACGTGGAGGTCCCGGACCCATCTGCGGGAATCCAAATGGCATGTGGAGGTACCGGACCCATCTGCGGGAATCCGGATGGCATGTGGAGGTCCCGGACCCATCTGCGGGGGTCCGGGTCCGTGGCCATAGGTGCTGAGTATTTCCACTTCTGGGACTCGTGGTGACACCGGACCCGTCCCCGAGCGGGAAGCGGGTCCGGGACCGTTGGTCCGGTGAGATGGAGTCGGACCCCAGGGGTCCGGCTGCTCAGCTCCTTAGGGCGTAGACGATCTGGTTTCACGAGGGCAGGCTCGCTTCCCTCGAGCGAGGCGGAAATGATCCGCCTTCTCGAGGGCAGGCTCGCTACCCTCGAGCGAGGCGGAGGCGCAGGGCGCGGTCGATGGCTTTGGCGGGGAGCCCTCGAGCGAGGCGGAGATCACCCCACGGGTTCGAGGGGGGTGCGGACGGGCCGCACTGCATACGTGGGCCGCGTGTTGGGCTTCTTTGATTCCTTTTCTTTCTTCCAGCTTGGAAGGAGGCTGTAGGGCTTTGTGTGCACGGTTGCCCAGCATGTGTTTGTGTTTTTGGGGCGATTTTAGTCCGATGATTAGGATGTCCCTAATCATGCTTTCCGACAGTTCTGTTGACGACGGCCGTAGCGGATCCCCCCCGGTCGCTCGTGAGCCGGCCGGTTTCATGGCCGATGCTCGCCGGTCGCTTCTCGCTTCAGACACCGCCGCTCGGTGGCGCCCTTCCCCCTTGGTGGATGAGGAAGGTTTCTGCAAGGACGTCAGCAAGCGTCGGGTCCGGCTGGAGGCGCGCCCCCATCGTCGCCCGCCCGTGCGCCGTCCGGTGCCCGGAGATCTGGTCGGACGATGCTTCAATTGCCTCGCGTTCGACCATGTCGCTTCCCGTTGCACCCAGCCTTCTCGGTGTCTTCGCTGCTAGGAAGTCGGGCATGTGGCCAGGAACTGCAAGCGCCCTCGCAGGTCGGGACCGTCGGCACCGCGCGGTCGGGGTCGCCTCGCCAGGAGGATCGGCCCCTCCGCCGATGTTGCGACCGCGTCACACCATTGCAGCTTGGAGCATTCAGCGGCCTCTGCCTCGACTGCGTCGTCAGGATCTGCCTCCACTGGTCGCGCCTACTCCGGTCCGCCGCCTATTTGTGCGCCATCTCCGGCAGGTCGCGCCTCCTCGCCGGGTGAACCTGGTGCCTCGCCAGATGCGACCTCTTGCTTCCCGCGGGGGCACCCTTCCCAGCGACCCGCTCTTGCTGTGCGCATGATCCCCCGTACGGCAGAGCTGCAGATGGATGAGGATTCTCTGGCATCCACCGCCCTGGTCGTCTTGGTCGTCGGCACGCGCCCCTACCTCGCCCCTTATTAGATTCGCCGCTTCGTCGTCGACAATTATGGAATCCCCAGCAGTAATTTCACCCTACATTGGTACTGGCCAGAGGATTTCCTTCTGATTTTCAGAAATACTGAAGATTTGCAACGTGTGCTGGCTGCTCCTCCTCCTCTGCGGGTGGATATGGTCCTGCACTTCCGTCGTTGGTGCAGGCTCTCGTGTTCTGAAAGCGAAAGAATGCGTTTCCGTGTGCTGCTGGAGATACGTGGGATCCCTTCCCATGCTTGGTCGGTTGCAACTGCGCAAACAATTCTAGGCGACGCCTGTACGGTTCCTGAACCCACTCCTTCCACGGCGGCGCGCGCTGATTTGCGTCGCTTTCAGGCTGCAATCTGGTGCAGTGACCCGGACCTCATCCCGAATGAAGCCATCATCCGTATTCCGGAGGGTGTTCCTGATTTGGGTGCGAATAATCTTTTCCTGAGACCAGAAGAAATTATACACCACGATCTCCCTTTGCTCCGATATAAGGTGGAAATTGAGATCCTTGAAATTCATGATTGGAACGACTACTCTGGTTCCTCGGACGACTCTGGCAACCTACCTGATCGCTTATTGTCTGATTCTGAAGACGAAGATGATTATCCAGGCTTCCACCAGGCATCTCGCTCTCACCCCTGGCCACGACGAAAGGTTTTTTCGTGTTCCTGGTTATGGCGGCAGCGGTGGGGACCCAGATCGGGGTACAGAGGATCCGTCCTCGAATGGCCCGGTTGATGGTACTTCGCAGGGATGGTCGCCTTTCCCCTTGCGCTTCGGCCGTTTCCCTCCTGTCGGATCACTCAGTCATGTTTCTCCTGGTTCTCAGGATGCTGCTGCTGCTGTTATGGTCAATCTGGATCGCCCGAAGCCGAGGGCTGATCGTACTTTCGACCCTATGCTTACTGAAGCTGCGGTTGGCCGTTCCTGGGTTGCTACTCCTGATGCTGATGTTAGCCTTCCCCCTCAGTGCAATTCACCGGCATGTGACACTCCCCTCGATCCCATGATCATCGAGTCCGAGCAACGGCCTCCCCCGTCGGCTCCAACTGTGGCCGTGGACGCGACTGCTCCGGATCCCCTAACTAGCTTAGGGGCGGCCGCCACCCCTGCTGGCTCGGTTGATCTGGAAGCGGTACGTTTTGGTATTCATGAACCTCCAGCGATTATCCCAGGCTCTCCCTCCATGCGTAATGTTACGGTCGGCAGGGGATCGCGGGAGGCCCTCCCTCTACATCTTTACGCTGATGCTATCACTCCGGTGAATGAATCTGTCTCTGATTTTGCAAGGGATATTTGCAGGGCGGTGGAGGCTCCACCGCAGGTGCTGGTCGCTTCTCCACCGCGGCGGCGTTCCAAGGAGCCGCAGCAAGTGTTTTCCATCCATCGCAGCGAGAGGCTCGCAATCAAGTCGCGCCTACGTGCAACCAAGCCCGTGGTCCAGGCGCAAAACGTGATGATGAAGAAGTTGGCTTTAACTTCAGACACACGCCCTCCGGATGCTACTTCGTTCCAACAGTTTACGGATACATTCTCCTCCACACTCACCGTAACCCAATGTGAGCGTTGGATGCATTGCTGCCTGCCGGGATGGGCTCTCTAGCATCTGAGGTGGCCGCACCTGTGCTGGTGTCGTGATCCCTTTGTCGTTGCAAAGGTCGCCAAACTGTTAGCAATGATAAGTGAACGATGTCTTGTGTGGAATGTAAGGGGTTTAAACTCCAGGGCGCGCCGGAATGTGGTCCGCGAGTTGGTCGATCAGGAGAGTATTTCTCTGTTATCCCTTCAGGAGACTAAACTTGATGTTTGTTCAGACGTTTATGTGCGGGAAATTTGTGGTGCCAACTTCGACTACCTCTTCCAGCCAGCCTCAAACACTTGTGGTGGAATTCTGCTGGCGTGGAAAAGCAACATCTGGTCGGTATCCAATCCAATAATCAGGGAGTTCTCTCTCACGGCTAGGGTCACGTTGTTACAGAGTGATGAAACCTGGTGGCTTACCTCTGTATATGGGCCACAGACGGACCAGGAGAAAATTCATTTCCTAGATGAACTTAGGGAGGTACGCACAGTATGCCAGGGAACTTGGGCGATTTGGGGGGATTTTAATCTGATCTATCAGGCAGAGGATAAAAACAACAGCCGCCTAAATAGACGTATGATGAGCCGCTTCAGGCAGTTTATTGTTGATGTGGAGGTTCAAGAGTTACATCTAAAGGGTCGTTCTTACACGTGGTCGAATGAACGGGACATTCCCACGCTTGAACGCCTTGACCGCGTCTTCGCTACGGACGATTGGGTGGACGCCTTCCCTAATCATGACCTGTCGGCTCTGGCATATCAATGTTCTGATCATGCACCCTTGTTGCTCAAAACTGACTGCTCTCTCCCACACTTTTGCCGCTTTCGTTTTGAGAATTTTTGGCCTAAATGTGAGGGGTATCTTCAGGTGGTCCAAGAAGCTTGGAACACTCCTTTGCCGTGGTCCCATAGTGAGGTTGATGCTTTCCGATGCTTTGATTTCAAGCTGCGTAACACAGCTAAGGCCCTCCGGAGTTGGAGTTCCAAGCAGGTCGGGTCGGTGCGTTTGCAACTTGCCATCGCTAAGGAGATTGTCTACCGTTTGGAGGCGGCACAGGACCAAAGAATCCTTGCACCACATGAGATGGCGCTTCGTAGGAAAGCAAAGTTATGCTCCTTGGGCCTTGCCTCAATGCAAAGAACTCTTGTCAGGCAGCGCGCTCGCATCACTTACTTGGCGGAGGGCGATGCCAATACGAGATTTTTCCACTTGCAAGCCTGTCATAGAAGTCGCAAAAATCATATAACCAAGCTGTATTCAGATGATGCTATCCTGGTTAAGGAGGAGGATATGGCGAATCTGGCCTTCCAGCACTTCGACAACATACTGGGGTCCCGTGGGGAACAATACAATTTGATCAACTTTGAGAATCTGAACTTGCCTTCCGTCCGGGATCTACTTCTGGATCATTGCTTTAGTGACGACGAGGTCTGGCAAGCTATCATGGATATGCCCACTGATAAGGCCACAGGCCCTGATGGATTTATGGGATTATTCTTCAGAACAGCCTGGCAGGTGATCAAAGAGGATATTATGACGGCTTTCCAAGCCATCTGGTCGCTGGATGGGCGTAGCTTCTACTTAGTTTATCAAGCTTACCTAATCCTTCTCCGCAAGAAGCATGACGCTTTCTGTTTAGGTGACTTCCGGCCTATTAGCTTGATCCACAGCTTTGCAAAACTGCTCACCAAAGTGCTTGCGCGTCGCCTTGCGCCACATATGAAGGGGCTGGTTATGTCCAATCAGAGTGCTTTCATCCAAACTCGGCTCATCCATGACAATTATAAAGTTGTTCAGTTAACAGCGAAGCTACTACATCGAAGCAAAACGCCGAGTGCCCTACTAAAGGTCGATATTGCCAAAGCCTTTGATACAGTGAATTGGCATTTTTTGTTGGGCCTGATGGAACATCTTGGCTTCTCGCACCGATGGCTTGATTGGATCTCACTTATTCTATCCTCAGCCAGCACAAAGATCATATTAAATGGATCCCCTGGAAAAAGGATATGTCATGCCAGGGGCTTGCGCCAGGGTGACCCTCTCTCACCGTTGCTGTTTGTTTTGGTGATGGAAGGATTGAATGCTATGCTGAAGCTTGCGGACAGCCGCGGCCTCTTGCTCCAACTGCACCCCAAAATAAAGGAGAGAGCCTTCATGTACGCCGATGATGTGGTAATCTTTCTGTCGCCGACGCAACATGATTTGTTGCTCACTAGAGTGATCCTCGATATCTTTGCTGGGGCATCAGGTCTGAAAACAAATCTTTCCAAATGCACCATCTCACCGATCCAGTGCAACCTAGAAGCCACGGTAGCACTCTTGTGTCATTTCCCAGGCAAGATTGCCCCATTTCCTATCCAGTATTTGGGCATCCCTCTTGGGTTGACAAAGCTGAGCAAGTCTACTCTGCAGCCTCTAGTTGACAAGGTGGCTAACCGCCTACCAGCCTGGAAGGCTAATCTACTAAACCGTGCTGGTCGGGCTGTTCTCATCAAAAGCACCCTTTCCGCAATTCCAACACATACGGCCATGGCTGTGAATATTTCCTCTAGGGCAATCAAATGCATTGATAATATTAGGTGCGGTTTCCTCTGGACGGGTGCTAATTCGGCAAAAGGCGGGCACTGTTTACTGGCTTGGCCCAGAGTCTGCAGGCCGCCGGAACTAGGCGGGCTGGGCTTGGTTGATTTGCAGCGGTTTGGGTACGCACTACGCTTGAGATGGTTGTGGCTGAGGCGCACTGATGATACCCGGTCGTGGCATGATTTGCCGAATGAAAAGGAACAGGTGGTGGAAGCTATGTTCCAAGCCTCCATTTTTGTGGAGCTTGGTGATGGCAATAAAGCCCTGTTTTGGACTGATCGATGGCTTCAAGGTCAATCACTTGCCGATCTTGCACCATGTCTTTGTGCTGCAGTTAGCCCCAGAATTAAGAAACAAAGGACTGTTGCCCAAGCCCTGCACGAGGATGGCTGGATAAGGGACATCTCTGGTGCCCTAACCGTGCAGGTGATTATGGATTACCTGCTGGTATGGAACTTGACAAGAGATGTGCAATTAGTCCCTGGTCTCCCTGACAACATTTGTTGGAAGTGGACTTCTGAGAAATGCTACTCTACCTCCTCCGCCTACGCTGCATTCTTTATCGGGCAGCATCCGGTCCTTGGTGCCAAGGTACTACGCAAGACACGTGCACCGGCAAAGTGCAAGTTCTTCATTTGGCTTGGGCTGCACGATAGATGTTGGACAGCAAACAGGCGTAAGCGTCATGGTCTGCAGGAAGATGACTCATGCGCCCTATGATCTCAATCATCGGAGACCTTTGATCACTTAATGGTCGCTTGCCCTTTCTCTAGGGAACTCTGGTTCCGCTTATTTCGCAAAGTAGGATGGGGGGCAATCGCTCCTACCTTACATGACCATACACTGGCTGATTGGTGGCATACTGCGAGAAAGAGAATTCGGAAAGATATGCGTGCTGCCTTTGACTCGTTGGTTGTGTTGACGTGCTGGATAGTCTGTAAGGAGAGAAACAATAGAACTTTTGATCGATGTGTCAAAACTCTAGATGAAGTTCTAGCTTGGGTGGTCGATGAGATTTTGTTTTGGCTACAGGCGGGGTTTAGGTGCCTGGAATATTGTTTAATTCCTTTAGGTTCGACAGCAGGTCGCACAGTTGTACCAGTGTAGCTTTCTAGGGTATGGTGGGATGGTTTCCCTTCTCCGAAACCACTCCCTCTTCTTTTGTATTCAAAACTCTTCCCCTCTTAATGAAAAACGTGCTCAGACACGGTCGCGAAAAAAATCAATCATAAACCACACGCATATGTCCAGATGTATGATGCAATAGATAATATTTTTCTATGTGAGGTATGGGTCTCAAGATGAACTTATAAACACAACCTGAGGCCTATTTATGTGAAGAACTGAAAGATAGACATGGGGAGATGGATGGACGTCTTCTTAGTCCATCATGCAAAGACTTTTCTACATATGTAGAGAGATAGTAGTGCCAAATCTAGTGTAGCTTAGATTCTCAGTTCTTGTTAGTGGTTAAACTCTAGATATTAAATGTGCCGGATCTAATCTTAGGCTCTCGGATCCCAGTTCTTATCATTGTGGTTAAATCAGGTTCATAATTTGCCATTTGAATACAGTTACGTGCTTTTCTTTGTATAGTTGCATGAAAATTAGTTAAGCAATCATTTACAAATGATGGCATGTGAGCACATCTGCAGATGGGACAGATCTACTATTTTAGGCCCAAGCTTGGTAGAATTAATATAAGTAAATAAATATATATAATCTTATACCTTTCTTTATTTCTCCAAATTTTGGCATTTTATAAAGGTTGCAGCATATTAGAAAAAAAATGAAGAAATAGCATATGAGTTTACTAGTAATGTAAACTAAAAGGAGGATTTTAAGAATAAAATTCCGCACCAACCTGTGAGTGATTTATGCTAAAACATGGGGTAAGCTTCAAGCAAAATAAATGAATCGGGCCTAATGCAACTGACAATTTAGAGCCTTTTGCTAACATAATAATATTTTCTAGGGTGATAATGTAATGTTCTTGGTGATGGCGATGGCAACAATATTACAGACCCATAAGTAAGCATAACCATTCTAAACAAGTAGCAGGCTAGCAGCATACAATACTTCTATTGATATTGTTAGATCATGACGTCCATTGAGTTCTTGATTTCAGCCGAAGGGACTGCCATACTGCATTTTTACACATATATATTTGCAATAGAAGTTGCAAAAGCTCACAACGTGCAAGATAGGTAGTATTATGCACTTTTGAGCACTTGAGTGAGTACACCAAGATGTATGTGTTGATGATCTAACAAGAAAGAACGAACTCTATTGATCATTATTCACATAAATATATCCTGATAGATCACTATCTGAAATATATGTCAACATATCAAGTGAAATGTGATACATGTTGTGTGGTTGGTGAGAGACTTTGATGCCAAATCTATGACCTTTTGAAGACAGTAAGCAAAAGGTACAGCTCAAAGTTGTCGTAAGTTTACCTGCCCTAATCATTCATTCTCAGTTTGACCCCCTTTTGATTCTAGAAAGCTTAGTCTGAAGCCTTGCGTAAAAAACTGATTGTGTTTGTATTCACGTTAATTCCACGTTCATTAATTTAATTCTTTTATGACTGAAGTAAGGTATAGGCACTAGGCAAGTCTTTCTCTCATCACACTCGTGTATACACAGTTATGACTATTAACCATCTTTGAATCCTAGGTCAAAAGTAGTTTGAAGGTGTCCCACAAGTTTTTGTTAATCTGATAAATAAAGATAATGGAGTACACGCTTCGTGAGAACCCACAATCTGAATGATACAAATATACTTTCCCAGGGAATGCAAAAGAGGGAAGAGGATGATGGGATTCTTACATGTTTCAGGTGATGTGAGCACGGGTGATGACACTAGTACAGGATAGTCATTAGCTTCACTGGTCAAAAAAGGTACCTATCCTGAGCATGCCTTCAGATATCTTTCTGAAAATGAGGCTGCAGCAAGTGGGCTCTGGATTCGTTGCAATACCACTTTCATTGATGACTTGATGTATATCCACAACTCAACTACAATATCGTAGACTTCATTGTGCCCATTAATCATCTAGAAGACTAGAACAAGTGGCAAACCGACAGTTGGAATAATTGTTTTGGAATAAAACTCCGTGTCACTGTAATAAAGGATCACAATAGAAAACCAGCATGACCGTCATGTGTCCATATGAGGTCATTCAGTCACGACACAGGCCACGATACTGAAAGTGATTATATCCTTTTCTTAAAGGAAGCCACAGCCCACAGAAATCTTCCCAAAGTAAGCTGATTTGGACAAGAAACCATTAGAAATCCAGAGTGTTGCAGAATAGTTTGGACGCACACACCGTTAGCCACTTATCTGTCATTACTAGTATAAAACTATAAAGTAGCACATGAGCGTTACACCATATTTTTATGATCATGTCAAAGTTATACGGGTGGTTGCCTAACATTCATTTCATCGGTGTATACATGCATGCAGTTATAGATGTGCTGAGTTGTTTACCTCATAATCTTTTAAAACTATGCTTGTTACAGATTGCGACCATATCTTAACTCGTTGAAAATTGATGTCGACTGCGGCCTTGGGCCTAGGAGACGATTCATCCAACATTTCAGCATCACAAGAGTATGCAGATGACCAAAGTGGGGCTGAAATTCTGGAATCCAGAAGCTGTTCAACGAATAGGCAGGGCTGAAGCCCCGTCCGGCGGAAGCCTCTCGGCGCGCGGCTCGATCGGACGCGGGGGATGCCGCAGCAACCGATAGCGTTGGCGGCCCATGGTACCCATCGCTACCAGCTCAGGTCGCGCCGTCGTCTCCTAGCACGATTTGTCGTAGGACGTGTCCGCGATGCCGCCTCACGGCGTGCCGGTGTCGCGCGGCCGCCGCCTCCTCTCCTCCCGCTCCTGCGTTGCTTTGTGTCTGTGTCAGTGTGTGGAGGAAGGAAGATTCCGTGGAGTTTTGTGGGCCGCCGCCGCCTCTGCCTTTGCCGCCCTCCTCTTCTCGGCGGTTTTTTTTTATTTTTTTATTTTTGTTTTTTATAAAAATATATTTTCGTTTTCAAAATTTACAGGAATATACCTCGGCCGCCCCGCTGTCGGACGGCCGGGATCTGGTCGCCCTGCTGCGGGGCGACAGGGTTTTTCTGCAAAAAATTTCGCGGAGAATTTGCGCTGAAGCCCCTGGAGGACCGGTCGCACGACAGCGGGGCGGCCGGCCCCCCAGGCCGCCCGGCAGCGGGGCGGCAGGCCCCGGCCGCCCGGTAGCGGGGCGACCGCCTCCCCCGGCCCTATATAAGGGGTTGGCTGCCCCCCACCCCCTCATTTGCCTCACTAAAAATCCAGAAAAAAAGAAAAGAGAGGGAGGGAGGGAGAGGCAAAGCGGCGAAGCCTTGTCGGATTTTCAAGCCGGCGACTGCAGGTAACTAAAATTTTCTACACTTTACAAATAGATTATGTTGTAATTATTTTTGTTGACACAGTAGATTAGCAATCAGTTACTATAGTGAGTAAGGTCAAAACCATATTTCTAGTTTAGGTGTAGTTACTTGTAGTGATTAGCGTTGACACATTAGATTAGCAATCATTTTAATTAATGTTAGTAGTGATTAGTGTTAGATTAAGGATTTAGGTTCGGTTATGTATGGATATGTATTTGAACCAGATGATAGCATGTAACAATATAATTTTATTATGTATGTATGTGTAGTTGAACCAGATGGTAGCATGTAACAATATAATTTCGTTATGTATGGACATATAGTGTGGTACGATGGTACTATTTAATTTAGATGTGTGTGATTGTATTGCATTGTTTTGATCTTACGTGGTAGGTATGGCCGGGGTTACTCCTGCATTGCTGGACCCAACAATAGACTCGGGTCACCGGTCATTTCTTGCTGTGGTTCAGCACCAACAACTCAACGTGCTGCGTCCACGTCCACCTGCAGAGTTGGTTCCTGTAGACCCACGATGGGTGCCTAGGTGATATGTCGTCTATTTTCTGTTTTCGTCCGTTATACATTTCATTATATAATGTACTAACGTTTATGCACTATATGATGCAAGCTGAGTGAGGCAGGTCTTCTTACCGTGGCTCGTCTTGCTAAGAGTGCCTTGATGAAGCTAGACAGGTCTCTACTTTCAGCTCTCGTTGACAGATGGAGACCTGAGACACACACGTTCCACCTCCCTTGTGGCGAGATGGCACCGACCCTGCAGGACGTTGCGATGCTGCTTGGCCTTCCTATCACCGGGGACGCTGTCGGGCCCCGCGTGGTACCTTCTACGTGGTTGGAGGACCTTGAGCAACGTTTTGTAGGTGTTGCCACCACGATTGATCCTGAAGACTTCAATGAGCACCCACAGTCGAAAGGCCCTTCGAAGTCATTGCTCCTACAGTTCCAGGTACAACTTCCTACAAAACGATGTGTTGATGCATTTTATAGCTTTGAAATACCTCATGTGTTTCTTATTCTCAATGTTCGTACTTCATTGCAGCCGGACCTATCGGCAGCCGATGCTGATGACTACAGCGTGACTAGATCACTCGAGGCATACCTGTTGTGATTGTTTGGGTACATCATGTTCAACAACTCATACGGCCACTGTGTGGATAGGGTGCTTGTGCCCTACGCACAGGAGATCGCCGATGCAGATGAAGATGCCATACCCTTATATAGTTGGGGTTCAGCGATTCTTGCATGCACATATCGTGGACTCTGCAAGGCATCACGGCAAAATGATCGCAATGCTGTCCTAACGGGGTGCCCAATTCTACTACAGCTTTAGTCTTACGAGAGGATTGCTATCGGTCGTCCCATGATTGATCAGTCACCATACAAACCGAATATGTACGGTGACACGGAGGACGATAGGCCCACCATGGGAACTCTCTGGTACTCTCGACAGGTATGGACCCGATAAAAGTTTACATTCTATGCATACTATGGTCATACATTGTTCCCTCAATACATTCGTTATGGACACATAATTTTTATTTTTGCAGAAAACATGAGCACATGTACAGACCCGGCGGTCTTATCCTGAGTTTGTCATAGCATTTGATCGATTGACCCCAGAAGATATTGTGTGGGAGCCATACAGACCTTCAGCTATAGCCACACGTGCACCGCTTGGGATATTTTCAGTTTGCACACAGGACCAGAGCCTATGGATGACTACTGCAGCTTTGGTGTACGACGTTGCAGTTGAGGCCCACTGCCCGGACAGAGTCATGAGGCAGTTTTGTCAACGTCAGTCTTTCCCTGTGCGTATAAGTCCCCATGTACTAATAACGTGTCACTAATTTCTATTTAACGTGTAGTTTGTCAAGGGCTGGACATCCTTTCTCCATCATGTGGGTCACTAGGTTACAACCGTGGGTGGCTGCGTGGGATAATGCAGACGAGCAGTTGGTTAAGGACACCGGTCCACACATTGAGGCTTCGTTTAGGGCGTACCTGACCTTGTACAAACATAAAACTCGTTGCCGCTTGACGTATGCTGACATGCATCCACAGCCGCATGTTGCGACTTCGCAGGATGGCTATGCCCAACACAGGGATGAGGCACTAGCTGGGACGGTGAATAAATATTGACGGCATTTTCAATCTTTTAAGATTTGTGGACTAAGTTTTCTTGGTTGCAGTTCGAAATGTGTAGGTTGCTTGAATTAGATTGCTCACTGAATGTAATGAGGATTCATGACGGGTCTACGATGAGCATACCGGCGCAACTCGAGGCCTAGACCACTCAACGTGATAGAGCCCGAGGCATCCTTTAGGCCTTTGGTACGCGGACGGTGTACGAGGATTCCTACGGATCGTCGCAAGCGTCCACGTCGGTTCCTTGTGGTGTCGTAGTGCAGCAGCCTCCCCCATACCACCCACAGTACGAAGGTATGGTGTGATATTTATCGATCCGTATGTTTGTAGGCAATATTTAAGTACGACTCCACACAGGCTACGGGTACCCCGGTTCTCAGCCCTATGGAGGGTCAGGTGCCTCGCAAGGGGCTCCGTTTCAAGGAACCCAGTTTACCTCTATGACACCAGCTGCAGGGACTTTAGGTAAATATGTGGTGCATAATTTTTTTTGCTTATATTTTATGATCGAATGCTCATACATTACTATTTACACTCAGGATCACAACAGTTCACCGGAGCGGGACCTTCTTCGTATCACCCTATGCCGCCACCAGAAGGATATCAAGGAGTTTATTTCTATCCACCACCACCTCCAACACAGGGTACGTACAATCATTTGTATGGAATTGCATTCACCTATTTAACATTGCTTAAAAAAGGTTTTTTGTGATCTGTAGGGTGGTCTCGAGACAACGACGAGGCCTCCTTTGATGACTTTACATGGTTGTTTGCTACGCCTGCCCAGGACGATGATCCCAACTTGCATACACCTCTGGCTCAGTTACGCCGTCCTGCCAGAGACGTGAGGCCACCGGACCGTCATATCTACCCTACAGATCACGTACACACACAATGTAAGAGAGGTCGGCACGGTATGGGTGGTTAGTTGTTGCCACTTGTTTCTCTATTGTTATTATGGACCTGTCGTCTTGGTTTTCATATTTTGTACTCAAACTTCGTTTATGCTACCTTGCAATGCAAGCACACTTTTGCAGTACCAATGAACTGTTAGACCATTATATGTTATATGAATAGTATTACGACAAACCGAGATTTTTTTTTGAATTTTTGGTGAAGCAAACGAGGGCCGGCGGCCTCTGGGAGGTGGTCGCCCCGCTGCCGGGCGGCCGGGGCCTGCCGCCCTACTGCCGGGCGACCGGTCCTCCAGGGGCCTCAGCGCAAATTCTCAGCGAAATTTTTTGTAGAAATGCCCCTGCCGCCCCACAGCGGGGCGACCAGGTCCCCTGGAGGAAATATATTTTTGTAAAAAACAAAAATAAAAAAAATAAAAAATAAAAAAACCGCCCTCTTCTTGCGGTTTTGCAGATGGAAGTTTTGGTGGGCTACGGCTCTCGAAGTAGTGGGCTTTCTCCTCCTTCAAGGAGAGCTTCAGCCGCTTTCAAAGTAGCGGAGCTTTCGCTGGGCTGTTCTCCGGTGATTTTCGTTCCGAAATGTTAAGTGCTGTCAATAAGTTTGTGAACCTGTCGATTTGTTGGTGGTTTGTTTTCTGAAAGTAAAAAAGAAAATGTTTTTGGCACCAACATGCGTGTGGGGAAAACGAGGTTGCCCGCGATTTAGCATCACATGTTTAATGGAATCACTTATTCCCATTAAAAAAATTGTTTGGATCCTGTAGCACACATAAATCACAAAGGGTTACAAATCAGGGCACATGTGTTAATGAAAGTAACCCATACTTTTGGGGCATCTATTGGTCGCTATTTCTGCGAATTGTGGCGGATATATGGCAGATGATTGTTACGAGCGAGCGCGTGGGATCTTAATCTGAAAATCTGTCAGCCGGCTCTGAGCACCGCGTCTCTTCCCCTCCCCAGCCTCGCCACCGCATGAGAGGGTCGCCGGAAGTCCGGCAGCAGCGAGGAGCTCCACAGCATCTTTCCCATTTCCCCTTCTTCTAGATGTAGATCGAGTTGTCATGTTGGTGGCAGCGGTGGCGCAGGCATCTGCAGGGCGCCGGCGGCGAGCCGGGCGTGGATCCCTGCGGTGGGGGCACGGTGGTTTACGGCGCGGCTCCCCACGGTGGGGGTGGCCCGGCGGAGCGACGCGGACCAATAGGTGAGGGGAGGGGTTCGAACCATGGTTGCGGCATTCCCACCAAAGGAGCACACCACTACACCACGCTACAACTTGTGGTATAGTATGAAACTTAACTCTATTCGAACTGTGTTAGACCGTCCAACCGGTTTATCTCGGTTCAGTTGCACAGCTGATCTTTTAGGCGGACCAAACCGGTAAAGGCTGCGGTTTTCGAGTTAACCGGTTATCCCGATTCAGTCGCACAGCTGATCTTTTTAGGCGGACCGAACAGGTAAAGGCTGCGGTTCCCGAGTTAACCGGTCGGACCGGCCAGTTCGGTCCTAATAACTAGGCCGGCGGCTCTCGTCGCACGCAAAGTCTCTCTCCTTAGCTGAGCTCAAGGTTGAAGACGTCTTCTTCGCTCCTCTAGCCACCGTCATGGGGGCTTTGCCTCTATCTGCCAATGCCATGGGGGCTTTGCCTCCGGCTGCCGCCTCTCGCCGTGGCTTGCTTTTTGGTATGTAGCTTCTCGGGCGAAAGCCTAGTTTGTGTTGGTGATGATGGTACCGTGGGTATCATTTTTCTTGTTGAAGACATCACCGTGGGGACCTCAATCTGAAGGGACAAATCCAGGTGAAAACCAAAGAATCAATTAAGTAGTTCGGACGGCGGCGGCATCTTAATATTGCTCTCCGCTTGAGACGTCGTCTCCGAGTCCTTGATAGCGACGGAAAGGCACACGACCATCGACGATCTTTACATCAAAAGTTTCTAAGAAGACAATTGATGTGAGATTTATATTTCGACTTGAGGATCAGGGGTTGAAGGAAGGACTAGAAAAAGATTGAAACTTAGTCTTTCGTTTTCTTTTTTATTTCTTCCTTTCTTGTCTTTTGTGTTACTCGGTTGGAGGTTTGGAGTCTAAGTACTCGTGTAAACTTCTGACTTTATGGTCAAATTTGTTCTTTATAGTCGTACATGTGAATGTTCAAGACCAAAACTTCCTCTAATCTTAAAAAAAATGAGCGAGCGCATGGGAAAGCTATTGGACCATAAATGGAGGCTCGTTACTTCGTTGCCGAAGCTGGAGGCCCATTTGGAAACCGGAGTTGTTTTAACATTTTCTGATTTTTAGAAACATTTGTAATTATTTAAAAAAAGTTCCGAGACATTTCAAAAATATAGAAAACAATTTCAAAAGGTCCAAATTTTGAAATAATTTCCTAGTTTTCTGGAAATATTTGTAATTATTCTGAAAGAAGGTTTCGATACAATTCAAATTGTTGAACACAATTCAAAATGCTCCGGATTTTCAAATTTTCTAGTGTTTTAGAAACAACTCTTAAAGTTACCAAATATTAAAAAATATTCTGAGACATATCAAAATGTTTAACAAAATTTTATGGGCCGACGGGCTTATACTAGAGTAGTGAATCATCAGCATAAAAAAAAGAAGGAAAAGCTCGACCAGCTTAATATGAGCCGATGGGCTAAAATAGGCCTCGAAAACTGACCCAACAGCATGGGCGCGGGAGCATGAAAAAAAAAAGCTTGTGTGACGCATTGGCGCGCAGTAGTGCGCGATGAATAGAGGCCGTGATATTTTCCGCCAAAAAAGAATGAAAATAATCATAAGCATGTTCATGATGAAGATGATGTTAGTATTGATCTCCACCGGGCCAGTCCAACGACTGGGCCAATCTTGACTCGCGTCCTGATCGGGAACGCCCAGCCCAATATGAGGCTGGTGGGCCCCTGTCGCGCAGCCCTATAAAGTGGAGGTGGAGATTAGAGGCTCGGGGAACGAGGTTTGCCGCCGCTACAGTTTCCCACCGTCCAAACCCTAACCCGATCTAGAGAGGGGGCCGTCAGCGACGGGAAGCACCACTGTGCCGCGCCGTCACCGCCACCGGCACCGCCATCCACAACTCCTGCGACCCGCTGCGTCAACGGCCCTCACCGACCTGGCCATCGCCACCGCGATGTCTCTGCGCCCTGCGTCGCTGCCCTAGAGCAGTCCTTCCCCAACGAACCAGTGATGGCAAGGTCGAATTCCTCAAGAATCATTGAGTACTCCCACTCGATCTACTACTAGTTGATCCAAAAGAACTAACAATGGTATCAAGAGCCTTCTCTAGTGAGTAGACTGAGTTGGAAGAGAGTGTTTCGAACTCGAATCGAGAGAATCAAAGGACAGATCGAAAGACACAGATCGGGTTTTGAACCAACCCTAACCCTAGCAAAGGAAGAGGCGGCGGGACTCACCTAGGTCTCTGCGGAGCCGCATGGGACAGCACAGAGCGCCGGCTCGCCGGGGCTCGGTACCCAGAGGAGCCGCCGCTGCCCGCCGTCGGGACGTCCGAGGTGTGCGTGCGCGGGCTCGCTAGAAAGGGCGCTGTCACCGGCGAGAGAGCCGCGGCAGCGCTGCCACCTCCTTCCCTGGCCATCCATGGCCGCCGCCGCTTGTTGGAGGAAAAGAAAGGGGGAAAGAAGACGGGTCACTGGCCATGGGCCGGTGGCAGGGCTGCGGCCACGTGCGGGCGGCGCTGCTCCTCACAGCCGCCGGCAAAGGGGGGGAGGGCCGCAGTGGCGCGGCGCCCCTCCGGCCGCTTTGGCCGCCGCCGCTCGGTGCGCAGAAAGGATGGAAGAGGAGAAATGGTTTAGGGTTTGGGGCAGCTGACCGGCGACGCCTGTTTTGCCCGGCCGGAATCAATGGAGGACCGTCGGATTTCATCCGACAGCCCTGAGCGACGCGTGCGGTTTTGGGCCAGATGAGGCTCAGGGGGGTCCGCAACCGGGCCGAATTCCTGGCCCAGGCCCAGGTTGCGGCCTAGGCGCGGGGGAGCGCGCCGCGCACTCGCGGGCCGTGGGCCACGCTCCGCTGTGGGCCGCTGGCTGGCTCACTGGGCCTCCCAGCACAGTACTAAAGTTCAACAGATTTTCAACATTTTTTTCCAGAGGCATTTTGAATGATATTTAGATGGTTTTGTTCACAGTTTGTTCTCCATTCAATTTTGCACCAACATGTATATTGCTTAGGAGAATAAAAGAGTACAGTAATGCCTTTGGACATAGAATTTTACATGTTTCCGCTGCAAAGTAAAGGTCTCGTCGTCTATTTAAATTAGAACCAACGTGACAATTTAAATAGAGGAGAAGAAAGATATTAGTTTAAAGTTAATTATGATATTGTTATTTTCTGACCAACGTTGATGATAACAATATTATAATTTCATTGTGATTTCAAGTTCAATGTAACTCTCTGACATTTTTGCATCAAAGTGATCAATTTTCAGAGAATTGAGAAAAAAAAGAAAAGCTTCTGAAAGAAAGAAAATATTTTCTGCTGCAATAAAGAAAGATAAACTCATATGAGTTTTCCCTGTGGGAAAAAGGTGCCCTTAAGTTTAAGGTTAAGAAAAGCTTCCACTGTTGTATGTCAAAGAAAGAATGTTTTGTCACCTTTTTGTCATTGTAAGTGTCAAGTTGAGTATTAGTTTGCTCTTTAAAGAAAAGAAATTTAAAGTTTATTATGATGTTGTCATTTTCTGACCAAAGTTGATGATGGCAATATTATAATTTTTATTCTAGTCATGTGTTCTATTTCTGCCCAACGGTGATATAGAATTGAAAGTAAAGGAAAGTTGTATGTTTTAATTTTGACCAACGTTAAATTAAGACATACAATTCTTCCCAAGTAGAGAGAAATTAACAGACAAAAGTTGATTCCGTTCAACGCTACAGATAAAGCTTTGATGTTACTCAGCTTGAGGTTAAGAAAGAAAAGTGCTTGTTTCATTATGACTTTTAGTTGATATGGAAAAGAGATGCAACTGTTTTCGAAAAGGTTTTGGTTTCTCTCACTAAAGTTTTGCGAATATTGTAATTCGTTAAATTTTCTGATTAAATTGGAACCAACGAGAAGGTTTAATCAGAAAAGAAAGTATATGTGCATATTTTTAGTCATTGTGACCAAAATTTTATCTCTATAAAGTGTTATCTTGTCCTTCAACAGTAAAGATAATAGTTGAAATGAGTTTGACGCACGTTCAATTTGACCAACGTTGAATTAAACATGCGTTGCAAATGCCTTTGATGTTTTATACCGCATGTCGGAAAAGTTTTTGTCACTTATATCCTGCATGACAGGAAAAGTTGTGACGACTCATGTGCTATTTGAGTATCACATAAAAGTAAAGAAGTCTGGGGGGAGCTCTTAAAGTTATCCCAACAATTCTCATGCACTACTATAGTGGCATGTTGGATAGTGACTTGAAAAGAATCGAAGGATAAAAAGAAAGTTGTATGCGAACCAAGATTGCAAGCATGACTTGCAAAAGTATAGCATAATGAAGAACTTGATGAGTTCTTGAAAGTGCAACAAATCAAGAACTCTGAGGACCTCTTGAAAAAGAACGAGGAAATGGTACTTCCATTATTTTGTATGACTTAGTCATATGAATAAAGTTCTAATAATCAAAGGCTCCTCGTTCACAAGTGTTAAAAATAGTTTCGAAATTATGGCAGCAAAGTTTGTGCCATATTTCGAGGGGGAGCAAGATTAGAAAGACAAGAAAGATTAAAATTTAGAGAGAATTTTCCCCGCAAAGTTAAATGCGATGCATTTTAAAAACAAGGATGATCTATCAAAGTGAATATGACCGAAAAAGGAGTACAACGGTCATAATGTTGATACCCCAACCATGAAAATAAACAAGATTCTTGGAGTTTTTCAGCTCTAAATAGAAAGAAAAGAAAGTTGGGGCTCAAAACACCCGAAAGAAAAGGTGGTTCTTAAAGCACCCTTTGAGGCTTGTAAAGAACAAACCCAAACAAAAGTTTGAAGATATTCCATCTTTGCAATAGATGGGATAATCTAGGGAGTAAAGTATGCCGAGAACTAAGGCTTGAAAAGAAGTGGGACTGTATGTTCACTCCTATGATTCAAGCACTGAAATTGTCTCAACATATGTTTTGACGTTGTATGAATGTCATAAATTGAGTTGTCTCATTCATCGACGTGGCGAGAAGCCATGGAAGATATAATGAGACCTAAAAGTTCCAAATTTATTTTGGAACATAGAATAAGTTCCTAATGGAGCCAAGACAGTAGGCTATAATGGGTCTACAAGATTGAAACGTGACTCCTGAGGGAATATGAAAAGTTGCTAAGCACGACTTATGATAAAAAGTTTTGTGCAAAGAAAAGAATAAGTTATAATGAGGCATTTTATTCAGTCTCATAAAAGGATTCTTTTAGAATCATAATGCAATTGAGGGCATACTGCTTTTAGAATTGCATCAGATGGATGTTGGAGCAATATCTCCCGACGGAGATTTGCACAAGAAAGTATATACATGACATAACCAAAATGGTTTTGTTGTGAAAAGAAAAGAATATTGCGATACCACTTGATGATATCAGATCATAGAATAGTAGTATCTAAAGTTTTATGAGAACAAAGAAAAGTTGGGTTTTAAGTAAAGGTCAATGCAAAATGACAATTTGCAAATATGCAAAGTTCAAAAGATGGGAAATCCTTTTCCTGAAAAGGTTCAAAGAAGGTTATTTTGATCTCTAGTTTTGATAAGAATAATCTCGGTGAAGAATCATTCGCTCTAGGAAAGGAAATTCACCGGAATAAAAGAAAAAGAGGGTATCAGGACTATCGCAGAGAGCATACTTAGACAAGAGTTCTAAAAGATATATAGTATGCATGCGAGTAAGGCTACGCCTGTCCTATTGTCAAGGGTAATAGGTTTGGAATTTTCAAGATTCCAGGAACAGTTATATGATCGATCAAAAGAAATGGTTCTATGTGCTTCAGCTGTTGGAAGCAAAATTAGTGCTCAAAAGAATTTATCCTGACATAGTGCAAGTATCCGGGATATTTTGGCAGAAGTCCAGTCCAGCAATAGATCGCTGGAATGGAGTTATAGAATGTATTGCAATTTTGCAAAATATTGTCTGCCTCATGCTATTTAAGAAAGAAACATTTACTCTCAAAAGATTGTGAGTAAAAAGAATCAAGTTTTGGCGAGTTTAATGAAGCCCACAGTAGTAGCTAACACTCGAGTTTGGAGTTTTATTGTGGAAAAGCTCCAAAGCAAAATAGTTGTGATATTGTGGGTCGTGTACCCAAAGTTTAGCATTATATGAGGCTACAGGACAGGCAAAATGGTTAAGGAAATCATTACCCGGAATTGATAATGGTAGACAACAGCAATATACCATTCGAATGTTTTCACTCCTATTGCAACATGTCAAGTGTGTTGCCAAATACATTGACAATGAGTTATATGTTGCAAAGGAGAAAATCCAGAATCATATGAAATCATGGAGCACCAAAATATCAAGCAAGTGCTTGCGGATCCGCTTACCAAAGGCCTACCGCCCAAGTCGACATGGGTTTTACGGGAGGCCTACGATTTCTGGATTTCTAAAGGGCCCAAAGAAAGGTTAAGGTCTTGTTTCAATACAGAAAGGTACATTGTGGCTGTTAAGTCTGACGGTAACTAATAACCGTCATGATGAGGTACGCTCTACGTACTGATCTGCAATGAGATGAGGCCAATAGCAAAGCAACTAAAGAGAAAGTAAAGAGTTAAGTTCAAATTGAGAAACTTTAAAGTACAAAGGTGAGATCGAGGGGGAGAATGTTAGTATTGATCTCCACCGGGCCAGTCCAACGACTGGGCCAATCTTGACTCGCGTCCTGATCGGGGACGCCCAGCCCAATATGAGGTTGGTGGGCCCCTGTCGCGTAGCCCTATAAAGTGGAGGTGGGGATTAGAGGCTTGGGGAACGAGGTTTGCCGCCGCTACAGTTTCCCACCGTCCAAACCCTAACCCGATCTAGAGAGGGGGACGTCAGCGACGGGAAGCACCACTGTGCCGCGCCATCACCGCCACCGGCGCCGCCATCCACAACTCCTACGACCCGCTGCGTCAACGGCCCTCACCGACCTCGCCATCGCCACCGCGACGCCTCTGCGCCCTGCGTCGCTGCCCTAGAGCAGTCCTTCCCCAACGAACCAGTGATGGCAAGGTCGAATTCCTCAAGAATCAGTGAGTACTCCCACTCGATCTACTGCTACTTGATCCGAAAGAACTAACAGATGAAGCATAAACATACATACAGACCCAGCCTTCGCATCTGCGTAACTTCTTGTGACTCAATTCATATATGCAATGCCGCCCCCCGGAACCTCAGCTAGCTACCACAAGTCCACAAACTGATCTTGAGAGGAAAGAAGCATGGATCCCAGCACAGGACGCACTGCGGTTACAAGGTCTGGCCGATCTCTTCTCATGTCACTGCTGCATCGCAGGCCCAGGCGTATCATCTTCACCGCGTCGAGCTTTGACTTACCATCCAGCTCCAGCTTAGCATCCACCAGCTGCTCACATATCATCTCTGTCTCGCCATCCTCACCTAGTTTTTCTAGCACGCGAGCTCTGATATGCTCTGGACCTCGCCCCGTGACTAGCTGCAGCATCACGATGCCCAGAGCGTAGACGTCAGACTGAGGGGTGAGCCTGTCACTCCGGATGAATTCCGGGTCCATGTAGTACGGGGTGCCAAACGCAGGAGTAACATGGCCCGGTGTTGCTGTGGCTCGTATAACGCAACGCGCGGGATAGTCCAAAGTCGTCGAGCTTGCAGACGTACTCCGCGTCGAAAAGGATGTTGCATGGCTTGAGGTCACCGTGAGCGATGGGATCAGGCCTGGCGCTGTGGAGGAACTCGAGAGCAGAGCAGATGCCGTGCCGGTGGCTACACGGACTCTTTCTTCCCATGGGAACGGTTCCTTTTCGAGGCGACCTTCAAGGGTGCCGTTTGGTAAGAACTCGTAAACAAGGGCGCGCCTTCCGCTGCATGCTCCAACGAGGGTGACCAGGTTCTCATGTCTGGTCTTTCTTAGGATCTCGACCTGCATGTTTCAGGCTGCTGTCACGGACAAGATATATATATATATATATATATATATATATATATATATATATATATATATATATATATATATATATATATTGGTTGTCTGAAAATTATAAGCACTACTTAAAGGGCACATGGCATATATCCATGGAGAACAAGAGAGACATGGAAGCTGTTGTGAAATCAAGAAAAGAAAAGGAGCAACGTGCAGTGCCGCAGCCAGTGAACAAAGGTCAGCTAAGCTATAAGCGTTGAAAGCCTGCTACCTCTGTTATATTTTCTCCAGCTATTGCTATGTCAATTTATAGATTGAAATGTTCCAAAGTAATCCCTTTCACTGTTTGCCAGTGCGGTAATAATTTTTTTTTTGATACCGTGTGGTAATAATTAGCAGCGTGCTATCTAGTATTAGTAGTCTCGTTTGTAGTTACCTCTTGGTTGAACTCCCGCTCTCCTTGCCAACTTCCATAATTGTTAATCTTTATAGCAACTGTCTTGTTCCGAATTTTGGCCTTGTAGACACTGCCATAGGCACCTCGTCCGAGATCTGTCCCATTCTCAATCGCATCATCAACCTCTGAAGGATTGAACTCGCAGAACATCAGTGTAAGCTGCAGGCATGCATTAAAAAAAATCAGAAGACGAGGGAATCAAGTGGTGATGTTTAGTTTGCACTACAAAATATCTTCTATTGGGGATTTTAACGGGTTAGCAAGCTTGAAGGTAGCTTTTCTATACTCACAGAAGATCTTTCCATTGATGTGTACAGCACGCCAATATGAAGCTCTTTTATAACTGAAGCTACTCCATCATCATCCACCACATCATAGTATATTGCACCTTGTGCAAGATTAAATTTTCCTGTGCCGCCAACAATTGCCCACTCCCCCTTGGGATTCCCTTGCTCGATCATTCCTGTTACGACAAGCGTGGAACCCGGGTAGCTTGACGCATACATGCAACAATCAGTTGATGCACAAAGTTATTTTTGGTGTACCCAAAGGGGGCACAAGTAGTGCAGAGAACAGCATGGAAGTTCGTTCAAACACTACACCAGAACGGAATTACCTTGGCGGTCAAAAACCACCAAGGAAAATACAAAAAACCGCCAAGGAAATGATCGTTGGCGGCGGTTTGTCCGCCAAGCAAATGTGATTGACGGCAAAACTTTCATTGAGCCAAGAAAATGTTATGACCGCCAAGGATATAATTTTCCATGGCGGCTATAAACCGACAAGTAAATGACATTCCTTGGCAGTCAAAAACCGCCAAGTAAATTTCTTTTCTTGGAGAATGCTTTTCCGCCAAGTGAATATCTTTCGTTGGCTGACATTAGCCGCAAGGTAACTTGATTTTCTTGGCAGCCGCTAATAGCCAAGGAATTATGGTTTAACTTGGCGTTGTAGCCGCCAAGTTTATTCTAATTTCTTGTCTCCCTGCCACCGCCAAGTTAATTCTGTTTCACCTATTGTTACATTGGCCAAGGAAATGTTTTCAAAGAATCAGAATAATATAACAAAATAATGGGTTGACAGCCACAATTCAATAGGTCCAATTTTGATTATATGATATTAGAAGTGATATACAGATCATATTGGAACATCCATTTGTTCATCACAAGTCCATCTTGATGATTAGAATGCAAACTTTGCTTGATGTGAGTATGGTGATGATTTTCATGTACCTATAATATAAGGACTAAAACAACTCTTATGTGCACTCATTCCATGGTTGCATGTGTATTTTATCCTTGTATTAACACTAAGAACAGGATGACGTATGTTGTGCAAAAACCATCTGCACATGCCATCATGATATTTGTACATCATATGTAAATTTTATAAATAATTGCAGAACTTTAGAGGTCCGTTTGGATCCAGTACTAAACTTTAGGCCTAAAGTTTAGTCCATTACATGATCCAAACAAGTGGACTAATATGTAGACTAAAGTTTAGTTCTCCCTAACTAACTAAAGTTTAGTCTATTAGTCCTCAAATACATCTAATTTGGACTAAACCAATATGCGAACTGCGAAAAAGACCAAACTACTACTCACAATGCGCATGTAGGCACATCAATAACCCAACGGTAAAAAGATACTACTTAATTGTGTCCCACCTAAAGTTTAATCCTTGGATCTAAATAGTATGGATTAAAGTTTAGTGCCAGATGATCAAAACAGTATCTAAGGTGTGCTTCAATTTGATAAAAACTAATTATTAAAATATAATATAACACTAGCAAAAATATATTAGCGCACTTTCCTTGGCGGTTCAACAAAAAAGCGCCAAGGAAATGGTAATTTTTCTTGGTGGTTTAAAAAACCGCCAAGGTAACTATAAATTTCCTTGGCCGCTTCCAAAATCCACCATGAAATTATATTTCTTTGGCCATTAGTAGAAACCGCCAAGGAAACAATATATTCCTTGGCGGCTAAAATTCGGCCGCCAAGGTAATCTGTGGCCGCCAAGCCAATTCCATTCTGGTGTAGTGAGAGCCATGAAAGTAGTTACTGTACAACCAATAGTGTGTACAACCGGAACGTACGTGCCATGAGCCATCCAAGAAGACGATGCTGCAAGAAAGGAACCAGCTGCCGCGTTCGTCGTCTTTGCCCGTCTGCATATGATGGCCTCGCGCACGAGCGACCATGTTAGCTTTGCTGGGATCTGGGCCATCGTAGATAGGCCAGTCATTAACCACGGTAACACCAAATAATCCTTTGCCGCTTGGCTTTAGCACCCTCCTTTGGTTCCGCCTTGCCCCATCATGCTCCTGGTCCAAATACAAGACGAGGTAGAGCTGTTCTTGCCTGAAGGCATGCTGCAGGGGAGGACTGGCCATGGCCATGATGCCTGCTGCGAGTGGGATGATGTGCGTGCGTTCCGCGGCTAGGAATGAGGGAGGTTGCCTGCTGGGTTCTTTGTGCATGAACCTTGCATTGACAGAATCAATTCCACACGCTTTGACGAAATCGAATGGAAGTAAGTGGCAGTAGTTGTGTTCCATCAGAAGAAAAATCCACCGGACTCCTGTGACCCTGCCTATCTGCCAACACCGCACACTTTGACCAGTTGCAGCCCCCACACGGCTACCGCAGAAAATTGAGGCCGCTTAAATTTTTGGATGTAAAGTAGTGTAACTTTCATTTGTATTTGTTAATTATTATTTCGTCTTAGATTAATTAGGTTTAAAAGATTCGTCTCGTAAATTATAAACAAATTATGTAATTAGTTATTTTGTTTAGCTATATTTAATACTTCATGCATGTATTGAAATATTTAATGTGATAGAGAATCTTATAAAATTTTGAAATTTTAAAGGCAAGTACCTAACATACTGTTCGACTGCTGCACGGCTGCGGCTGCTCGGCTGCTGCTGGCGGCTGCGGCATGAGTGCAGAACCAGCCAGCACCAGCCGGGCGGGCACCAGCCGAACACAGGCTGAGTCACCCGCCACGCAAATCCAATTCGCTCGGTCCAAGGCCTGCTAGCGCCCGACAGACAACGGGCCCACGTGCCGCACGTCGCCCACCCCGCACGCAGGCCGCAGCAGGTTCGTACTTGATTTTTTTCTTTTTCTTTTCTTTTTCTTTTTCATATTTCTTTTTCTCATTCAGTTAGTTTCTTTTATTATAGTAACATTTAACATTTGTACTCACGCGGTGCATAATATATATACATAAGTTGTCTAATAAAATTCTAATCTAAATTATAACAAAAGCTATATGTATAATTTATATCCGTCACCAAAATTGTGCTACAAAATTATTATGTAACAAGTTAGAATGACGTAGTTATACGCATAAATCAAATGTTATTTAGAAGCTGTATGTATAAATTACGTGTATAAATTGTATATATTTGAAAGTTATATATTAAAATCATAGTCCGTAATAAAATATTATTAATAAATTATATGTTAAAGTTATACACATAAGTTATCATATTCCAAAAATAAAAAATTGCAAAAATAAAAAATTTCCAAAAAGTGGAAAGCTTGCTGCTGTCGGAAATCGCTCGCCCTCGCTGCTTTCGGCAAGCGCCCGCTAATTAGCAGCCCCCCACCCGCCACCCGGTAAGAGTGGAGCTAAAGCCAGTCTCAATAGGAGTGTTATCGACATTGTTATCTAGACTGAAATCTTAAAAACTGTGCCAATGGAGTGTCATAATTATGACACTTCTCTTTTATCTCTTCTCGTACTATTAGTACATGTTAGCAAATTTAATATCAACGACACTCTTACGACACTCCTATTGAGATTAGACTAATGGTTGCGGCCGCTGGGGAAATAAAGTTAGTGTGGACAACATTTAATGTGGCGCTGGTAGCGGCAGAGAATAGCGCAGCGCTGGTCAGTGACATGTAGCCAATGGAATTGAGAAACGTTGTGGCACAGTGCTCTTTGCCCGCTTTCTGCCATCCTTTAGCGATTTACTCGATCCACTCTTTTCTGCTTTCTCTCTCCTCCACGTTAGATTTTGTCAGCTCCTCGCCGATCATAATCTTAATCTTGCTCTAACGAGTAACGACCCTTCAATCTTCTATGCGTGCGCTACATACTTTATTCAACTGCATTAGTTTGGTAGGTGGCTTCTTCACTGTGGAACCGGAAGCACCCTCGATCAACACAAAGCCGATGAAGTCAGTTCAGGTTCAGCATGGCGATGGCATATCATTGCCGTAGGCTGTGTGGGACTCAAAATTAATAAATTTGACTTTAAACTAAACATAAAAAAACTAGCCCCCATGTTACTGTGGTTTCTTGTAATTGTAGTGACCAGTTGATTTGCAACGTGCTAGGTGTCATCCATGCACCCTCCTTCGAATGCATCTTCTTGTTTTTCCTGCTGCCTGCGCCCAGGACCACGAGACGAATCAGCTCAGATTTCAGCATCAAAACGATCTGACTGATTTGAGGTGAGATTTGTTCTGAAGATGCCAAAGTTATCTCGTCATCCCGTTGGACGGGGCAGACTAGCAGCAGCAGACAAAAATATCGGCCCAAACTTGTCCCGCATGCATTGCTGCGGCCTGCGGAAGCTAGTGGGCTCTCATCTCCACCACGGCTATTGGGCCGTAAGATTTAAAAACAAAAACATCAGTTTTCAAAAAAACAAAACTTTCCAACCTCTTTAATGCCGTTGGGAATTTTGAGTTCTCTTGCATGCATCGGATAAAATAAAATTTTAATTTCCTCTCATGTCTTTTTAGTCACTCCGTCATTCAGGTCAGTGCATGAGATGAGACCTTGTAAGCTTTGTTTGTAATGACCAAATTGCCCTCATCTTCTTCATTAAGCTTTTCAGTCTTCCCTCCTGTGACCTGCAGGTAGTGAGCGTCTGGAGTCCTGGACTAGGCAGCGCCCAAGCCACATACACCAGGCTGAAGCTTCTTCCATGATGGTGTTCCGTAGGAGTACACATAACACCCCCACCTACATTTCCATCGTTGGTTCAACATTTTTTTTTAAAGGTAAATCGTTGGTTCAACAATGGTTGGGCATCCTCTCTATCAAATAGAGCCATCCTTTCCAGGGATTTTCAGAGGAAGGACACCCGATTGGGGATAAGGAAAAAAAAATCGGAGACAGGTGCATAAAGGCTATTTCATATCTTAGTCATTAACTGTGGTAGAATAAATGACAGAAGTTGATGAAAACTTTAGTTGTTGTTGTAGAAGGGAATTCAAAATTTTCGATGCTACAAAAATAGAACTCTTTCTCATAACATATAGGAAATTTACTCAAAAATAAAAACGATGCTATCATTACCTCGTTAGCTAGCAATCTCGAATCTTCGTCCTTGGATTTAGTTGATTGGTTAGCCACCCTTTTCCCAGAAGTGTCCATGTCGTTGAGGTAGGTGTCACTCCATGTATGGGAACCTACCAGTTTTATTTCTCGGACGTCCGCCGGCCCCACCAACCAAAAATACGAACTGACGGCCAGCAGCCGGCGGCCACACAATTTTAGGCTAGTCCATACTCCCTCCGTTTTAAATTGTGAATTATTCCAACTTTTTTGAAGAATCAAACTAATTTTATATTTGATCAAATTTATAGAAAAGATTACAAAGATTTACAACACCAAATACTATGAAAGTATGAAGGATTTTAATAATAATTATTTGCTCTGTATCACAAATATTAATAATTTATTGCATAAATTTGATCAAATTTGAAATGTTTTCACTCTAAAAAAAGTTGAAATGGAGTAGAGCACTGCATTGCATTGGGGCACGGCTACGGCCACAGAAGTCCAGACATCACGGGTGACTTCAGCTGCTACACGTAAGCACTTGTGGTTGATGCTGTCGTAGGATCCTCCTTCAATTCCATGTGTTCATTTTTTGGTACTATTATTGTTCCGTCTTCCTAGAGAGAAGTACGACCGCAGGTTTTCCCGAGTGTACGTACCGTACGTTCCATAGTTGTCACGATGTTGTGTTACACCGTATTTCACTTGCAGAACTGCACCTAATATCTGTACGCATGGACGACACTCCTTCCACATAGGTGTGTTGACCATGGTCCTAGTGGTCACTTCACAGCTCAATTTGTCTCTTAACTTTTTTAGTTTAAAATTATATGATATTAGAGTCCGACTTTTTTAGAACCCGGCCCTTAAATTATTTAAGTCAAATTTGACGACCGTTACCACCCTAGGTGCATTTGACTTGATCTTAGTACAAATCGAAAAGCAGGGCTATTGCGTGCAGGAATCAAGATGATAGTGGTGATAATCACGTGCAGAAACCAGTCAACTTAAGCAATGATGTTATATGCATGGTCGCCTAACTGATCATATGGATGTATAATAATTAACGGGACAAGACAACATGATGATGTGCACCTTCGATTGGTAATGTTTTAACGGGATCTTCTGCTCCGTTTTGTCATATCCGCACGTTCGCTTAGATGATTCGAGCCGTTGGATCGTGATAGATTATCTCACTCTTAATATTTCTTATACGGCATATATATGCATGATGATTCATGAATGAGAATCTCATGGTTGCTCCATCATCACTTACTCATTTCTAATAAATAAAGCGCACATATGTATTGTAAGCATGATGAATAGCACTGCGGTATTAGTAAAGTACAAAAGATTTAGATCTATCGGTGAGTCAATCTATAAAAAAAACTAAAACAATTGAAACTCTTTCTCACCAAGATTAGTCTCACCGTACCCTCACAGAGGCCCTACTTGTCAGGCCAAAAGGTTTGACTAAAGGGAGGGGGAGATTGGTTTTGTTAATATTTTTCATCAAAATTCTAATATTTTTTTACACCAGCAATTTTCTATACCCACCTTTTGTACCCACATAACTTTTCTTTGGCACACACTTTTACTTTTCTTTGCACATACATTTACCTATAATTCGTGTCATTAATTATTTTGGAAGGATAATAATTGACATCATTATTCTTGGAAGGAAAAAAAGATGTGTATTATTTTTGGAAAGAAAATAAATGGCATAGTTGCTTGGTAGAAGAAGAATCAATACGTGCATGTGGCACGTACATCTCTACTAGTAAAAAAATGAACAATATTTACATAAATAATTGCACCCAAAGTTCTTCCCATATTGGATCCTGTTACAAATAAGCTATGGCATTTTATTTGTTGAGTGTATTTAACCAGTAGCAAACATTATTAGGTACACATTTGTTTTATGTGTCGAGATTTGACGTATAAAAATGAAGCATTAAAAACTTAAATTTTTTGCAAAATTATCCTTTTAGGTGTATGAAAATGGTACATGCAGATCTGCGTCGAAAAGTAAGTTTCGAAAAAAATAGTTCATCATGTCGCTCTAATAATAATTTCATGGGCCCCACAGACACAAAGAACATCACTCTTTGCCTGTCTACTCTCTCTACGCACAAGCCGTGCGGGATAGGCCTGATTGGTTGGCTGCATGCAGCTCAACCAGGCCCGGTGGATGCAGACTCTGCGTGTTTGGTTTCCTGCGCCACTCCTTCGACCAGGTTGCGCGCATGCAAAAGGCTGCTCTCAGCCAGGCTCCGGAGGAACGAGAGAATCGACCGTTTCCCTGGAGCCAGGCTCCGATGGTGCAAGCGCGAGGGCGTGTGAGTGTGCATGGAAGAACGTGCAGACACAGAAATTCACTTTTGTATTGGATGTGCAGGCAGCCAAACAATGTCTAAACCAAGTCTGTATATAGGCGTACGCAAACCAATCAAGCACCTCTCGCACCCGGCGAGCCTGGCCACAGCGGGCCTGTACGCAGCATGCGAGCCAGGCTGTGGCTATACGCAAACCAATCAGGCCCTAACAGTCTGTTCGGATGCGCTGAACTCGCTGGGCGGGCTGGCTGCACTGGATGCTGCACCAGCTGCTGTGCCGTCCATCCCCACCGCCTCCGTTCGTACCCTGATGTTGTTCGGCTGTAGGGCCCATGTGAAGCTCCTAGGTCTACATGTCAGGGGCGTTCACAGACTGAGCTGGCATGTGCATCGGTGAGAGAGCAATTTATCCACCAGCCCAGCCCAGCCGGTCCCGCCAGCCGAACAGGTAACATGCGCAGAAAAAGGCCGGCCGGGCAAACAAAATGCATGTCAACCCGATCGGATGGTTGCTCTCCAGCCTCGCCGAGAACCATCCGAGACAGACGCACAAACCAATCGTCTCACGTAAACCAAGCCCCGGCCCGCGACCGAGAGAGATCCATCACCCTCTACAGAAAACGGCAACCCGGACATGGGCCACCAAGGCAAGGAAGCAGCGGACACATGGAACAAGTGTGCACGAGCAGAATTGCACTACGGCAGATCGCGAGCTGCATTTGTGGCTGGCCGCGATGCCAGCTCGCACGATGGCGGTGCGTGGTCGTGAGTGTGGGAGTGGGAGCATGTGCAGATGCTGCAGCCACTCGGACTTTCGCGCCTGCTGCTGCTTTGTGCCGGCGGGGTTCACCAAACAGTATTGCGGGCGTACGTCTCAAATGATGCATTGCTGATATCATCATCATGTGGAATAAATTATTGAAACATACATACATACTCTACATCTACGTATGGTTAAAAGAAATAGGAAGCACTCCATCCATCCATTAAAAAAATACAATTCTCACTTTTCAATAAGTCAAAAAAAGTTATATAAAAAAGTATTTTTTTTCTCGAACGCGAGTTATATAAAAAAAAGTAATACTCCCACCATCCCAAATTGTAGGTCGTTTTGGCGAATTTAAATATATAGATTTTACTATACATCTTAGTAAACATTGTGTCTAGATATAAAGCAAAAATCACACATCTATATTTGTCAAAACGACCTACAATTTAAAACGAAAGCATTCAAGATACAAGATAAGTACCTTCAGATTAGTTATATGATATATTTTATAATAAATTTATGGGAGACATAAGTGCTAATACTAATTATTATAAATTTTATCAAACTTGAACTAATTTGACCGGCACGGATTCTATAATTATAATTTTTGTGGATGGAGGAAGTAACAACCAAACACTTGGAATGTGGAGGGGAGTCAAAATAGAGCTCTCGATCACCTAGTAATTTGTTGTATAAATTTGGTTAAATTTAAATTTGTTTGAGTCCTCGAGGAATGAGGGACGGGGAGTATATCATCTTCCGGTCAATTCTCTCGCCGCAGAAATCATTGAGGCCATTTCTCCACGCCGGACTTGCACACACCGACCCTTCAAAGCTGAAACAAAGAGGGGAAAATTGGTTGTGTAGCACTGAAAGGTGGCGACTTCCGCAAAATACCATTAAAAGAGTTTGCCCCCGTGAAATACCACTAAAAGGTGCAACCGTTACCGTAAAATACCATTCCGTTAGATTTTGTGTGTAGAACTCGATTTTGGGTACCTTTTCATCGCATAACACCCATTTGCAATGACTATTCTACCCTCCCTAGTTTTTCCAGCCTTATCCCCTCCCGAGCAGAGCGCGAGGAGTCCAGCGCGACTCCCCTCCCGTACGCCTCTCCCGGCGCCGCCGCCCACCACCTCCCCCCCCCACCGGTGGCGCGCAGGCGCCCCCCTGCCGACGGGTCCCTGCGCGGACAGGGGGCCAAGGCGCAGCGGCATAGCCGCCTGCTACGGCGAGGGGAGGCGAGGGGACCTACATGGCCGCCTGCTACGACGCCCGCCAGACGCGTGCTCCCTGGCGTCCAGCTTCTGCAGCTCAAGCGCCCTCCCTTCTTGCCTCTCTGGTGTTCTCTCATGGATCCACTTGAGATCCCCGAATGGTAAGATTCAAACCCTAGATCGATGAATCTCTATTGTTGCATATGATTGCTCTATGGTTGATAGTAGATTAGTTCTATTGTCGAAATTTGATGGAAAATGCACGTGAAATCAAAATGTGTCCGATTTTGGAATGTATTACACATTGGTCAGTAATCAGTGATGATTATAGGGATTCTATGATTGTACGTGAACTGCAACAAATACAACATATGGGTAAGTGTTGATTTATGCCCTGCTGCTATTTCAGAATCGATGAGAACAATGCTTGCAGAGTTGTGATTGATGTCTGCTCTTTCTCAACTGTTGAGGATGGTCGATCTGTGTACCAGAAGGGCAGACCTTTGGAATGGTGGGTAGATTCAGATGAGTACTTTATCATAGACATGGAGAAAGATGTGCAGCAACATTTTAGTTGGGCAATTTATCAGGAGGCAAATTTTTGGTTGGCGGATCAGAATGGACAAACAAGTCGTCTTGGTAGTGATCAACAACTTCTAGCCTTGTTGCGGCCTTCAAAAGTTGTCAAGTTCATCATGACTGTTGATAGATGTGTCCATACTAGTGTGACTGAAACGGAGGGTCAAAGTCAAGTGATAAATGGTGATGTGCAGGTTGAAGGCATAAGTGAGGGGAATGAGCTGTTTGACTCAAATCAAGGTGTGCTTGTAGAATACCAAGGCAAAGAATGGACAGAGGACCCAGAACTCGGGGTTACCGCAGCAGGACCTGATAGAGTACATGAGGAGGAGGATCACTATATAGAACATGGCTTTGACCCTGAGGGAGATGAACCAATTGGAGCAGATGAGGAATGGAGGTATTTCAAGAGGCAACAAAAGGTAGCAGAAGGAAGAAGTAATGAGAAAGTGCAGCAGCAGGAAGGAAGGAGTAGAGTGGAGAATAAAGGGTCAGCATATGAAGGTACAGACCGACCCTGATGTTGTTCCAAGTGATGAAGCCACTATGATTGGTGATGCCACATATTTTGCACACACTACATATGACAGAGACAACCCTGACATAAAAGAAGGATCAACATTTGCTGATAAAGATGCATTCATGCTGGTTATGAAACAATATGCCATAAAAAGGGAGTTTCATACAATGGTAGTGCATAGTGACAAATCAAGATATAGAGCTAGATGTGCAGACTTAGAGTGTGAATGAAAAGTTTATGCAAAGAAACTTCTTGGCTGCCCTACATTCATGGTATTTATGTACTGTTTTCAGATTGCACATATATGTGTCATTTAAATTTTTTGCTCATGTATCCATACTATTTTCAGATTGCACTACCATTTGTCTTTGAATTTTCAGTTTCCTAATCATGTGTCTTTGAATTTTCAGATTGTTTCCATTTCAAAAAGTCATATATGTGCTAGCACAAGTCAAGTGAAGGGTAAGGAGGCTTCCAAAATTTGGATTGCTGACAGAGCAAAAGAGATGCTTAAGTCTGACCCAGCCATGGGAGCAAAGAAATTGAAAAATCAGCTTGAACAACAGTTTTCAATCAAACTATCATACAACAAGGTGTGGGAAGAAAAGCAACTTGCACTAAAAGGACTCCATGGCTCTAAAGGCTGAGGTATCTGGATTAACTAAGGACAACTATCCTTGGAGGCATGTTGTGGATCTTGATATGAAAACATGCTCATGTGGCAAGTGGCAGATTTCTGGTAAACCTTGCACCCATGCTATCTCTTTCATAGGTTCCCTGAGAAAGATTAAACTAGAGAACTATTGCCATGATTACTACTCACTTGAGCGTTTCAAGGCTACATATCAGTTTGTGGTAAACCCAATGGTTGAGAACTATTGCATGTGTTGTAATAGAGAGTATTCCTGTGCTGGGTGCAAATATGAGCCATGTGCTTCTTCTTTTTTTTTGAGATGATATGAGCCATGTGTTTGTTTCTTAAGTGTTGTGCATGTTCCTCGTTTCAAATAACGGTTTGGGGGTATTTACGTCCAAGATAACAGAGCTGCAGACAACATCTAACAGAATGGTATTTTAAAAAAAACGCGGGGGGGGGGGGGGACGGACCCCATCGTTTTTCATTAAGAGGAAGCAACACGGCTTCACCCAGCCGCGGAAAAATCCCCCCGAACGCTGGCCCATGCCCGAGAGGGCCAAGCCTTGCGGCGAGCACAACAAGGGGGGTTTTTTTTACCCACAAGCGAAAATTCATCCCAGCTGGGATTCGAACTCGCGACCTCGTGAGACGACCATACCTCAGCTCCTCTAACCAACTAGACTCGAGAAGCTTTGGTACAGAATGATATTTTACGGTAACATTTGCATCTTTTAATGGTACTTCACTGGGGCAAATTCTTTTAATGATATTTTTCGGAAGTGGCCACCTTTCAGTGCCACAACAGTCAATTTTCTCAACAAAGAGTCCCACCTGCAGCTCCAAAAAAAGAGCGCTGCCACTCACTGCCGGTGGGACCAACCGTGGACTCACTAACGCCGGCACCCCCACCAAACTCCCCTCCGGTCCTCCCCTGCGGCCCTACCTACCGCATCGCCGTCAATTCTAACACCAACTCCCCTGTCCCGCACCTATATATGCGCACGGGCGTGTCCCTCCTTCGGCTCTCCAGGAAGGAACAACCGCCGTTCCAGCGCGCCAACACAGACACACAAACAAAAACCACCAGTGAGAAGTAAAGGCAGCGTGCCCGCCATCCATCCCGGCTCCGCCGTCGCCATGGACCTTCTCTTCGCGGAGAAGCTCCTGGTCGGCCTCTTCGCGTCCGCCGTGGTCGCCATCGCGGTGTCCAAGCTCCGCGGCCGCAAGCTCCGCCTGCCGCCCGGCCCCGTCCCCGTGCCCGTCTTCGGCAACTGGCTGCAGGTCGGCGACGACCTCAACCACCGCAACCTCGCCGCGCTGGCCCGCAAGTTCGGCGACATCTTCCTCCTCCGGATGGGCCAGCGCAACCTGGTGGTGGTCTCCTCGCCGCCGCTGGCGCGGGAGGTGCTCCACACGCAGGGCGTGGAGTTCGGCTCCCGCACCCGCAACGTGGTGTTCGACATCTTCACGGGCAAGGGGCAGGACATGGTGTTCACCGTGTACGGCGACCACTGGCGCAAGATGCGGCGCATCATGACGGTGCCCTTCTTCACCAACAAGGTCGTGCAGCAGTACAGCCCCGGGTGGGAGGCCGAGGCCGCCGCCGTCGTGGACGACGTGCGCGCCGACCCCGCGGCGGCCGCCGCCGGCGTCGTGCTCCGCCGCCGGCTGCAGCTCATGATGTACAACAACATGTACCGCATCATGTTCGACCGCCGGTTCGAGAGCATGGACGACCCGCTCTTCCTCCGCCTCAGGGAGCTCAACGGCGAGCGCAGCCGCCTCGCGCAGAGCTTCGAGTACAACTACGGCGACTTCATCCCCATCCTCCGCCCCTTCCTCCGCGGCTACCTCAGGATCTGCAAGGAGGTCAAAGAGACCCGCCTCAAGCTCTTCAAGGATTTCTTCCTCGAGGAGAGGAAGTGCGTAGTTCCTTCTTATTTCTGCTTCCTCTCTGCTTTCTTCTTCCATTCCCTGCATTATTTTTGTTGGATTGGATCAGTCCAGAAGGAGCAGGAGCCTGCTGGTTTCTTTATCGACAAGCACCGTGCGACTCTGACGAGAAACCAGATGATGTGCTCACATGGGTGTCCGGTGGGTGTTTCTGCAGGAAGCTGGCGAGCACCAAGGCCATGGACAACAACGGGCTCAAGTGCGCCATTGATCACATCGTGGAGGCGCAGCAGAAGGGGGAGATCAACGAAGACAACGTGCTCTACATCGTCGAGAACATTAACGTTGCAGGTACGTACAGACTGTAGCCTAGAAGTTTCTGTCATATACTTCCAAGACGCAACGATGGCGCCATGTGAGGCCCAGGAAGCTTATGCTCAGTTTAATTTTTCCGCCTGACAGTCCAGCTGTCAAATGGCTGCTGCAACGTTCTCACCTAATACAAACGGGCTATCAATTCACTTTCCAAAAAACTAAAGTGTAATTAACCACGTAACCTAAATTTGTACTACAATCTCCAATGATTCAGCACATACCGGTGTGGCAACACGAACAAACTGCAAAAGCTGCTTGACGTGATAGCCCAACATACCAACCAGTTCCAGCAGTATCCGTGCATTGCAATTTTCTCATCACTCGTTCTGCTTCTGCTCTGTGTTGGCCTCTTCTGCAGCGATCGAGACGACGCTGTGGTCGATCGAGTGGGCGATCGCGGAGCTGGTGAACCACCCGGAGATCCAGCAGAAGCTGCGGCAGGAGCTGGACGCGGCGCTGGGCCCGGGCCACCAGATCACGGAGCCGGACACGCACAGGCTCCCCTACCTGCAGGCCGTGATCAAGGAGACGCTGCGGCTGCGCATGGCCATCCCGCTGCTGGTGCCGCACATGAACCTCCACGATGCCAAGCTCGGCGGCTACGACATCCCCGCCGAGAGCAAGATCCTCGTCAACGCCTGGTACCTCGCCAACAACCCCGACAGCTGGAGGCGGCCCGAGGAGTTCCGGCCGGAGCGCTTCCTCGAGGAGGAGAAGCACGTCGAGGCCAACGGCAACGACTTCAGGTACCTGCCCTTCGGCGTCGGCCGCAGGAGCTGCCCCGGCATCATCCTCGCGCTCCCCATCCTCGGCATCACCATCGGGCGCCTCGTCCAGAACTTCGAGCTGCTGCCGCCGCCCGGGCAGGACAAGCTCGACACTACCGAGAAGGGAGGCCAGTTCAGCCTCCACATCCTGAAGTACTCCACCATCGTGTGCAAGCCAAGAGAGTTCTAGCTTCCAAGAGCAGCGCGCCCATGATGGATGCTCCCAACTCCGTAGTGGAATCCATCTCTTGGTTGTCTTTATTATAGCTTATTATTCTCCTGAGAGTCACTTTTCAAAAAAAATTCTCCTCAGAGTAGATAAATGTTCAGACAAATGTTAATCGCAAGAGGGGTGAAGAGAGAGAAAAACAGGGATGAAATGTAGAGATCTGATAATTATCAAATGCAGCGTTCAATTGAAAAAAAAGTAAACCATTGCAAATGAGCAGGTGCATATATCCAAGGTTTTCTGAAGTACTTGTGGGAAGCATGTACGCACACAGAGTCACAGACCACTTACCACTCACGCCCAGAGCTCTAGCAGAAGCAATGCAGTCTTTCCCGTGAGATGATTGCAGAGTCTTCGCATGGCTTTGTGTAAGCAATACAATTTCTAATTTTCTATTGACCATTCCAATTTATCCAAAAAAGAGTATTGATATCATGACAATTTTTTTTCTAGTTTAAGCAAAGCAATAGTTGCCGCAGGCAGCATTGGTTCTGAACTTCTGATGTTTAATCCCTCCTAATTCAACTGTTTCCTTTCGGTAGCTGAATGAATTATTCCAGGGGGTGGTTTGGCACTTCCTTAATTTCACGAGCATGTCGAATGAGAAAACTATTGTGAAGGCAGCTTTTGGCTGTTCATCCCGCGGAAATACCTACCCATGTCTTGTGGTATGTGCTAATTATAGTATTTTTTCGTAACCTATGTTTCTAGTCGTGGGAGATGACCACATCTGAAGATGGTGAGACTCTTGTGTGGTATCCGTGGCGAATAGTCGACGAGGACAATAGAGTGGGAGGGAGGAACGGGGTCGAGTTGTCACGCCATTTGGAAGGTAAATCTGAATCAATAAACGCTGAAGGACAAGAATAGAATGCGCCTACTTTAGAGTGAAGAAATTTGTTAATTTGAAGGGTTGACACTTATCTTCAACCTGTTGTCTAGTCAACCTGCAAGTTCACAACAATCTTCAACTTTCTTGCGCTGAACCACTTGACCCTATTTCTTTCCGTCGCCATGCCCGATCGTCATGTACGCTCATGCCTATACTGCCCGTGTCAAAGCTTTTAGTGATGCTCTGCTATTTTTTGAGCATCCCTCTAAAGCCTCTAAGTATGGATCATCTCCCCAGCCCAACCATGAATAACGTGCACAGATTTAAGAAAACAGAAAAATAATAGAGTTAAATACATCAGCGGCCCTCGAACTTGTCATAAGATGCCACTTAGGTCCATGAACTCACAAAATCGAAATCTAGCACTTCGAACTTGTTAAGTTGTGTCACTCAGGTCCATAACCCTTGACGTGGCGCCACATGGTATGAATATATGCAAAAAGGCCCTCCAAATTTGTCATCTTCTCCTCTCCGGTCTCGGCGGCCTCCCAGGGCCGCTCGCCTCCGTCCGGCTGCCTCGCCCGACGCTGCGCGCCGCTCGCCTCCTCGAGTCTGTGCTCGCGGGCCTCGATTCCAGCATGCCGTTGGCGAGGGGCAGCCCCTGCATGAGCGCGATGCCGTGAACCGGTTGAAGGGCGCGTCCAGGTCCAGCGTCGTGGTGACCACCCTCACGTTCTGCTCCCGCATCCATGCCGCGAACGTGCCCGTGCCGCCGCTGATGTCCAGCCCGATCCGCACCGTGTCGGGCGCCTGCGACCGTAGCACGCTGTCGATGTTGGCGTGGAAGCCGAGCGGCAGTCATTTGGGCTCGATGGCGAGCTTGAGCTCGCCCGTGGGCTCCTCGAGCCACCCCCCAAAGTCCCTGGCCTCCGACTTCCCCATACTGGACTCGAGGCCCGTGAGCACAAACCCGAGGAGGCGAGCGGCACGCAGAGCGCCATCGCACCGGCATCCATACCGCGACTGAGCTTCGGCCGGTCGTCTCCACGCGCCGCCCCCTAGGGCCGAGTCCATCCAGTCCGAGCTCGAGCAGAGCTTTCATGTCCGGCCTAAAATCTGTCGCTCATGCCTCATCCCTTTCCAATTCCTTGCGCGTCGAGTCTCCTCACCATCTCCTCCATCTTCCCCATCCCCTAGTTGAGCTTCACCTCGACCAAATCGACGGAAATCGACCAAGCCACCACCAGCCACCATTGGAGCCCGCTCGAAGCTCCGGCCCCACGTCAACGGCTCATTTCCCGCCCTTCTCTGTCCCCCCAAAACCAAGATCATGGTGAGCACACGCACCATCCCGACCCTTTTTCTCTTTGTTTACTGCATCAATGACGCCGGAACGTGGCCATGCCGCCGCCGGCCAAACACCTGCCGCTGCCGCAAGTTGCGGGTCACGCTCGTGCGACCCCGCGCCACGCCACCGCACGCACCAAGTCTGCCCCGGCCGCGCTGAACATCGCGCCGCCCCGCACCACCGCCGGCCGGCTTCGCCGTTGGCAGGGGCTCCGCACCATGCGCGGCCCACCACGCTCCGCTTGCCCGCGCTGCGTCGAAAGTTGAATGGCGGACGGTCCACCTATGGGGGCGGACAATGCTGCCATGCTAATTCCTCCGGCCTCCATGTCGCGCGCCCGCCTCCGGCGAGCCGCCGACCTCCACGCCGCACGTGACGCCCTGCCCTCCTCTCTATCCCTCCCTCAAGGATGCGAAGGTAGAAGATGGTAAAATTCAAGGGCCTTTTTTCATATATTCATGCCACGTGGCACCACATCAAGGGATATGGACCTAAGTGGCACAACTTAACAAGTTCGGGGTGCTAGATTTCGATTTTGCGAGTTCGTGGACCTAAGTTGCATCTCGGGATAAGTTCAGGGGCCGCTGGTGTATTTAACTCAAAATAATACGTACTCCCTCCGTTTCAAAATGTAGGTCGTTTGATTTTTCTAGATTCATATATTTTGTTATGTATCTAGACATATATTATATCTAGGTGCATAGCAAATACTATAAATCTAAAAAATCCAAAACGATCTGCATTTTAGAACGGAGGGAGTAGTTGTGTTCGCATAGGAAAAAATTAAAGCTAAATTCGGCTCTTAGGGACAGTTGGTGGTGTGAAAATGCAATATCTAAATGTCAATTTTTCCTAGGACCAGAGTGCTATGATCGTGCATATCTTTCTATCGTCTTTTAGCGTATCAAGAAAATTAAAATTCTATTTGCCTCAGTGGTTAGTGCCAAAATTCTAAACTTTGAGCACAAATCTAGAGATTCAACTTCTACTGTTCTAGTACATGGCTACATGCTTGCTCTGCATCTTTTATCTGAAGAATCTCTCTTGTCAACACTCGTCACGCCTCAGTACATGCACAGAAATATAGAATACAACTCCCATGTGCATTCAAACTATGCGATTTGTCGTGTCAAAACACTTGCATTTTGTCCCTCGCAAAAAAAAAAAACTTGCATTTTCTTGCTAGAATGAGCTGTCTGTGTCCAGATCCTCTTATCATCAGAGGAAGGGGCAAAAGTGCAAATATTTTCTGCTCCCTCTCGCAGGTAGGCCCCTCTCCCATCGGGCCGGGTTTCCTCTTCCCCTTCCTCTCACCTCACCCTCCTCGACGCTACTTCTCGACCGCCCCGGATCTACCTCGCCGCGTCGGCGCGCAGGCCACCCACCGCCGCGGGGAGCCTATCGAGGCGGACGGTGGGCCGCGCGGGAATTCGGCGCGGGGTCGTGCACCGGAGGCGTAGAGCAAAATGTTCAAGTTCCTAAAGGAGGTGGTCGCGGGATCCGGATCGGGCCTCAAGGACTTCCCCTACTCCATCGGCGAGCCCTACGCCTCCGCCTGGGGCTCATGGACGCACCACCGCGGCACCTCCAAGGTACGCCGGCCCTACCCTTCCCCTTTGCTCCCGATCGATCAGATCCCCCATGGGGCCGTGCGGAGGCATTCACTGTGTCGCTGATTAGGTTCGTAGGCTGGAAGCGTTCGGTGTATCGCTGGTTTTGTTGTTCGACTTCGGGTTCAGAGAATCCTGAGCGCTATGCTATCGTGTATTTGGTGTGCAGATGCTAAGTGGCTGCATATTCTTTTGGTTTTGTGGGTGTGCGCTCTGTAGCAGTTCGAGCTCTCGGGATTCGGTGCTGTTTTGGGGCGGGTACGACTGTGTTGTACTGTTGCTGCATTTAGTAGCTCCTAAGGATCAAAATTGGTGGATTCCTTGTAGAGTTGACACGAGGCTAGTTTGATTTAGCGGATGGGAGGCATTTGGTTTACATTTTGTGCGATAGTTGTGTGGAGTTGTTCAAACCTGGGTATGCTCGTTTGATTTGGGTATTCATGTGAAACTTACGTACCACAACATGCCATCCAACTTGGTGAGGTTCAAGGGTAATGAGGATATTACTACTACCAACACCTATGTTGCATTTTCTAACGTGGAGTTTTTGGTGTCGTATCTTGATTTCTCATGAGATTTTTGTTATCTGGAGCTACTCTCTTAGTAATCCTTAATATACTGCCAAATATGCAGAGGTTTAGAGAGTCATGTTAAGATTCAGATGATAGCCAATGTGATATTTATAGCAGTTGATAAGAATTTTACTATTCATCCTAGGTCTACCATTAATACTTATTTTTCCGGTGCAGTTTTGATTTCTTAAGAAGTCTATTCTTTTTTCACTGAAGTATAATTTTGTCTTAATTTTTGTTACATATATATGCCCTTGCTAACACTGTTTTTGCCTTGTCCCCAGGATGATGGATCCCCTGTGTCAATTTTTTCTCTGTCAGGGAGCAACCCTCAGGACAGACACTTGGTTGCTGGTCGCAATGGTGTTAAGAGACTACGAACAGTAAGCTAATAGCTTTAGTCATTGAGTTTTGATGATCAATTGTGCTGTAAATTTAAGACTATAGCTTTAGTCATTGAGTTTTGATGATCAATAGTGCTGTAAATTTAAGACTTAAGGTGCAGTCTGTTGTGGCAAAATGTCAAGGCTTCAAAAAATCTCGATGGAGATGAAGCCTTTTTCTGAAAATCTGGACAATCCCTGTCTCTTGAAATTTCCAGACCGAATGGAAGGTGGTTTGTGAAAAAAAGGATTCTCGTGACATTTCAACATTCAGCATTATATACTTCTATGCAGGGGCGAAGCTGCCTTAAGGTGTCGGGGTCGCCGGACCCCGATGGAATTTGTCAAATCCAGTGTAAAGATACTGTTTAACACTGTTCATGTATGCATTAGACCCCAGTAATTGATGGAGCCGACCCCGGTGGTTTCATTTTCTGGCTTCGCCCTTCTATGTGCTGTTTTGTCCACACCACTATTAAATCGTTTCTGTTTTGTCCTCCTTTCATCGGATGGAGCACTTCTAACATATACAAACTTTTTTTTCTCTTTGGTTAGTTTGCTCTCAATGTCTGCTAATTCAGTTTACTGCTGTTGTGGTTACTGCAGGTGCGGCATCCAAATATCTTATCCTTTTTACACAGTACTGAAGCAGAAGTTCCTGATGGACCTGCCATGAAGCACACAATTTATATTGTAACAGAGCCTGTTATGCCACTTTCTGAAAAGCTTAAGGAACTGAATCTTGGTGGCACACAGAGGTAACCATGAGCTTCTTGTACTTTTGCGTTTATCATAATGTTCCTTCACAAAGAATTTTTTTTGTAGTTTCTGGCAATTTATCAATATATTTGAAGCACTCCTGTTATCTGTTTGTTTATTTTTGTTGATCTACATACCACTATGGCTAATAAACAATGGTGCAGGGATGAATACTTTGCTTGGGGGCTTCATCAGATATCGAAAGCTGTGAGCTTTCTCAATAATGATTGCAAGCTTGTAAGTTCCTGAATTAAGATTTGAAGTTCGGATTGCAATCTGGATAATCTTTAGTCTATCCTTAGATGCAAGCTAAAACCTAACATAATTTGTTGCTTTGACATTTACTCGTAGATTCATTGATGATTCATCCTCATCCGTTCTTGCTCGTGGTTGTGTATTTGTGGCATTTTCTTGTGCTTTTATTTAGTTGTAAATGTAAATGTTCGATCAATCTTATGTAGCATGTGGGTCTGTATTCTTGTATGCTGCTTGCAACAGGGGTTGTTCTTGAAGAGGGTTATTTTTTTTTGTTTTATTGTTCTTGAGTCTTGATTTAGGACATTTCCTTGTTTTGAATTTTTTATGTGGGTGCATTGTACACATATCATTGGACTATATAGTGCATTCAAATAAAAATAGCGCAGTCTTAATGCATAGTTGGAAACATTCAAATGCTAGAAATGCTTTGGTTGCCAAATGACCTGATTGCCATCACTTGATCAATTCAGGTTCATGGAAATGTATGCTTGGCAAGTGTAGTTGTTACACAAACTCTGGATTGGAAGCTTCATGCTTTTGATGTTCTGTCAGAATTTGATGCTAACAATGAAGCCTCTGGTAGCCCTATGTTGGTAAGGACTTGGACTTAATCCCACACCTTTATTTATATTAGTTAAATATATTCCCTACCTCTTCTATATCATTTGGTGAATATTCAAGCAGTTCTCCTAGAAAAGATATTCAAGATTGAAAACTTGTTTTATTTTTACATCTTTTTTATTAGGGTCTTCTTAAGGTTGTTTCTAGAAAGCAGGTTCAATACCTTTTAGTACCATGGAAATTTATGAAAAAAGATGGATTATATAAATAATTCTTTGATAAAACAACAAAATGTTTGAGTTTATCTAAAAGTTGTTCCCACTTTTGTATTTTTTTTTGCAGCAATTTGAATGGTTAGTTGGGACACAGTACAAGCCATTGGAGCTGACAAAGTCAGACTGGGCCTCAATTAGAAAGTCACCTCCGTGGGCCATTGATTCTTGGGGACTGGGTGAGCAGAACTAACTCTTAATTATTCCTTGTCCTGCTCCTGCATTGCATGCTTGCAGTGTTTGCGTCTATAAATTTGTTGGCTACTGTATCAGAGAAATTGTGTTCGAGCACTTACTATATGGGAGAAATTTATCTGCACTTATGTTATGTTCATACCTCCTAATCTTTTATGTTAAATGCTACTGAGTTTTTGCATTATTTTATTGATAAAGCCAGGAGGCACTAAACATAAACATCAAAGTGTAAACTGAGAAACTGATACCATTTGGACTTGTCTATTGTTTACCTTCAGTGCTTTTCATCATTTGGTTATTATCTCCTGAAAGCTGAAATAATGACAGCATGGCGCTCATTGCAGGGTGTTTAATTTTTGAGCTCTTTTCTGGAGCAAAGCTGGCTAGAACAGAGGACCTTCGAAATACTGCTTCAATCCCAAAGGTTTGTTCGCATCATTTCTCTTAGGCACTTATTTCGCACTGTCCTAACCTTTATTGGTTTTGGAGTTCCCCTCTGGTCTAACTGCAGACGTTTGTACACATTTATCATTTTAAGTTATTGACTATTTCTTCCTTGTAGTCTCTACTTCCAGATTACCAGAGGCTCTTGAATTCCACACCTTCTCGTAGACTAAATCCTTCAAAACTTATTGATAACAGTGGTAAGTTCAAGATTTTTTCCTTGTCATTCAGTCCACGTTTGGGGTGTCATTTTATTGAATTAATACATTTTTTCAGAGCTCAGTCTTATTACAAAATTTTGCCCCACAAATGGTAATTACATTAGCTTCAAAAGTTTGAAATGATGTCTTTGGCTCTTTGTTTTCAGAGTTTTTCCAGAATAAGTTAGTAGAGACCATCCAGTTCATGGAAGTTCTTAATTTAAAAGACAGCGTCGAGAAAGACAGCTTTTTCCGGAAACTCCCAAATATAGCTGAACAGCTTCCCCGTGAGATAGTCCTAAAAAAGGTACTGCCAAAGTCTCAAGTAGAACTGTAGAACCCTTGATTCCTTCTGTACATGATTATTCTTTCTACCTTCGTTTATTCCCCCCCCCCCCCAGGGTGACTTTACATGCTTATTATCTGGACTATACTTTGTGCGCAGTTACTCCCTGTATTGGCTTCTTCTCTCGAGTTTGGTTCAGCTGCTGCTCCCGCGCTAACTGTTCTGTTAAAGATGGGTTCCTGGCTTCCAGCTGACCAATTTAGTATCAAGGTGATTTTTTTCTTTTCACTTGTTAAAGATTTGTTATGGTCAAAGCTGTTTTGTGAATCATTAAATAGTCTGATTAATAGAGAATGCTGGATGTTTTCAGGTTTTGCCAACTATTGTCAAGCTTTTTGCCTCCAATGACAGAGCTATCCGAGCTTGTCTTTTGCAGCACATAGATCAGTTTGGGGAATCATTGTCAGCTCAAACTGTTGATGAACAAGTATGTGATCTATTTTGTAACAGTTGTATTTGTGTTTCTGGAACATTTTCTGCATAAATATACCTAATGGTCTCATGTTTTTTTTTAGGTTTTTCCTCATGTTGCCACTGGCTTCTCTGATACTACTGTTTCTATTCGTGAACTGACATTGAAGTCGATGCTCGTGTTGGCACCAAAAGTGAGTTGCTTCTAGACTCGTGTTGGAGAAGTCTATCGTCTAGATGTAAAAATTTGACCATACCTGCGTTATGAATATTGTTTTCTGTTTGTCATTTTTTCTGAATTCATTATTTATTTGGTCATAATTTATATTCCAAAGAAATCAAAGCCTTTAAATGTATTCCTTTGGTAAACAATTTTTGGCATGTGTTACATTCAATTTTTTTTTTGGCATGTGTTTAGTTTTGTTCTGGAAAGGTATTTTTTCGAAGGTTAAATATTACGTGAAGTTGGAGTTACTCCTATTATTTACTTTAGATGCAAGAGCGTGTACATAACACATACCTATTTACCCTCCTGGGATTTTAGATTTGTTATGTTTCCTGATGACTAATTGTCTGGTCTGGTACTGCAGTTATCTCAGCGCACAATCTCAGGATCCCTCTTGAAGTATCTCTCTAAGCTACAGGTGGGTTCTGCTCTTCTGATTGATTCCCCTTTGACTCTGTTATACCATACTGTAGTTATAGTAAGCACTGTTGTCTGTTATAGGTGGACGAAGACCCCGGAATCAGGACAAACACAACAATTCTTCTTGGCAATATTGCAAACTACATGAATGATGGGGTCTGTCTCAAATATACTGCTGTCATGTTACCTATTTTCCTTGTTGATTTTCCTTTAACGTGTTATGTGTTAGTAGCCATGGTGAACATATAGCATTATGGGATTTCACTTTTAGCTGTTTTTAACATGTGTCAGTTGTAGTCGTAGCATATTTGTTTCCTCATGTTTCTGTTAAAGACACTGGTTTTCACAGCTGACCTGATTGTATGCCTGATTAAGGGTATTAAGCACTATTTTACTGCTGTGGAAACATGATAAAAAAATTGATCAAAACTGCCTATATCACCCTTAATTGAAAAGCAGAACAATATACATATTAGCCTGGAGATGGATTTTATGTGCTATTCTAGAATAATCTTTTCCTCTTTGCTGACAAGGCTATGTTATCTGACAGACCAGGAAAAGAGTATTGATCAATGCATTCACAGTACGCGCATTACGTGATACCTTCCCTCCAGCCAGAGCAGCTGGTATGTACCTTTGCAGATGTGCTGCTATACTACTTTTAGATCCATCTAGCAATGGTTATCAGTGGTCATGTGTGCATGTTTTGTACCATAACTGACATTTACTCTTGCTTCATGGCAGGAATCATGGCTCTAAGTGTCACTAGTTCATACTATGAGATGACAGAAATTGCAACTCGCATCCTGCCTAACATTGTTGTCCTAACATTTGACCCAGATAGGTACAACCTTTAGCTCAGTCTCTACTTTCTCCTTGTTGCATGTTTTAATTGGTAATAACAGGCTTCATACATCATCCCTGTAAAATTGCTGGGGATCTATGGAAGAATGATCGAGTGTAAGGTTTTCATGGCGCTAGACCAGGTGTAGTTAGGCACTGGGAAGGATATGTGCTTTAGTGAAGATTGCGCAATTGTAGTTGGCCCATTTCTCACACATATGTTGTAGATAAAAGAAGGGAAAGAGAGGACATGAGGTACCACTATCATGTCTCATCACCACACTCAAGCCCAACAGCCCCTCATTATCAATTCCTCCTACCTTGTGGTACTGCCTGCCAACTACTAGTCTACTGCTACCAGGTCATCCGCCCAACCCCTTCACCAAAATGCTTTGGTTCCAAAATGGTTAAATTGGCATCCCGTTTGTAACACTACATTTCTAACTGTACTTTTCTGCATGATGCTTTGGTGATTTGGTATTTAAAACAAATCATGTGATGTTTGTTCAGTGATGTGCGAACCAAGGCGTTTCAGGCTACCGATCAGTTCTTGCAAATAGCAAAGCAACACCATGAAAAGGTATACATAACTAGTTTGTTGTTTATGATGTATCCACTTTGTTGGATCACATTAACCTACCAATATTTTGTTTTTAATGGTGTACCAGATGTGTGCAATTCTTATGGGTTACTAGCGACAGGCAGTATAGATTGTATTTTCTCTTTTGTTCTGAAACATCTCTTGTCTTAAGACGTGATTAAGGCAGAAAGTAAAAAATCAGTTAAAATATACATCTGGATAATGCAAAATCGAAAACGCATACTCTAAAAGCACCACTGCAATTGGTTCTAGATCCTTAAAAGATGGAAGGGATCCTCAGAGATCTCATTTGCATTTCGATGCAAGTTGTTTCGATTTTGTTCATTTTAATTCAAGGGCTTTGGTACTTTACTATTTTTAGAACTGCTCCTTTTACATTATTTCTGGGATATGGTAATCTTCTTTAATCTTTACTGGTAGAATATTCTATTTTACATTCTATTCTGTCAATTTTGCTATTCCTATGTTATCTGATGTTTTAATTTTGTGTACTATTAGCTTACTACGGGAGACACAATGGTGGCCGAAAGTACTGGTGTTCAGTTAAAGCCTGGAAATGCAGGTTTACTTGGGTAAGTTGTCTTGCCTCTGTGTTGGCCGCCAAAAGGAAAACAAATGTTGTTTATTAATTTGGGTGGGTGGCTTGGTTCTTAATCAAATCATTAACACTAGTAACTAGTTATTTTCTCATTGAAGCTTCGCCCAAATGCATTCTGAACTTCTGAGTGACAGTAATATATTTACATGCATGTATCATTTGTGTGATGTGCCAAGATCTATGCAACAGTAGGAAAACATATGCTGATTCTAAGAAGCAACCCCGATGCTGAATGATATGTTACTTTAGTCTGAGTTTACATTCTACTGTATTATTTACTCAAACTCATCTGAATCCAGGTGGGCCATGAGTTCTATTACTCAAAAGGGCAAATCTTCTGACCATGGCTCAATATCTACTGCAAATGCCAGTAATTCGCAAGTTTCTGCAACCTCGGCTGCCACTCCAGGTATTGGTAATTTTAATTATCGCAACTTCTTTAATACCTAAGCATCACCACATTTCTCACTTGCATAAAAGATGTCTGAAGAGAGGATTAAGAAAATACTCCCACCTAACAATCTGCAAGCTGAGACAAAAAAAAGGTCCCAGATTGTAACTGTTACAATCCAACAATCTTACACCCCCAGCATGCACATTGTAACAATTCTACAAGTTACAATCCACGACCTGCAAGCTAAAACGAACAGGGCCTTATTTTTGCTACTGTATTGACTGCGAACACCTCTTCTTGCGCTGTTCACTTTGAAAGATCCACAATTGAGCATCAATTCAATTGCCACAGGTACTCAAGCTTCTACTGTAGGGTATGCACCATCCACATCCGGCTCCTTTGATCAAGCTGCACCAGCATCAGCAAGATCTTCAGTAGATGGATGGGGTGAGCTCGAGGATCGTAATAACCAAGAGGAGAATGGTAGCGATAAAGAAGGATGGGATGATGTAGACCCGTTTGATGATAAGCCACCACCATCTCTTCTATCCAACATACAAGCTGCTCAGAAACGTCCAGTGGTGCAACCAAAGCAAGCAGGTAAGTTTGCTTTTGTCAAGTGCATTGGTTTGTTTCACGCAGTTGCGCGATCAACTTTAATTGAAACACTAGTAAAAGGTGATATTATTTAGTACCGTTGCAAAGGTCAAATGAGAAATTACCTCTGTCAATTACTTATAGCCCTTGACTCGACTTCACAATGGATGACATTTGCACTATACATCCTTGTGATGGTAGTGAGCTAACTGGTTATCAAAATAGCCATCAAATTCTTGTTTTTTCTTCTATTTATTTTGTCATTGTCAAACACAGTTGCAAACTCAGCCAAGCCACATCAACTGAAATCGCAAAAATCAGAAGATGATCCTTTATGGGGTCCTATAGCTGCTGCACCACCCAAAAGTGCATCAAAGTCTGCAGACGTCAAACCATCAACGTCAAATAATGATGAGGATGATCTCTGGGGTGCAATAGCCGCACCTGCTCCAAAATCACCTGGGAAGCCTTTGAAGGCAGCCGCTGCGAACAGTGACGACCTATGGGGTGCGATTGCGGCACCTCCACCATCAACCAAAGCTAGACCCTTAGCTTCATCAGGCCGGGGTCGGGGGACGAAGCCAGCCCAACCAAAACTTGGTGCCCAAAGAATAGGAAGGACATCTTCAACTGGGATGTGATGTCTTACGGTATCACGTGTTGTACAAGAATGCAAAGTGGTCCCTTTTTTTTCCCCCTTCCCCTCCGCTTTCTGAGTCTGTCCAGGATATCCTTTGTAAACTAGCCAAAGCATTTTTATGGACACGATTTTGACCAATGTACCGATTTTGACCAATGTACTAATATTGTTTTACTGCTGTGTATTAAGTAGTTCCAGAAGATGTATGTACATCACAGATACATTCTTGAATCTACACTATTATTATTACTACATTGCTCTTGCCTTATTTTTTTTCTTGCTCTACATTAGCAATTCCTTTTTTGTTAAGATTTTAAAATGCTTATGGTTTACATGAAACATATACTCCAGTACAACCCATGGGCTAAACTTTAGCCACTATATGACCCGAGGCTAATAGCCCGATACAGTTTCAAACCCATTAGCTGGGCTAGAGGAGTTAAAATTGGCTAATTGATCAAAAGACATACGTCCACCTAATCTTATCTATCCTCATCCCCCATGCTCTTTGTGAGGGGCAAATGGACTATTATTGTATCCAAAATTTAGCATATATATCCAAACAGGACATGACTATTTTTAGCCAGCTGAAATTTAGCTATCACTAAACTTTACCTTTAGCCCTTCTAAATGGGATCATATGTTACTTGAATGCAGACTAGATCTCGTCTCGGACTTTGTGAACGCAGCCTTTCCGTGTAGTTGTGCAAATCTGGGTTTCAGCGTCGCAGACCACAGTACGGTATGCGATCTCAAGTATCCACACATCAAATCAGCATGCTTTGCAAGGAGAGTTTGGCTGGACACCCTGGATGGTCTTCGAGCGAAAGTGCCTTGCACTGTCGCCTCGGTGCAAATCTTTCCTTTTCCAACGGTTTGTTTGTGCAGCGATTACAAATTACTTCCCTGATCAGTGTTGCGCTCCCCAGATTCTTCCATTGGAGTGAGCAGGGAGCAGCGACTCCTGTATCGGCACATTCAAAGTAGCCCCCTTGTTCTGTTGGTTGTCGCCCATACAGTATGGGCGTCGGTATCTGAATATCTGATGCTTGGCAGGCAACGACTTCCACAACGAGCACCAAGTCCTTCACCAGTAATCTTTGCAGGAGCAGACTCCACCCTCGAATCGATGGAAGCGACTGGCGTCCCTGACCAGGAACACCCGGTTGGCGATCCCTGAAACCACCTTCAAGAACGAGTGGCAGTCCCCGCACACTCTGAGGTTCTTGATCACTACGATCTCACTGCCGGCCTCAGTGTTCAGCAATCCAAAGGCCACAGCCAACTTCTCGCTGTGGAACCCGACCAGCGGCTGCGCCGCCACCTTCTCCGCGCCACCCTCGGCTGCCCCGCTCTCCCCGGCTCCTGGCTTCTCCTTGACCATCTGCTCCAGCCTGACCACAAGCTCGTATATCCTCTTCGCCTGCGGGTGCGAATGGTCGTCGGCCATGAAGAGATGCACCCGCCCCTTGTGCTCGACGTAGCTGCATCCAGGCTCCTTCTTGAGCCCGCGCTCCCTCATCATCGTCCGCACCCTCGCCACACCGTCCAGCTGCTCCGTGTCGGCATATATGTTTGACATGAGCACGTAGTAGCCCGCGTTGCTCGGCTCCAGCTCAAGGATGTGCTGGAAGGCCTCCTCCCCTACCTCTGCATTCTTGTGTATCTTGCACGCTCCTAGAAGGGCACCCCAGACCGTGCCGTCGGCAGCCATGGGCATCGACGAGATGAGCTCTCGCGCCTCCCCAAGACGGCCGGCACGCCCAAGGAGGTCAACCATGCATGTGTAGTGCTCCGGCGTCGGCCGCAGCTTGTAGGCGCTTTCCATTATTGAGAAATACCTGCGCCCTTCGTCGTACATCCCGGCATGGCTGCACGCCGACAGGAGGCCAACCATTGCGACGTTGTCTGGGCGGATGCCTTCTGACACCATCCTTTCAAAGAGATTGACGGCGACGTCGCCATGTCCGTGAATGCCGTACCCAGTGATCAGTGCTGTCCACGACACGATGCTCCTCATGGGCATTTCGTCGAACATCTGCTGCGCCCGGGGCAGACTGCCGCAGCGCGCGTGGAAGTTGATCAGCGCGTTGCACAGCTGCACGTTGGTGCGAAAGACGGGGAGCCTCTCGCGCACGTAGCGCTCGACGTCGAAGCCCACGCCACGCGCGCCCAGGTGCGCGCAGGAGGAGAGCACGCCGACGAGCGTCACGGCGTCAGGTTCAACCCCGCCGCCGTCGGGGCCACGCATGCGGCGGTAGAGCTCGAGGGCGTCGACGGCCAGTCCGTTCTGCGCGTGCGCCGAGAGCACGGCGTTCCACGACACGAGGTCGCGCGAGGCCAGCGGCATCTCGTCGAAAACCCGCCGGGCGAGGGCGGCGCCGGCCGCCCCGCCTCGCGCGTAGGTGGATATGAGGCAGTTGGCCACGGAAGTCTCGGCAGCGAGCCCGGCTCGGGCCGCGAGAGCGTGGACCTGCGGCACGGCGCTCAGAGGAGCGGCGGGGACAAGCGCGAGCAGGGTGACGGCGTCGAAGCGGACCGAGGCGGCGCGCATGCGGCGGAAGACGGTGAAGCAGGCGACCGGCAGGGTGTGGAGCGCGCAGCCGGAGATGACGGAGTTGAACGCGGTGCGGAGCGTGGTGTGGGGCGTGGACTCAAGAGGCATTTCGTCGAGAAGCTGGTGGGCGAGCGGGAGGCGGCCGAGGCGGGAGTAGGAGGTGAGCAGCGCGGAGAGGAGGTAGGCGTCGGCGGCAGGGAGCAAGCCGCGCTTCGCGGCGAGGGCGTGTATCTGGGAGACGCCGGAGGAGAGGGACAGCGCGGCGCAGGAGATGGCCGCGGACGGCAGCGCCAGGGCGTGCGGCGGCGGCGACGGGTCGCCGTGGCGTAGGAGGGCCAGCGCCTCTCGGTGCCGCCCGAGGCGTGTCAGGGTCCGAACCCGCGCGCTCCATGGCTCGGTGAAGTTTGCGTCGCCGGCAGGGAGCAAGCCGCGCTTCGCGGCGAAGGCGGCGGCGGGTGTGGGAGGCTCGGTGCCCATGGGTGATGGGTCCGTGGCCCATGAGTTAGCCTTGTCATCAGGGACAAGACCATTGGAGGCGTTGGATCACTCGTTGGCATGCGGGCCCGTTCTACCAGACAGGGACTGTTTCTTGAAGTAACGAAGCGTGTTGTTCTCAAGTCTGAGCGTCAGATCAGATCACGAAAATTACAAATCAGATCGAGTTTGGTAGCATAGACTAACATAAAAAATGGACAGCAATCCCCTCTTTACACAATGAATACAATTTCATTACGAATGTGTGCTAAAAGAATACACAATGGATGAAAAAAAACCCCGCGCATTTCTTCACGAAAATCCCCCAAAATTGATCAGACCCGTTGCGATTTACACCTAACTTAATGTACAAGAGAAATGCTCAGTTGTGCTCGTCGTACCGCCGGCTGCGAAGAACCGAGCTGACGGAGCTGTACCCAAGCACGCGGTGAAGCGGCCCCGCCGGCCGCGGCTGCTCGCCACTCAGGTGGCTCCACGCGAGCGCATGCTCGGGGTCCTCCGCGCCGCCGGCGGCGATCTGCGGCGCGGAAAAGATCCTATCCGGCCGGGCCGTCTCCGTCGAGCCGCTCGCCGGCAGAGTCAGCTCGAACGCTTCGCCGCAGCCACCGCACTTGAGCCTGGAGACTCTGCCAGCGGGCAGTGCGGCCGGCAGCTGCAGTATCTCCGAGCACCCGTCGCAGACCACGAACGGCGCGCCGCCCAGCAGCGGCCGGCAGTGGTGCGCCCGCGGCCCGAGGCCGCCGCGTCGGCTGCTCAACGACGACGAGGAGGACGAGGCGCTCGCGTCCCGGCGCCGGCGCGGGCGCTCCGCGGGCAATGCCCGCGTGAGCTGCGACTCCAGCCGGCGCATGAGGCGGGAGCTGCGCCTTGTGATCGGGCGCTTGCCGCTGCCGTCGCCGTTGCAGGACGCGCTCAGCCGGGGCACCATGCCTTGCCAGTGCCCTTCGATGCTGCGCGGATGGTCGACGGCGGCGATGAGCTTCCGGAGGTTGTCCAGCGCCTGCAGGAGGTCCTTCTGGAACGCCGGGTCACTCAGCGGCGACTTGTCGATGTTGATCGGCTCGAGTCCAGACAGGACCGACGCCACTTCGAGTTCCTGCGAGCTCAGCGGCGACGCCCGGCGCCGGTAAGACGTAGCCGGCGCCGGCACATCGTAGTCCGAGTCGTCGGTGCCCGATCCTGCGCCGCTGCGCGCGGCCACATCGCCGGTGCTCGATCGCCTGGTTCTCCTCGAGGACGGCCGGAGTTCGGTCACGCGACTGCGCAGCGGCGAACCGCTCCACTCAGCAGCCTCCGTTTGGCTGTCCCGGTTCAGGCCGGAGTTCGTTGCCCTGTTTCTCGGGCCTTCTCTGACCGAGCCAGACTCTCTGTACGGCGAGGACGAAGACGCGGCTCCAGTACCCTGCCTGCTGTTGGGCACGAAGCTTCTACCGGTAGTTGACCTGCTCCCCAGCGGAGGCCGCCGCGCATCGTCGTCGTCGTCGACGCCCCAGCCCGACCTCGGATTCGGCGGCTCAACGTCGTCGGAGAAGACCGACGCGGTGTCGGCGGAGAGGATCTCGAGCTGCGCGAGCGCGTACTCGGTCTCGTCGGTCGGCCGCGGGTTCTTGCCTGCAGCAATGCGGGAGAAGAAGAACCAATCAATCCATGGCGCCTCTGGTGGTGCCACTACTCGATTCGGGCGGCGGAGCCGTGGCCCGTACCTCGGATCGGCGTGCGGCACTTGCTGCAGTAGAAGATGATGGCGGTGAGGTCCTGGTAGATCATGGCGCGGCAGTACGGGCACCGCCCGAACCGCGACCTCACCTCCTCGGCCTGCATGGCACGGTGGCGGTGGCGGTGGCGCCGCCCCGGCGCGGCGCACCTGCGGGAACAGGGCAGGAATAATCCGTGAGCGCCGCCGACAAGAACTGCGCCGCAGCACGCCACGGAGAATGAACCGGTCGATAGGCTCACCTAGACGCCGAACCTCTTGAGAACTCTGTCAGATTTTCGTCGACCTCTTCATCCACTGATCTCCAGAAGGACAGCGACAGGAATTCCCAAGGAAATGAGATGCTCAGCCCCAAGAGAAACCCAGGCACGGACGGCAGATCCACCTCGCGAGACGTGAGGCCGAAGGAAGCTGGACGAGGAAGAACCGGGAGGATCGTCGTCGCCCGGAACAGCTAGGAAGCAGTCGCTGAGCTGAGGGCAAGCTTGCGCCACGACGAGAAGATTTGCTGCAACGAGACTAAAAAAACAGGGAGAGAGAGGCTGTTATGGCGAGATTGCTGCCTCCAAACTGCCGTTGACGCGAGCGGAAGGAGACGGTTGGTGCCGGGGCAACGCGCGCGGGAGTTGAAAGCGAGGCGGCGACCCGGTCTCCTTGCTGTGCTCGCGCGCCAGAATGAGCGCGTGCATTCCCTCACGCCACCACACGGTTCACACCAGCACCACACTGGTGGTGGCTTTGCCTGCGCCATGGGTTTGAACTGTTCTTTGCCCGGTGCCTCGGTTGGGTCTCGATTGTTATACTACTAAGCACGAACGGCAATTTACAAGGAACAAGGTTCTTTTTCTTTAAAAAAACATGCATTGTTCTTCTAAAAACTTTAATTTCTCACCTGTCACCGGATCACCGGAAAAGGGGAGGGGGCGGCAGGTTGCCTCGTACAGTCATACTACCAGCTGCAACGCATCAGTTCACTGTCTAAGACCTGAAGCAAGGCAAATCGAAGGGTCCATTGCCCTGTCGCCTGTCGGGACAAACCTTCGGGCTCGCGTCGCGCCCCCAGCGAGTGCAGTTGACGAGCTGTGGTGGAAAATAGGCTTCTTTTCCCTCAAAAGGCATTTAGGTCTTTTCCACTCGGCTCATCTGTTCCTCTAACGGTGATCGCTAACAGAAGTGATGATAGTGTCAAATCGGTGACATAAACTCATACTTGAGGACATATAGACAATAATTTAAGTTTAGGTGTCAAATAGGCAAACTCTATTATTTGTAGTGAAATAGGCAATCTCGAGATTCAAATTTGGGTGTCAAAAACGGAGAAAGGAGCTGGAGAATGAGAAGGTGAAACAGCCGAGGAAAAGACGCGCACGGTCAAAAGTCAAAACTACTCCTAGGAAGCCGTTGGCACCGGGAAGGCAGGACGGAGCGTGAGAGATATGACACGGGCGGGACCGGAAATTCCAGCTTGCCCACTTGCGTTCGGTAGCCATCGACGTCAACGCCGGGACGGGGATCATCATATACGGCTGTCGGAGTTAATCGGCGTCGCTGTCGTTGGAGTTGCGACCGTGTCCTGGCGTACGGACCGCCAGCCCAGGGATCGACCCTTTCTCTGCGCTGGACGTGAGAACATTTCATTTTTTTTTTTGCGGGTGGACGTGAGAACATTTCAAACTCGAGCTCTTTGCAGTTTTGCCATTAGACTCATATTTTATAGGTACAGATGGTCCCATAGTGTCATTCACTTAGAATGACAAAATCACAAGTGGTCAATGTTTGCATCCTAAGAGCATCTCTAAGAGTTTGCCATATTTTACTTGGCATATCTTGTGTTTTGCCAACTTCTAAAAAGATATGCCAAGTAAAAAAAGATATGCCAAGTAAAAAAAGAGTTTATCTCCAACAGTTTGGCATAATTCACTTGTCAAATTCAGATCTAACTTACATCAGGAACCCTGAGAGAGAAACAAAATTATATTTATGCCCTTCCACCTCTTGAAAACTTAAATCAGGAACCATTCTCTGTTATTTATTTCTTTTCTTCACCCTCCCACTTGACTATAAACCACGATGCCAACCGCGCGCCGCGCGCGTATATTTACGCGCTGGAGGCTGTTTTTTCCCAAATTGCCAAAAATTGCCAAGTCTTTTGACAAACTGTTGGAGGAGTATTATTTTTAATGTTTTTGTCAAAAATCAAAGATGGCAACTCGATTTGCCAAACTACTGGAGATGCTCTAATATTGCAATTTTTTCCCTCCGAGGCGGATCCAAGCAAATCATTTGGTTTTGGTGCAATGCCTAGACGCCTACATTGATTTGTTCCGAATTTCGCGCTACTTGCTGTGAAATGAAATGATTATTAAGCAGAAATTTGCAACAACAAAATATGGCCCATGCAGGTCTCGAACCTGCGACCTTCGCGTTATTAGCACGACGCTCTAACCAACTGAGCTAATAGGCCGCTTTTGATGTGAATCTTATTTTTAGTTTATTCTAACATGTCGTGGAAGATGGCTTCATATTTAGTGGTAGCTGATAGCCTCATACGTGATCGTTGCGGCATTGCTGCTCGTCATGAAGAACCTGCGTTATACATCAAATGCATACGCATCTAACGAGTTGGCACCAGCTGCAGTGATAGACCAGCGATGATGGCAGATAAGTCGGCTGACTCGCCGTGTCCCTTTCATGGCTTAGGTAGCGGCACTAGCGGGTGTGGACTGGTGCTTTTGGTTTCATTTTCAATACAACGACTCAGGTTGCAGAGGCCAGGAGTCCAGGACGCAATTGACGAGTCTCCTGACTTGTCACTGACACGTAGGTCCACTCGCAAACAGTCTTACATGTCAATCGAACAGGAGCTTAGGCATAGGCATGGCATCGCCTAGCTGTTCATCAAGCAGGCGATGGCAACAAAGGCAGAGATCTAGAGATCGGGTGCCCCGAGAGCCTGACCTCAGGAGACTCGGATAACATCATATACCATACTATAGTAGGTCACACGCCCACAACCACAACAAGCATCTTCAGTGAGAACCATCTACCAAATAACATCAACGCTAGCAAAGTTATCACAGCAAGCATAAGTCATCTCATTATCGTCGGCAATGATAGGTTGATGTTGGGCTAGGGCTCGATCCTAGAGGGATCGGAGAATGCACACGGACCACAAGGAATGGAAGAACATAATAGCCCCAGAAACAGTTTATGGGACAACATCACAATCATCTGCACTTGTGCAGGAAGCTGAATTTGGGGCTTCATTTCATCCCATGGCGTACTTCTGGGTCCAGCTGCGGGCTGTCGCCTCGTACTTAGGCCGGTCTGTCTTGTACATGTGAGCAATCTCAGGGACAAGAGGGTCATCTGGGTTGGGATCAGTGAGCAGCGAGCAGATAGAAAGCAAAACCTGAAACATGAAAGGATGGTCGTTAGTTGTGCAGCTATACAGTAATATGCAGGCTTTCAAGGATTACAAACTACATACTGAAAGGTAGTTGTAGATTATGTGAACTTGACGAGAGAATTACACAATTATCTGATAGTCCTGTAGCTGAAAGGTGTATAAATACAAAGCTACAGAGCCTAAACAAATATCATAATTTCTCCAGTGCTATTTGAGCACATGTAAATCTTGAACTAAAAGAGACAGTTGCAACCGCATAAACAAGAAATAGTACCACTTAAGACAATTTTTATTCTGAATCAATAGAATGCAAAAACAGCAGCACATCATCGGATCTTCTAACACTTAAAGATTGGTATCATTACCAGGTGGCAAAGACTTGCAATTTCAGATTTCAAGAAGCTATAAAGTACTACTAGAGTTGTTTCAGCACCTTAGAGATTGTCAAAGCAGGGCTCCACTGCTCCTTAAGAATGTCGAGACATATGCTCCCATTGCTATTGATATTCGGATGGAACACCTTCGTCTTAAAAGATACCTACAAAGGAGATAGTTAAATGACGGTCAACAGAAACAGGAGAAACCGTACAGAGAAAAACATTTTACAAAAAGAATCAGACCCAAATGACAATAATAGAAAAAAGGAATAAACATCGACATAATGACGATAAATGATAATATAAATAGAAGTGTTAGTTGACCCTACAGGTCAAAATCTGGGGGAGAACATACAAATGAGAATTAAAGTATTACATTCATGAAATGTCTAGGTAGCTAACAAGAGCATTTTTTCATCCTTTAATAAAAACATAAATAACAGAGAATTTAACTCTCTAATAGAACCGATGCTAACCTTTGGAGGCTTGAAGGGGTAGTCCGGAGGGAAATGAATGTTCACTAAGAAAACACCTCCAGCGTATGGACTATCAGGAGGACCCATGATGGTTGCCTGCCAGTGGAACATATCCTCACCAGCAGGACCTAAAAAAATAGAAACCTATAATCCATGAATGCCAAAGTGTGTAGAAGAAAAGTACATAAACGAGAGCAAAAATAAAATCAGCGCTCAGGACTCATCAAGTTATATTTTCTAATCTATATCTATACCTATTGCTAAAGCGAGTAAGGTTTCCACCCAAATTTTTGGTTTGGTACGTTGGTTTAGTCCGCCTATGTTATTGACAGGTGGGCCTTAGTCCATCTCGTATGTGAGTCAGACCAACCCCCTCCGTCTACGACTCGATCACGTAGATCCCTACAAACTAACACACGGGCACCAATACGTATCCGATACTTTTACCAACTTTGCCCGTGGCAACGCACGAATATAATTGCCTAGTAAATAAAGAGAAGTAAGATGCTCTGTTCTGGACACTTCCTTTTTGACCATCAAACATCAACATCAGCTATTAGTACAACATGAGACATTGACTAGATGGCAACAGATACATTTCACAGTATCCTGAACAAGACTGGTGAATAAACATGTTTTCATAAATAAATCTGTGATTACAGCAATTGGGTTCCCAGCTGACAAACTGCATTACAGATATACAGAATTCAAAATATCTTATGACGGATTCCTGACAGAACCAAACCCATGAACAATTCCAGTTTATCCATGGTCATTCGAAGTACAGAAATATATGGTAGACAAAAAAAATTGTATATAACTTCACAAACAAAATTCTATTCTCTAGCATAATAAAGACCTCCTACTATGAGCTTCTACCCTGTAACTTGATCAGAGACGAGCAGTTTAATTATTATATATCCACATGTATGAATGCTCAGATATGGCATCATTCATAAATCCACTGGTAAGCGAGCCCATACCTGCACTGCATGATGTTGGTGGGTCCTTTTGCAAGTCCTTTAATTCCTTAAGGATACGTTTCGATGCCATGAAGCCCCTACTTTCATAAAATTCACATTATAAACCCAAGAGATCAAAACAAGTTTTAACCTACTGCTACTTATATTAAATAAACTGGCAGCATGAGTAAACAGAAGGGGGGAAAAGTAAAGGGCATGGAATTATTTGGCTACTACTGTACTGTTCATCCTAAGTAAACCAGACATTAACATTAAATTCTATGTGGATTCACAAATACACCAAACTTTAACCTGATTCTCGTTCAATACAAGCATCTATGACATCAATCAGGTATTGATTGGACCGATAAGGTTACCAGTTACAAACTTAGCTGCATGAATCATGATAGCACTAGCAAAAATACACGCACCACGACCTGTGAACATCAGATCAACCCCCGCTACTGCTAAACCCAAGGCCAGAAGCAACGTTTGGGCACGGGAGTCAAGTTGAACACCCGAATGAATTGCGAAATTGAACCGGTTTCAATTCAGCACGCCACCACAGGGCAAGCAAATCCGCAACGAACTGGATGCATGAGATTTCAGGGTTCGCGGCAGAGATGATACTCTGCCGAGCAAAACGATCAATCCGCCTAAGCAACCTAGGGCTTCCTAACCAAACAAAAAAGGGATCGAATCCAGCCTTGGATGGATCTCCAATCCACGCCGGTGACGGGGGGCGCGGGGACGGCGAGGACGCCTACGGGGGAAGGGAGGGAGCCGCGGTTCCGGCAGAAGGGTACCTGGATCTGGATCGGGGCGCGTCCGGCGCGGAGGGCGGGCTGTGAAGAGCCTGCGGAGCTGGGGAAGGATGATGGTGAATTGGTGATGGTGGTGGGGGTGGTGGTCTATGGCCTCGGTTGGTGCGTGGTGAACCGAATATGCAAGGTGGCCCGGGGGTAATTCGGGAATCCCGTCTGAAATATGGGGGCTTGCCTTTTCAGGAACGGAGTTGTTCATCCTTCCTGTTCCTCCATCCCAAAATAAAATAATACACTTCTAGAATTTGAGTGAAGAGATCGATATTAGTAGAAAAAGATATCTAAAGTTAGTTTGTCATATTTCTGGATGTCTATATATTTTGGGATAAATTTTAAAATCTAAAAGTGCATATTATAGGACGGAGGAAGTACTTACAATGGCATAAATAAAAATAATAACAGCTTAAGAAATGACATCTATTATAAATTACAAGTTTGTTACGTGTAGAGTTTAAAATAAATGGTTTTTTCCCGAAATACAATACATTGTTGAAGGCACCATCTAGCACTAGAACAACTAGGTGTATAGCCCGCGTATTTGCACGACTAGTATTGAAATTCGAAAATTTGCATGTCGTTGTATTCTTACTTAAAGATTATACTATTTTTTTACTATACATCATCATGTTCATTATCGTAAATTATGTCTTATTGTTGATTAAAACAATTCAACTATGATCTACCTATAATAACAATTTGATTTGTTGAGCTTTAATAATATTATACGGATAATTATTCTTATTTTCATTTTATTTTGATTGATTTTTATTAGCTTTATTTTTTATTAATAGTATATATTTATAATTGATACATAGATAAATGTTATTTTATATTTAATTTTTCATAATGGCATTGGTGGGTGATTTTTAATTAGGCACAGGGGTATTTTAGGATAATTTTTATCGTAATGGCAGTGGTGGGTAATTTTTATTTTTCTATTTTTCTCCGATTAATGTGGAAATTTTTAGACCTTGAAAGCGAACGTGGAAGCTCCATTTGTTGGCCAAATAATAAGATAATAAAGATAGATATTTTGTTAAATTTTGTGCGTTTGAGAGACGATTCTTTAGTCCGTGTGCAACAGTTGTAATGTAATCGAGGGAGTCCAGTCCAAAAGCCTGAAGTGAGCATCAAATTTGCACCGTAGGTAAACTAGGCACTGGATTAAGTCATGCTTGAGACTTTCCAGTTTGCAACTTCGCGTTTAGCAGGGTCACTCCTGATTGCCATGAGAAAAGGCAGCCGGAACTCCTCCCCTCGTCAGTTTCGACACCGTCGGCCAGCGTCCCACGACCGCCACGTGAAATCGCGGCCCCGGCGCATGAATGCCATCACGGCTGCCGCCGACCCCGGCAACCAAGCACGCCGCGGGCCTACCACTGCCGTGAAGGCGCGCACGGCTACAGCCTTCCTCTGCCTCCTGCGAGGCTGCGTCAGCAGCTACGAGGCGGGCCGCGGGCGGCGCGGCAAGCATGGAGCAGTCTGAATCAAGAGCACAAGCGCGCGCATCTATTCCAACAGCAAGCGGTTGCTACGCACCGGGCACCAGCAACCAGGTAAAGCAATGACTTCGTTTGGTTCGATCTTTCCAACAGCTACGAACCAAAAACCCTCAAGAAAAGGGGAAGGGGAAGGGCACCAGATCTATGCGAAAAGCACTGCGAGATCCGACTGGTGAGTGGCGGAAATGTAAGGGAAATCAAATTCATTAATCACGCTGCAGAGATTATGTCAAATTACAGAACAACATTATCCTATGAAAATCAGAAGAGCTACTGATTTAACTGAACGACACAATGGCATGGATTATCAATCAGATCGCTACAATATGATGGGGGGAAAATGGACAACAGATTTACTGAAAACGACCGACGCGCTGCGCAGGCGGCTATCAACTTTGCTGAAGCTCTATAGGCAATTCACTATGCAACCTAGCTACCATGTCTGGCTAAACTATGCTGTACCCCTCATGGTGCTTGGGCAGTCTCCGGCTTGTCCTCCAAGGGCGTCCTTGTCCCCGATGAGTAGGAGTTCCGGATCTCCGTGATCCTCCTTATCACCTCCTCCATCTTAGGCCGCTGGTCGGGGACCATGGCCACACATGCCATTGCGACCTGGAGCATCTGAACCATCTCGTCCTCGACGTTGGGATGCCTTAACAAGTCCACGTCGAAGACCTCGGCGGTCCATTCTTCACGAACCACAGATTGCACCCATCTTGGAAGGTGCTCGATGGAATCCTCGCGCCCGGGAGATCTGAGAGGGGCTTTTCCGGTTAGCATTTCAAGGAGCAAGACACCGAAGCTGTAGATGTCGGACTTTTGAGTTGGTTTTTTGGTCTCAAGGACTTCTGGTGCTCGGTATCCGACAAGCCGTGGGGGCGCCTGTGGAGTGGTCATGAGCTGTGCCAAGCCAAACTCAGACACACAACCGTCCTGGTTCTGTGATAGGAGGACGTTCGATGCTTTGATGTTGCCATGTATGAACTTCCCACCTCCCTCGGCATGAAGATGGGCAATACCACTGGCTACATCAAGCGATATCTTGACCCTTGTCTCCCAGTCCAGTGGAGCTCTTCCAGCAGATTTACTCCCTGAAAGTAGTTACAATGAAAATGCAATAGTGTCAATTCATTTCGACGGTCAACACACATTAGACAATTTCTCTTCAACAAGGCATACTCTTCAACAAAGACTGATGCTCGTGGCATAGGCTAACAAACACTAAAAACATAACATTAAATCTCTGAATCTTTTTAATTTTTTGTGGAATCAAAATGTCTGAATCCTATTGATACACTTACAGTGAATGCTAATTCCCGTGCACAGTTTCTAACTCATGGTTTGAAACAAAAGGGAACATGTAATTAACTTGGAGAAATGGTAATAAGTTTAGTTGATTATTTCTGTTAGAGAAGGAAAAAAAAGCCATTCTCCATATGACCTCACAACGAAACAAGAGATAACACATTACACATCAATTATAGCACAAAATACAATACTACCTGACCCTATTTCTTTAACAATAAGATTAAAGAGCACAATCCAAACAGAAAAGTGATATGTGATGGTCTCTCTCTAGGAAAAAAAAATCAGATCACAAAAGTTAGACCGATGACAAAAATAAGTTTTATCTACTGAAGTCTGAAGGAATCACCCTAGATTATTAGTTACATCAAAGCATTAATCTTCACAAGGAAATTACAGAAGTTTTTAAAATAGATATTTAGCCCACTCCTGAACCCACTAATAGCATCTGATTTTACTGTAACAGTCAAAATGAATCTACAGTTTTGATTTTATGATTTTCTAGCTATATAGATATAACCTTGAACTGGTGCATATTAGTCAAACTAAATTGCCAATTTGTGGCTTCAGTATTGAGGAACAAGTTCAACAGGATAGAAAGCCAGAAACAAAGTGCTAATTGGTGATAATTAAATAGGCAAGCAAAGAACATACCATGCAAAACAGCAGCAAGGCTACCAGACGGGACATAGTCAAACACCAATAGCTTCTCATCCTTGGAGTAATAGTAAGCACGCAATGGAACAACATTTTGGTGCTGGCCAACCCTGCCAATTATCTCCATCCCCTGTTCAAAATCCTTCTTGCCCACCACCACTTCCTTCAGTCTCTTGACCACAACTGTGGTGCCATCCTCAAGAACAGCTTTGTAGGTGGTTCCATAACTTCCTTTCCCAAGAACTTCAGCAGAAGCTCTCAGTAAATCTTCCAAGTCAAAATTATATGAACTGCCCTCGAAGAAAACCAACTTATTCCTCTCTGCTTCCTGAACACCACTGCTGTAGTCTTCCTTAGGGTTTTCTGCCCTGCCACCTGCAACAGCCTTTCCTTTGGACGAAGCTGTGGTAGGTTCAGTGTGCCTCTTTCTCTTGAAAATACACATCAAGAGCACGAGAATCAAAATAAGCAACAATACTCCTCCAACAGCAGCAAGTGCAATTATCACAATAGTTTTGATCTTTTTCCATAAGCTCTTCTTGGTCTTACTGGGTGATGGTGGTGATACAGGAGAAGGAGAAGGTGCAGTTCCTGGACATGGTTCCAAAGGCAATCCACAGAGAAAAATGTTCCCCAAGAAGGAACTTGCTGGAAATTTCTGCAACGAAGGCGGTATTGGCCCACTGAGGTTATTGTTGCTCAAATTCAAATGTCTCAATTTGGGGAGTTGGAGGTCAGGGATGGGCCCAGAAAGTGAGTTGTTCTGGAGAAGCAATGCAGTAAGTTGAGTAAGATTTTGCACTTTCAATGGGATTTCTCCATCAAAAGTGTTGTATGACAGGTCTAAGAATGTTAAACTGGAAGAGAGGGAAGTTGGTATTATTCCAGACAGGTTATTATGCTGAAGGTAGAGGGAATGGAGGGCAGGAATAGATCCTACAGCCGGAGGGAGGTCAACAGTAAGGCGATTGGACCTAAGGCTCAATACCTCCAAGGCATCAAGCTTTCCAAGAGTGTCCGATGGTATTGGACCAAAGAGTCCTACAGCAGGTAGCCGCAGTGTATGTACACGGCTCTTATCTGGTGTGCATGTCACCCCGACCCAAGATGTGCAGACAGGTGTTGTGGAGCTCCAGTTGAGCTTCCTGCCATGAGGCAGTGAAGCAGAAAATGCGAGAAGAGCCTGCTTGTCAGAGTTGAGATCAGCACTTTTGGAATGAGGAATGCTTGCAAGGAGAGAAGCAGCCACAAAGGCTATCACTGTAAGAGGTTGCATGGTTGAGACTTGCTGGAAGAGAATTGGATTCAGCAATACTATACAAGCTTTCCCATCAGAACTTCAACCCTCTAGCAGCACAGAAAAAGAAACAGAAGTTAGCGAACAGCAGATAACATCAAGGGTGTATTTCATATAAAAGAAAGAATCCAGTATATGAAGCATGATGCATAAACTTTTGACCTCTGACACACTTTCATCACTAACTTCCTAATGAGAAGAAAAAAAAAAGAGAATCAAGAGCTGAGAAATTTGAGAAAAGATGGGCATCTTGCAAATGTTGGCAATGTTATAGAAAATAATACATCAAATATTTTAATCCCCAGAACACAACAGATCTTCAGATAGATAGATGGAAAGTAGGACATTTTATTGTACTAACAGCCTGTCAGTAGCATCTCTACCTAGCTCCAAATAAAGGCTCATTTCAAAAAAAAAAAGACTCCCTTGTTCAGTGAATAAATTGCAGATATTCTTACGGCCTACAGAACTGTGACACACTAAAACTACAAAAAGTACTGCACTAGAACACAAACAACAGAGTGTAACTTACTTGGCCCTAAGAAAACAGAGTGTAACTTGTACAACATGACAATTTTTTCAGAAGTTTCAGGGCAGCATCGAGAGCTACCCAAACTCTACCTACCTATGCTAGGACTTTGTACAATTCACTTTAGCAACTGAAATTCCCATGGTCAGAGCAAAACCTTTGTTGAAATGAGAAAAAAAACTGGATAAAGTGGTTCCATAGTGAGGCATACTATGCAGGGCGCCCCTCTGAAAGGAAACACACATGACCCTCAGTCTTTTCACCTAGTCTCAACCATAGACAACCATCAAACCGACCTGACATAGTTTATCTTCCTTATTTTTAAACGGGGCAGTTGGGGTTGGGGTTAGGAGCATATGACAAAAGCAAACCATCATACCTCATTACTTAACAAAGTAGCCATCATTCATCAGTCACGAGCCTCCTTTTAATAAAGCACATACCTCATTACTTAACAAATTAGCAACAAAAATACTCAGACACTATCCTCAAGCACTGGAATTATGACTATTAACCATCATAAGAGAACAGTGGCAGATGATGCCAAGAATTGTTTAGCCAAAGTCTCCCAGAGGGAAAAACTGCTAGATTCCTGTACTTGGAGGTGAATCTCCGTAATGTACTACCACATAATACTGCATTCTAGCTCACTCAAACCTTCCTTCTACACCTGATACAGCACTCATGCCGTTGCATTCTAACGAACCAAATGCTTACCAAAAGTGATGGCACATATACTAAAGGCTAGCACATAAAAAGCGAAAGCTCTCTGATGCAATGCAAGAAACCAAAGGAGGGAAAAAGACCAGAGCTTTGAACTTTTGGTGGGGGGCTGTGGTGAATTAATGCCGTTGTTCTAATGGCATGGATGGGCTAGCCTGGCATGGCCCTACACGCGAATCCATCCGCGCAACCGTTTGTGAACCCAGTAAAGTGAGGATATGACTGTCTCAACCACACAAATAGCATTTACAACATAATAGCATAAATCCTTTTCCATATGAAAAAATGGGATTACTAACACATCTAGAAAAGGAAAAGTAACCAAGAATTCATCACTCCAGAGAGTAGTACCAAGTACTTCCCAACTGGTTCTTTAAACAATGGAAGATTCAAACTAAACAACTCTTCAAACACTAAAAAAGTCGGTCAATTTTATCGTCTACTGAAGAAAAAAATAGCAGCTACTCGCATTTTATCAAATCCTAAACAGTGATCTTTTGCAAAAAAGGTCGAACATAACAAACTACATTTCAACAACCTAGAGTATCCCATACATATATCCTGCCTAAATCCTCTCACAAAGGTGGGGAATGGGAGCCAATCCAGACAAATTCCTAACATTGGCACCAAAATCGAGCACCGAAAGAAACGACTGCAGAAAACAAGAAAGCGGGCTGAAGAACGGGGGAGGTCCCAAACCTCCGGCGAGCAGAAAATCCAGAAAGCGCCGCCTCCCACTCTCCCTTCTCGCGCCTTCCGCCGCAAGATCCGACCTCCGGCCGGAACCACGCGAGGACGGCGCCGATTCGAGAGCCGCGACCGCGACCTCAGCCCGATCTGCCCCCGGAGAGGGACAGCATTGCGCCGAGGCGCCGCGGAGAGCCTCGGCGGGATCCCCACGCCGGCCCCCTCACGCTCTCTCCTCCTGCTCTGCTAGCTCGCTGGAGACCCGGGAGCTCGCCGCGACTGAGCTGTTTCCCGTGCCTGTGCGGGTGTGCCCCTGTCCGGAGTACCGCGGGTGTGGCGTGGAGCGTGAAGTGGAGTGTGGACGCGGCGCGGGCACCACCGGATAAGGCGCGGTGAGCCGGTGAGAACTCAAGTGTGCTTCGGGCTGTGCGCGTCGCTGGTGTTGTGTGTACGGGCCACGCTAAATTACGGTGAATTTTCCGACAACACTTTTTTTTCTGTTTTTAGAAACTTTTTTGTTCTTTTCTGAAAAAAATAAATTCAGACATTTTTTTATGAGCCAAAAAAAATTTCAAGTGAAAATTTGGTGGGTAGAAAAAATTTCAAGAAAAAAATTGGTGAGATAAAAAAAATTTAAGAGAAAAATTTTGACAGAAATGTACATCCAAAAAAACTCGGCTAATATTTTTTTAAAAAAAATTTGTATGAAAAAAAAACTGGATCGGACAGGGGGCGGAGCTGGTGGCGAGCGCCGCCGCCCCTGCCGGCGCACCGCGCCTCCCGCCGCGCCCCGCCACCGGGTCCCGGTCGCCGTGGTGCCCGCCGCCGGATCCACATCCCCCGCCGCCGGATCCGGCCTCGGATCTGCCGCCCACCACCGGCGCCGCAGCTCCGGGCCGCCACCACCGCTCCAGTGACGCGCGGCTTGCCCTCGAAGCGCGCGTCCACCTGGCGCAGCAGCTCGTCGGCGGTGCCGCAGAGCTCTGGGTCGGCGGCGGAAAGTCGGAGCACGGGGCGGCCCGGCGGGGCCGCCTCGGAGGGCGTGAAGTGGAGGGGCGCCGCCGCCTTGTAGAGGAGCGAGACGCGGAGGCGCCACGCGACGGGGCAGCCGTCGGAGCCATAGACGCGCACGACGCCCCCGTCCTCGGCGTCGACCGCTGCGGCGGAGACGGAGGGGGATCTGGCGAGCGCGTAGGGGGAGACGGAGATGGAGTTGACCGTCACGGTGGGCGCGGAGACGGTGCCGTCGAGCGGCGGGGAGCCCGGCTCCGTGGGTCGGCGGCGGCGCGGGGACGGGGAGCAATTGCCCATGGGGGTTGGGTGAGAGCGCGCGGGGGCAGAGGGTTTAGGGGGAGAGAGCGGGTGAGGAGGAGGGGGAATCACGGGAGTGGGCAAATGCGTGTGGGGAGAAGAGACAGTGGGCCCACCATGTGTTTTGGTGGAAAAAAATTGACCGGGAGAAAGAAAAGTTACGGTCTATCTGAAAAACAGCGTCGCGTGTGTGTACACATCTGGTGTGCATTTAAGAGAAGCGTGTTGGGTGTTTGGTTCTCGGGATTAATTGAGTGACGGATTTGCCCCCGAGCGGGACCGGTCGACGTCGGCGAGAGCCGCAGCCCTGCAGGAGATGTGCTGGCGTGGCGTGGCCTCTCTGGCACTGGCAGCCTGGCTCATTGACCGCAACAATCTTCTGCTGGCTTGGTTTTACCGTATGACCAACCAAAAACATGTATGCAGCCTGGCTAATTGATCACAGCAATCCAGCCATGTTTAGTTCCAAAAAAAATTTCTACATAGACCGTCTCATCAATTATTCAGACACATATATAGAGCACTAAATGCAGTTAAAAATTAATTAATTAATTAATTACATAGTATAATTATTTCATACTAGATAAATTTTTTTTAAATCTAATTAATCCATAATTATATATTAATTATCAAATAACAATAAAGTGTGCTACAGTATCAAAATTCAAACATTTTTGCGAACTAAACCCAACCTGGTAGTATGATTTGGCACTATCCAGTGCGCTCCAGTACTAGGTTGTTTTCTTTCTCCATTTTTTTGCAAAAAAAAACAGAAATTATACTCTTCCTTTCTAAATATTATAAATCCGAGCTTGAATTTCAGAAGTTGAGTATCTGAAAAGAATCTGGTGTAGACAGGTGGTAAAGGCTCTAGATTTTAGCCTAGAAAATCTAAATGCCGGACTCTAAAAGAGCTGAGCTCTAATCTTATATAATTTTGAACTATAAAAATTTAAAAGTTATATTGTGCTGTGAAGGATTACTTGGGCCAAAGACTCGTTACCACCCGTGTAGTATAATGATTCCGGTGTCGTTTTTCTCTTCTTATTCGAAGACAATTGGTGGGTACTCTAGGATATTGATCAAGGGATATTACTATGTCAGCCTGGTAGGTGTAGTTGGTGGAGTATGAGAGCAACGCAGCACAAATTTTATTATTGCTAACGTCTCCGATCAACAACCCACTAGCTCACTACTTCAGGAAAAGGCATCCGAACTCCAACGGCGTGAACAGATGGGAGTGAAACTGCAAGAGTAACAGAACAAAAGAGCTAGCTATGATGATGTGCAGAATACTCCATCAAATTTGTGCCAAAAATTCAAAACGAAGGTCTGCAGTTGGTTGATTGTTTAAAAGCTTGTCTCTCTGTGTGCGTATGTTTGGCTTCAATGGATTATCTTAAGTATCTTGTCTAAGAACCTGCCGGTTCTTCAGGCAATGCTCCAGTACGTTTCACTATTTGACAAGACAATGCAAAAGGACATCATGCTCCAACGCAACATAACAATGGAATGGTTTGCGATCTCGACGAGTGTGTTTCTATTGATATAGTAGAAAAATATAAGAATATAGCATTAGGAGACCATAACCAGGAAAAGAGAAAAAAAAACACACAATCACAACGCCGGCGGGTTGGATTGGGTCATCAATACGCGCCGAATACAACTCCACTCAAAAAACTCTAGCTGGTCGGATTGGGACATCGACACAAGCCACACAACACGTCTCTAAGAGACGCATGTCCGGTCGGATTGGGACGTCGACACGGACGATAACACACCTCTGGGGCCGCGGCTGACAACCTTCTCCACCTCTAGTAGCCACCGTCGAGCACAACCCCGCACTGAAAGGGAATCAAGAAAAACAGACCGCACCGCACCAAAGAAGGCTACCGCTATGCAGGACACACCGTCGAAGTGCCGCTGCAACACCACACACCAACCAACTGTTGGAGTAATGGGCTTGGCCCATTTATTCTAAAGCAATAAAAGAATTTAAAGCCCACTATTAATGCTAGGGAATCAATGTTTAATTCCGTACCGGGAATTGAGGAGGATCTCAACCGACTTAAAAGGTGGACTTCTTGTACACCACTTGTGAAGCCGGTAAGAGGAGGACGGTGAACCACACGCGCGCGCGCGCTCGCTCGCCGGGCCGGGCCGTGGCCGTGGCCGTGGCCGTGGCCGAGGCCGAGGCCGAGGCCGAGGCGCGGCGCGGCGCGGCGCGGCGCGGTGTGATGTGATGGCTATTTTGCCGTTGACAGCAATTAATCGTGCGATTAAACGTGCAATTAAATCTGTAATTAATGGCCATAACCGCATCACCTAAATGACTCTGATGGTGTCCAGGTTCAACGAACCTGAGCACCTGAGTCACTATATAAGGAGTGCCATGCCCCTCATCCATCCTGCACCAGAGCATTGAGGCAACTCGGCTCCTCTCTTCTCCCTCTCCAGTTGCAACAACTGAGTTCCCCAACGCTAATCTCTGCGCGCACAGAATTAGCGTGAGCAGGCCTCCGAAACCTTGCTCGCCTTGAGATCCTGCACGGGATAGGCGGGCAATCAGGTTTTTGGGTAACGCTTTAGCGTGACTGCTCAAAAATACTAAGGCTTTGCCCGATTGTACGACTACTTCCTGGTGGACGAGCCGAACAACTACGTCGACTACATTCTGGTGGCCGAACGACTACGTCGACTACATCTTGGTGACCGTTCGTGGGACTGCACTGCGAACATCTTCCTGCACCGATTTAGTTCGACTACTTCGACTGAGGCCAACCGAGTAGATGTCTACTCCAGTTGGTAACAGCGCAGCCAATGCCTCCGGCAACGGCCCCGCTTTAGGGTACTCCCTAAAACTTTGGTTATTTATATTGTTTATGCTTATATGTGTGATAAGTATAAACATGTTCACATGTTTACTTTTACTCCTTAAAGTCATAGAAATATTGCTAGTTTATACATCTAATTTTGGAATTAAAATATACCGAAAATTGCCTAGATTTCTAACAATCCAAAAACCTGATTGTGTTAATAGGCTTTCGGTATCTAGCTTTGCTGCATCAATCAAACCATCACCTTTTGATGGTTCAAATTACAAACGTTGGCAAGAGCGGCTTATACTGTGGTTAACACTATCGAGAGTGATCCATGTGAAAGAGGGTAAGCCTGAACAATTCTCTCCAGAGGAAGGGAGTGCGTTCGATGAGGCTGATATTCTCTTTCGAGGCTTGATCATTAGTGTTCTCGGTGATAACCTGGTGGATTCTTATATCCGGCTGCCAACTGGCAAAGCTTTGTGGGATGCTCTTGAGGCTCAATATGGAATATCTGACGCCGGGAGTGAGTTGTATATCATGGAGCAGTTCCTTGAGTACAGGATGGTCGAAGACCGTTCTGTAGTGGAACAGGCTCATGAAATACATACTCTGGCAAAAGATCTCAAAAATTGCAGCAAAGAGTCCCCATGTGTGTTACCCAATAAGTTTGTGGCTGGAGGTATAATCTCTAAGCTGCCACCTTCTTGGAGGGACTTTGCTACTTCTCTAAAACATAAGAGACAGGAGTTCACAATAGATGGACTCATAGGGACTCTTGATGTTGAGGAGAAGGCGAGAGCAAAGGACATACGTGGGAAAGGAGTTGTTGGTGCTTCAAGTGCCAATCTTGTTCAGAAGAACAACTTCAACAAGAACAAGAAAAAGCCACCGCAGAACCAACCAAAGACTAAGAAGACAACCACTTTTAAAAAGAAGAAGAAGACGGGAGCTTGCTATGTGTGCGCTAGTACGGATCACTTTGCTGCAAAGTGTCCGAACCGCAAAGGCAACAACTCCGCCAACATGGTTATTAGCGAGCCTGGAGGAACTTCGGGGTACGGTAATTTATTACCTACTGTTCTTTCAGTCTTTGGTTCACCCGAGTGGTGGGTTGATACTGGTGCTAATATTCATGTTTGTGCTGATGCTTCTTTGTTCTCTTCTTACCAGACCGGCGGGACTTCCTCCTTGCTGATGGGGAACGGATCACATGCGCGTGTTCTTGGTGTTGGTACGGTAAATCTGAAGTTTACTTCGGGGAAGACCGTGCAGCTGAAGAACGTGCAGCATGTCCCCACCATCAAGAAGAATTTAGTCAGCGGCTCTCTACTGTGTAGAGATGGTTTCAAATTAGTCTTTGAGTCCAATAAATGTATCTTGTCTAAGTTTGGTACTTTTGTTGGAAAAGGTTATGAAAGCGGAGGTTTGTTCCGTCTTTCTTTGTCAGATGTTTGTAATAAAATTGCATACAATGTTATTAACGTTGATGAAACAAATGTTTGGCATTCGAGGCTTTGTCACGTTAATTTTGGTTGTATGATGCGCTTAGCTAATTTGAGCTTAATTCCAAAGTTCACTTTTGTCAAAAATTCTAAGTGTCATGTATGTGTTGAATCAAAACAAACTCGTAAGCCTCATAAGACCGCGGAGGCAAGGAGCTTGGCACCCTTAGAATTAATTCATTCCGATTTGTGCGAAATGAATGGAGTGTTGACAAAAGGTGGTAAAAAATATTTCATGACTTTGATTGATGATAGTACTAGATTTTGTTACATCTATTTGTTGAAGTCAAAAGATGAAGCTTTACACTACTTTAAAATCTATAAAGCTGAAGTAGAAAACCAACTTGAGAGAAAGATCAAAAGAGTTAGGTCAGATCGTGGTGGCGAGTATTTCTCAAATTTATTCACTTTATTTTGCGAGGAACATGGTATTATTCATGAGAGGACGCCTCCCTATTCACCTCAGTCAAATGGGGTTGCCGAAAGAAAGAACCGCACTCTAACGGATTTGGTTAACGCCATGTTAGATACAGCGGGACTTTCCAAGGAATGGTGGGGTGAGGCTATATTGACTGCATGTCATGTCCTAAACCGTGTTCCTACAAAGAATAAAGAGATAACTCCTTTCGAGGAATGGGAGAAGAAAAGGCCAACACTGTCATACTTACGTACATGGGGTTGTTTGGCAAAAGTGAGTGTGCCAATAACCAAGAAACGTAAGCTTGGACCTAAAACTGTGGATTGTATCTTTCTAGGTTATGCTATTCACAGCGTTGGATATAGATTTTTAATAGTGAAATCTGGAGTACCTGACATGCATGTTGGTACTATAATGGAGTCCAGAGATGCTACATTTTTTGAAAACATTTTTCCCATGAGAGATGAAACAAGTTCATCTAGGCAAGAGTTCATCAAGGATGATGGCTCTGCTGAGCCGATAGAACACAATGAACATACACTTGTAGAAAATTCTGAGGAGGATAACAATGATGCTCCGAGAAAGAGCAAGAGACAAAGGACTGTAAAGTCTTTTGGTGATGATTTCATTGTATACCTCATAGATGATACACCCAGAACCATTGAAGAGGCATATTCATCTCCTGATGCTGACTATTGGAAGGAAGCAGTAAGGAGTGAGATGGATTCTATTATGTCTAATGGAACCTGGGAGGTCGTTGAACGTCCTTATGGATGTAAACCGGTTGGATGCAAGTGGGTGTTCAAGAAAAAGCTTAGGCCAGATGGTACTATTGAAAAGTACAAGGCTAGGCTTGTGGCCAAGGGTTATACACAAAAAGAAGGAGAAGATTTCTTTGACACTTATTCACCAGTTGCCCGATTGACCACAATTCGAGTGTTACTTTCCTTGGCAGCCTCTTATGGTCTTCTCGTTCATCAGATGGACGTTAAGACGGCTTTCCTCAATGGAGAGTTAGAAGAGGAGATCTATATGGATCAGCCGGATGGGTTTGTATCAAAGGGTCAAGAAGGAATGGTTTGTAAGTTGTTAAAATCTTTATATGGTCTCAAGCAAGCGCCTAAGCAGTGGCATGAAAAGTTTGATAGAACTTTGAGCTCTGCCGGCTTTGTTGTGAACGAAGCTGACAGATGTGTGTACTATCGCTATGGTGGGGCTGAAGGAGTGATTTTGTGCTTGTATGTGGATGACATACTGATCTTTGGCACTAGCCTTAATGTGATTAAGGAAGTCAAAGAGTTTTTATCTCAAAATTTTGAGATGAAGGATCTGGGAGAAGCTGATGTTATCCTTAATATAAAGCTGGTAAAAGAGATCAATGGTGGGGTGATTCTTACACAGTCTCACTATGTGGAGAAGGTGTTAAGTCGCTTTGGTTATAGTGACTATAAACCTGTCTCAACACCATATGATGCCAGTTTAATTCTTAGAAAGAACAAAAGGATAATGCGAGATCAGCTGAGATATTCTCAGATCATTGGTTCATTAATGTATTTAGCGAGCGCTACAAGACCTGATATCTCGTTTGCTGTAAGCAAACTGAGCCGGTTTGTTTCAAACCCGGGAGATGATCATTGGAAGGGTCTTGAAAGAGTAATGCGCTATCTGAAGGGGACAATGAACTATGGAATTCACTACACCGGGTACCCAAGGGTACTAGAAGAGTATAGTGATTCAAATTGGATTTCTGATGCTGATGAGATAAAGGCCACAAGTGGATATGTGTTTACACTTGGTGGTGGAGCTGTTTCCTGGAAGTCTTGCAAGCAGACCATCTTAACGAGGTCAACTATGGAAGCAGAACTCACAGCATTAGATACCGCCACTGTTGAGGCTGAGTGGCTTCGTGAGCTCCTTATGGACTTGCCGATAGTTGAAAAACCATTACCGGCAATCCTAATGAACTGTGACAATCAAACGGTAATTGTCAAGGTGAATAGTTCAAAGGATAACATGAAGTCATCTAGACATGTGAAAAGGCGGTTGAAATCTGTCAGAAAATTGAGAAACTCCGGAGTTATAGCCCTGGACTATGTTCAGACGGCTAAAAATCTGGCAGATCAGTTTACAAAGGGTCTTTCACGAAATGTGATAGACAATGCATCTATGGAATTGGGCTTGAGACCCACGTGAGTCATTCTATAGTGGAAACCTGTCCTATGTGATCGGAGATCCCGTGAATTAGGATGGTGAAACAAAACTAAAGTCTGACTGTGAGAAGAGAACCTTTGTGAAAAGGGCTCATTCCGTGTATAAGGTGCATTTCTCTTCTAATCTGTATGGCAGGTTGGTCTATACCTTAATGTGTGCCAAGTGGTTTCTTTTAAACAAATGAGTTGTTTTCTTGAAACAAAAGATGTTGTCCTACAGAACATCTGAAAGGAACACACCTATATGAGTTTGACCACTGGTCATGGTCTATGAGAATTGGGTATTCTCTAGAAACTCATGAAGGGCCTGGAGTATGACTTATAAGCTCCAAACCGCGGGGATGCTTTTGCAGCCTAGTACCAGTGTAGGGCTCTGGTCAAACTTGTTTGCACAAAACTGGCAATTCAAGGCATAGTCCATTGCACAGTTGTGATTAAGTGTAGCCTTTGTCCTAGATGGAAGTTCAACTTAACAGTCTCTGTCGAATACTGGTATATCAAAGAGAGAATGAGGGTATTTCTAGTGTGGCTTGAATTTCTTGGTGGGGATTGTTGGAGTAATGGGCTTGGCCCATTTATTCTAAAGCAATAAAAGAATTTAAAGCCCACTATTAATGCTAGGGAATCAATGTTTAATTCCGTACCGGGAATTGAGGAGGATCTCAACCGACTTAAAAGGTGGACTTCTTTGTACACCACTTGTGAAGCCGGTAAGAGGAGGACGGTGAACCACACGCGCGCGCGCGCTCGCTCGCCGGGCCGGGCCGGGCCGGGCCGGGCCGTGGCCGTGGCCGTGGCCGAGGCCGAGGCCGAGGCCGAGGCCGAGGCCGAGGCGCGGCGCGGCGCGGCGCGGCGCGGTGTGATGTGATGGCTATTTTGCCGTTGACAGCAATTAATCGTGCGATTAAACGTGCAATTAAATCTGTAATTAATGGCAATAACCGCATCACCTAAATGACTCTGATGGTGTCCAGGTTCAACGAACCTGAGCACCTGAGTCACTATATAAGGAGTGCCATGCCCCTCATCCATCCTGCACCAGAGCATTGAGGCAACTCGGCTCCTCTCTTCTCCCTCTCCAGTTGCAACAACTGAGTTCCCCAACGCTAATCTCTGCGCGCACAGAATTAGCGTGAGCAGGCCTCCGAAACCTTGCTCGCCTTGAGATCCTGCACGGGATAGGCGGGCAATCAGGTTTTTGGGTAACGCTTTAGCGTGACTGCTCAAAAATACTAAGGCTTTGCCCGATTGTACGACTACTTCCTGGTGGACGAGCCGAACAACTACGTCGACTACATTCTGGTGGCCGAACGACTACGTCGACTACATCTTGGTGACCGTTCGTGGGACTGCACTGCGAACATCTTCCTGCACCGATTTAGTTCGACTACTTCGACTGAGGCCAACCGAGTAGATGTCTACTCCAGTTGGTAACAGCGCAGCCAATGCCTCCGGCAACGGCCCCGCTTTAGGGTACTCCCTAAAACTTTGGTTATTTATATTGTTTATGCTTATATGTGTGATAAGTATAAACATGTTCACATGTTTACTTTTACTCCTTAAAGTCATAGAAATATTGCTAGTTTATACATCTAATTTTGGAATTAAAATATACCGAAAATTGCCTAGATTTCTAACACCAACAGGGTGAAACCACCGGATTAGGACGAAACACAGGCTGTCTCGCAGTCGTCACCACGACACACAACGCGCGGGGCCCCGCCACATCCGCCGTTGGACTCCACCTCACTCGTCGCCTCGCCTCACGCGGGGGCCTCGCCACGCCCGCCTCAGCACTCCAAGTCACAAATCCGTCTACAAAGTCGCTGCCAGGATGAAGAATAGTGTTGCCCTGTTCCCAAGAACCCTATCAGAATCAGACGAGCCGCGCTCTCCGGAGGACAGCATCACGTTGCACCACCCACGCATACAGCCGCCGCCATCATGCTAGCAAAACAAGTTGTCGTTCGCGCCGTCTTTCGACGATGTACCGCACCGGAGTCGCTGAGCGATGCAGAGCAACCCGCCGCAGTCCGCTGCAAACCAAGTCTTCCCACGGTGTCGATGCTGCGAGCGCCGTCCTCCGACGCAGTCCCACACCGCACTGGCAATTGCCAAGCAACGCCAGCCGCCGTGGTCCGCTGCAAGCAGCAAGAGCCGACACCTATGCAAAGCCCCCTACCCGCCGGCGTAATTTTGGCCACCGCCACGAAGGCACAGCAACCCCCGTCGAGCCAACCATCTGCATCCGCCGCCTTGTCGCGCCATCGGCATAAGTGAAGCGTCCCCACATAAGTAGAGACTAAATGTGATACAAGTATAAGTCCCAGGAGGCTGATAACACATTTAATCAACAGATGGTACAGTCACCGTACAAACCTCCGAGGAGGCGGACACTCGATACAAACGATAATAAGTAATAAAATAGCTACGGTGATACACCCGAGCACGACCCAGACAGTCTCCAGCTCGGGCTCAGAGTAATGCGCTAGCAGAATCATCTTGCAGAGGGCCAACACTACAGACAAGGTTGGGGTTCGGACGCAACTCTACTCGACGTCTTCAACAACAAAGTCCAGATCTTCTTCTGGAGAAAAACCACAAAGATATATCGGGTGAGTACAAAAGTACTCAACAAGTCCAACTCCATCCACGGAGGGGGGTAACACAGATATGCATAGGATAAATCAAGGATAGGGCTGAGGTTTATTTGTGGTAAAGCTAAATTTTACATATGCAGGGGTTTAGTTTTGAAAAAGGTTTTCTTAAAGCGGTTCCTTCTTAACCGAATCATGAGTGGGGTTGATCATACACAAAGAATCCAAGTTTTAATGCCACCGGACTCCTCATCCGCAGTAGCTCACGGCACAACCGCCGGACACCTTTCCAAAACAACTCACACCGTTGTAAGCATCTAGGCCCTCAAGGTATGTTTCGGTGATTAATGACAACCATTATTGTGACTAATGAGTTTGTGCAGCTTAATAGATCATTATCGCTCTTTTGGTCATATGTCAAAAGAGGCCCCTCAATTTCGGTCATTCAAAAAGGCGATCTCGGCTTTTAACTTATATTTGTCAAGGCTAAGGATCTTTCTAGTCCTAAGTGTCACAAGGTTGAGAAGGACACTTAGGTTAGTATAGGTTTTATAGTTTTGTAGTGATCGCACTATTAAGAGGGGTTCATGAGTTAGTAGCTTGATCAAACTTGAGTTGGCCCTAGACATATTACACACTCACTCAAAAACAGCAAAAGATGGTCAATAGAAGTCAACACAACTCTTGGAAGAAGAAACAATCAAAGTCACATTCGAATCCAAGTCAAAACAGCTGAAAACAAAGAAAATCAGTAGCACCGGTTGAACCGGTGAACAAGCATCGGAGCATCCGATGCATGGCGGAAGGACCGATGCCCTGTCGGTCCATCTTCTCTGGATGAAGGCAGATATCAAGTAAAGCACCGGTTGAACCGATGGTCAAGAAGATAAGCACCGGTGCAATGAAAGTCCTTTGTTCCAGAGAGCATGTTTTGATGGATTTCAACCTCTCTTCAGCACCGGTTGAACCGACGCTCCGAAATCAAAGCACCGGTGCAATGAAAGTCCTTTGTTCCAGAGAGCATGTTTGATGGACTCCAACTTCTCTTCAGCACCGGTTGAACCGATGGTTCAGAAACAAAGCACCGGTGCATTGGATGTACTTTGTTCCAGAACGCTTGTTTGAGTTGATCAGCGAACCTCTTTAGCACCGGTTGAACCGATGCCCCTACGGAGCATGCACCGGTGCTATGACGCAAGCGTGGATACTGTGTCAGAACTCCAATGGCTACTTCTTTGACACAGAGAGACCGGTTGAACCGATGCCCATATTTTCTATACCGTCGGTTCTTCCGGTGGTCACAGTTTTTCTGCAGAAAACCTCCAACGGCTATGTGACCTCCTCCACTCTATATAAGGGTACCCCCTGGTTCATTTCAGTTGCCTTTGACACCTTGAAAACCTGAGGCCACCCTTGAGAAGAAGAAATAGAGCTTTGAGCAAAAGAGAGAAGATCTAGTGCTTAGTTTGTGCTTCAACCTTGAAAAACTCATCCATTGCAAGTGTAGCAAGTGTGCTTGAGCTAGGGCCAACTGAGTGTAGGTCAAGTGAAGGCTTAGGAACTTGTTACTCTTGGTGTTTGGCAGCACCTAGACGATCTTGGTGATCGAAGTGTTTCTCGCGGAGCTTGCCAAGGATTGTGGGAGCCCGAAGAAGAAGATTGTACGTGGCTTGAGCTCCACCACGCCGGGATGGTGAACGGAGACTCTTAGTGAGCGCCCAAGTCTCGGTGACATGGGAGGTGGCAAGACTCTTAGTGAGTGTCACAACGTGGATTAGAGGTGTGTGCCAACACATCGACACCACGGGAAAAATCCGGTTGTCTCTTGCACTCTCTTTCATTTCAAGCACTTACTTTCATGCTTTCTTTCATGTGCTTGACCTTAGAGATCATAGCTTAGCTCTACCTTGCTTAGTTTCATATCTTTGTTAGCTTGTGTAGTTTGCTTTGTTTAGCCGGTTGGTGAATTGAGCCTTACTAGCCTTGCATAGGTTAAGGTTGTTTTATTGCTTTAGAATTTTGAAAAGGCCCAATTCACCCCCCCTCTTGGTCCATCGATCCTTACAATTGGTATCAGAGCCTCGTTGCTCATTTGGATCATTAGGCTTCACCGCCTAGAGCTATGGCCAAGATGGGAGGTTCGCCGCCTCACTTCGAGGGCAAGAACTTTGCCTATTGGAAAGTTCGTATGGCCGCATACCTTGATGCGATTGCCCCCGAAGTGTGGTTGGCAACAAAGACCGGGTTCACCGGAACTCCCACCACGGAGCAATTAAAATGGAATGCAAAGGCTAGAAATGCAATTTTCGAAGCCATTAGTGAGGAAGTCTTTGCTAGAGTAAATGGCATGGACTTAGCAAGTGATATATGGAAAGAGCTAATTGAAATTCATGAAGGCTCCACAAAAGTCCGTGAACAAAAATATCACTTGTTTAGAGCAAAATATGATTCTTTTAAAATGCTTGCTCATGAAAATTGCAATGATATGTATTCCCGCTTGAATGTCATTGTCAAGGACATTAATGCTCTTGAAGTTTCCAAAATTGACAGTGGCTCCATCAACCGCAAGATTCTCATGCTCCTTCCGAAGCCCAAGTACAACATTATCAATGCTATGCTTCAAAAGGAGAATCTTGATACAATGGAAGTGGGAGAGCTTGTGGGCGAAATTCGCGCTCATGAAATGAGTATCCTTGGTATGACAGAAGAGCCAACAACAAGCAAATCAATTGCTCTCAAAACCAAGGCCAACAAGCACCGCAAGCTCAAGATGATCAAGCAAGAATCTAGCTCAAGCAATGAAGAAGAAGATCATCATGAAAGCTCATCCGATAATGAAGAAGATGGGGAACTTGCTCTCATGATGAGAAAGTTCACACGCTTGAGCGACAAGATAAAAAAGAAGGGTTACAACTTTGACCCCAAAAGAAGGATGTTCCGGTATAGGGAAGATGTCAAGTACAAAACATGCTACAATTGTGGGGAAAAAGGACACATCTCTCCCGATTGCCCCAAGCCGGACAAGAGAAAGAAGGATAACAAAGGCAAACATCGCCATGATTCGAGCGATGATGAAGAAGATGAGAAGAAAAACAAGAACAAGAAGCTTGAGAAGAAGAAGAGCCATGACAAAAAGACCAAGCTCTTCCCAAAGAAAAGGGGCAACACCAAGAGAAGCTTCTTGGTGGAAAAGCAAGAGTGGGTGACCGATGTCTCATCAAGCGAAGAATCAAGTGATGAAGAAGACATAGTCACCATCGCCCTCACAAATGAAGAACCATCACTACCTCCACCTCCAATGTGCCTCATGGCCAAAGGTAACTCTAAGGTATGTGAGAGTGAAAATGATAGTGATGATGAGCTTGACCCTAATGAGTTTGCTAATCTCATTAATGAGTATACATCCGTCATCAAGAGGGAAAAGGGCAAAGTCAAGGTTCTTGAGAGCACTCGTGCCAAGTTAGAGCTTGCCCACTCCGATTTGCTTGGCAAGTACAATGACTTGCTCAAAAAGCACAATGAGTCACTTGTACTTGCTAAGCAAGTTGAAGAGAGCCACAAAAAGCTTAAACAAGAGCATAGGGAGTTGGCTCACAAGTATCAAGAACTTGAATTTGCTTATGAAGCAATTGACCCAAGTCTTGAGAACTTTGCTCATGAAACTATTGAGAAGGTCAATGCTTCTACTTCATGTGATGACCTACTCATTAATGCAAATGCTACTAATGCTTTGCCCGAGCTTGCACCTTCTAGGGAAAAGGAATTGATGGATCAAGTTGCAAGCCTCAAGAGTAGTGTGGAGAAGCTCTCAAGAGGAGAATACATCCACAAGGAGATTCTCTTCAACAATGCCCGTGACTATGGCAAGAGAGGTCTTGGTTCATTTCCGGAGCCAAACATAGCTACTACTCCTTCTCCGGAGATCAAGATTAGCTTCATCAAGGAAGTTGGATCATATTGCCAACATTGCCAAGTCACCGGGCACCACACTAGGGAGTGCACTTTACCATCACGTCCTCTTCCTAAATTACCCAAGAATTACTCTTCAATGTTTGAAAATAACCATTTTCTCTTGAGTAAAGTGAAGGGCAAGGTGAAGGCCAAATTCATTGGCAAACTCACTAAGGAGTCAAAGAAGAAGCTTCCCAAGCAACTTTGGGTCCCAAAAGCTCTTGTCACACATGTGCAAGGCCCAAAGCTTGTTTGGGTTCCCAAAACTCAAAAGTGAATTCTCATGTGTGTAGGTGAACTACAAAGCCGGTGGAAAATATTGGGTACTTGATAGCGGTTGCTCTCAACACATGACCGGCAATGATAGCATGTTCACCTCTCTTGAAGACCCCGGCGATCATGAACATGTCACCTATGGTGATAACTCAAGGGGGAAAGTCTTAGGTTTGGGTAGAATAGCTATCTCTAAAGATTTATCTATTTCAAATGTTTTGTTTGTAGAAGCACTTAGTTTTAATCTCATTTCTATTGCTCAATTATGTGATCTTAGACTAACGTGTACCTTTGACAAGAATGGTGTTGTAGTAACTCTTGAAGAAGACAAGTCAATGGTATTCACGGGGTTTAGGCATGGTAACATCTATTTAGTGGACTTTTCTTCAAAGCAAACAAGCACCATGACATGCCTCTTCACCAAGTCTTCTCTTGGGTGGCTTTGGCATAGAAGAATTGCTCATATTGGCATGAGCAACCTCAAGAAAGCCCACAAGAGAGGGATGATCACCGGCTTGAAGGACGTCACCTTTGACAAGAACAAGCTATGTAAAGCATGTCAAGCCGGGAAGCAAGTTGCAACACATCATCCCATCAAGACGATGTTGTCTACCTCCAAGCCGCTCGAGCTACTTCACATGGATCTCTTTGGTCCAACTACATACAAGAGCATTGGTGGTAACCTCTATTGCCTAGTAATTGTTGATGATTTTTCACGTTACACTTGGGTTATGTTTCTAGGCGATAAGGGTGAAACTCCGGAACTCTTCAAGACATTTGCAAGAAGAGCTCAAAGGGAGTACAACTCCCCAATTGTGAAGATCTGGAGTGACAACGGCACCGAGTTCAAGAACATGAAGATTGAAGAATGGTGCGATGAAGAGGGCATCAAGCATGAGTTTTCCGCCACCTACACGCCTCAACAAAATGGAGTGGTGGAAAGAAAGAACAAGACACTCATCACCCTAGCAAGAGCAATGTTGGATGATTATGGCACGTCCGAGAAGTTTTGGGCGGAAGCAATCAACACGGCGTGTCATGCATCCAACCGAGTGTATCCTCACCGACTCCTCAAGAAAACTCCATATGAGCTCATCACCGGGAAGAAACCAAATATATCATACTTTCGAGTCTTTGGTTGCAAATGCTTCATCTACAAGAAGAAAAGGCTCGGTAAGTTTGAAAGTAGATGTGATGAAGGTTTCTTTCTTGGTTATGCATCAAACTCCAAAGCATATAGAGTATTCAATCAAACCTCCGGGTTAGTTGAAGAAACATGTGATGTGGAGTTTGATGAATCTAATGGCTCCCAAGAGGAGGTTGTTGGCTATGAAAATGTAGGTGATGAGGAGATTGATGAAACTTTGAAAAATATGTCCATTGGGGATATCAAGCCGGAAGAGGTGCGTGAAGGCAATGATCAAGGGGGAGGACCTTCCTCATCTACACCAAGCACCTCCACGGTGCCCCAAATGGATGAAGATCAAGAAAAAGATGATCCACTACCTCAAGAAGATGAGCCAACACCAACACCCCAAGTCCAAGAACAAGAAGAGCAAAGGGTTCCACAACAAGCACAAGTCACACAAGATCCACCCCAACAAGCATCCACGCAAATACCGCTAGTGAAGCATGGTCGCATCTCCAAGGATCATCCAATTGGTCAAATCATTGGTAGTCCTTCAAAGGGAGTAAGAACTCGCTCTAAGCATGCTTCATTTTGTGAACATCACTCGTTTGTTTCTTGTATTGAACCCACTAGCATAGAGGAAGCACTTGAGGACTCGGATTGGGTGATGGCCATGCAAGAAGAATTGAACAACTTCACCCGCAATGAAGTTTGGGTCCTCGAAGCTCCTCCAAAAGACAAGAACATCATCGGCACCAAGTGGGTCTTTCGAAACAAGCAAGATGAACATGGGGTGGTGATACGCAACAAAGCAAGACTTGTGGCAAAAGGGTTTTCTCAAGTCGAAGGTTTGGATTTTGGTGAAACCTTTGCTCCGGTCGCAAGACTTGAAGCTATCCGTATCCTTCTTGCTTACTCTTCACATCATAACATTAAGTTGTATCAAATGGATGTGAAAAGTGCATTCTTAAATGGCGTTATTAACGAACTTGTTTATGTTGAGCAACCTCCTGGGTTTGAAGATCCGAGGAATCCTAACCATGTTTATAGGTTGCACAAGGCACTCTATGGGCTAAAACAAGCTCCAAGGGCTTGGTATGAGAGGCTTCGTGACTTCCTAATCATGCAAGGCTTCAAGATCGGGAGGGTGGACACCACGTTGTTCACAAAAGACGTCAACGGGGATCTTTTCATTTGTCAAATTTATGTTGACGATATTATCTTTGGCTCAACTAATGATTTACTAAGCCATGAGTTTGCTACCATGATGTCTAGGGAATTCGAGATGTCCATGATTGGCGAATTGACCTTCTTCCTTGGTTTTCAAGTCAAACAAATGAAGGAAGGGACATTCATCCATCAAGAAAAATATACTAAAGATATCTTGAAGAAGTTCAAGATGGATGAGTGCAAGCCAATCAAGACACCCATGGCAACCAATGGGCATCTCGACTTGGATGTGGACGGTAAACCGGTTGATCAATCCCTCTATCGTTCAATGATAGGGTCTTTGCTTTACCTTACCGCATCTAGGCCCGATATAATGTTTAGTGTGTGCTTGTGTGCCCGCTTTCAAGCTAACCCAAAGGAGTCACACCTTTCGGCTGTGAACAGGATCCTTCGGTATCTCAAGCACACCCCTAGCATAGGCTTGTGGTACCCCAAAGGCGCTAGTTTAGATCTCTTGGGATACTCGGATTCGGATTTTGCCGGAAGCCGTGTGGATCGCAAGAGTACCTCCGGGGGTTGCCACTTGCTTGGGCGTTCTCTAGTTTCTTGGTCGAGTAAGAAGCAAAATTCCGTGGCTTTGTCCACCGCGGAAGCGGAATATATAGCGGCCGGTGCATGTTGTGCCCAAATCCTATATATGAAGCAAACCCTTTTGGACTTTGGTGTGAAACTAGATAGGATCCCGCTCCTTTGTGATAATGAAAGTGCCGTAAAAATTGCCAAAAATCCGGTTCAACACTCTCGCACAAAGCACATTGATATTCGCCATCACTTCTTGCGTGATCACGAAGCCAAAAGAGATATATCTCTACAAGGTGTGAGATCCGAGGAGCAATTGGCGGATATATTCACAAAACCTTTAGACGAGAGTACTTTTGTTAGGCTAAGGAGTGAGCTTAACGTTCTAGATGCTTCTAACGTCATATAATTGCCTTGTCATATAGATGCATTTCATATGTACATGTGCTAGGGGCTTGTCTAACCTTGTCAAGATAGTGATGAACATGGGTCTTGCATGAGCCGGTGGTCTTGGTTTTGCTCATGGCATGAAGAATGGTTCATCATGAATAAGCTTGACGAGGGTTCAAACTTGACAAGATAGATTTAAATTTTGCAATGCATGTGCTTGTCATATAGAATGCATCCATGTTTAATTTCACGCTTTGCATTGGCATTGCATCACGTTAGTAGCATCACAAGGGAGCAAATCACACTTCGAGAAAGATATTCATGCTAAATATGATATATCATCTCCACAAGAGTGATAAGATCAATGTTGTGCTTTCATGCCTATTGAGTCACGTCCTATCGAACTTAAAGTTTAAATCTCTAAGTTCATTGGCAAAGTGGCTCATACATTTGGTTTTTGTGTTTAAACCTCGCTTGGTTCTTAATTTGCCTAAGTTAATATAAAAGCTTGCGAGCATTTAGTTTGAGTGTTTGAGGGGTGAGGTTATCTCTCGAAAATGATCCAAAACTGAGTGTTTATGGCTTTGGCTTTGAGTTTTTGGATCAGAAGTAGAGTTTGTAGTTCAGCAGAAAATTTCTTTAACCACCGGTTAAACCGACGCCGTGTTTTTCATCTCATCGGTTCAACCGGTGCTTAAGTCTTCGTGGCTAGGTTTCTGCAACGCCTCTGGAACAACCTCCGGCCGTTACTCCGATGGCTCACCGGTGCTTCCGATGTATGGCGGATGAACCGACGCTTCAGCATCGGTTCAACCGGTGCTACTGCGTGGAGTAAATGGGCCTTGCATAGCCTCTGGACCTTACTCCTGCAGATACACCGACGCCCATCGGATGTTCCGGTGCCTCAGTGGCGGATCTTCCGGTGCCCTTCGGACCACGTTTCAATCTCGTTCAGATCTGGTCAAACTTACACCGGTGATTACACCGACGGTCTTTTTCTCTGCACTATCGGACCTTCCGGTGCTTAGGGTTGGCGGGCCCGTCCGTTCTGTTTTCACTTAATTCTTCCACGGGCCCACGCGTCAGTCTCACTCCTGTTCCTCTTCCTCCTCGCAAAACTGCCGCCCTGCACCCCGCGCCCGTACGCCGCTTCGCCGCCGCCACTCCCGCGACGCCCCTCCACTGCCGCACGCGCGCCGCTCCTGCCCAACTTCGCCGCCGAGCCACGCGCCAGCGCTCGCGCACGCGCCGCGCCTGTGCCCGCGCCACGTTGCGCCGCCCTGCGCTCCCCTGCGCCGCCCGCACCGCGCGCCGTCGCCTTCCACGTGCAGCGCCGCCGCTTCGCAGCACCTCCGCATGCGCGTTCCCCTGCTCCTTTCCCCTACTCGAGCCGCAGCAAGGGCTCTGTCTCACTCCCTACACCCCTTGATCAGGCGCACTCAAGGTGCTCGAGAAATTGCCTCTTAGGTTTTTTCTTCGATTTCTTCCCTGATCTGCAAGGGTATGACCTTTACACCTTGTTGCAAAGTGAATTTCCTTTGTTACATCATCCTTTGCACACATGTTTACATATATCATTGCCTTGATCACACACACAAGAATCTTGTCACTTATCTTTGCACATGCTCACATAGATATCTTTTAAATCCTTTAGCGTGTCATCAATATCAAGGCTGCTATCCACTAGATTTCACGTCATAGGCTCAAATCAAAACTTTGTTTTGACTCTCTATGTCAGATGGCTGGTGACAAGAAGGGCAAGAGCAAGATGGTTGTGCAGAAAAAGAAGAAGCGCACCCGTGAGGACCGCGAGCGAGAGCAGGCCGAGGCAGTGGCAGATGCAGCTGACAGGCAGGGCTCACTCAGGATCAGAGAGCCTCAGGCTCAGGGGGAGCCACAGCAGCAGTTACGTCGCTCAGGACGTACTCAGACAGCTCAGGCCACACCTGAGTCCCGCTCACGTCCACGGACTCGAGGTGGTGGCACTCAGAGGGGAGCAGGTCATGCACCGCAGCAGCACACCGACAGTCAGACTCAGACAGGTGGTCAGGACAGTGGTGAGGAGCTGCCCGAGGTTGAGTTGTTCGATCTCAGGGGTATTCCAGGACCTAGGGTCAAGAGATTGCGTTATGTGACCCCAGAGCAGTGGTTTCCCGAGCAGAGGGATGTCGGAGTTGATCGTCGTTTTTACACTCTGCTTCAGGAGTCTTTTTACCACACCTACTGCCAGTTGGACATCAAGATTAGTGAGCACAAGATGCTCCACTGGGTAGCTATGCGTGTAGCAGCAGGTGGGACTCCAGTGCTTCCTCTCTTTGAGAGATATGTTGGATTGCCTGCTCTACTCAGTGAGAGGTCCAGGTATATTCGAGAGTGGGTTCGAGTCTTCTACGCCACTCTGTTTATTGAGGAGCACCGGCAGTTTATAGACTTCATGTTCCAGGAAAGGCACTATCGCTTGACCCGAGCACGACTGGCTACCTATCTTGGAGTTCAGATTGCCGAGGAGCCACACTTCATACACTATCAGGCTTATGGCAGCACGGTACCTCCTCGACGTCCTCACGAGTCTCACGTTCCATCTGATGAGGAGATCAGTGTTCTGTTTCAGCAGCCTTTCCTGCCTGGCACACCGAGGACTCAGGACAGGCTGACTCCCATGGCACACACTATCCATCTAGCTTTGAGGAAGAGCTTGTTGTTTCGGATTGGATATAATGAGGGGATCACAGCTCTGCAGCAGTGGCTTCTACTTTATATCATGACAGGTCGTGACTTTGACCTTGTCGACTTCTTTATCTGCGAGCTAGAGGATGTGATTCTGGATGGCATAACAGTTCACCGTCGGCATCCGTTTGCTCATTGGATCTGTTGGATTCTGGCTCAGCTAAGTCAGAATGAGCACATGGATGAGCTGGAGCACTCGAGGACACAGTTCAGTTTTTACTCACCAGCTACTCCTCGAGATGGTCGTCGTGGCTCGAGAGGCCAGCGCCGAGCACAGCGGGTTCTGGATGAGCGTTTCTTGGCTGAGGGCAGAGTTGCAGATGATCCGACAGCAGCCGAGGACGCTTCACTAGCAGCTGCAGAGGCCCAGCTCCCACACTACCTGATCACTGACTCAGAGGACTCGGAGGATGACGAGGACTTCATTCCCACTGTTACCGTCCCTCGAGGAGCTCATGATGATGAGGCAGGATCTTCTGGTGCAGCACGAGCCCCTGCTCCTCCAGTCTCCACCGCTCAGGTCACTCAGCCAGATGCACTCGCTGCTATTCTTACTCGGCTCTCAGATCAGCAGGACAGATTTGCAGCAGCTCAGCTGAGCATGCAGGCCGAGCAGGCTCGCCAGCAGGAGGCCCAGACTCTGGTGCTTGAGGGGATTCGACAGCAGCAGGAGGCCATGAGGTTACAGCTTCAGCAGCAGTCCCAGATCCAGCAGCAGATGTTTACCTTCTTCTCGGGATGCTTCGGTCAGCTGTACCGACACACTGGACTGCCAGAGCCTCAGTTCCCTACACCCCAGCAGCTCCAGTTCGACCCCACTGCTCCTCCTCCACCTGCTGGCGGTTTCATGCAGACACCCTTGTCATCTTTCCCGGTGTCACCACTTCTACCGACCGGGTTGTTTGCCAGTCCTGTTCCTACTGCTGCCCCGGCTCCTGCTCCACAGCCTAGTGTCTGGACAGCCGAGCAGCGTGCAGAGTTTCATAGACAGCAGCAGATCCTACACCAGCTCCAGCACCCCTCGGCTCAGTCACTCACGTTCGACTCTCCTTCTCAGCCCGAGGTGCTCCGTCCGTCCGTCGTGCGCCCCACTCAGCCAGACCTGACTCCCGTCACGTTTGCTCCTCCGACGGACTCCACGATCGTCGCCGCGCCAGCTCCTACCGCTACTCCAGCTACTTCTGCTGCTCCGACGACTCCGGTCGAGCAGAAGTCTTCTTCGGTCGATGACGACTGGACAGACGACGACGCCGATGACTCCGCCGCTTAGTTCTCCACCGGACCCAGCCGGAAGACCCCGCCTTCTCCTGCTCAGGATTAGATCGCCTTCCTTTTTGGTGCTTTGTTGCCAAAGGGGGAGAGGTGTTAGGGGGAGGGTAGAGGTAGAGCTAGAGAGAGAGCTCGTAGTTTTCAGGACTTTGTTCTTTGTATCACATTTGGTGTTAATTCATGGATATGTACATTTGTCGCTTGAGTATGCCGCTCTTTGAGACATATCTATGGATTTCGTTTGAGCCGTTGAGCTCTTTGGTCCTGCTTTTGGTTTGCTCGTGTTTTTCCTGCTTTATCTTTCTCGCTCTCTCGTTATTTATGTTTGTGTTGTCATCAATCACCAAAAAGGGGGAGATTGTAAGCATCTAGGCCCTCAAGGTATGTTTCGGTGATTAATGACAACCATTATTGTGACTAATGAGTTTGTGCAGCTTAATAGATCATTATCGCTCTTTTGGTCATATGTCAAAAGAGGCCCCTCAATTTCGGTCATTCAAAAAGGCGATCTCGGCTTTTAACTTATATTTGTCAAGGCTAAGGATCTTTCTAGTCCTAAGTGTCACAAGGTTGAGAAGGACACTTAGGTTAGTATAGGTTTTATAGTTTTGTAGTGATCGCACTATTAAGAGGGGTTCATGAGTTAGTAGCTTGATCAAACTTGAGTTGGCCCTAGACATATTACACACTCACTCAAAAACAGCAATAGATGGTCAATAGAAGTCAACACAACTCTTGGAAGAAGAAACAATCAAAGTCACATTCGAATCCAAGTCAAAACAGCTGAAAACAAAGAAAATCAGTAGCACCGGTTGAACCGGTGAACAAGCATCGGAGCATCCGATGCATGGCGGAAGGACCGATGCCCTGTCGGTCCATCTTCTCTGGATGAAGGCAGATATCAAGTAAAGCACCGGTTGAACCGATGGTCAAGAAGATAAGCACCGGTGCAATGAAAGTCCTTTGTTCCAGAGAGCATGTTTTGATGGATTTCAACCTCTCTTCAGCACCGGTTGAACCGACGCTCCGAAATCAAAGCACCGGTGCAATGAAAGTCCTTTGTTCCAGAGAGCATGTTTGATGGACTCCAACTTCTCTTCAGCACCGGTTGAACCGATGGTTCAGAAACAAAGCACCGGTGCATTGGATGTACTTTGTTCCAGAACGCTTGTTTGAGTTGATCAGCGAACCTCTTCAGCACCGGTTGAACCGATGCCCCTACGGAGCATGCACCGGTGCTATGACGCAAGCGTGGATACTGTGTCAGAACTCCAACGGCTACTTCTTTGACACAGAGAGACCGGTTGAACCGATGCCCATATTTTCTATACCGTCGGTTCTTCCGGTGGTCACAGTTTTTCTGCAGAAAACCTCCAACGGCTATGTGACCTCCTCCACTCTATATAAGGGTACCCCCTGGTTCATTTCAGTTGCCTTTGACACCTTGAAAACCTGAGGCCACCCTTGAGAAGAAGAAATAGAGCTTTGAGCAAAAGAGAGAAGATCTAGTGCTTAGTTTGTGCTTCAACCTTGAAGAACTCATCCATTGCAAGTGTAGCAAGTGTGCTAGAGCTAGGGCCAACTGAGTGTAGGTCAAGTGAAGGCTTAGGAACTTGTTACTCTTGGTGTTTGGCAGCACCTAGACGATCTTGGTGATCGAAGTGTTTCTCGCGGAGCTTGCCAAGGATTGTGGGAGCCCGGAGAAGAAGATTGTACGTGGCTTGAGCTCCACCACGCCGGGATGGTGAACGGAGACTCTTAGTGAGCGCCCAAGTCTCGGTGACATGGGAGGTGGCAAGACTCTTAGTGAGTGTCACAACGTGGATTAGGGGTGTGTGCCAACACATCGACACCACGGGAAAAATCCGGTTGTCTCTTGCACTCTCTTTCATTTCAAGCACTTACTTTCATGCTTTCTTTCATGTGCTTGACCTTAGAGATCATAGCTTAGCTCTACCTTGCTTAGTTTCATATCTTTGTTAGCTTGTGTAGTTTGCTTTGTTTAGCCGGTTGGTGAATTGAGCCTTACTAGCCTTGCATAGGTTAAGGTTGTTTTATTGCTTTAGAATTTTAAAAAAGGCCCAATTCACCCCCCCCTCTTGGTCCATCGATCCTTACAACCGTGAAAACATCCCTCCCAAAAGTCTAGTTGTATGACCAAACCGTAACCCGCTCAATACCGTGAGCACGGCTATTTGAATAGGTTTTACACTCTGCAGAGGTGTGCAACTTTACCCACAAGTGGGGTACCACAGCACGATCACCTTAGTGTCGGTGCAGATCCCATCAAAGCCATTACCCACCTTAGCCAGATCTGACTAGCCAACACGGGCTCCACCAAGGGGTCATTGACCTGACACCGAGGTTTAACCGGGGCATAAGTCACCACGACCTTGTCCCTTCTCCTTGGCCACCCGTTGCTTTCAGCTCTCCTGATGGCTATCAGACTAACTAGTGGGGTTTATGCTAAGCCGTTGCCACATACAATGGTCGAGTGGTTTGCACGATGGTTGAGTCAGGCAAGATGACACATCAACTCGGTCCTTAATTGTGACAGAATGGCAATCTCCCAACCTCCTTGCTCTACCACAATGGTACGAGCCTCCAACGCATGACAATCCACCCAGGGAATGTCATTCATCCATCCTATCTTAACATTTTATTCTTTATAACCCAATTTTCCTTTTCTCAATACTCACGCATTTTAATTTTTATAAAGCATGTTGTAACCATTTTTTAGTGTAATAAAATGAGTACCGGGTCCTAAGCGGCACTTTAGCAGCGATTAACATCCATAAAGAATAAATCATATATAGACGTTAATCTAGGTGGTCAAGGAATGGTTATAACAAATCAAGGGGTGGCTATCCAACCATGTTTCAGCAGTAAAAACATATGCAATTTTATAAAACAGGCCAATAGGTTGTGTTTATAAAACTGGGTTGAAATATGCAATCAAAGGATGAGATTAAACTTGGCGTCTTCAAAGCCTTCCGGGAGGTCCTGATCGAGGTGCTGTCCTTCGTGTTTGGGGTCGCGGTACTGGTCCTCGCACACCTACTCGCATTACTGCTCGTCGACGGGTTCTTCCTCGGTCACTCCGTGATCTACGGCACACACAAACAATCACACAATAAATAAAAAGAAATAAACGTTTTATCGTTAAGCTCGAATCAGGAATAACTTAAGAAACAATGGTAGCAAGAATATTTTTGGGAGATTTCTTAATGACATGGCTGGAATTATGTTAGAAATGACGTGGTAAAGTTTCGGGGCAAACAGAGAATTTTTGGCGCATGAAATGATAGGCCGAAGAGGGGTTTAGGGGCTAAATAAGGATCCGGGGCCTATTTGTAATTATTTCTGGGAGTGATAGGACTTGAATAGAATTTTGTAAAAGGTTTGGGCTACTCTAGAAATTAGGCAGGGACCTACTCATAAATATTTTATATAGTGGAGGGGCTTATTCATTAAAAGAAATAAGAGAGGGGCTTCTTTATAAATATTTTTGAGGGTGGAAGGACTTGATTATAATTTCTGAAAATATTTGTGTTACTCCGAAAAGGGGCAGGGGCCTATGTAAAATTATGTTTATATGGTGGGAGGGCTAACCATCAAATATAGAAAAAAGGAGGGCTTCTTTTGCAAAAGAATTAAAAGAGTGGAAGGGCTCTTCTGGAAAAACAGGAAAAGGGGAGGGGCTACGGGAAAAAATGCCCTTCTTCTTCCTCCCTCGGTAGGAAATAGGGGAGGGGAGGGTTTGGCGGCGGCGCCCTGTGCCGGCGAGCCAGGGCACGGCGGTGGCCAGGAGGAGGGGGAAAAGCGCGGGGGAGGTGCGGGGAACCGATTCCCCCCACTCACCCGAGGCTGGGGTGGCGCGAGGGGGCCTGGCCACGAGGGCGGGCAGAGGCGGGCGTGGAGGCGATGCTGGAGGGCCGGGGAGGGAGCTGGCGGTGGCGGAGGTGGTCGTGGGGGTGGAGGGCCGTGCGGAGGGGCCCTTTTATAGGCGCAGCGGGGCAAGGGAGAGGGGGCGCGGGTGGCCGGCGAGGACAGCGAGCTCGGTAGCCATTAATGGTGTGGGGGGCACGGCGGTGTCACTGAGCGACGGTGGGCAGGCGTGGGCGGTGGCGTGTAGCACAAGTGGAGGGCGGCGGCACCGAGGGGAGGGCGCAGGGGATGGGACGGCGGCCAATGGCGGGGCACTGCGCGTGTCCGAGCTCGGCTCGGTGGGGCTGTGCGGGGGCCCTCTCCGCGGGAGCGCGCGCGCCGAGGCGGCAAGTGGGCGCGGCGCGTGCAGAGGAGGGGCCGGGGTGGGCAGGGCGGCCGCGCAAGGGGGTACGGGCGGCTCGGCGTCGAGCTCTGCTCGGCACCCTGGCGTGCTGCGCGTGGGAGAAGAAGGGAGAAGGGAGGAGGAAGAAAGAAGGAGGAGGAGGGAAAAAAAAGAAGAAGAAAAAGGAGAAGAAAAGGAGAGAGGGAGGAAAAGAGAGAGAGAGATGCGGCGGAGGTCGCGGCGACGACCGCGGGACCGGTCGAGCACGTGCGGCGGTCGGACGACACGCAGCGGCTTCGGCGGGAAGCAACGCGCGCGGAACGAGAAAGAGCACAGAGACTGGACGGATGATTGGTACTGGTGTCGGGACGGCGGATCGCCGGGAAAGATTTCGAAACATTGGGAGTTCGGGCGGAAAATGATTTAGAAATGATTTGAGCTCAACGACGGAAAAGATTTTGAAAATTATTTTTAGCGAATGATTTATCTTGGTGAATTTTTTCGGGATGTTACAAGAAGCCACCCATAGCCACGACCACCCGGCATTGCCACAGGCCGAGATGGGTCTCTAAAAACGACGCCTCCAAGGAGGTGACGACGCCGAAGGCGCCGCCGTCGCTCGTCCTAGGTGGACAGGGCTTTCGCCCAGAGAACCCGCGCAACGGGGATGAGGCTCCTAGATGGCGCCCCCAACAGGAGAACGACGCCCTCGGACGCCATCGCCATCGCCGCCGGCAGGAATGCCGGCAAGGCTTTCGCCCGGAGAATCCTATCCACAGCGCGCACTCAGCCCGGCGATCCGAAGCCGCAGCCATGGAGGCCCTCTCGGGTGCAGCGCCGCCGCAGTGCCCAAGCCACGGCCACTAAACTGCCGCACATCCCCGCCCACGGCTAGGCCGCCGAGGCCGCAGACCCGCCGATGCACAGCCACTCCGACCCGAATCCGGCCGCCTCCTTGACACCAGCGCGCGACCCCCGCGGGTAGATCCGGCGCACGGCGCACCGCAGCTCCTCTTGTGCATGGGCGCCCCCATGCACCGTAGCTCCTCCTACACGCGGTCGGCGCTGGTGCACAGCCACCTCCTGCCGCGCAGCACCCACCTCGCCGCCCACCGCCGAGCGCAGCCGCGCCAGCCCGCTGGGCGACGTCCGCCTCCGCGCGCGGCCACTGGCGGCAGGGGCAAGCTCCCAGCAAGCGGCCAAGCCGGCGCCACCGCGGACCCACGCCATCCACCGCCCACGCACAGGCCCCGCCGCCACCCGCACCGCGCGCGCACCTGCGCTCCTCGCCGGCAGTAGATCCGCCATCGAGGCCACCGGATCCGGCCGCGGGAGCCTCGGATCCGGCCTCACCGGCGCCGGCGCCGCCGGCCCCGAGGCGAGACGGCTCCCTCCTCTCGCAGCGGCCTCGCCCGTCGGGAGAAGAAGGAAGGAGAAGACAGCCCCGCCGCCGCCGTCCTTGCGAGCCGCGCGGGCTTCCGGCAGCCGGCTCCGGCGGCGATGGGGAGAGGGTGGAAGGGGCGGCGGCCGCGGCCGCGGCGGTTTGGTGTCCGCCCATGTCGCCCACGCCGGAGAGGGGGGGGGGGTTCACCATCGCTGAATGGTTTGCATCTCGTGGTCCATAGATTGGTCATTGGTGGTTAAATAGCCACCCTACAGATCTACAGTACCATAATCTATACATGGCTACATCTACACGATCAATTTGGCAGGAGCATGTACGGATCCAAAAACAATTTATGTTCCCATCCAACTTCGCCGCTCCTGTCTTCTCAGCAGCCTGGATGAATCGACTGGCAAGCCAATGCCAAAACGCGAAATTTTATTCCAGAGCAGCAACTGAGCAGACCCACATGAGAAAAATATTAAGCAGAAGATTTTTTTGCGGGTATATTAAGCAGAAGATTGACATAAACATTTCAAAATTTCAAGTTTAGCACAAGGTTGACGACAACGGACAGACAGGTAAACTCCAAGGAGAAGAACCTCCGGGCAAACTTTACCTGGGACAAATAAAAGAACTGTAAACTTGGGGACCTGTTCTTATCTCCGGTTATTTCGCCTAGAATGCTTGTGAATCAGAGTGGTTGAACCACTGTCACAGAGAACAGTGTCCAGTGGAGCTATTAGGTCAACTAGCTGCTCAAGATGCCACTTGAATCGTACAACATTCAGTTTGCAGGTTCCATAGCCAGTTTGATGGGGCACCCATCTGGAGAGCTGAAGCGGAAGGGAAGCATAGGTTCTTTATTCTTTGCTTGGTTACTGGTGCAATCAAAGTTGCTGCCCGCTGATAATCTCAGCAAGAGATAGTGGTCGTGTGACCCAATCTGCTCGCTCTGCAGCCAAGAGCAAGAAACGGCCGAGCACTTGATCCTGCAATGTTGCTTCGCGAAGGAAGTATGGCACCTAGTGTTGCTTTGGACGCATGATCTTGTTAAGATGCCAAACCCGGGAGTCTATCGCTGATGAGTGGTGGCAACAAGAACAGGCTTACCAAAGAAGCTGCGTAGGACTAAAGCGTCAGCCTTGATGTTCACTGCTTGGAACATATGAAAGGAGAGAAATTGGCGCATTTTCGAGCAAACTCATACGGATGTGATTCGGTTATTTCAGGAGATCAAGTTGGAGGTCTCGATCCGGAAGCTCGCTTGTGGCGGGCCGGTGTTTCCTATCTTACCATGTTAAGTGCCGTTTTAGCTTTTGTTTGAGCCCCAGAGGCTTGAGTTGTCCTTGTTTTATGTAATATCAACTTTGTATTGAACTGGCTTGCTTTTTCTTGTTATAGGACTTATTAGCAATACTCCTGCTTTCCTTTCAAAAAGAAAATTGCACCGGGACCACATGCGGACTTGACTCGATTTCCAGCAAATATTGTCCCAGACAGAAATGTCAGCTCGGTGTTAAACTCAAACATGCTAGTGTGGTAGCAATACAACCAGCTTTTAGAATTTAAATTAGTATAAAGTGAAAAACGAGAAAAGAACATGCAAGCTAGGGTTTTTTACATCTCAAATTATTATTACAGTCAAGTACCTTCATTTTTAATGATTTTTCAGATCCCCTGACAGCATAGACCATTCGATATGTGTAACAGCCCAAAGAAATCGGCCCAACGAGCACGGATACTGTTTACGCGAAAAATACTGTAGCGCGTCGGGAGCAGCTGGTTTTAGTGCCACCTGCTTTCCGATCGGTGGGTGAGGCAACTTAAATACCTGGCTGTAGGAAACTATTAATGCCGGATCAATCTTTTTGCGTGAAACGAGGACGAAAGCGCAAGAGAATTAATTAGCAGGTGTGGTTTACTCAACGTGCAGAGTAGATCTTATCCGTTCTCTTAAGGTTACAATATGGCTATCCTCAGGCCTTAGGCATGACTTCATCACGGATCGTGCATTCTTTGATTCAATGGTAATCACTAGAATTTCTATTTAGGGGAAGAAAATGATGCAATGATAATGCCACGTGTGAGACTAATGTGATAATAATGCCACAAATGTTAGTGTGGTCCACGCGAATTCCTCATTCCGGGAACGTTCCGGTTCCGGGAACGGAAACAGGAACATGGCTACTAAGGCACGGCTCATCCAATCGCCGAATTCGGAACCAGAACGTTCTCGGAACATGGCTACTAAGGCACGGCTCATCCAATCGCTGCATTCGGGCCACCGTCGCCCGTCGGGTTAGCGGTTAGGTTTGGGGGTTGCTTGTGGATCCAGAACCAGCGACCTTAGAGGAAGGATGTGGGGCAGTGGCAGGTTGCCCGATGGTGAGGTCGGGCAACGAGGCCGCCGCCGGCCGGGCAGGGTACGTTCTCGGAACATGGCTACTAAGGCACGGCTCATCCAATCGCCGAATTCGGGCCACCGTCGCCCGTCGGGTTAGCGGTTAGGTTTGGGGGTTGCTTGTGGATCCAGAACCAGCGACCTTAGAGGAAGGATGTGGGGCAGTGGCAGGTTGCCCGATGGTGAGGTCGGGCGACGAGGCCGCCGCTGGCCGGGCAGGGTAGGACAAGTGGACAACTAGTGGCCCGTGCTGGCGGCAGGGAAAGAGCACACCAAAGTCTGGAAGGGCGTGGTGGAGGCAGCATGGGAAGATGGTGGGCGGCTCGGTCGCCGGCAGCCACTGGCGGTGCAGCGGGAGGAAGAAGAAAGATGAAGGAAAGAAGAGATGGAGGTAGGGCCCACCATTCGCTGGGTGCGAATGCGCATCTGCTAGCAGCCCCGGATGTCAAGCAACGGTGGTCGGTGGAGCATCTGGAGTTACACTTGAGTTACACAACTTCACTCGAGAATACAAAAACTTATATACTCTATTCTGTTATTCTGTTGGCAACCAACAATAGTATTTTTCTCTTACACAAATCAGTACCAGCCACCACCCACCAGTCAGTCAGCAATATTTTTCTCTTAAAGCAAATCAGCACCATCAATTAGCAACAGCCAGCCGAATAGAGTGATAGAAGTCACAGGTGTTAAACTGTAACAATTAAGATGCAGGGGGTTTTTGAAATCCCCATTGCTTGTATTTTGTGTTTTTCTTTGCCATTCCAATTGTAAATCAATACAAAGCCACGAACAATGTGGTTTACATCATCGTACTGTGAACACTCAAAACTTACACATCATAAAGATGTCAAGGTTGTAAAGTTGAGTATATAATGTGTCCCATACTGTTATGTAGATGGATATTTTGGGGGTAACTAGGCCTTATGCTTTGCCAAGAGCTTGAGAGATTGAGGGGGACTAGAATTGTTTCTTCATTGTTCATTGCTTGCCTTGAATGACATATCTCCTCTCTTTATATAGAGAGACTTACTTAACCCCTAAGTGACTTATCCCTAACCAACAAACCCTAGAGGACTGGCGGTGCTACAGTACCGCGGAGCTACAGCACCGCGCTGTGCTACAGTACCTTGGCCCAAGTGGCCCAATAAGCCCAGCTGACTACCCGTGACACTACTCCCCTCTTTCGGAGTAGCTCGCCCACGAGCTGCAGTGGAACTATCTCCGATCGAGGACTTGACTCGATCCAACGCGAGCTTATCACCTAAGAACAAGCCTTTTACATCTCGGCTTATTTTATTATTGACTAGGACTAGGACTCTAACTAAACCCCAATTCTGTATGTGTCGCATCGCCAATTGAGGGTGGACCCCATCCAGAAGCACGGAGGGACAAGAAGCAGGAACAACCTCCCTGGTCCTGTTGGCTGCCCATGACATCTCCCCCACCCTTGGAGACCCAGCTCGCCCTCGAGCTGGATAGCTTGATGGTACCGTCTTCTATGTCGTAATGGAGCAGCACACCGGCCCATCGGATTGCCTTGTCCGCCTTGTCTTGGATTCTGAAATTAAACCCCAAAAATTTGCCTACACAATGCAGTGCATATATTTGATTGGCAGCGGGACTTGAATTGTAGCAGCTTTGATCCTTCGGACTCTTGGCTCTGTTGATGACGAAAGTAGGTAGCACCGGCCTGCTTGTGGGTTTTAGGGGCCCTGCCTGTGGAACCGAGGTAGGCATCAACTTGTTGCCTTGGTCCACGGTTGGAAGGACTGCCGCTGTAGTGGCCTCTGATGGTTGCAGCTCTATCAGGATGCTCCCTTGGAGAAGCAATTCTTCAAAGTGATCGTGAGAGTCGACCACGGAACCCGTGCTGTTGGAAGCCATGAACTCATCGAGAGGGATGGTACTGAGGGGCGGCTCAAAATGCAGTTTGAGCAGCTCCGAGAATTTGCGCCATCATGGCATACCTTGGTCTTGTTGGACTCGGGTATACCACACCTTGGCGCTCTCCTCTAGATGGCGGCTGGCCATCCAGACCTTCTCCTCTTCCATGATACGCTGTTGATGAAAGTAAGACTCACAACGATTGATGAAAATCAGCGGATCAGACCTGCCATCGAACCGCAGAAAATCCATCTGCTGGAGCCACAGTGGGCGGTCCTGGTGATGTTCGCCGCAAGCGGGCGCCTTGCTGCCCGACGTGGAGGAGCGGTCGGAGGAAAAGGCGGCGATTGCCTTGGCGTGGGCCTCCACGGTGGTCTGCAGGGCTGCGACGGCCTTGGCTAGGGATTCAACGGCGGCCCTGAGGTCTCCATTATCGCCCATTGTTGCTGCACATGAGGCGGCAGAAGACGAAGCAGAAGATGCAGATGCAGTGGTGGCGGGTGGTGGTAGAGATGCGGCTGGTGGTGGTAGGGTAGGCGGTGCAGCGGCTGTGGGGGATGGCCGGGGAGGTTGGATCGGGCAGCGATCTGGATCGATGATTTTTGTTTTTCCGAGGTGATGGAGAGGATTGGCAGCGGCTGTGGAAGAATCGACTGACTCGTGATACCAGATGTTATGGAGATGGATATTTTGGGATAACTAGGCCTTATGCTTTGCCAAGAGCTTGAGAGATTGAGGGGGACTAGAATTGTTTCTTCATTGTTCATTGCTTGCCTTGAATGACATATCTCCTCTTTTTATATAGAGATACTTACTAACCCCTAAGTAACTTGGAGTGGGATAAGGTGCGACGGGTCGCGCATAGCGCGACCGCGCGACCCCGACGCCCGCACCCATTCCTTTTGGAGGGGAGCGCCATCCATCCGACAAAAAAAAACTACCACCCCCCTCGTCCCGCCCCGTCAGCCGCCGCCAGGCTTCGTGCCGCGCCACCAAAACCTATGTCTTCCCCCCCCCACATCGGCCGCCGCCAGAGCTCCGTGACTCCTCCTCGGCGACCGCTCGCTGCCATCCCCTTCAGTCGTGCCTGCCTCTTCCCGCTCGGCGTCTTCATCCCGTCAGAAAAAGGTGCGCCCCCGCCCCCCCTCCTTCACATCCTGCTTGCTGCACCTCTAATCTTGGGGTGCAGCACGCATTGATCTTGTTCTGCGTATCAATTTTGTCTCCAATTTCTCTCTGTCTGCATGTTTTTCCCTGATCTAAATCTGTTATTTTGACTTGTCTGTCCGAAGTGTCAAGTTAGTTTGCTGTTGTGTCAAACTACGGTTTGCAGAAAATTGTCAACTTGATAGTTACAGACTTCTCTCATTTTGCTATTTGCAGCTCAAAAAAAAGATGTCGTCTGTAGAGGGGTTTGACCTTAATATTGAACCAGCAGATGTTAGTTTCGCGGATGATCCTGTTACTGTTTATTTGATCAATGTGTCGCAAGATGATCCTATTGCTATGTCTCAAGATGATCCTGTTGCCATACCTCCTGTCCCTACTCTAGCAAGTTCATCAATGCCTGTAGAATCTGATGGTCTCACAGTGCCAACAGCTCAAACTGCTACAGATGGGGGTGATGTAGAGGATGGTATTGAGGTTCTATCAACAACGCAAGAGCCCTATGTTGGCATGCCATTTAGCACCCCGCAAGATGCTAGGGTTTACTATAATAGGTATGCTAGACACGCTGGTTTTTCCATCAGAATTGACACCTCCCGTGAATCCAAAAAGGACAATGACAAGAGGAAAGTTATTTTTGTATGCCAAAAAGCTGGTGTCAATAAGAAGCAAAAACTTGATGAGGAAGGACCGATAACTGAGAAGAAGATAGTGAGGCAAAGCCGCAGAGATTATGTTGATAGGACTCGCTGTCCTGCACGCATGATTGTGAGAAAAACAGCCCCATCTCAATGGGAGGTCATTCACTTTGAGCGGGAGCACAATCATGAGTGTGTGAAGAAGTTCTCTCTTACAAAGTACATGAAGTCTCATAGAGAGATACCCGCTGAAGAGAAGGAGTTCATAAAGTTTCTTCATGGGTGTTGCATAACAACTACGCGCGCTTACCAGATAATGGTTGAGTTGTATGGTGGTATTGAAAACTGTCCATACACGGAAGGTGATGCAAAAAATTTGAGAGTGGAGTACCATGCTGAGTATCGAGGAAAGGACATGAAAGCAACCCTTGATCACTTTGAGGAACTGAAGAACGAGGATCCTGATTTCATTTACAGTTATACCCTTGATGAATTTGATAGGGTTGAGAATCTATTTTGGGTTGATGGTGCAGCAAGGAAGTCATATGAGCTCTATGGTGATTGTATATCTTTTGACACAACTTACTTGACCAACATGTATAATATGTCGTGTGCTCCTTTCATAGGTAAAAACATCTCATTGGTGTTTTGCGCATGTCCTTTTTTCCTGTTGTATCAATTTATGTGCTTTATTATGTGGCAAGTTGTGTTTTGCTTGTGTAGCAACTTAATATTTACATGTATCAATTTATGTATTTTTCCCCTTGTATCAATTTGACAGGTATTGACAGAAATGGAATAACTATTTAGCTTGGTTGTGGCTTCATGAGGAATGAAAAAACAGAAGCTTTTGTGTGGTTGTTTACTGAGTTCAAGAAGGCTATGGGTGACAGAGATCCTATTAATATTATCACTGATCAAGATTTGGCGATGGCGGCTGCGATTGCTCAAGTTTTTACCACTTCAGTCCATAGGAACTGTAGGTGGCACATCATGGAGAATGCTAGGAAAAGATTGGGGGCTTTCTTAGATGGTAAACCAGGCTTGGCTGATGATTTCAATGATTGTGTTGACAATAGCTTCTCAATTGTAGAGTTTGAATTCAAATGGCAAGCTATGCTGGATAAACATGAGATCAATGATGATGAAAGGTTCAAGCATTTGTATGAAATGAGAAATTGCTGGGTTCCGGCTTACTTCATGAACAACTTCTTCCCCTTTCTGCAAACAACAGCACGGAGTGAAGGATTCAATGCTGTCCTGAAGCGATATGTGAACCCAATGAATTCAATACTAAACTTTGTTCACCAGTACAAGAAAATACAGGATAGAATATTCGGCAAACAAACAATGCATGAGGCTAATACAACTGTCAAGGTTCCGCACTACTTGACTGGCCACCCCATGGAAAGACAAATGAAGCAAATGTACACAAGGAAGTTGTTCAATATTTTCCAGGATGAGCTACAACTGAGTTCTAGTTACTATATTGTTCGAGTTGAAGGTGATAGCTTACTTGATGTTGTTCCATATGGGCGCTGTCCCGATCTCTTATATGGGAAGAGAACATTCAGGGTTTCGGCAAACAGTGTTGATGGTTTGTATAGCTGTGATTGTTGCAGGTTTCAGAGGGACGGGGTTCTTTGCTGCCATATACTAAAGGTGTTTGATGCACTTGCTGTCCGTGAGGTGCCATGTCATTACATTTTGCCTAGGTGGTCTGCTGAAAAGGCGAATGATGGTGACAATGTGGAAGTTGCTGGTGAGAAGCTGCATGCCACGCAAATTTCAAACCTGGGGAGGCATGCTGTCCATTACCATACAATTTTCTCCAACTTTGCTCAGTTTGTAAGACCTTTCATGGTTGAGGATGAAAGTCACAACATAGTTTTGAAACATGTCGCTGCGATGCAAGCTGAACTTAATGCACGCAAAAATGGAGGGGGTGGCGAGTTCTGCTTCACAAGTGCAGTCCAATGTCGCGCAGGCTGGAAGCGTGGTTGGTGGAAGCCGGCGTGGCGGTAAGATCTCAAAGAAAAAGGCAAGCAATGCTTCAGGCGCTGATACGACTCCAACTCTTCAAACAGGTATACTGAAAAAGTTAGAAACAAAAAGGCAAATTGACGGTAGTTTGGAGCGATATGAGAGCTTTTCATTTTGACTGTACTTTCTATTTTACATCAGGTGCTGATTTGGGGGTTAAGGATCCAGTTATTAAAAAAAGGCAAGGGCGCCCAAGATCGAAGAGAATAAAGAATCTGTTGGGACTGCAACCGCCAAAAAAAATTCCATGTGACTATTCTGGTTGTACTGAGCATAATACAGCAAATTGCCCATCCAAGCCTGCAAAGAAGCTTACGACGGAATTGTAGAACAAAAAGACATTGGTGCTGCAAACATTTTGGATGGCTCTATCTGAGTGTGTGGTTTTGAGAGAAACACCGATTCTTTGTGTCAATTTATGTCTGTTGGTGTGTCAAACTGTGTCATATTGGTGTGTCAACTTGTGACTACTGGTGTGTGACATCAAAATGTCCATTGGTTTATCAGCTTATTGGTGTATAAAAAATTTATTGGTCTATAAAATATAATGCACACGTCTGATCTTCTGGTCGTATTGGTGTGTCAACCGACTTATTCAGCTTGGTTGGTGTGTCACTCGGTTGGTGTGTCAACTGAATTATGTTTTGATGATGTGTCAATATGTGTCAAAAAAGGAACTTCTCTGCATGCACAACTCTTGAGGTTTGAACTTAATGGGTGTAACATTGTAACATTATAGTTCTGGCAAGGGGCACTGTAAGCATCTAGGCCCTCAAGGTATGTTTCGGTGATTAATGACAACCATTATTGTGACTAATGAGTTTGTGCAGCTTAAAAGATCATTATCGCTCATTTGGTCATATGTCAAAAGAGGCCCCTCAAATTTCATTATTCAAAAAGGCGATCTCGGTATTCAACTCAATTTTATGTCAAGGCTAAGGATCTTTCTAGTCCTAAGTGTCACAAGGTTGAGAAGGACACTTAGGTTAGTATAGGTTTTATAGTTTTGTAGTGATCGCACTATTAAGAGGGGTTAAAGCTTAGTAACTTGAGCATGGACATGGTCATTTGAAAATGGATGCACACTATGGTCACTCAGGTTTCTAGAAGTTCAAATAAGTGGTTCTCAAACTATATCTCAAGAATATTTGGATTTCATTCAAGACTCAAATCAGAAAAGACAAAATCAGAAAAAGTCTATACACCGGTTTAACCGACGCTCTCAATTTTCCATACGTCGGTTAAACGAAGTCAGCAGAGTCTGGACAAATTCAATACACCGGTTAAACCGACGTGTTTGAATTTAACGTCGGTGCATTGGTCCAGAGTTGGTTTTTCCAGGGAAATTCAAGTTCTATTCACCGGATTAACCGACGCTGTTTGAATCAAGACGTCGGTGCAATTGACCAGTGAGATGGTTTTTTCAGAGGAATTCAAAAGTTGTACTCACCGGTTAAACCGACGATAGGTTTGAGTTAACGTCGGTGCAGTTGTCCAGAGACTTGATTTTTCAGTGGTTCAGTGGACAACTACACTCACCGGTTAAACCGATGCTACGTCGGTTAATCTGCCCCAGTTGTAACGGCTAGTTTTCAGAAGAGGCAGTTTACATTCACCGGTTAAACCGACGATGACAATGGGGGGTACGTCGGATTAACCGGCGCTACGCAGTTTTCTGGCAGCTTTTCTCCAACGGCTCTATTTGTGTGAGCTGCCTATATATACCCCTCCAATGGGTCATTTCGCCCACTCTTGACACCAGGCAACATCCAAACACTCATACCATAGTCAAGAGCCACCTTGAGCTTCATCATTCACATACTTGTGCATTCAATCAATCAAGAAGCAAGATTAAGGACTTGAGTAGAGAGAAGCTAGTGTGCATCCGCTCTTGGTGATCGGTTCTTGCTCAAGTGAAGGCCTTAGCTTGTTACTCTTGGTGATTGGCATCACCTAGGCGATCTTGGTGATCGAGGTGTTTTCTCGCGGAGCTTGCCAAGGATTGTGGGAGCCCGGAGAAGAAGATTGTACGTGGCTTGATCTCCACCACGCCGGGATGGTGAACGGAGACTCTTAGTGAGCGCCCTCGTCTCGGTGACTTGGGAGGTGACAATACTCTTTGTGAGTGTCACAACGTGGATTAGGGGTGTGTGCCAACACATCGATACCACGGGAAAAAATCCGGTTGTCTCTTGTCCATTCCTTTTATTCAAGCATTTTCTTTCATGCAATTTACTCATGTGCTTGACTTAGAGATCATAACTTAGCTCTACCTTGATAGGCTTTACTTTGTTTTAGCTCTCTTAGCTTGTGTTTGAAGCTTAGTTATCCGGTTGGTGAATTGGTGCCCTACTAGCATTGCATAGGTTAAGGTTGCTTTACTTTGTTTTAGAATTTGAAAAAGGCCCAATTCACCCCCCCTCTTGGTCCATCGATCCTTACAATTGGTATCAGAGCCTCGTTGCTCTTTTGGATCATTAGGCTTCACCGCCTAGAGCTATGGCCAAGATGGGTGGTTCGCCGCCTCACTTCGAGGGCAAGAACTTTGCTTATTGGAAAGTTCGCATGGCCGCATACCTTGATGCGATTGCCCCCGAAGTGTGGTTGGCCACTAAGACCGGATTCACCGGAACTCCCACCGCCGAGCAATTAAAATGGAATGCAAAGGCTAGAAATGCAATTTTCGAAGCCATTAGTGAGGAAGTCTTTGCTAGAGTAAATGGCATGGACTTAGCAAGTGATATATGGAAAGAGCTAATTGAAATTCATGAAGGCTCCACAAAAGTCCGTGAACAAAAATATCACTTGTTTAGAGCTAAGTATGATTCCTTTAAAATGATAGCTCATGAAAATTGCAATGATATGTACTCTCGCTTGAATGTCATTGTCAAGGACATTAATGCTCTTGAAGTTTCCAAAATTGACAGTGGCTCCATCAACCGCAAGATTCTCATGCTCCTTCCGAAGCCCAAGTACAACATTATCAATGCTATGCTTCAAAAGGAGAATCTTGATACAATGGAAGTGGGAGAGCTTGTGGGCGAAATTCGCGCCCATGAAATGAGTATCCTTGGTATGACCGAAGAGCCAACTTCAAGCAAATCAATTGCTCTAAAGACCAAGGCAAACAAAGCCCGCAAGCTCAAGATGATCAAGCAAGATTCAAGCTCAAGCAATGAAGAAGATGATCATCATGAAAGCTCATCCGATGTTGAAGATGATGGAGAGCTTGCTCTTATGATGAGAAAGTTCACCCGCTTGAATGACAAGATCAACAAGAAGGGGTTCAACTTTGACTCTAAGAAGGGAATGTTCCGGCCAATGGATGTCAAGAACAAAATTTGCTACAATTGTGGAGAAAAAGGTCACATCCGTCCAAATTGCCCCAAGCCGGACAAAAGAAACAAGGATCACAAGAGCAAGCATCGCCATGATTCAAGCGATGATGAAGAAGAAGAAAGGAAGAACAAAAACAAGAGACTTGGGAAGAAAAAGAGCCATGACAAGAAGACCAAGCTCTTCCCAAAGAAGAAAGGGCACACCAAGAGAAGCTTCTTGGTGGAAAAGCAAGAGTGGGTGACCGATGTCTCATCAAGCGAAGAATCAAGTGATGAAGAAGACATAGTCACCATCGCTCTCACAAATGAAGAACCATCACTACCTCCACCTCCAATGTGCCTCATGGCCAAAGGTAACTCTAAGGTATGTGAGAGTGAAAATGATAGTGATGATGAGCTTGACCCTAATGAGTTTGCTAATCTCATTAATGAGTATACATCCGTCATCAAGAGGGAAAAGGGCAAAGTCAAGGTTCTTGAGAGCACTCGTGCCAAGTTAGAGCTTGCCCACTCCGATTTGCTTGGCAAGTACAATGACTTGCTCAAAAAGCACAATGAGTCACTTGTACTTGCTAAGCAAGTTGAAGAGAGCCACAAAAAGCTTAAACAAGAGCATAGGGAGTTGGCTCACAAGTATCAAGAACTTGAATTTGCCTATGAAGCAATTGACCCAAGTCTTGAGAACTTTGCTCATGAAACTATTGAGAAGGTCAATGTTTCTACTTCATGTGATGACCTACTCATTAATGCAAATGCTACTAATGCTTTGCCCGAGCTTGCACCTTCTAGGGAAAAGGAATTGATGGATCAAGTTGCAAGCCTCAAGAGTAGTGTGGAGAAGCTCTCAAGAGGAGAATACATCCACAAGGAAATTCTCTTCAACAATGCACGTGACTATGGCAAGAGAGGTCTTGGTTCATTTCCGGAGCCAAATCAAGGCACTACTCCTTCTCCGGAGATCAAGATTAGCTTCATCAAGGAAGTTGGATCATATTGCCAACATTGCCAAGTCACCGGGCACCACACTAGGGAGTGCACTTTACCATCACGTCCTCTTCCTAAATTACCCAAGAATTACTCTTCAATGTTTGAAAATAACCATTTTCTCTTGAGTAAAGTGAAGGGCAAGGTGAAGGCCAAATTCATTGGCAAACTCACTAAGGAGTCAAAGAAGAAGCTCCCCAAGCAACTTTGGGTCCCAAAAGCTCTTGTCACACATGTGCAAGGCCCAAAGCTTGTTTGGGTTCCTAAAACTCAAAAGTGAATTCTCATGTGTGTAGGTGAACTACAAAGCCGGTGGAAAACATTGGGTACTTGATAGCGGTTGCTCTCAACACATGACCGGCAATGATAGCATGTTCACCTCCCTTGAAGACCCCGGCGATCATAAACACGTCACCTATGGTGATAACTCAAGGGGAAAAGTTTTAGGTTTGGGTAGAATAGCAATTTCTAAAGATTTATCTATTTCTAATGTTTTGTTTGTAGAAGCACTTAGTTTTAATCTTATTTCAATTGCTCAATTGTGTGATCTTGGACTAACGTGTGCCTTTGACAAGAATGGTGTTGTAGTAACTCATGAAAAAGACAAGTCATTGGTATTCACGGGGTTTAGGCATGGCAACATTTACTTGGTGGATTTCTCTTCAAAGCAAACAAGCACCATGACATGCCTCTTCACCAAGTCTTCTCTTGGGTGGCTTTGGCATAGAAGAATTGCTCATATTGGCATGAGCAACCTCAAGAAAGCCCACAAGAGAGGGATGATCACCGGCTTGAAGGACGTCACCTTTGACAAGAACAAGCTATGTAAAGCATGTCAAGCCGGGAAGCAAGTTGCAACACATCATCCCATCAAGACGATGTTGTCTACCTCCAAGCCGCTCGAGCTACTTCACATGGATCTCTTTGGTCCAACTACATACAAGAGCATTGGTGGTAACCTCTATTGCCTAGTAATTGTTGATGATTTTTCACGTTACACTTGGGTTATGTTTCTAGGCGATAAGGGTGAAACTCCGGAACTCTTCAAGACATTTGCAAGAAGAGCTCAAAGGGAGTACAACTCCCCAATTGTGAAGATCCGGAGTGACAACGGCACCGAGTTCAAGAACATGAAGATTGAAGAATGGTGCGATGAAGAGGGCATCAAGCATGAGTTTTCCGCCACCTACACGCCTCAACAAAATGGAGTGGTGGAAAGAAAGAACAAGACTCTCATCACCCTAGCTAGAGCAATGTTGGATGATTATGGCACGTCCGAGAAGTTTTGGGCGGAAGCAATCAACACGGCGTGTCATGCATCCAACCGAGTATATCCTCACCGACTCCTCAAGAAAACTCCATATGAGCTCATCACCGGGAAGAAACCAAATATATCATACTTTCGAGTCTTTGGTTGCAAATGCTTCATCTATAAGAAGAAAAGGCTCGGTAAGTTTGAAAGTAGATGTGATGAAGGTTTCTTTCTTGGTTATGCATCAAACTCCAAAGCATATAGAGTATTCAATCAAACCTCCGGGTTAGTTGAAGAAACATGTGATGTGGAGTTTGATGAATCTAATGGCTCCCAAGAGGAGGTTGTTGGCTATGAAAATGTAGGTGATGAGGAGATTGATGAAGCTTTGAAGAAGATGTCCATTGGGGATATCAAGCCGGAAGAGGTGCATGAAGACAATGATCAAGGGGGAGGATCTTCCTCATCTACACCAAGCACCTCCACGGCGCCCCAAATGGATAAAGATCAAGAAAAAGATGATACACAACCTCAAGAAGATGTGCCAACGCCAACACCCCAAGTCCAAGAACAAGAAGAGCAAAACGTTCCACCACAAGCACAAGTCACCCATGATCCACCCCAACAAGCATCCACGCAAGTACCGCTAGTGAAGCATGGTCGCATCTCCAAGGATCATCCAATTGGTCAAATCATTGGTAGTCCATCAAAGGGAGTAAGAACTCGCTCTAAACATGCTTCATTTTGCGAACATCACTCGTTTGTTTCTTGTATTGAACCCACTAGCATAGAGGAAGCGCTTGAGGACTCGGATTGGGTGATGGCCATGCAAGATGAGTTGAACAACTTCACCCGCAATGAAGTTTGGGTCCTCGAAGCTCCTCCAAAAGACAAGAACATCATCGGCACCAAGTGGGTCTTCCGGAACAAGCAAGATGAACATGGGGTGGTGGTACGCAACAAAGCAAGACTTGTGGCAAAAGGGTTTTCTCAAGTCGAAGGTTTGGATTTTGGTGAAACTTTTGCTCCGGTCGCAAGACTTGAAGCTATCCGTATCCTTCTTGCTTACTCTTCACATCATAACATTAAGTTGTATCAAATGGATGTGAAAAGTGCATTCTTAAATGGTGTTATTAACGAACTTATTTATGTTGAGCAACCTCCCGGGTTTGAAGATCCGAGGAATCCTAACCATGTTTATAGGTTGCACAAGGCACTCTATGGGCTCAAACAAGCTCCAAGGGCTTGGTATGAGAGGCTTCGTGACTTCCTAATCATGCAAGGCTTCAAGATCGGGAGGGTGGACACCACGTTGTTCACAAAAGACGTCAACGGGGATCTTTTTATTTGTCAAATTTATGTTGACGATATTATCTTTGGCTCAACTAATGATTTACTAAGCCATGAGTTTGCTACCATGATGTCTAGGGAATTCGAGATGTCCATGATTGGCGAATTGACCTTCTTCCTTGGTTTTCAAGTCAAACAAATGAAGGAAGGGACATTCATCCATCAAGAAAAATATACTAAAGATATCTTGAAGAAGTTCAAGATGGATGAGTGCAAGCCAATCAAGACACCCATGGCAACCAATGGGCATCTCGACTTGGATGTGGACGGTAAACCGATTGATCAATCTCTCTATCGTTCTATGATAGGGTCTTTGCTTTACCTTACCGCATCTAGGCCCGATATAATGTTTAGTGTGTGCTTGTGTGCCCGCTTTCAAGCTAACCCAAAGGAGTCACACCTTTCGGCTGTGAATAGGATCCTTCGGTATCTCAAGCACACTCCTAGCATAGGCTTGTGGTACCCCAAAGGCGCTAGTTTAGATCTCTTGGGATACTCGGATTCGGATTTTGCCGGAAGCCGTGTGGATCGCAAGAGTACCTCCGGGGGTTGCCACTTGCTTGGGCGTTCTCTAGTTTCTTGGTCAAGTAAGAAGCAAAATTCCGTGGCTTTGTCCACCGCGGAAGCGGAATATATAGCGGCCGGTGCATGTTGTGCCCAAATCCTATATATGAAGCAAACCCTTTTGGACTTTGATGTGAAACTAGATAGGATCCCACTCCTTTGTGACAATGAAAGTGCCGTAAAAATTGCCAAGAATCCAGTTCAACACTCTCGCACAAAGCACATTGATATTCGCCATCACTTCTTGCGTGATCACGAAGCCAAGGGGGACATTTCCCTTCAAGGTGTGAGATCCGAGGAGCAATTGGCGGATATATTCACAAAACCTTTAGACGAGAATACCTTTGTTAGGCTAAGAAATGAGCTAAATGTGTTAGATGCGGCAAACGTCATGTAAGTTGCCATGTCATATAGAAAAATGCATACATATAGGACACTTGTCTAACCATGGTAAGATAGTGATGAGCAAGGGTTTAGCTAGAGGTGGTGGTCCACTTGTTTTTCCTCTAGGCTTGTAGAAAGGCTCATCATGAAGAAGCTTCCCGTGGGTTCAAACTTGACAAGTAGATCTTAATTTATTGTTATGCATTTCTTGTCATCTAGATGTGCACTTCATGTTTACTATACTTTCGCATGTGGTTGTAGTTTGCATCATCATTGCATGCGTAAGGGTCACAAAGGAGATCACTTGATGAAAATGAGACTTGTTTTCATATACATGATCTTAATTCATGAAAAGTGAAAAGAGCAAAGTGTTAGGTGCGTTATTGCCTAGTGAGCAATGTCATGATGAGTTTGAAGCTTTCTATCTTCAATATTCCTATGACATGGCTCATACATTTTATTTGGCGTTTTGTCTCTCTTGCGGCTTTTCCTTGTGTTTGAAAAGAAATTTACTTAAGCAAGTGTGCTATCCTATTTATTTTGAGGGGTAAAGTCGCCTATGCAAGTCCATTAACTTGAGTTTATTTGAGTTTTATAAGTTTATTGGACTTAGCATAGAAGAGTGAGCTGAGTGTGGGGTTTTTGGCTTCACCGGTTAAACCGACGTTCAATGGAGCATCATCATCGGTTTAACCGGCGTTACTAAGTTTTGTCTCAGCTCAGTCAAGTTACAGGCGTTCAACCGGCGTATACAAAAGTCAGAGCATCGGATCAACCGGTGATAGTAAATGCAAATCAGACCTAGCAATCAACCGGTGTTTTGATCAATCAACCGACGAGTACACTTTTGGTATCGTCGGATCAACCGGCGTTCAGAAGGATTTTGTGCTGAGTGTCGGGTGAACTGCACCGATGAAATCGACCGGTGTTCTAAACCTAGTCATCGGATTAACCGGTGTTAAGGAAATTCGTGGGGCCCGTCTGTCATATATGAGTCTTGCTCGAGCCGCCGCCTCTCTTCCTTCTCTGTTTCACCCGCGTCCCTCCATCTCGAACCGCCGCCGTGCGCCATCCGCGCCGCCGCTCGCCTGCAAGACCACCGTCGCCGCTCCGCCACAGCCCACGCGCCGCCGTGCGCCATCCGCGCCGCCGCTCGCCTGCACGACGAAGTCGCCGCCGCCGCGCCCTCGCGCTCGCCCAGCGCCGCCCGTGCGCGCCTGCGCCGCCGCCTGCGCGCGTAGCCGCCGCCGCCGCCGCTCCACGCTACTCCACGCCGCAGCCGCAGCCCCACGCCGCAGCTGCAGTCCCACGTCGCAGCAGCACCCGATCAGCGCTCACCAGGTGCTCGACAATTTGCTTGTTCGAGATGGGTCGCGAAAAGAGAAAGGGAAAAGAAGTTGTGGTCGAGAAGCCCGCTCGCAAGCGGACTCGTGCAGAGAAGGAGGCCGAGAGGGCCGAGATGGTGGCCAAGGCCGCCGAGGAGCAGGCATCAGGCCGTGCTCGTCCGTTTCAGATCAGGGAGGACCGCAGAGGCAGAGGCAGAGGCAGGGGCATGGGCAGAGTGAGAGGTGCCAGGGCCACCAGAGCCGCGACAGCAGCAGCAGCAGCAGCAGAGTCAGATCAGTCAGATACAGCTGCAGATTCAGATTCAGAGGCAGAGCAGTCCGAGCAGTCTCAGGGGCAGAGCACACAGGAGTCACCGACTCTACGACGGTCTGGCCGCACTCGGCAGACATCCCCAGCAGCAGAGACTTCACCAGCGACCGAGCGTCGCACTGGACCGAGGACGCGAGGAGGTCACCAGCCACAGGAGCCTCGCAGGTCCACAGCTGCAGCAGCAGCAGCTCGTAGAGCCGAGGCCCTAGAGGCCGAGCGCGCAGTGTTCCGTATGGACACTGTTGTGCGTCTGGAGCCAGGTGTGCTGCTCCAGAACTTGACCCGAGCCAATGCGGCCAAGGTCAAGAGACTCAGGTGGAGTGTTGACGAGGAGGTCTGGTTCCCGGTGACCCGAGACAGCAGAGTCGACAGGAGGTTCTGGACTTTGCTACAGGCCAGTTTCTACGAGACCTACCAGAGGCGGGGCCACCGGATCTTTCAGCACAGGGTTCTTGACTGGGTCTCACTGAGGACAGCCGCAGGGGGAGCAGATGTGAGAGCACACTTTGCTCATTTCAGAGGTCTGCCTAGACTGCTAGAGATGGAGCAGAACCGTTATATCGAGGACTGGGTCAGAGTGTTCTACGCTACAGCTTGGATAGCCCCCGAGCGCAGAGCTGTACACTTCATGTTTGGAGGGCAGGACTTTGGTTTGTCGAGGGCGACCATTGCTGGTATTCTTGGAGTTGACCTGGTCGACGTCTCGCTGCACGAGAGGGTTTACGGGGACTCAGATCCACCCCGCAGGGCGATGGTTGGCGGGATTGCTCCTTCTCACGAGGCGATCACTCAGTGTTTCCGCCAGCCGTTCCCAGCCTCTTACGCCAGAGTGCCGAGCTTGCTGACCCCAGAGGCTTACGCTATTCACATGGCACTCCGGAGGACTCTGTTACCGAGGAGTGGCTACCCAGAGGGGTTTACGGGACTGCAGCAGCTCCTGCTTCTACACATCCTCACTCACGAGCCGTTTGACATAGTTGACTTTATTCTGGCTGAGATAGAAGATGTGATCACAGACGGGATGGGTGTGGTGCGACAGTTTCCCTATGCGCACTGGATCAGTTACATATGCTCTATGATAGTGCCAGCAGAGTCACCCATCAGTGCTCCTTACCGTCACGACGAGGCTCCCAGGTTCCCTGTCTACCGACCCACAGCTCCACAGGACAGGAGGAGGGGCAGACACGCAGATAGAGCAGCGATGGCTCGACTGTCACCGGAGGTTCAGGCACGAGTGGCAGAGGAGGATGAGGCACTCCTAGCAGCAGAGGCACAGCTTCCCGGGGGAGATGATGAGATTCACTGGTCTGAGCTTGAGTCAGACTCCTCCGACGACGTTGAGTACTTTCCTTCAGCTGCCCCAGCCAGTCACGATCACGAGGCAGGAGGTTCAGGACAGTCAGCACCTCCGACTTCAGCAGCTGCTACAGTCTCTGAGTCTCAGGTGACTCAGCCGTCCGAGCTCACTTCACTACTACAGCAGCTCGTGACCCAGCAGAGAGAGGACAGGCTTGCTCAGGAGGAGGCCAGGAGAGCCCATGAGGCCCAGATTGCTGCTATACAGAGAGAGGCCGCCCGAGAGCGGGCTGCGTCCGAGGAGCGTTTTGTCGGGCTTATCGACAGAGTTTCACAGAGGACAGACGCTCAGTTTCAGCAGATGCAGCAGGGGATGATGGCGATGTTCGGGATGATCTCACAGCTTTACTCTCACACCGGACTCGCCCCGCAGCAGCCAGGACAGTCAGGCCTTCAGGGTGTTGGAGCACCTCAGCTTGCCGTCACACCAGCTCCTCCTCCTCCAGCCCCTACTGCAGCTCCAGCTACCTCAGCGACACCGGAGACCACGTTCTCGATGTCAGCACTCTTTGGGTCTGCCGGTCGTCCGCTCTTTTCACCACTACCGGCGACCACACTCTTTCAGGACTCACCGCCAGCGGTTCAGTCGGTCGCCCTCCCCTCCTCACTTCAGGCAGCACCTTCAGGGGGAGGAGCAGTAGAGGAGTCCCTGCTTCCACAGTCGACGCAGCCGGCAGCCTCAGCAGTCACCTCTTCAGATATTGATACTTCTTCTGCTGACCCGGTTACGACTTCTACGGATCCTCTACCAGGCAGTGCCAGCACGAGAGCCTCCACGACAGTTACTCCCCCAGTGAGCTCAGACCCAGACCAGCAGCTTCCGTCTGTCACCGAGGGTGAGAGTTCTCCGTCCGACGACGACGACCCGGACCGCTTCGTCGCCGTACCACGACAGCACGACCCGTAGCTCGCCTTTTGGTGCTTTGATGCCAAAGGGGGAGAGGTGTTAGGGGGAGCACCAGAGTTAGGGGGAGGGTAGAGCTAGAGAGAGCTCGTAGTTATCAGGACTTTGATTCTTTTGATTCTTTGTATCTCTTTTGGTGTTAGTTCATGGATATGTACGTTTGTCGCTTGAGTATGCCGTGCTTTGAGACATATCTATGAATTTCGTTTGAGCCGTTGAGCTTTTTGGTCCTTCTTTTCGAGTTTGCTTGTGTTTATCCTGCTTTATCTTTCTCGCTCTCTCGTTATTTATGTTTGTGTTGTCATCAATCACCAAAAAGGGGGAGATTGTAAGCATCTAGGCCCTCAAGGTATGTTTCGGTGATTAATGACAACCATTATTGTGACTAATGAGTTTGTGCAGCTTAAAAGATCATTATCGCTCATTTGGTCATATGTCAAAAGAGGCCCCTCAAATTTCATTATTCAAAAAGGCGATCTCGGTATTCAACTCAATTTTATGTCAAGGCTAAGGATCTTTCTAGTCCTAAGTGTCACAAGGTTGAGAAGGACACTTAGGTTAGTATAGGTTTTATAGTTTTGTAGTGATCGCACTATTAAGAGGGGTTAAAGCTTAGTAACTTGAGCATGGACATGGTCATTTGAAAATGGATGCACACTATGGTCACTCAGGTTTCTAGAAGTTCAAATAAGTGGTTCTCAAACTATATCTCAAGAATATTTGGATTTCATTCAAGACTCAAATCAGAAAAGACAAAATCAGAAAAAGTCTATACACCGGTTTAACCGACGCTCTCAATTTTCCATACGTCGGTTAAACGAAGTCAGCAGAGTCTGGACAAATTCAATACACCGGTTAAACCGACGTGTTTGAATTTAACGTCGGTGCATTGGTCCAGAGTTGGTTTTTCCAGGGAAATTCAAGTTCTATTCACCGGATTAACCGACGCTGTTTGAATCAAGACGTCGGTGCAATTGACCAGTGAGATGGTTTTTTCAGAGGAATTCAAAAGTTGTACTCACCGGTTAAACCGACGATAGGTTTGAGTTAACGTCGGTGCAGTTGTCCAGAGACTTGATTTTTCAGTGGTTCAGTGGACAACTACACTCACCGGTTAAACCGATGCTACGTCGGTTAATCTGCCCCAGTTGTAACGGCTAGTTTTCAGAAGAGGCAGTTTACATTCACCGGTTAAACCGACGATGACAATGGGGGGTACGTCGGATTAACCGGCGCTACGCAGTTTTCTGGCAGCTTTTCTCCAACGGCTCTATTTGTGTGAGCTGCCTATATATACCCCTCCAATGGGTCATTTCGCCCACTCTTGACACCAGGCAACATCCAAACACTCATACCATAGTCAAGAGCCACCTTGAGCTTCATCATTCACATACTTGTGCATTCAATCAATCAAGAAGCAAGATTAAGGACTTGAGTAGAGAGAAGCTAGTGTGCATCCGCTCTTGGTGATCGGTTCTTGCTCAAGTGAAGGCCTTAGCTTGTTACTCTTGGTGATTGGCATCACCTAGGCGATCTTGGTGATCGAGGTGTTTTCTCGCGGAGCTTGCCAAGGATTGTGGGAGCCCGGAGAAGAAGATTGTACGTGGCTTGATCTCCACCACGCCGGGATGGTGAACGGAGACTCTTAGTGAGCGCCCTCGTCTCGGTGACTTGGGAGGTGACAATACTCTTTGTGAGTGTCACAACGTGGATTAGGGGTGTGTGCCAACACATCGATACCACGGGAAAAAATCCGGTTGTCTCTTGTCCATTCCTTTTATTCAAGCATTTTCTTTCATGCAATTTACTCATGTGCTTGACTTAGAGATCATAACTTAGCTCTACCTTGATAGGCTTTACTTTGTTTTAGCTCTCTTAGCTTGTGTTTGAAGCTTAGTTATCCGGTTGGTGAATTGGTGTCCTACTAGCATTGCATAGTTTAAGGTTGCTTTACTTTGTTTTAGAATTTGAAAAAGGCCCAATTCACCCCCCCCCTCTTGGTCCATCGATCCTTACAGGCACACATCATACAATTTCTTTAGCTAAAGACGCATTAAAAAAAGTGACTGACATGAAACACAATAGTAATGCCTTTTGTTACACGTCATCCTTGAAAAAAAAAGAGAAATAAAACGCCGTCCATGCGCCATTTTTGCATTTCTTGCCCCCCTTCCGATGCTTCCTCTATGTCCTTTTCCCCATTGATGTGCTACAACCAGCCCCTTCCCCCCTATTGTTTGGATAGACGAAATAAACAACAAGTTACTTCACCAGGGGAGGAGTACATGATAGGGGGGGAAGAAGAGAAAAAAGAATGTTTTGCTAAACTTTGAGTAGTGACTTACTTTGTCTCGCTTCCTTGACAGAGAGTGCTCTTCTAATCAGCTTGGTTTGCTGGACTAGTGATCCACTGGTGAAGAACTTGTTTCCGCAAATTTACCTCACTAGATCCAATAAACTTGGGCAGCCTGCTTCCATCCCAAAACTCAATCGCCTTGAGGGTGAACAATCCGTAATCATGGTTGCCGTGGGCAAAAAATAAAAAGTGTGTACATCATTAAAATGTTAGATAAAAAAATAACTATATGATAGAAAAGGACAAGATACAAGAGGGGTGTAGTGTTATGTGCGTACATTCCAAATTGCCGGTAGCCCGAGATAAATCGAAGTTCATAGCTAAAAATATTAGGGACTGTGCACCCATTGTGCTTTGCCGTGTACTTCTTCCATAGTGTTATGATCTTCGCGCGAACCATGTGTGCTTTCAGAACCAGTGACTGGGTACCAGAGGTCCTTAGAGAATCAATGACTTGGAACTCTTTATCTACCAAGTTTAATACAACTGTAAACCAGTGCCCTGCTGCATCCGGTTCGTTTTCATTTGCTTCATGGATTGGGAACAAGATCTGGATTCCAGGTGAACAACTTGATAATTAATTCATATGTAAGTTGCTAGTAGGTGATGTAACTTGTGTGCTAAAATGTAAGTAACTAGACATGGAAAAAAAGGGGTAAAGAATATTTTCAGGAGCATACCAGATCATATTCTGTGTTGAGGAAATCAAATGTTTTCTCAACCATCCTGCAATAAGCTTCTGTTGGCATCATCATCTTCAACTGTTTGTTTTGCCGTTAAAAAAAGACACATTATTAGACCCAACTGATAAAAATAGATCATACAATAACTAGATAGGGGAGGGGGGCAAGTAATTTACCCCAACCCATGGTGACATTATTTTCTTCCTCCTTTGTGTTGGATCTTTCGACAATACAAATGTCCCAACTTGGAGCGCAATTGTGTTTAGCGATCTGCCCATGGCCATGCTATTTGCTAGCTCACTCGCAGTAGCTGTGATTTCATTTGACTTGAATGCGTCCAGACTGCGAAACAAAGGGAGAGCTTGTTAGTATTGTTTTATTGTGCATGTGTAGTTTCTTTATTTGTTCACCTACATACCTGATATCAGCACCGGACCGCGACCTCCACTTGCAAATTTCATTGTATATGGTTTCTTGTTCCGGGCTCAAATGGTTTGTGTTTATGGTGGGGTTTGTGTTTATGGTGGAGTAATCTTGATGCTTCGCTGAGTTCTTCATGGCATCATCACAAAGTTGGTCAAACATTGAGGAGGTGATAAAATCATCAGTAGTTGATTTAATTGGGCTCTTCTGGGTAACATCATCAAACCCAAGTGAGAAACTGGGTGCGTCTGGGGCATCCCTGTATCCTTTAGATTTCTTGATCTCCTCAATAGTGCGCATGATTGGAAGATTGCTTCCTCCCTCACCGGAAATGCCCTGCCAAAACAAAAAGGAAGGAAAAATGTTTGGGGAAAAACATTTGTACTCAATTTGCTGGTTGCATATGTCAGGGTAGTGCTTAAAAAACTGCTCGCACCTTTGCTTTCTCATCTAACTTTTTGGCTGCCAGCGGGCCTTTGCTCTCTTCACCCTGGCCGTTTTAGAGAAAAAGGAATATTTACAAATATGCCTTGACATATTGGAAGTGAGAAAAAAGAAAAAGAAAGAAAAGAAAAGGAGGCAAGCAAAAACCTTGTCTGTTGGAAGCGAGGCTTCTACTAGCTTTTCCATTTCAGTTGAAATTTTCCTTGGCTTCTTGGTGTAAACATTTATTCTTGCTGTTGTTGATGATGCTGCAGATGCTTCATCTTTTTTATTTTCATTGCTCTATTGAAAAAAAAAATTGCTGTTTAGAAAGTTGATAGCCAGTGATGTGGAAATTGCTAGTCCAGTGGTGCACAAGTTGACACAATTTATGCACAAGTTGATGCTGAAAAAATGATGTGACCATGTGTACCTGTGGGCTTTTGCTGTTTTGTTTGAGTTCGTTTGAACCCTTTACTTCTTGGGGGAGCTGCATTTTGTCTGAAGTTTTCTTTCCATTATCCTTTTTGGGTGCAAGTGGAGGCAAGTGGCATGCAGCCTTCAGACTTTCAGCAGCCAACTTCTTTCTAGTCATAAAATCTGTCCTTGTAGCAGTTCTCTTGGTCCTCAATTCTTTTTTTGTTTCAGGAGAAAGGTGGTTGTCGATGGCATCTTTGATTTGTTTAGCCTCGAACTTCTCAGATTCTTCTTTGAGTGGCAGATTTAATCCGGAGTCTGGCATAGGTAGTGGATGCATGCAATCCTCAACCATTTTCTTCACCTCCGCTATTGCACTCACTTCTAAAATCTCTATCGGTTCAAAAACCATTTGCTTTGCAGTCGCACGACCTGATATTGTATCATCAAGTAGCCCTAATGCTTCCATCTCTTCTCTGATACTCAGCGTATTTTCTTCCCTAGGCTCCAGATGGTCATCACTGCACTTGCCTGAGACTTTTGTATCTGCTGTCCCTTTAGAATTTTGAGGTGTTAACCTTTGACTTGCATTCCCACTTTCGTCCCCTATATTGCTTGCAGCTTGCTCTTCGGGATTGTTGTCCCCACTATACCCTTCATCATCTTGGTCGTCATCTTTCCTTAGTTGTTTGCCTTTAGCATCATCACAATTTGCTAGTGGTGTGTTTTTTTTTGTCTTCTTCTTTGTCATCACCATCTTTGTTGTCTTCTTTGCCTTGAGGGATACCTTTCTCCTTGCTTTGAACTGAAAATCTCAAACAACAAAAATGAAAAAAAAAGTCATGTAAAAAATGTATAACTTGCCACTTCAGAACTAAGTAAATTGCTCCTTGTACTGAAGAAATTGCTAGTGTAGATTAAAACTCGATATACCTTGTATTTCATCATCATTTTGTTGACTCTGCAGCCCGGTGATGTCAACTTCTTGTGTACCATCTCTTTGTGTTGCAGTAAAGCCGGTGATATCAATGTCAAGCGACTGGGTGTTGCAAGCAAGTTGAGATCCCTCATTTATATCCCTGTGCAAAAAAAAGAAACAAAATTTAGCTTGAAAAAAATATATGATGGGTGAAAAAGAAGACATAATCATTGAAAAGTTGCTATCCATGAAAAGTTGATGATTGCATACCTACTAACAATAGGCTCGTCTTCCCGATCTTCTCCCCCATCTTCTCCCCGATCGTTGCCAGAATCTGAATCGGCATAATCTTCCAATTCCTCACTACTACTTTCCTGACCCTTTCCCCCATCATCTTGTTTTCTTTTGGATATGCGCTCACAATTAACAATGGGCTCGTCTTCAGACTCCTCAGCGTACTCGAGATCCCCCCCAGAGGGTGTGTCACTTTTATCTTCAAACTCAGCATCTTCGTCTTTTGTTGCTGCCGAGCTGCTCTATTTTTCTGCCGCAGCTGCACGTGTGCTCTGTGCTCTTGCTGGTGCACCTGTGCTGATCGTTGGCTGCTTGCCGCCTTGAGACAGTTTGAAGGTAAGATTTACCACTGCTTCATTGATGGCCAAGCTGAACTCGCTGATGGCTTGCTTGAAGGTGTTCCTATCCTGCATTGATATATTGCAACCTTATATATATTAACATTGATACATTGCACATGATGTGGTGGGAGTGTGAAAAAAAAAGCTAAAATTACCATGGTGACTGATTCAGCGGGCATGTTGGAGTTGACAAACTCATCAATCCTTTCTGGTTGTATGAGCATGTTGGGGGAGTTCATTTGGTACTTAGCTTTGAGCTGCAAAAAAAATTATATGACGTATATAGTCAACTTGACTCAAGGTGGTGATGTAAGTTGATACATGTCCATGAGTAAGTTGATACTAAGACAACATGCAGATTGATACTCCATGAAAAACTGAGAGAAAAAAGGGACAAATGACTCACATGTAACATCCCAAATTCAGTGCTGGATACCTTGTCCATTGTAGTGATTCTGGTAACCAAGCTTTGTGTCCAAACAGAAGCTCTTACTTTTGCAGTTTGATCTACAATATCACCGGTGTCGAGGGCATCCAAATACAAAATCTACAGGTAATGTGTGGAACTCAGATTATATAGTTGGGCAAAAACAAATAACTTGCATTGTGTGAATCAAAAAAACACATGGGGGGGATAATCCGTCGTACCGTAAGGAGAAAAAGATAGCCTGATGTAACACCCTGGGTGTCTGCACAGTAGTTGTGTATATTTTATATGCATCATGTGCTTGAATTGCTTGAAAAAGGACCTTTTTGTAATTAGAAAAGGTTATATGTGTAATATTGATTTTATGCAAGGGTCTTTCTATAGTTTAATTTGAATTGAATGTGTGATTATAGCTTTTGTGGAGGGTGTTTTTCCAAAATGTAGTGTAATCATTACATGGCAGGAAACTTTTCAAATCAGCCCAAGTTTGAAGTGAAATTTCATTGAAAAAGTCAAGTTTCCTTTAAATTCAAATTCCCTTCTATGTTTTCAAATTTAGCTCTCTATTCTTTGATCAAATAAATTTTTGCACAACATAAAAGTTGTAGATCTTGAAGAGTTGAACAACTTTCATGTTGGGCACTTTTTCATTTGAGCCCTATTTTAAAAGATATCACGGGTTTACAGTTTAGTCCCTGGAATTTTCAAAAATTGCAAAACAGCCCTTATCCCCTTCCTCCAGCTCCCTGCTCTGTTTTCCCCCGCCGCCGCTGTGCAGTGCCGCCGCCGGCGCCGTGGAGAGCCTTCCCGGCCACCCCTTTGCTTCGCGCTGGCACCCACGCGTCGCTCCGGAGCTCCTCCCCCTCCTGTTGCCTCGCGCTGGAGCCTTCCCGGCCGTGCCACGCGCCCCGCCGAGCCCAGAACCATCCGCGCCACCGCCACCTCGCCGTTGCGGTGGAAAGCCCGCTGCAGAGGCCGCCGCCCTCTTCTAGCGAGCGCCCGAGCACTACACATACCCGAGAAATCGATTCCGTTCGCTCTTTTGCTCTCTCCTCGCTCCCACGCCACAGAACGTCGCCGCCGCTCCACCCCGAACGCCGGCAAGCTTGACGCCGCCGCGGAGCCGCCTCACCGCCGCTCCTCCGCCCGTGCTAACCCCCTAGAGAGCTCCGCCGTGAGCCCGCGTAGCTCCCAGACCACTTCCCCTCGCCCAACCCTCACCGGAGTCACCTCGCCGCCGTTCTCCTCCGCCGCCGACCCGCCCTGCTCCGTCGAGCCGCCGCCTCCGAGCCTCTCCCCGCACCCCAAGACCACCCTGTGGTGCGCCTTGAACCCGTGAGGCTCCCACACCCCTCCACTCTCGCCGCCGGTGAGCCCCTCGCCGGGAAACGGCCGGTCAACCACCGCCTCCCCTCTCTGACCCGGCCCAGGGACCTCGGGTTGAAAGAAAGAAAACCCCAGGGGGTTATTTGAATAGCCATAGACTCAGTTGAATAGTGCTCTAAGGACTCCTTTGTAATTTTTGCAGTGAACTTTGAAATTCCATAGAAATTCGTAGAAAATTCGTAAAATAGCAAATCTTGATGTTTTGGAATCCTTGAGAGTAGCTCTTTGCAGTAGAACCATAATATTGTAGGTGTTTGTTGCAAGTTTTTGCTGTACAAGTTGTTTGTGTCACTAGGTAAATAAAGACTAGTTATTTAATCTTGTTCTTATCTAATGGTTAAAAGCTTGTCTTGCTCTGAAATTTTTATGGTAGTTTGTTCTTGTAACACTAGTGTTGATATAAATATTTCGTGGTCAGTTCTCATGTGTAGCTATTTATGTGATTTAATCCTTGTTTAGTAGACTTTAATTATGATAAATAGTTTGTGCTGATGATAAATCATGAAAATATTCTTGAATGTTCTTTTGGAGTATCTTAGCTTGTACATGAAGTTTGAGCATCAGTTCATGACTAGAACAGGATCTAAAAATGAATCTTGCTAATCTGTTGTTCTGTTTTGTTTATTTTCTCATAATTATTTCTGTGTAGATAAAATCATGAAAAATTCACTGTAGATAAATCATTCCTGTGTAGGCCTGTTGTTAAATGTTGAGCCTCTGTTTTTCTCTATCTTAATCTGTGTAATTCAATATTGTTCTAGGTGTGATCTGAATGATTGAATTGTTATGAATAAGTGGCTACATGTTTTGGCGTGATTTTTGCAGGAGAGCTTACTCTGTTCATGTTAGGTTTAGGGTAATTTTTTTTGCCAAATTTATTACTGTTTGTGATCTGAGTTGTTAATTTATTAGCAAACCTTGGTTTGATTGCTATAGGAATCAACCACTACTTACTTTATGAAGTTAGTATAGTTTTCTTGTGCTGTTGATCATGATGCCTTGTGTAGTTAGATTTGTTATTTAACTACTCTATAAACGATTGCACTTGTGTGTTTATAATGTTGTTCTTGCATTACATATAGATACGACTACTTTGTCGGACGGGACGTACGAGCTGATCCCGGAGTCTGACGGAGGTGATCCAGAAGTCCAGGTGAACGCCGCCGAACTAACTGAAGCCCCGAACCAAAGTTTGGAAGAGCCTAGAGCTGAAATAGTTAGCGACTACCGAGAAGGCAAGCCCCGGACATAACCTATATTTCAAATTATTATCATTTACTGTTATTACTTACTTGTGCATTTACAGTTCTTAGGATTTGAATTGAAACCCTAGATGCATGATCCTAGGAACCTATGTACTGAACACTAGATCTGAGTTCGACTACTTGCTAAGCTTATAGGACCGGTAAAAGTCGAGTGATTGCCTGTCACTCGCGAGCTTTATAGGAATTGCTTGTTTACTTTCTGTTATCAATGTAAGGACGACAGACGGGGTTGTGTTCGATATCATGACCTTATGTGAGACCCCGTCTGTGTTAATGAACTTGCTAAGGTTGCGGTGTGTGGTAGTGGTGGTTAAGTTTTTGAAAGTACTAGCCACATGCCGTAAATATGGTACGCGGCAAGCGTAGTAGCCGATTGGACGGCAAGTGAATATACCTTTCACTCTCTCTTAGGGATAGGTTTTATTTTTATGTTGCGCAACACTACGTCTTCGAGGGACTAGGTTCGGCCTTGGAGCCCTGTAGTCGGGGAGAGTGACCCTATCCACAAGCCGGAAAGAAAGGTCAACGGTTGTTTGGAAACGACCCGACGGTGTTCCAAACGTGTGTGTTAGGTTTGTCTGGCCAGGTTGAATTTCGATTCAGAATCGTCCGCCTCTCACGATGAAATGAGACTGCTTGATCCCTTTGCCACACAGAGTAATAAGAGCAACAATATTATTTATCAATCTTGATGTTTGCTTAGTTTTCTACCATGATTGGATAGTAGTTGCTTACATAGAATGGTTAATCTACTAAAATCTTGAAAGCTAAAATTTGAAAGTAAGGATCTACTCTTTATTGCTTTTTCAGCAAAAGAAAACCAGAGCCTCACAAACCCTGCATAGTCTAGCTAAAGTGAGTTAAGTATACCCGTTGACAGTTAAGTCTTGCTGAGTATTAGAATACTCAGCCTTGCTGTTGAAACCCTTTTTCAGGTATGAGTTTCGAAGAGCAGATCGCTAGTTTGACCTATCCTTGCTCGTTGCCTCCTGGCTGGTCCGTAGAGTGGGATACGTCTTCGGCCGGCAATGACCATGACGAGTGATACCATGCTTGGGCTAGCCTGGTATACCTTTGCGACGTGTTGTAGCCGTCGTGTTTTATCTTCCGCTGTTTAAACTCTGAACTTATAGTTAAGGCTTGTATAACTGTTTTACTAAAGTCTGGTTTTGTAATAATGGTTTGATCTGGTTTGTAATCTTTACTATGCCTGTGTTGTAAAATTGTGGTTGTAATATCTCTGGACTCGTCTTCGTGCGGGGTATGCTTGTTCGATCCGAGAACCGGTGGTTGTATCGGGACGTTACCCGACAGACCAAGAATTGTTCCGTTTGAAGTGCGTTTGAGCTGGTGTTGCCTTTATGGTGATGGCCTGCGCACTTGAGCCGGGATAATTTAGGCGGTTCTGCCACATCTGACACTGATTTGTTTCCTACTTCATTGAACTCCGTGATGCCTCTAATCAATTTTTCAACTACAAGCCTACACCAATTGTATTTGTTGATCTTTTCTATATCTGTGATAGCATGGAACGCCCGCACACACAAACTTGGGTTTGAAGTAGGGCACAAGAATGAGCTGATGGCAAACTCAAGCCAATACCACAGCCATAAGGTGTCACTCCTCTTCTTTCCCTCACCCAAAAGCTAATTTTCAGCTTCGGTGAATGTTGGCGCTTTTTGGTCATTTTCATGGTTGAAAACTTTGTAAAATTCTTCATATGTGTCAGCAAAGCTGTTCTTTGCATAATCGATGTGCTCTCCAACCATTGGGAGCCCCAGGATCCTGTGGACAGCGTGGTCATCAACCTTTATTCTGCCCTTGTACGGTATGACCAATTCGGATCTTGTGACATCAAATCTCTTGATGAGCCAGGAAGATAGCTTCTCTGGGACTGACCAACATTGAACTAGAAGCAGCCCCTCAAAACCGACTCGTTCGATCTCCTTTTTCTAAGGATCTTCTAGTGTGCTGTTAATAAGTATCAACCTCCTAGCTGATCCCTTTTTCCTCAAGTCCTTGAACATGAAAAAAAGTGTAGAAAAAAATCAGTATGTAGCGCTAGAAAAAAAATAAAAAAACAGTGGCAAAAACACAAGTGCTTCAAGAAATGGAAGGTGTATGAATAAAAAAATGCAAAAAGGAGAAGGCGGGTGTGTTGAACCTTATCTGGTTGCTTCTTGATTGTGTGGCATTCATCCATCGCCTCTTTTCCTTTTGATTTCTGCTTTACTTCATTGCCCATGATGATGCTTTTCTTGCGCCTCTTGTTTTCCACATCTTGATCCGGCATTCCCTTGATATCCCTGCAGCTTGCTCTAGTGACTCTCTTCGGCGAGAGGGCAGCATCACTAGCACGCTGTGTTTGTGTGGGCCCACCAGCACCACAACCTCCCAAATCTGATTTAGAAGCTGCTCTTGTATTTCTTCTCGGTGGAGATGGATGTCCCACAGTTTTAAGTTTCCGTTTCTTAGCCATGCTAAAAAAACAGGCACAAAAATTTGAGTTAGAGTATATAAAATGTATATTGACCCTAATGTGATACTATATATTGAGTATGTAACTTGGCGATACAGGGATGTCTGACTTGACACTAAAATCGACGCTATTTGCATGCAAAATTTCACACAACTTGACACTGAAAAATGACTGATGTCAAAATGACTCACTAGATTTCCCCATGTCGTGTAATTTGGTTCTATGGGGGCACCAGACATAGGAAACATACAAAAAATGGAATCTGAAAAACAACTGATTTGCTGCTGTTTCCATAAATTCGTAATGGAGAACAACTTCATTCGCCATGGCGTAAGCAGTGTTCCTGTGCTGCAAGGGGGTTCGAGTGGACGACGCAAATGGCGGCGGCAACGGGGAGCCCCGTCTACCTCTACAGCACGCCGCGGGTCCAGCAACTTCGCTGCATACCTGTACTGCAGGGGGTGTGCGGGTGGAGGCAGCAATGCGCGGCAACGGCACGGAGCCCCTTCTACCTCTACAACACGCCGTGGATCCTCCGCAAACTTTGCCACCTACCTTTACAGCTAGGGGGTGCGGGTGGACCCGCGGCGATGGCGGGCGGCAGGGCGAGCCCCCCTTCTACCTCGACAGCAAAGCCAACTACGGGTGGAGCAATAGCATGCGGTGCGGGGCCCCCTTCTACCTCCTGCGCCTCCTGCGCGAGCTCGGCTGCGGCACCATGGCGGGGGAGGGCAGGGCAGGGGTGAGATGGCGGGGGGGAGGGGGAGAGGATGGGGGTTGCAACTCACATTGAATCCGCAGCGGAGCAAGCGACCCAGATCCACTGCCGCCGCTCCTCGACGGAGCCACTGCTGCCGCTCCTCGCCGGTCCTCTGCCGCCACTCCTCGCCGGCCGGTCCTCTGCTGCCGCTCCTCGCCGGCGACCAGGACCCGCACGGCTGCTCTCGCCCCCCCCCCCCCCCCCCGGTCGCAGGAGGCAGCCGTTGGGGGTGTGCAGGTGGAGGCGGCGTTTGGGGGACGGGGAGATGAAAGCGGCGTGGGACGGTCAAAACAGGCCGAAAAAGGGAGCCTGGGCTCGCGTCGGCCTGCTGGGCTGCGAGGGTCGCGCGTTGGGTTGCTGGCGCCACCCGTCGCCGGATAGACTTTGCGAAGTAACTTATCCCTAACCAACAAACCCTATAGGGATGGCGGCACTACAGTACCGCGCCGCGCTACAGTACCTTGGCCCAAGTGGCCCTATAAGCCCAGCTGACTACCCGTGACACATACATTGGATTTCCAGCACAAAAATCGCTCAAAATGGAGATTCAAGCTATCAAAGGAGTACAAGGTGCAAACCCCACAATCTTCATCTGTTCTAGCAGATCTATGAAAAAATGGGGGAAGTAGGAGACAAAACAGAAACAAATAGCTGCAGACCCAACAAGGTTGCAACACAACAGACCCAACAAAATCAGTAGCCGAGGCCTTTATGCATTTACAACGCAAAACACATCATGATGTGGACCCTTTGCTGCTAGTAGTCATAAAGGATTCACCGCAGCCGCACTCCCCTTTGGAATTTGGGTTTATGAACACAAACTCGGACCTACAGCAGGATTATTTAGTTCATAACTGAAAACAGATAAGCAGGGTAAATAAAACAGTCACTAGGAGGAGTCATACTTCAGTGGATCATCAACATAGTCCATCTTGGTGCCAATAACATGCATTAATGCCTTGGGGTCGATAAGCACTTTAACCCCTTTCTCCTCGACAAGCTCATCAAACTTCCCCTTCTCATCTGAAATTAGATGATGCCCATTGAGCAAAATCAGATGAGAAGCTAGAACTTAGCATACATGGCCAGGCTTTTTATAGCAGTGATTAATGCTGATGCAATTGTAAAAAACAAGTCACTCTAGGATTCAAAATTTGTCCCAAAAAACAAGTCTCCTACCCTATTTAGAAAGTGCATGTGCATGTAAGAATCAATTAGTGCCAAATATAGATAATAAATAGGGGCAAACACGGTCATTTTACCTTCTTGTTAATTTGTCTCAGAATTCCTAGGATGACTTTTTTTTTGGAACGGAGGGAGTAGAAGGTAAGAAAACTAAGCATCGTATGGACACCATGGTCAGCATCTTATATGGAATTCTACATATTTGATGCAGGGGCAAGTATGCAGCAAGATATGTAACAAGTAGTATGCAACATGAACTTATTGAATTTGAGGGCATATCACTTTTTCTGTCATTTCCAAGCCCTCTAAAAAACTGTCTGAAATTTGTTGAAGTCAGGAGGTTCTTGGTATGAAAGTGAACCTATGACGAACAGGTACAGGAAGAAACAAGGAAAGCAGTAGTACCGGCGTAGTTGAGCGTGTATGAGAGGCCGTTGCAGCCTCGGGCTTTGACGCCGAGCCGCAGGTACGGCCGCTGCCTGAGGCTGAGGAGCTGCCGGATCCTGGACGCTGCGGCATCCGTCAGCGTGAGGGCCTGCCTCTGGATGGCCCTGTCGGCCACAGCCCTCAGCACAGAGGACAACATGGCTAACTAGCTGCGGCTTCCTCGGCAAACCCTCCTCCAAGAACAAGCAGCAAAAGCAAGGTCCTAACGGAATCACATATATAATAATGTTTTCCACTCAAACAGGTCAGAAAACATAATTTCTGGATAAGTTCAAGGCAACATTGATAGCACCATAACATGTTGATGTCAGCAATATTTCACCATAGGAAAACATGAGGGGAACATGCCATACGGGAAAACCAACTTTGATCACTCCACTTGCCTCCAATATTCCAATCACAAGCATTAGGTACACTTTCCATCACAAAAATTAGGCGTACTAACAAATGAAACAGTACCACCAGACACCAGAGACAGAACGAACTTCAAATTATCCTGTTCTGACAAAGCCCAAATTTTCTGCGCTACCCAATTAAATTGATCTGCTTTTCTGGAAAAAAATTAAACTGATCTGACGCTGTGAACAGAAACTGAAACAAAATAACTGCACAACTCTAGGTATCACAAATCGTATTCACAAATCAACATAAACTTATTTCGCCAAATAGAAGGATCTGTGGGAGGAACGCCGATCGTGGACACACGCGAGAAGGGGTCCTCGCGGGGCTTCGCTGCACACCGGGAGGGGAAGCCTCAGGAGGGGCCTCAACCAAGTGGGTGGCCGCTGGGATGGATCTCCGCCGGAGGGGTAGACACTGCTAGGAGAAGCCACCGCCATCACCTGGATGTCGCGAGGGTGGGAGGGTGGAAGGGAAGGGGGATGCGGTAGGAAATGGAGAGGCCAAACTCGGACCGGGATAAGGTGGGATTGGCGCTCGTGTACCTTGCCGTGACGTGTTCCTCTTCTTCGAGGGATGACGAGGGCCCTGTTTGTTTGTTCCCGCTTATCTGGACCTCACTTTTCTGAGAAGCAAGATTTTGAGATAAGCCAGCTGTCTGGAGAATCGGCTGTCTAGATAGACTGGGTGTTTATCTGAGTTGAGTGGTAAAATGTATGAAGTGCCCTGAGGCTGATGATATCTCATTTTTTTACTATCTACTAGCAGAAGTCAATAATTCTTATGTTTTTTAGTATTTTGACTACATAATTAAATTACAATCAGATCAAATATAGGTTAATGTCGTAAATGTACCAAAAGATTTATGAGCACTAATTTCTAAATTCCGAGTACATAAACGATGGATAGAACTAAATCAAGAAACCATAGTGGTAAATGAATCCCATTTTGCCACAACATTTCCTGACTTTTCCATCTAAAAATACAGGGGCTATTATTCCAAAAATTTGTTCTAGAAACTACCAGTACCTCAAAGAGAAAAAAAAATCCTATACATATACCAGTAACCTACAACAATCCATCTAGTAGCAAAACATGCAAAACAATCCATCTATATAGCCAAACTAGTCAATCATCCACTACTTCAAACTAATAGCAAGAGGAGGGGGATACTTACAGCTCCTGAATGACAAAAGGGGAGGCAGCGGCGCACAGCAATGCAGAGGCAGCAGGGGCGGAGAGGGCAGGGCCTGCAGCAGGGAGAGGCAACGGGCTGCAGGGGCGGCGGGACAGGGCAGGGGGGTCACGGCGGCGGCAGACGGCAGGGGCGGCGCAGGGAGTGGCCAGGGGAGGCGCAGGGTGAGGGAACGGGCAGCAGGGGCCGCGGGACAGGGATGGGAGGGGTGCAGGGAGAGGGAACGGGCTGCAGCGGGGCGGGAGAGGGCAGGGGCGGCGGCGGCGCGGATGAGGGGGAGCGGCGGCACGGGGCGACGCGATTCAGGGCGGGCGGCGCACAGCACGGGAATCGGTGGAGGCGGTGCAGATCCTTGTCGGGGAGAGGATGGCAGGCGGCGGGTGCCAAGGGAGGTAGAGGCCGCGACCGGAGCGCGAGGAAGAGGCGCGGCGCAGGGCGGGGATCGGGAATGCGGGTAGAGCGATGTAAACTGATCCTATATATTACTGTTATATTTGCTTTTATATTTTTATTCGAATACAGATAGTGCTAGTTTTTATCAGATAAAATTGTAATAAATATTAACATTATAAAAATATAACTTTGTAGTATTCAAATACTGATTGATGAATGTCCGAAATCAGACACGAACGAATAAAAACTCTTCTTGACCAGATCGAATTCAAATAAAGTCGAAAAATATCCGTACGTCTCTAGATGCGGGAGAGGAAGCGAAGGGCAAGGACCTCTAAAAATAACCCAATTGTAAATCAATGCAAAGAAAGGAACAAAGTGGTTTGCATCATCATACCGTGAACAGTTGAAACTTATACATCATAAAGATGTCAAGGTTGTAAATTGAGTATATATTGTCCCATACATTGGATTTCCAGTACAAAAATCGCTCAAGATGGAGACTCAAGCTATCAAAGGAGTACGAGTGCAAGGTACAAACCCCACAATCTTTATCTGTTCTAGCAGATCTATGAAAAGATGGGGGAAGTAGGAGACAAAACAGAAACAGATAGCAGCATACGGTTTGCAATATCTAGGGAAGAACAGAACAATGAAGTATCTTTACGGGTTGTAAACGGTTCATAGCGGACCGAATGGCTCAGGAAGCGGCTCGAACCTGTGATCAAACACTGGGCTCTGGTCAGACTTGTCGTCCACGCTATGCAACCAACTCATGTTCTTGGTGTCCTCCTTCAGCAACATCGCCTCATATCGTGAATTGGCATATATATCCAGTTCACTCAAAACCTCTTTTGGTCCAGTACTTTCCCTATCAGGGGAACCAATTGAGCTCCCACCATTGTGTGAAAGAGCACTGCTAGAATCTCCAGAGAAGTGCCCATTGCTGCTGCCATTATCAGCGATACATCGGTCACCATTTGTGATAGAATGGCCTGGGTCTGATGCTCGAGCTGGTCGGCCCTTGGTAGTAGTAGAGCGAATGCTATGAGGAAAAAGAGATGCACCACGGATGCCACCCAAGTTTTGTCGAATGTCCTGTAATAAATATGAGTCAGTCCGTTTCTTCTAAGCAACAAAACTGTTACTTAAAATCACAACAACCTAAAAAGGAGCAAACTTACGAAACTCAAAGTAACAAGAGGAACTTACCAACAGCAGATCCAAGACGTAAAACTTACAAATTCATGGTTTTTTAAAAAAAATAACATCTTTCAAGAGATATCAAATTCTTTAAAGCATTCAAATTTACTATTTTAATTTTTAAATAGGCATAATATGAAAATTACTTTCAGTCAGTAACGTGATGGTTGCAATCTTAACTGAAAGCAGATGAGAACTACTTCTCTCCTTTTCTGATAAAGTGACAGGTAGAAACACATAAGACCTTGTTGAATTGAATTCAACATAAATATGAGGGGTGAACGTACCATGTGCCTGATAGCCATGTCAAGTGACTTCCTCGATATTGTCCTACCGAATCCATTGTCTGCTGCTGTGACAGACCGCGAGGTTCTAGTCGTTTGACCTTCCAAAAAAGATCTTTCGCTCTGCCTGCTTTGGTGTCCATTGGTAGATGTCTTTGATTGGGTATCAGAGAACTTACTTCGAGTGATAGCAGGCACAGACATCTTTTTTACAGGAGCTGTGGGAACTGGTTCAGCATTCAGGGTTGATCTGACCCCCAAAGACATACCTGGTCGTGCTCTACCAGCAGAGAGTGGTCTTTCTGGCAGTTTAGTCCTTAAGTTTGGTGGAGTTTCACTTGGGAAATCTGGAATATCTAGTGGGCGAACTGGAGCTCGTAGCCGTGTATTTGGGGAACTTGGACGGGATGATGGTGCTGACGAAGGTGCTGAACTCCGACCACTACTGGCTAAGGCTCTGCCATTAGAAGTCAAGTTATTGCTGCCAGAAATCCGCCCAACAGAAGGTGAGCGACCAACAGATGGCGTTGACGAACGCATGGTAAGCTGACGAGTGGGTGTGGATGACCGGGAGCTAGAACGGCTCGATGAAGGAACTGTACTTGATGAAGAACTGGTACGAGTTCTTGCAGGAATTTTACCAGAGAACGAGCTGGGACAACTCACTGCACTAGTTGTGTTTGAAGATGAAGTAGACAATATTCGAGACCGAGATGTTGGAGTTGATGATCTTGAGCTTTGTGCTGATGTGGGCTTGGGAGCCGTAGAGTTGGCCATAGAGCTAGACATAGAAGGATGATTTTTCACTGGAGTAGATGGACGAGTTTTAGTTGGTGTAGACGGACGGGCCTTGACAGGTGTAGAGGACCGTGTTGGCACTGGACGTGAAGATGGAACAGATGGCTTTGATGCAGTAATAGTGGCAGTCCGCTTGCTCGGGGTTGTAGGTCTTGAACTGACAGAGGAAATGTTTGCATTGAGGATTGATGATCTGTTGTTGCTAGACATAAGAGTAGATTGAACTGCCGGGTGGGAGACAGAATTACTTCGTGCTGGTCTAGTGGAAAATGTTGAACGTCTATTCTCTGGTTCAGAAGAGGAAAGCTGCAATGAACATATACAAAGCTATATTAACTATAATGATGATCCACCATGATATGAGCAGCTGTAGAGAAAGTTTCAAGAAACAAGTCATTGGCTGAGTATGTTCTCACAGTTAGCCTGAAGATGGTGTGATTATCAAGTTTGCCATTCTAAATTACATGATACTTAATTTTCGTTTCTCAAAAGAAAATTCCAGTATACTGTGGATGCAAATGTACTGCATGTTGTACAACTAACATCAGAGAGATGTGTGCAATAATTTAAGAGTTTTCAAATATGGGTATCAAATTATTAAGCAAGGCATAAGCATCGCGCTATGAGAAGAACAGCGATTTCTGCCAATTGCACAAATAATGATCATTTCTAAGGAAAGCTTTTCTGGCAATATTGACAAATCATCAAGATGTGATTTTTGAAAATAAAGAATGTACTATGTTGCAATACCCACGTCTACCATCCACTATAATTTAACAGGATGCCCAGATGAACAAGAATTTTATCGTCACTCTTATGCATACTATCTAAGACTGTCCAGAAGATGATTCTAGCAAATTCTTGAAGCTAGACACAAATTACTCTTAAATCCACCATAAAATATGAAATCCCAGTAGTTGAAATTCCTAGCTTTGCAGTTGTATATTCCATAAAGCATGCATAAAAGATCGTTACAAGCATGTGGCGATAATATAGACCAATAGAATAATATACTTGACACCGCAGGTAAATTTGATGCATGCAACTTGAATGTGGCAGTACATTGTTATTCCTTATGCAAACAAACCATTAATATGGCCTGAGAGAATTCAAATGCCACTGGTAATATAAAATATATATAGTCTTCACAGGGTATCTTGACACCTATATAAAGAATCAAGAAACATGTTGCATGTAGAAACATATGGCATCTAATAAAAGTAATTGTACCAACCTTCGAAGCTCTAATCGTCGAGTATGATCTGGTAACAGTACGTTTAGTCACAGTTGAGGATGGGTCTTTCTCAGCAGCATCTAATGCAGGAACACGGGGTGTTCCAGGGGGTGTCAGAAGCCTAAGGAATGCATTACATATGTTACATAAGATCAGGACAACATATGTAGTCAATCATGCACACATCACACATGCACCCGCACAGGAAATATCAGAAATCTTTAGCTGTGAAATGATGAGGTTCAAGCAAGCATAAATGGAAGTTAACTCCTAAATTTTGACCAACAAGGCAACAACACAACAATCCATTTTGGAACAATCTCATAAAATGGCATCCAAAGCAACCTTATTGTAGATCACTATTTTGTTATCGAACACGCAGGATACTGTACATCATTAAATTAAGGTAAGTGAAAAAACTGTCCAATTACTAGCCATTCTACAGCACAGGATAGTTTATTTTGCACACAAGCCATGGAAAATGTTGAGACTACGACCTAGAAACCACCTCACGCAGTTGCCCCTGCTACTGTAACAACCCGGCCTTGCCATAAAGCTCCTGCAATCGGTCTGGACCCATGGCTGCAGCACATTACCACTGTAACACTTCCTAATACAGGTGAAGCTGCCGTGTTCAATAAGGGCAATTGAAATGGTGGGATGGTTGCATGAAAGCAATACATATTTCAACTAAACATGTATTCAAATGATAAGTCAACCATAGTTCGATCAGTGTACTTTCGAAATTTCAGAACTACATGGGCAATGCGATCTTGTATAAATCAATGTATGTCATTTAATCAGCAATAAAGTAATTCTAATGTAAGATAATTTGAAGACATTGTGAAGTAGGAAAACCTATTTCTCATTCTATTCTAAGAAAAATTGTATACACGTAATGTCCAGAGCTTTGCTCTTCCCGGAACGAGCCCACACAGACACACCAACCATCAAGTTGCATGCTTATCTTTGCTCTTAGCACAACAAACCCTTCAGCCAGTCCAAATAAGGTCCCTACCGGGCAGGCCAACCTTGCCTAATGCCCAAAAGCAATCACAATCATCGGACCCAAAAATCCCAAACATGATTTTGGGGAAATCCCCGAAGAAAATAAGGATAATCAGCACAAACTCGTCCGGGAGCGAATAGACCAACTCTCCAGACCGTTTGAGAACACCGCATTGCCACCCGTTGTCACCAAGTTCACAGTAATAACTATTCGAATGATTAATCAATCGCGTGCCGCACGAAATCATCCCCAAAATAGGAAATCGGATCACCAAAAAACGAGAGAAATCATTCAATCACCAGTCGTAGTCGTTCTTCCCGATCTCCGTGTCCAGCAGGTCCTCCATGTCGGGCCCCCCGCCACAGACAAAAAAAACCGCCACTACTAGATCAACACCCGCAACTGCAAAAGGGGAAAATAAAACCACGGCTCATAAACCCAGACGCTAACGATAGAACCCAGCGGTTGCGGTTACGGTCCAGCACTCACCCGGGCGATTGGGCGAGAGGGGATCCTTCGGCGCGGCGGCCGGAGACTGCACGGGCCCTGAGAGATTTGAATCGGCGTAAGGGGAGAGCCTCGCACCCCCGCGCCGTGCTCTCCTTGCCCTCTCGCTCGCGGCGAGGCGCTGCGCGTGCGCGCGGGTTTGAGACCGCGGGGGAAGAGGAGGCGACTACGACGGGAGACGGGGCCAGGGCCCAGGGATGGATGCGTGTGCTTTGCTCCGCCGCAGTTTTACTTTTTTTTTTTTAGTTCTCGAGTCTTCCTTTCGTTTGATCTTTCGAATCGCCGGGCGGTAAAAATATTGGCGCCTGGTGAGTGTTTCTTTAGTCCATGTGGGCCCAGCAAGATCTGGTCCCAGCGGTCAGTGGATTTTGGCTGATCGAGGCACGGCGTGGTGGTAGCGAAAGGGCTGGTAATAAACTACTACGATCCTGCTTGTTTTCACTTATAATCCGCTTATTGGTGAAAGTAAGCGAGAATTCCATCCAAACGTCTTGATTATTTCTCGCTTATCTGGGAAGCTGCTTACCTGGGAATCGGGAGTACAAGGTTACACCGATTTCCTCCAACGCGGGGTCGAGGCCGCGTATCTGAGAATCGAGCAACAATTTCCTCGCATGCCCCGCCTCTACCCGTCTTCCGACCAGGGTTAAAAAAACCGGCCGAAACCGGTCCGGTAACCGCGGTTACCGGTCTAACCGGCCCGGACCGGTTCCGGTTCCGGCCGGTTTCAAACCGGCCCAAATTCAAATTTTAAATTTGAATTTCAAAATATGGGAAAATCTCAAAAAATTCTTAAAAATACTTCAAGTTGCGACGAATCTAATGGTGTCAAATTTTTTCAAATATTCGTTCATTTAGTATACTTTGCGAGCATTTGAAGTTAAACAAAAAAAATATGCATACAAAAGTATACAAATACAATGTAAAAGTAGTACAAAAGAGAGTTGGAGGGTTCATTTAGGCTAAAACATATTATACAAACATTCATTTAGTATACTTTGCGGGCATTTGAATTTAAACTAAAAAAGAAAAAAAATTTGAATTTAACCTAAACCGATCGGTTACCGGTCAAACTGACCGGTAACCGGTCAAACCGGACCGGTAAACCGGTCTAACCGGCCGGTTAGATGTTCGAAACCGGTATAACTGTGGGTTTTGAATTCAAATTTGAGTTTGGCCGGTTTTTACCGGTAACCGGTCCAACCGGTCCGGTAAACCGGAACCGGTGGCCGGCGGTCGGTAAAAAAATCCCTGCTTCCGACCCGTGCCCCTCCCCTGCGCCGCCGCACCTATCCTACCCACGCCTCACACGCGCATGGTCTGGGCTAATCTTCTTGTGTTAGCACATGGTCTAGGCTAATCTGACGAAAAAAATTAAATAGGCTACTGCAAATGATATTGCACGTTTTACTGAATTGAATTAGTGTTGCTATATCATTTGGTATATTAGTGATATTAATCTAATTGTACTGTAAAAATTATTAACTTCTACTTGTATTCAGTAAAAATATGAGATATCATCAGTCTCAGGGGCACTTCAGATATTTTACCACTCAACTCAGACAATCGACTCAAAATAATTAGAATTGCCAAACGTTCAGCTTATCTAGACAACTAATTTTCCAGACAGCTAGCTTATTTAAGAATTTTGTTTCTCAGAAAAGCAAGATCCAAATAAGCGAAAACAAACATGGCCTGCTACTCCCGAACAATGGTACTTGAGGCGGACCAAGATTCAGTACCTTTGCTCCTTGAAGGTACGCCTTACCTTTAGCTTCATCCCGTGCGTTCATTCCACATCCGATGACCCTTGGCAATCCAAAAAAAAATAGCTAGGACTTCATCGTTCTCCCCGCAGCAGCAGCTCCTGCCGCCGCGCCAAGGCCTCGCCGTCGCCTCCTCCCGCGCACTGACCGTCCCCGGTGCGTGCGCCAGCTCCGTCCCCCACGTCACCCTCTCGCGACGCCAACTATTTGCCGCCTTCTCCCTATGCGGCGACGTTCACATAAACGAACCGCTCCCATCCGCCATGGCCGCTTGAGCGCTTCATCAGGAAGTCTCTGGCGCCGCGGAGCTGGTCCGGGATGGCCGGCGCGATCTCGGGCGCGGCGCCGTCTGGCAGGGCCGGCGGGACCGGGTGGAAGAAGAGGAGTCGTCGAGGCTGGGCCTCACCCGCCGCGCCGCAGCAGGCCAGCAGCCTCAGGACGCCGGCGCCGAGTCTACACCCGGACTGGCGCGCCGACGCCAACATTGAAAATTGCCGATTGGAGATGCAGTTGGTTGGAGAGGCTCTCTTTGATTGATGATGGTTTTCTTTACAAGAAGAAGCACGAGCGCGATCATCTACCGCTAACCCAAAGAACAAATCAAACAAGCTACTGCTATAACTAATGATCTCCGTTCACTGCGCGCGGGCGGCGCCGGCGGGGCGTCATGGCGGTGGTCACCCTCGTAGGGGACGACGAGCATGGCGGGGTCGTCGGCGGCGCTCTCCTCATGCTTCCGCGCGGGGCACCCCTTGGCGCTGCTGCACCGGTAGTACCCGCGCGGGTAGGAGGACCCGTTGATGGGCTTCTGCCCGTACTTGCGCCACGAGTACTCGTCGCCGGGGATGTCGGACGACGCCGGCGAGTGGGACGACGACTGGGACCCGCGGCGGCGGTCACACGCACTGTGCGGCGAGACAGCCCGTGCCGGCTGGCTCCGCTTCGCCTTCCTCAAGCAGTGGCACCGCGCGGCGCCGGGCTCGGCATGGTGGTGGTGCGCGGCGGGGGCGGCGGCGTCGGAGGTGGGGTGCTTGCGCTTCGGCAGGGGGGGCTTGCCGGAGGACACGGCCGCCTGGTCGGCGATCTGGCTGAGCGGCGGGGACTCCGCGCGGGGAGAGCGAGGACGCCAGCAGCTCCAGGCTGCGGAGCCCCGCCGCGGCGGCCTCCTGGAATGCGAGGTGCTCGTAACGCCGCTGTAGGACATGAGGTCCACCGCCATGGCTTTTGGCTGCTCCGCTGCCTCCCTGCCGGCGCTGAATCAGAGAAAGAAAGAACGAATGGGGCGACGGAAGCGAAGCCTTGCTTGTTGCTTGCCGGCGTCGGTGGTGGTGGTGATTTCTTGGCTTGGTGAGCGCCGCCGTCGTGCTCCCGCCGTCCGTCGCGTCGCCGCTCCACCGCGCGGCGCCGCGCCCACCACCGCCAGCATCACGATGAGCGGCGCCCACCTGCCGCCCGCGGACGGCTCCGGCGCACCGGGACTCGGCGAAGGGCCCGAGGACGCGAACGCCGCCACGTAGGGAGGAGGCGGCGAGGCCTTGGCGTGCGCGGTGGCAGGAGCTGCTGCTTCGGGGAGAATGATGAAGTCCTAGCTATTTTTCTTTGGATTGCCGAGAGTTGTCGGATGTGGAATGAACACACGGGATGAAGCTAAAGGTAAGGCATGCCTTTAAGAAGCGAAGGTACTGAATCTCGGTCCACTTGAGGCGGTAGCCTGGGAAAGTCAGCGGGTCTTTTGGACGGGCAGAGAGGCCAGGCCCAGGTGTTGGGGTTCAATTGGGTCGCACGCTGATAGGTGGGGCAAGGTTTCCTCACCAACCCCACAGGTCAGTCGCTGTCCTTGGCAGCGGGAGCCCACCGCCCACCGCCCGGGTCAAAGGTTGAGGTGGGTGCGTCATGGGTGGATCACCGGTCCGAGAGCGCGAGCGATTCTTTTTACAGGTGTCGGATGTTACGGGCGCGACCGGCGGCAAGCTTTTGACGAGCGTTTTTGTTATTAGGTGATGCTAATAGTCACATAAATGCTGCGCTAATAATCATCTAGGTCTAGGTCTAGGGCCTTAAATCAATTCGAGTAGGCATGTTAAATTTGAATGAGCAAATGTTTATTTAGAGCAACTCCATTAAGGCTACTAAATGGGCTGTCATCTTTATATTTGCTCGGTGAGTGTAAAAAATTGATCTCCAACAGGCCTTCCAAATAAGCTGTCATTTTGGTAGGCCTTCCAAATTTCTCTCCCCCCCAAATTTGGTGGCGCTCTATTTGGGCTGCCAACTATGGGCCCTTTATAGAAGCCCAATTTACTCAGCCTGCTGGAGTGGAGGCACATATTTGGGTTAGTAAAATTTAGAAGTGGGCTTCTAAAAAGACATTTGCTCACTCAATTTTAGAAGCTCTACTGAAGTTGCTCTTAGAAGCTCACTTCTAAATTTTACTCACCTAAATATAGGCGGCCTCTACTCCAACAGGCTGAGTAAATTGGGCTTCCAACAGTTGGCAGCCCAAATAAAAGGCTATCAAATTGGGGGGGAGAAATTTGAAACACCTACTAAAATGGCAGCTCATTTGTTCCCCTACTGAAAATTGATTTTTTATATCTACTGATTAAATTTTTTATATGGCAGTTTGTTTGCTCTCGCTACTGAGTTGAGTTGCTCTTATCCAAAAGCTCGCGGCAGCGAGAAGCCATGATCCGAAATCGCCGTACTTGCAAAAGCCTCATCATCGCGTATCGCCGTACTTGCGTACAGTACTCGGTACGCACGCCATGAAAGGATAGTCCGGATCCAGTACCAGGAACACTGATACGGCTGCCGCGTACCCTTGCGAGCCGCGAGCAGGCAAGGCATGCCGCCGCCGGGAAGAGCACACGTCTAGGCAGAGCCGCAGCGCAGGGTTAGTTGGCGGTGGCGATCGGCACAGCCGCAACGTCACGAGGGAGAGAGACCGGCCGGGCCACTCCGATCAGTCGCGCCGGGGTTGCCGGCGGGACAGGACAGGAGATCGATCGCGCGCGCCGTTGATGAGGGCCGGCCCGACTGGCCGAGCTATAACTATAACGAACTTCCATTTACTGGCATCAGCCGCCTCTCGTGAATGCTTGGATGGGTGAAAGAAAGGAGCAGGACTGTTGCTGTAGGACATCATCTATTGCGGCGGCACATGCGTGAAGTGTGATGCGTGGCGCCATTGCCCTGGCATGGGGGCGCGGCGGCGTGGGCTGGGTGCGCACCCGCGCGGGCCACGCACCGGCAGGGAAGGAGGAGGACCGTGGCCGCAAGGCATTTTCGCGAACTGCTGACGCGCGTGCTCCAAGCAACGGCGGCCATCGTCAGTCGCAGTAACCCACCCAGGGGCCAGGGCAGCTGTGCCAGGCACAGCTCGCCTCAGCAGGAAGCCAGAAACGGAGGGATTGAAGAAACTCGTCGGTTGTCGTGAAGGTGGAGGCGGCGGCGGGACCACCTTGCGCTGCCATTGGACGGAGGAAGAAGACGAAGTCATCGCCAACGGGGACAATGGTGTCGACGGGAACCAGATTGACGCCCGTGAACACCGGCAGCGCCGTCAGTAGCCGCGTTGAGACCTCGTCCTTTCCTCGCTGGCAGACCTCCCGCGGCGAGGCCAGACGTGTCTCGCCGATGAGTCGATGACGGTGGCGCAGCTGGTTTGACGACGCAGGGGTTGCTTTCTGTAATTTCCGTCAGCTTGAAGGGCCTGGGGTGCACGGAATCTGAAATCAGGTCCTCTAAAACTAGATCTAACGGTCAAAATAACTTTCCAAATTTTTGCATAAAGGTCCCTATGTCGGATCATGATTATTATTCGAATATTTACAGTAAACCTCTCATTTGGATCGTGGTCCAACTTTTTACAATAACACCCCTCATTCGGATCGCGATTGACCTTTTACCCAAAATCCCCTCTAATTTGGTTTACATTAAGCCCCTTATGGCCCTATTTGGGTTGGGATATCTCGCGACAGGTTCCTACGGAAGAATAGCGATAAAGAACGTGGAGATTTTTTTTTTCCAAAAGACCCATTTCTATCATTATTAATTAAAAATAAGAAGCAGCAGCAGTTGTAGGCGCAAGAGGCACCAAGGTTTAATCGGTTCAGGCTGGAGCATCAGAATAGCCCCACAACATAAAAGAAAAACCCCACTAATTACTCGCTAGGGGTTCTATCAACTAGAATGGCCAAGTGTTTGGCACCGGCCGAGACCCAAAGCCTGGAAGTATCTTTGATTTCCTCAATGATCCTGCTTGACGTCTTCTCTTCATCATGCCACCAAGATCTTCATTTCATCATGTCACCAAGATCGTTAACGAGCGAGCACCATAAACCCTTGAGGAAAATGAGCATCACAAATGTGGACACAGCTAGAAGGCCTCAACTTCTTTGGGCTTTTCACCTGATGGCCAAAAATTTGCCAAGTCATCACTCGTCTCTTCTCAGAACCCAATGTCAGAAACAGGGAGAATGAGGTCGCTTCAGCTTCAGTCACAGGAGACCCTACTAAACCAAAACTAGTTGCACCATCCTTCCAATCTGTGATACCTCCTGCTCGGTGCTGATTGGTGGTGCAGGGGAGTACCTGAGATTTTCCAGGAGCCCGGTGAAACGTTTTCAGTGCGTGCATTGTGATTCTCTGCAAAGAGAGATTCAGTTCTACAGCTATTTCGGACAACAGGTAGTGCTCCTATCCAGAAACGGATCATCGCATTGCATTTGCAGATTAAGCAATCTGCTGCAAGAGACTCGACGCCATCAGGCTGCGAGGCAAGCCATAGCAGTAGCAAAATGCAAGCGGTTGCCCAATCCAGGCATGACTGACAACGTAAGATCACATTTACCCAAAGAACAGTTTTGCATTGGATGATACTACTGGCTACCGAGTTGTTTCTGCAATTCTTGTTGTAACCGAGTGGTGCGTTATCGCAGCACCAAGTTCAGTCAACGGCTAACCCTGTCCATCTGAATCCTGAATCTATGCTTTCCCTTCTGGAGGCCTCTTTGCATGTCGGAACATCGGACCGGGCCGGATCTAGTCTGTCTGTTCTCATCATTTGTTCCTGTCAACACTTTCTTGACGGCGTGCTACTGTCAACTTCAGACGTACTGCAAGTCTTGTGCCTATGTAAACTTGCACTTGCCTTGCCTACCTAAAAATCTGTCCTGCTCAATCTCCACCGAAAGCTACGGTTCCACCGCCTTTCGTGTGTGAACTGCTACTGCATTTGCTTGATTCCATTGAGGACTGCAACTGCAGCGCTGTTCTCCGTCAGCATCAGATAACGCATAGAATGCCGTCGCGCGGAGAGCATCGCCATCGACCCTCCGATGCCGTGGAAGGCAGAAAGTGAGTGATCCGCAATCTTCTACCTGGATTCCTTGCCCTCGATTCCCAAATGAGCCTTTCTTTTCTCCACGTCATCGAGCTATCCGCAAAAATATCATAGAACAAAAAAAAAACATCCGGGTAGCTCATCATCGGCAACGTTTTTCCGATGGGATTTATCCGCCGGTCGGGCAACGAGTCCGTACTTGAGGCGCCGTCAGTGAAAAGCTCCTGGCCGCCTGCAGTCAACGCGCGTGCTCGTTACGAATATGAAGCAACGCAAGCCGCTTACGGCCATGGTTTATCCGTTGATCCTTCTTCTTCCCTCGGTAGATTAGTGATTAATTAGTGCGTAATGGACTGGACCGTTGGGTGTGCGAACCAATCGGAGACGCTGCCGTGGCCGCGCCATGGATCTTGGCAAGCCGCCGGCCCGCCGTAGATGAGATCCTCAATTTGGTCAGGAACTCTGGACGTCCGCAATTCTGATGCTTGCCATCGGCGTCTGCAAAGTCATATATAACAAGTTATTATCTGTTTTTTCTTTGGAGAGCAGCTTTGTTGTAAGCATGTTTTCCCTGAAGATCTTAGGCAGTTGAGGAGTTAACCAAACACCTGGACCGTCCAGAAGCGGCTACAGGGCACGCACGCACGCGTCCTCGAAGTTGAATGCGCCCCGTGTTGACTTGGCTTCTTGTTTTTTTCCCCCGGCCTCTCCTTGACCTCTGGCTTGATGATTACCAGTGTTTGCTTTACTATAAGCACAGGACAGCCATCAGGTTACGATTGGGGCACGTCCTACGTTTTAGCTCTACGGATTTCACTTCTGTCCACCAGCTAGGACGAGATGTTTACAGGGATTTTTGTTGCAGTTGTGTGTCTCAAAACTTCTGTTGAAAGTTGAAACCCTGTGTTCTACAGCACTATATGTCGCTGTCACTGTGGTGTCACACTGTTTCTGGCTCTGTTTAGTTGATGAAAAGTTGTTGATTTTGGTATTGTAGCACATTTTGTTGTTACTTGACAAATAATGTCCAATCATGAACTAATTAGACTTAAAAAATTTATCTCGCGCTAATCAGTTAGACTGTGTAATTAGTTATTTTTTCAACTGTATTTAATGTTCTATGCATATGTCCGAACATTTGATGTGAGGAGTACTGTAGAAATTTTTTAAACTAAACAGGACGTGAATCCTCGAGTCTTAAGGTCAAGGCTCCAAAATTTATGTCCACCTGTCCATGTCTTGGACTGATCAGCGGCGCCGTACCTGCAAAGAAAATTACGTACAGCAGGCCGAGACGGGTACTTGGTGAACTTTGCGTCGCCGACAACGTATTCCGCTTTGGTCACGCTCAACCGACGGTGAAAACTCCGAATCACCTCGCTGACTTACCATTTCAAATTAGTTACAATATTCAGCTAGTTTAGTTAAATCCGCCACATTTTAATTGCGTATTTATTTATTGGGTAGCTAGACTTAGGATATAGCTAAAATGGAACGGAGAGTGTACTTCACATTCACAATCACTTGCAATAGGCAGTTGCGCAATGACACTCGATTTAATATGATAATGGCTTATTGTTGGTTACCACTACTAGATCAGAAGGGGAGAAAAGGACCATTGCTTCCGGACTGAGCAATGCTTGTAAGATGCTAATATCGCGTTACCGCAGCTATTCATGAACAGCTGGTTTGATGTAGAAAAATGTCAAAGCCAGAAAAGAAACCAGTCAGATTGAGTTTCTTAGTGTCCGCACTTGTGTTACTCTATTTTCATTTTCTAAAAAATATATTCCATTATAGTCATGAAGATTCATTTTTTATACTAGTTTCTCCTGCATCCATCATTCTCTATATTTCATACTCTATACCAACTATCAGGATGTGGGGTTCATGTGTCAGATTTTTTTTCTTTTTTCCTCCCGCACCGGACCGTCCGTCCCCATTGTAACATCCCGCCTCCCCGAGGCCAGGCCCGCTTACCTCCGGCAGTTTTCTAGGACATAGACTGCCCTCACAGACCAACACAAGTCTTTTATGCACACTTTGTCCTCACTCGTGCGCACTCGGGAAGAACTTTCCGGTCGGTCACCTATTCCCAAATTGCTCCGGGCTAAGCACGTTTAACCTCGAAGTTCTTTAGAGATCGGCTTCCGGAAAAGAAGGTGCAGCTTGTTGGTATAAATATTTTATTAATTCTATTAAGCCCAGGGTCGGGATGTCACACCCATCCAGCTCTCTCTCTCGCTCTCTCCCACCGGGCTCGAGCGCTGGCGTGGGCGGCGGCGGCCGCTCTCCATCCGTGAGGGCGGGGAGGCCGCGCCCGCGGCCATCGCCAAGGCGGTGGAGGAGGGAATGGGAGATAGGGAGAGTGAGGGCCGGCGTCCTCGTGCGTAGGTGCAGGGTGCTCGGAGAGAGAGAGAGGAGGAAATCACGGCACGCGGCAGCCAGGCCGTCGAGGCGTGCGGCGGCCAGCTTTAGCGCGCTGCGGGGCGGAGCGGTAGGGCTGAGGCATGGCGGTTGCGAGGTGAGTCTGGAGGTGAGGCGTAGTGGAGGACAACACTCATCTCGATCTAGCGGATGACGGGGCGTAGCGGGAGGCTCCTCGAACTTTTTTTTTTTGAAAAGATAGCAGAAACACTGCTCTGTCATATAAGAGAAGCAATCATACATAATGCACCGAAGCATATACTATCACACAAATAAATGCACACCACACACACTACACCACCAGGAGTTGAAAGCAAGCCCACACGGCTCCATGAACCTCGGTGCGGAGCTTTTCGTACTAGAGGACCGGGTACCGGATGGTTCCTTAGATGTAACCCCGTTCGGCAGTGATTGATTCCGCCGTCTCATCATCCGCGCCGTGTTTTCTGCGTGCCGGACAGTGCGTCCGTCCTCCAGGCGTCTTCAGGTAGGGCGTCTTCAGCTAGAAGCCCTCCATCTTCTGCAGTCAAACGCGCGTGCTCATTGAAGTGTCTGAAGAAAAATGGACCAAACGCGCAAAGCAACCAAGCTTATTGCCTCGGTTACCCATTAATCCTAATCCTCTCCCAATTTTCCCGCTGGATTAGTCAGGGTCTGAACCATTGCCCCTCTGCTGGACCATAAGCAAGCGGCTGCAGGGCACACACGTACGCACCACCATCCGTGCTGACCTGACCCTGGATTACTGCTGGTGGTGATGGCCTGACTGATTTCTTCTTCGTTTTCCTGCCTCGAGACCTCGTCCTTTGCCGCCATCAAATCGGCGATTGAATGGCTTCCGAGAAAGAAACAGCAGTGTATCACGCTAAGGGTGGGTTTTAGTTGGCGAAAAAGTTTGGATTTTTGTACCGTAGCACATCTCATTGTTACTTGATAAATAATGTCTAATCATAGACTAATTAGATTTAAAAGATTCATCTCATGCTAATCAGTTAGATTGTGTAATTAGTTATTTTTTAACTGCATTTAATGCTTCATGCAGGTGTTCAAAGATTCGATGTGACGAGTACTGTATGAAATTTTTTAAAAACTAAACAGGGTCCAAGATTAGAGCACGCCCAACGCGCTCACCAGTTCTAGCCGTCACAGATATATATCAGCTAGGACTCTGAGTCTGGTCCAGATCTATCTATGATTTCATAAAAAAAAAATTGAGATCAATGTATTGTTTAGATTTATGGGTTATTTTTTAGCCCACCCCAAAATAGTTCAAGAGCAGCCAAACAAAAGAGCTATTACCGAGCTATTTGCAAGTAGCTCACTTCAAAAAATTATCCCCTCCAAGAGGTGCTATTTAAGATATTCTGTGTGAGGTCCACTTATTCTCTCAGACTCTGTTTAGTTAGTGAAAAGTTGTTACTTGACAAATAATGTCTAGTCATGGACTAATTTGGGCTTAAAAGATTCATCTCGTGCTAATCAGTTAGACTGTATAATTAGTTATATTTTTAAAACTATATTCAATACTACATGCATGTGTCCGAACATTCGATGTGACAGGTATTATAGAAAATTTTTTGGGAACTAAACAGGACCTCACTCTCTTAAAAAAAGTGGTAGCCCAAAAAGTATTTTAGGAGCCAAATGGCTCTTAGATCAAAACATCTCAAGAGTTATTTTATTGAAGAGCTATTTTTTAAGCTAAATTTTAGTCTTCAAAATAACTCTTAGCTATTTTTCCAAAATACGGGCTATGGACTATGAAGCACGATTTGTTCAGAAGTTCGGTTTGCAACTTGTCTCAAAGTTTCAAATAGAGCCCCATGTTATAGGAGTCTACAGTGACGACGAGAGCCTCAGCTGTGCGTCACTGTGCTGTCACAGTGCTGTGCTGTCTACAGGAACGGAGGTAGTTGTCTAGACTCTAGACTGAACTACGACCTTTTCTCCGTGGAAGTGTCCTCGACTGTGTTTAGTTCCGCGAAAAATTCTCAAAATTTTTCACTGACGTATATCATATCAAATTTTACGATACATGCATGAAGTATTAAATGTAGTTAAAAAATATAACTAATTGCACAGTTTGGTTGTAAATGACGAGACGAATCTTTTGAGACTAACTACTACATAATTGAACAATAGTTGCCAACTAAAATCGAAACGTGTTATAACAATTTTTTCGCGAACTTTTCGTAAACTAAACACACCCCTTGTCATAGACCAATAACCGATCAACGGCGCCGTACCAACGAAAGAAACAAGTCGCCGATACGGTTTTCCGACGGAAAGGTGCAGGCGACAGTGTCGCCGACAATACCTTCCCTCTTTCGGTCACGAGCCTCGCTGACTTTTCTCGCCCGTTGACGGGGCTTATTAATCTTTCGAGGAGTCTGCTAATGCACTGCTCGGCCATCGATCATTCAAACCCTCTAGATCTATGCATCCACTTGTGTGCCATATGGATGCAACCTATCTGTATCGTGCAGTGAATGCACTGCAAATCGCATGAGTAGGCTTAAATGAAAGTTTCACTCCGCACTAATGAAAGTTTCAAGGACGTGACTCTTGAGTGACGCCGGGTGATGGACAAGATCGTCGTTGCTTGTATCGCAGGGTCACTACAGCCACAAGCTCGAACAGCTAGCTGAAACATGGAAATGGTCAGGACCAGGCGGAGAAGGTGGCGATCGATCGACTCTGAAAGCTATTGGCTACCTATATTTTTCGAAAAGAAAATAAAGCTATTGGGCACAGTGACAGTGTTTCCCGGAGCAGGAGCTTCTGTCGCTTGCTGAAGGAATGCTTCCTTATTCTTCAATAATCAACAATAATACAGCATGTTCTGTGTAAGATACCATTTGTCCTCTTGCAGAGGATGTTCTTTAGGTTAAGCAGGAATGAAAGGAACAGAATTATTTTATGCAACATGATTGTGGCTGCCGTTTGTAATTTCTTGAACCTGTCCTATCCTATGTAGTATATAGTGTTCATGATCTTCAACAACAATACTTTTATCCAGTTTTTCCTATAAGAAAAAGGCGACCTCTGTATCCACTGGTGCACTCACGGCACGGAGGCGGAGCGACCCGAACGCAGCGCAAGATAGAAAATGTAGAATAATGGCAGTCCCTAGAGTAATCCATTCCATTGCTTTCGCAAATAAAGAGAAGTCCATTCCATCAAGAGATTCGTCAGGTCCCTTCCGCCCCTATGTATACCAAAAAAAAAATAAAGTAAGAAACATCGAGAAAACGACGTGCATGATTATGTACTACTCCAGTAGACTACACATGTACACATCCCATTACAATACACTACATATTATATCATGTGACCCTTTTCATCAAGAGATAGAGATCGTACGAAAACTGGTAGCTGGAAACACCACAAAGTCCTCTCAGCGTACTCTACTACGTTGTACAACTTTTTTGTTGCCCAATCCGTCCTTCGGGGGGCAGAGATTACGCAGGCCAGCTGAAGAAAAACCAGCAGCCAGCAGGGAAACCCAAATCAGCATCGCCATCAGAAAACCACCACCACCCAGCCTGCAAACCTGTCTCCGTATGAACAGGCAAGGGGAACAGGCAAGGGGAGCCGGAGGAGCAACCCAACCCCCCAACTTTCCGGGGGGAGCATTAACGTCGAGTCGGACACGCCGGCGCATGCGGAGAAACTGTCAGCGCCCGTCTCGGCGCACCCCGAAAGCGTACAGGGAAAATGCGCCACCACCTTCGTCTACTACTAGTGGGAGGAGGTGGGAAGCGGTCGCCGGCGGTTGTGACTTGTGACTGACCTGAGCCGCGGCGAGCGCACGCTCGCGGCTCGTTCCCACCTGTAGCGGGTGGGGGCAGGTCCGGGTGCACGGAGACGTACGCGGTATAAAAAGCCAGGGCGCCGGGAGGCCGCCATTAACAAATGAACCCCTCTGTTCCGAGCTGCCAACCCAACAACCCACTCGCCTCGCCGCACCTGCCAATCGCCGCTGTTACCACGGGCGCGGAGGCGACGAGACACTTGCACTATTGAAAAACGGGAGATCTTCGCAGCGGTTTCCTGTTCGGGCGCTGCTACTTGTACCTGTTTGCGCTGCCGGCGGAGGGGAAGGACGCGAGCGCGAGCGCGTACGTCCGCCGTCTCCTCGCCTCCCCAGGTTCTTCTCCGGCCGCTACCTGCCCGGCGTTCGTCCTGCGCTCCTTGCTGCGCCCGCCGCTCGATCGGGCTTGGTCGAGCTGGTGGATTCGTCCCGGGAGCAGAGAGAGAGGTGTCGGCCGTAGCTTCCACGGCCGGCCGGTTTCTTGGAGTTTGTGGTGTTTCCTTCTCCCTTTCAGTCCAGCCTTTTTGTTCAGCTCCGTTCAAGGACTCCCGCCTTCCCGGGGTTCTGCTGGTGAGTTCACCTCACTTGGTTTCCCTTGTCCGGTTACGATTTCGCTTCAGGTTTGTTCATGTTTTCGTTGCTTACTTGATCATTTCCCCCCTTCTGTTCCTTTCATAATTCCTATGCGCACCATCGAATTATCAGAGCTTTGCTTTTCTGTAGAGAAAAAAAAATGAGACGTGCTTAGTAAAATTCAAACTACCAAGGTTAGTACTACGGTACGGTACTGCAATTCGGTTGGCGAGTCCTGATTCCTCTAGATGGCGTTGCTGTCAGCGTTAGTGTCCTCTCTACCACCTGCTGTAGAGTTTAAGCAACATAATTAACCCTGTTTACTTTTCTCTAGTCAACACAAGTTAGTAGTTGATATTGCTCGCTGCGGGCCATATTTTCTCCAGGGGCTGTTGGTATGAACAGCGGACCGGTGTTAAGGTCAGAAAGGCCGTTGAGAATCTGGGGCGACTGGCATGCTTTCACACCTAGGCATAATAAAGATAGCTCTGTCGTGCCGTGAAGATTGAACAGAGAGAAACCTCCATTTTGTGCTCGCCGATCATTTGATACTGCTCCAAACCATTTGTGTCTTTCAATGGTTAATTTGGATGGTCTCAGATTGTTAGCAGTTGTGCTCTCGCAGGAATGACAACTTGACAAGTGGCTGCTGATATACCTCCTGTTCAGACATGGGCAACCTTAGAGTTGGAGGCCTCCTGCATGCAGTGATCCTTCTTCTTCTGTACACTGGCTGCGTGGATATTGCAAGGGGACAGACAACCGACCCTACTGAAGGTAACCCCCTGTTGTCTTTGCTTTCTTCCGTCAGAGCTTTGAGTCAGATCGTTGGGGATTGCTCGTGCCAGAAAGAAATGAGAGACGCTTTACCAATTACCATTTAACTGGAAATTGGCCTGAAGCAGGCCCTACTTTTTGTAGATTCACTGTCAGTCCTCCTGTTGCATGGTTCAAATCCACTGAAAGTTTTGAAGAACTCGTTTTGGCTTCTGGTTCAGTTGGTTAATTGTCCATAGTCCATTTCTACGATGTCTATGTAATCAAGTGTTCTATCCATTATTGTTGCACAGGCCTGTAGTACTCGTGAACTAATCAATATCACCTCATAGACAATACATGATGAGAAATGTGATAACTTTACAATACACACCTTATTCAAGTACGTAGGAGGTATAACTAGGGTCCATGGACTCGTTCTTGTTGACATATTTTGAAATGTGTATGCATTCTCATTCTGTTTCTTGATCAGGGGCGTCTAGTTCAGACAGTAACAATATTCTGCACTACTCTGATACTCTGTTGATCTTTTGAACTGCTGCTGAATATTGCCTCTCTTATATTTGCAGTAAATGCTCTCAAGGCAATTAAAGGAAGTTTGATTGATTCTTCTAATAAACTTAAGAATTGGGGCCGTGGGGATCCATGCACATCTCGTTGGACAGGAATCTTATGTGCCAAGATACCTAGTGATTCATATCTTCATGTAACAGAAATGTATGATGATTTTTTCCACATTATTTATTACATTCACAATCGTTTTATTTGTTGCTAGACTATCTTACTTTCTCTGTTTGTTTTTATTAGCTGTTTTAGGATTTTAAAGTGTTTAGCTATATATCATCAGTTGCTAAAAAACAATGTCATATTGAAAGATCTTTGAAATATGAATCTACATTTATACACTAAGCATGCATATGGTTTGAATAATTATTGGTCAAAATGTGTTACTTTTGATTATTTGACATGTTAATATGCCTGCCAATTTCAAACAGAGGGAGTACATCCCAATATCTGTTTATTGTTTATTTCTGTCATTTTCCATATAGAGTGTAACATTTAGTTGTAACAGTGGATATTTTTTATTCTTGCAGACAATTGTTTAAGATGAATCTTTCCGGAACTTTGGCACCAGAGGTCGGCCTTCTATCCCAGCTGAAAACATTGTGAGTACTAATTTGACAGACCACTGATGCTGCTTAATGCAAACTGAATTGAGCATTTTCAAGCATTTCATAAACAGTGTACTTCACGGCTCTACTTCATGCTCTATACGGTTAATTAACTGTAAAGCAAATCCCTAAGTTTCTGACTATGCAGGAACTGAAAAGATATCATAAAAAGAAACCCTAACATTATCTATTTTAACTGTTTATTTTCATAGTTAAAACTCTTCTTCTTTTCTCCATGATGCTCTTGTAGTCGTCCCATTAGGTACCCAGCCTATATGTTTACTAACTTGTGCGAAATGTTCTTTTTCAAGAGACTTCATGTGGAACAATTTAACTGGTAACATCCCCAGAGAAGTTGGAAAAATCACAACGCTGAAGCTCATGTAAGTTTCTCCTCTCTAAGAAAAGTTTCCAATACCATTTCTTTGGATACGAAGTACGAACAGTGCTAACTGTCGCTGCCACAATCTTGCAGAACTTTGAATGGTAATCAGCTATCTGGTTCTTTACCTGATGAGATCGGCTATCTGGTGAACTTAAACAGATTACAAATCGATGAGAACAACATATCGGGCCCCATACCCAAATCATTTGCTAACTTGACAAGCATAAAACATCTGTAAGTGATGAGTATCTTTATTTTGCTGCCCATCCATTACACTTCTCAATTATAAACTTAGTACTGATTAGTTCCACTTTTACCTTTAGTCACATGAACAATAACTCACTAAGTGGGCAAATCCCAGCTGAGCTGTCCATATTGCCTTCACTCCTTCATCTGTAAGTGGATATCTACTTTTTCTCTTCTTTTTTTTTTGTTATGCGAGTTACAGATGAGTTGTGCCGTTAATACGTTCTTGTACTGAAACTTGCAGCCTTGTTGACAACAACAATTTATCTGGGCCCCTTCCCCCAAAATTAGCGGAAACACAGAGTTTGGAGATACTGTAAGTACATTTTTCTGTACTCCTATGAGATTTCCTTAATATAGAAATTGCAGCACAACATAATAGCTTCCAGTTTCTTTCAGAGAATTTGTACTAGCTTATGGTAGCATGAGGTTGAGAGATGATCACTCTCCTTTATTTCTGAATGTTTAAGAAGTTTAAATAATAAAACCAATTTCTTGAGTATGCTTCACTTCTTTGTAAAGTATGACAATGGATTATAACTTTCTAATGTTTCAAATAACTAGCACAAACCTCTCTCTTTGAAAATGTTTTCTTATTTGGTTGAGATTAGACCTATTTTTCCTATATGTATGACAATCATTTCTTGTATATCTGTCTTCCTACAATAGTCAGGCTGATAACAACAACTTCAGTGGAAGCTCTATCCCTGCTGAATACAGCAACATACGAACACTACTAAAGCTGTGAGTGTAACTCCTATTCCATCAAGTTTTCTCTTCTTGGAATTTGATGTAGATGGGTGTGAAAGAAAATAGAAGTAAAGAGCTCTTGCAAGTTATTTTTACAAAAAACTTTGTTAGAAATGTATGCACTGGTGATTAAAAGACTAGTGGGAAAAGAAGAATACTATGTGTAAAATGTTTATATTTCCTAACAGCTTATGCTTTTAGTTGAGATAGCCAGTATATCAAGTCTAGGGTATCACATTGTTCTAGAAAAAGTCCAGGATATAACATAGGTAATATTTTTTTTCTTTTTATGCAACTCTCCTATTACAAGTCATAGCAGCCAAATAGTTTGATGCAGTTGGTCCATTTATCTGGAAATCCTTGCATAAACTTTCTATAGGAACTCTTCTTTCACTCTGTGCTCCTGTGGAGATCATTCTCACAGATAACTACAACAGCAATTTACTTCATTATCTCCATTTAAGAAGGACAAGCAACATTCAGTCAGCGTTATGTTTAAACGCAAATCAAGATGTGCGGGGTAAATCATACTTTTCCATGTTACCAGGAGTCTTAGGAACTGCAGTTTGCAAGGAGCTGTTCCCAATATGAGTGGTGCACCTAAATTTGGCTACTTGTAAGTCCAGATTAAATGCTGAATTTCCTTTTTCCAGTTGCTAGACATCTTACAATCATATACTATCCTTTTTATATCAGCTTGTCACAGCCTTTCTGAAAGAGTTATTTTGCCAATATTATCTCTTAAATGCATTTAGTGATATATTCACACTAGAATCAGAAGGATACCACTCAATTATCAATCCCAGATATTATTTCAAATATATTGGTATTAATTCCATGTATTTTCAGGGATCTTAGCTGGAACCAATTGGAAGGATCTATACCAACTAATAGGCTTGCTTCAAATATCACTACAATGTATGTAGCTTTTAACAATCTTCATATTTTTTTTACAATGAAGCTAATTTCATATTTTTGGCAGAGATTTGTCACATAACTTTCTTAATGGAACTGTTCCACCAAACTTCTCAGGGCTACCAAATCTTCAGTTCTTGTAAGTACTATTTAACTTAGAATAGACATTTATGCATCGTTATCCTGATATTGAAAAAAGTTCATTCCTTGTCAAACTAGTGATCAAACTTTTCAAGAACAATGCACTTGCCAGCACTACTCTTATACTGCATTATCTAAAATTTCCATTTTACAGGTCAGTCAATGGGAACCTCCTAAATGGTTCTGTTCCACCGGCAATTTGGAGTAACATTACTTTTACGGGAAATAGAACCCTTATTCTGTATGACAATCTTCATATATGTTCTCTCTTAATACTTATTGAGATATACTTTTGTGTAAGATAGTATTCAATTAACGCAGGGATTTCCAAAATAACTCCCTTGACACTATTCCAGCTCTTTTTGAGCCCCCAGAAGCTGTCACTGTTCTGTAAGTTTGTTCACCATTGAGATATTTCCTCTTTAATTTACACTCATGTATTATGTTCAACTGTATAGTTTGTTGGGATATAAAATGTTCATTGCAAAAACTCTTATGAATTTAATTAGTAACCTTACATATCGTCGGGTCACTGATGATGTAGATCTGCGTAGCACATATTAAGGTTCCACATACCCTAGAATACTGATAAAAAAGCTCAAGTTTTCAAGCGAATTTTCTCAGTTTCTGATGCAACAACAAAAATAATCATTTTCTGCAGACTTTATGGAAACCCTGTATGCACGACATCTAATGCAGCCCGAGCAGCTAATCTTTGCCAACCTAGATCTGTAATTGTAGCACCATCTGGAGAGGAAAGGCAAATTAATAATTTGTGTAGTCCTTGCTCAACGGATTATGAATACAATCCAGCATCCCCAATACCATGCTTATGTGCTGCGCCTCTGGGAGTTGGATTTCGACTGAAGAGTCCAGGCATATCAGACTTCCGTCCCTATAAAGAAGCTTTTGAGACCGACTTAACCTCCCTGCTGGAATTACGTGTTTATCAGCTGGACATCACACGATACATATGGGAGACAGGGCCAAGGCTTAACACACATTTAAAGTTATTCCCAGATAATACAAATTTATTCAATAAGACTGAGGTGGAGCGGCTCAGGCAAGTACTTGCTGGATGGCAGATCACTCTATCAGATGTTTTTGGTCCATATGAGTTTCTCAATTTCACGCTTGGTTCCTATGAGGATGGTACGTGAAACTTACTTTGCCACAATTTCATTCCCAGTTCTATCAAATGAAACTATTAATCGAAATTATCACACTATTAGTGTATTTCTTTTTTCCAAGACATAAGTTAGAACATGTTTCATATTGTTGTACAGGAATGCTACAACGTATTTGATAAACCTCTGGTTTACTGGCTATTACCTTTTGCAGAATTTCCTACTATGGTGTCATCCGGTTTAAAAAGGAGTGCACTAGCTGGCATTTTGATAGGAACAATTGTTGCCGCCATTGCACTATCTGTGGTTTCTACAATTTTTATAATGAAAAAACGTAGAAAACGTCGAACTGTTTCAAGGCGGTCATGTAAGTCAATTTTCCTTTTTTTTCTTCCTCTCACAAAAATGGAGATACAATAACATGAGGTGCATCGACAGGGTTTAGGGTTGCTAGCCAACGACTTAAAACATCTTGCTGTTTTAAGATGAAAAGGAAATATGTCAACTGTCAAGCAATATTTACAGTAACATATTATAGTAAAAAGAACTATTTTTGCATATCTAAATCTCGGAATTTAGCCTCATTCAATTGTAAAGACGTCACGTCTTGGTTTCATGACCTCATTCAAATGCATTATATTGGGAGCTCTGAACAGTAAAAAATATTAAAAAAATGTTTCATCTCTGCAGTGAGTAAAATTTAGCCTTATGGTAGATATTAGGTTGGCTCAGATAGCAGAATCTATTCTTCGAAAAAATAATCATAGTATCTAAGATGCATATTATTTTGCAGTACTTTCAAGGTTTTCGGTCAAGGTTGATGGCGTGAAATGTTTCACATTTGAAGAAATGGCTGCAGCAACAGGCGATTTTAATATTTCAGCTCAAGTTGGTCAAGGAGGTTATGGAAAAGTTTATAAAGGAAATTTAGCTGATGGAACAGCTGTGGCAATCAAGCGTGCACATGAAGATTCTCTGCAAGGTTCAAAGGAGTTCTGTACAGAAATAGAATTGTTGTCAAGATTACATCATCGTAATTTGGTTTCTCTTGTTGGCTATTGTGATGAAGAAGACGAGCAGGTGTGTGTTCCAATCTTTTGAATTATTAATAATGTTGGAAATTTTCCCCACGGCTCTCTCCATGTTGTGAAAGGATTAAAATATTGGTAAATGTGCTTAGAGCTAGTGATTCTGCAGTCAATTTGCTGAGTTTGCAATACGTTCCCCTCATATAGAATTATGTTTTCCAGATGCTGGTGTATGAGTTCATGCCCAATGGTACCTTACGTGATCATCTTTCTGGTAAGTGGGAACTGACATGTTCAAATTTCCCTTTTGTTTTCCATAGACCAGCATAGACATCCACATTTAAGATTACCCGCGATCAAGGCCATCCCACGGTTTTTGTTTTTGGTGCCTATTATCTATATTGCATTTTTACATAGCTTTTGGTTTAGCATTGCATATTGGAGTGCATAGTTCTTAGAAATGTATCCGGCGAAGAACATAATCTTACTCAACATTTTCACAGCTAAGACTGAAAGACATCTGAGCTTTGGTCAGAGGGTGCATATTGCGCTTGGTGCTTCTAAAGGAATTCTATATCTACATACTGAGGCAAATCCTCCTATATTTCACCGTGATGTCAAGGCCAGCAACATTCTTCTGGACTCCAAGTTTGTAGCGAAGGTGGCTGACTTTGGTCTTTCAAGGCTTGCTCCTGTGCCTGATACTGAAGGGACTTTGCCAGCTCATATATCAACTGTTGTTAAGGGTACCCCAGTAAGTGTCATTACACCTAGCAAAGAAGAAACACCAGTCACCATGATCTCATTTTTCTGTGCTTGTCAGATAGCCATTTGAGCACACTAATATGGCATAGAAGTTAAGGTCATCATAACCATTCTTTTTCCCTTTCGACAGGGCTATCTCGACCCAGAATATTTCCTGACTCACAAACTGACAGAAAGAAGCGATGTGTATAGCCTTGGTGTTGTGTTTCTCGAACTATTGACTGGAATGAAGCCGATCCAGCATGGTAAAAACATTGTTAGAGAGGTAAAAACATTCCCATCCCAGTCCTTAATTACTATTTTATTTTATTATCCGCCTATAGATAAAACCATCAAGATACATTCAAAGTAGAGTGTGAAGTACTTATTGAGATACTAAAACCATCAAGTATGATTCAAAGTAGTATGCCTGGCTTCAGCATTGATACTTAAGAAACTTACCGAACACACTAATCTCATCCAAACATCAGCGAATACAGCACATAGCTATGTCTGGTAGCATGAATTGCCGTTTTGTGCTATATATAGGTCTGAATTGTTTGAAAATGATTGGCAACATAAAAAATAGAGATACCTCAACATGCATTTGCTTATCTCAAATAAACTAGTTGCATATTCTTTGCTATTCAGAGCTCCTTTATTCGTTTTATTCGATTTAAACAGATGAATAAAAATCAAAACGATTTGATCTTGCTGCAGGTAAACTTGGCTTACCAATCAGGCGATATCTCCAGGATCATCGACAGCCGAATGCCCTCATACCCTCCAGAATGCGTGACGAGGTTCCTCTCCCTGGCAATTAAGTGCTGCCAGGACGAGACCGAGGCGAGGCCCTACATGGCCGACATTGTCAGAGAGCTCGAGACCATCCGAAGCATGCTGCCCGAGGGAGAGGACATCCTGTCCGAGACCACGGGATCGGGCTTGCTGACAAAGACAACATCGTCCTCAACCACCACGGGGCCACTGTACGTGTCCTCGCATATGTCCAGCAGTGGCCAGGTGGACAGTGGCATCCCCTCCGGGACGGTGGCTCCCCGGTAGTTGCTGACGCTGGCCGCGCTGGAAATGGTTTTGTAGGTACCTGCATAGCTTTGTAAGTAGTGATAGGAGTAACGCCGGGGGTGGTGTTCCCTCCCCTGCTGATGGAGTTGTTCTGTACATGAGTGGGGTGTTGTTGTGAAGTAGTGCTGCAGGGATCAGGGTGTGATGTACTTGTAGTAGTGGTAAAAATGCAGGCGAGGGATGTATATATACTGATGTAACTCATCAGTTACGTACACTGGATGTGGACGGGAATCTTGGGTTGATGTCGCTGTGGCATTTGGTCGAGCGTCTTCTGCGCGTGCCCGGCCGGCGCCCATGGCAGCGTGCCGTCCCATTGTCACTCCTCACGGGCCCAGGCGAGTAGACGACCAGATTGCGATTGCTGCTTTCAGCAAATCGGCCGCTGGGGCAGGAATGAAACTAGCATCCATGCAGCCAGTGGCGGACCTTGCGATTGAAAGCAGCCCGAGCGAAGCGCATGGCAATTCTTTCTTCTCATCTCTGGAAGAGCAGACGGGCAGTAGAGTTTATGGCTAGCCTCTGGACGCTGCTGCATCGGAGCCCAGGTAGGGACGCCTAGTTCCAGGAGCTTCGCCGATCTTGTGTGCTCCGCCGTGGGGGATCGCCGGAGCTTCGCCTCTGCGTCGATAGGATCGCCGGGAAGGAGAAGGATGGGGGAAGGGTGGTTGAATTTTTTTTCGCATCAACTATTTTGGGATCGCTATGAATAATCGCAAAACGGATATTTGTAATTTGCACCGAGTTTCATTTAATTCTCTGAATCGCGATCCGATTTTTTTCATTTGCCTCCTAGTTTGGATCGCGATGAACAATCGTGATCCGAATATTTTCACCAATTACGCCCTGATATTTTCAGATCTGGACGCTGCTCCCGCGTCAACACCGGCGACCGGCGGGGACCCGGACGCCGGCGCCTGCCGCTTTCGTCACGGAAGATATATGTACTGAACTAGTGATGACACTCATGCCTGTGGTGCCTAGCTCCAGGAGCGTCGCTTCGCCAGTAACCAGTATCCACATTTCTGTGATGCAACTGAGCAAAAGGCAAGCGCGACAAAAAGCTGCTGCATAGCATACGACGGTCTCATGCTAAAATTTGCAAACGTGGAGGGATTACATGAAGATAATTGCGCGTATGATAGACTACGGGCAAATACTATATATCAACTTCTTACACCTATTCCAACAAGTCGATGCCACGAGAGCGAGCTTCCATCTGGGGGTTGGTTAAACCAGACCAGGGCAAGCAACACAGAGTCGCTCAGGGATGAACTTTCATGTCAGCGAATTGGGCGAATGCTGTCAACAAACACTTTTTACAGGGTAACTCGGTGCAGAGAGATGTCATCCAAACATGTCGAAGCCATCCCCGTGCTGGAGATGTGAGAAGCTCCGGGAGCTCTCCATCTTCCCTGGGAAATGGTCGATTCCTGCAAAGACAGCATCAACTTCAGTAAATCTTTTGCAATTTGGCGCCGCCTAATTTAGTAGTGACAGAGTAGGTACTTGAATTCGACATGATGTTCTCGTAGAAGGACATCTGGCCTGAATTGCCAGACGATCTCATGCTGTTTTCACTGGATCCATACATCATGCCACTGATTTGATCATGATCTGCATCAAAGTGGTGCATCCCTGAGATCCGCTCAGCATTGTGAACACTCATAGCCTTGTCATCATGGAGCAGCCTATCTGACTTCGGCTTCTTGTCGGTTAGGGCCTCCTCATCCACTTCAGCTTCAGATTCAGCGTTATTATTAGGTAAAGCAGCAGCAGCCTGCTTCCGCTTCGACCGTGCCCGTCTGTTCTGAAACCAGTTGTAGACATTTGTCTCAGAGATCTGGCCATGGTGTGAGAGCTCTGCTGTTATCTCCTTTATCTTTTGCTTGCTTGGCGTTCCATTGCCTTGGTCAAATATGTTCTCAAGGATCTGCAGCTGCATCGGTGTAGGTTGCCATCGTTGCCTTGCTGTGATCTTGTGACCTCCAGGAATAATTAGAGGATCACAGTACATATTACTGAACCTCATTCCTACAGAACAAAACCAAACTTCAATTGATCAGGGTAAAAAGAAGAAGAAAGAACTATGTATTCCGTCAACAACATATACATTAGAAAAGGAAAACAAAACACATTTGAAGAGGGGGGACGGGCAGTTTTAGTAAAATCTGTTTTGATGATTATCTAAAAGAGAGGGAGAATAATCCTGAAGTGGTACAGGTCAGGTTTCAAAACAGTTTACCTGGCTACAGGTAAGACCATCACGTAATTAGGTTGAATCATCAGAATTTTCAAAATTAATGACTTCATTTAAACAAGCAAGTAGAAAGCTTACATAAGTTGTGAAGAAGAAATTAGTTAATTGAAGAATATATGTTGATTACAAATGAAATGGCTTTACAAATTTTAAATAAGTGATATCTTCAGTTCATAAGTAATAAAAAATAATTGTAATTATATAATAAAGAACTAAGTATTTTGGCCCAAGAAAGACGTGTGAACAAATTATGAGCCATTTTAGATTCAGAAGGGCAGCAGAAGATTGCGGAATAATCAGGGTTCACATGGCACAAAAATAGTACTAGAGTAGTTGGCACTACAAGACAATCATGTCTTAATAGCTAACTACTATTATCTATTTATAGGGTTAGTAAATGATTGAACATGCGAAATCGATCATACAACAAAATTTTACATGTTAGCACAAATAACAATCATGCTGCAACCATAGAATATGACCCTGAGCAATTAATTAAATATATGTACATTAGTTGATTGGCTTGAAAAAGGAATAAATTAAAGGATTTCTGCTGTCTGGTATTTACTAAACCTATAGTCAACTTCCTAAAATACATCGCATTAATGCATCGGCACTTTTGACCTATCATCAAGTACCTACACATTGATTGGTAGTTTCTTTTGTTTTGTAAGCAATAAAACAATTTTTTAACAAAATCACAGAATAAAGTTCGCGAACCAGAAGTATGGTACATCCTGTGGTGGTTGTAGCAAGACTCAGGAAATTAAATTCTGCGAGCAGCATAATGAATAAAAAAGTTCTAAACTAGAGCAAAACAGGAGAAGCATCTGGATTGTAGTTTGTTTACTGTATGCTTTGCAGTTTTTGTTCAACAGGACAAGCTCAGCTATATGGAATTCTGCCTGCAAGTTCTAGTTTCAGCGAGCAATGCAGATGCAGTGCCCTAGCTTTTCTGCAAAGAAATAATGTAGCGCATGTACTGGGCCAACCGCCCGAAGCTCATTTTCTAAATTGGTCCATTTGACCACCCATGAGGAAGGTCATTACATTTCACAAGATAGTTTACAAGTATTATGTAGTATCTCATGTGAGTAACAATCTTAACAGATCGCAGTACAATTAATGACAGCAAATAATAAATGATGAACCAAATTTTTATTACCTCATATCCAGTATTACCAACCATTTACCAATATTAAGACAGTACCCATGACTTCAGCAAAGTAGAACAGAGTCAAAGCCACAAATATGCATCTAGTAACATCAACAGAGTGATGATGATCTGACTTCAGCAATTGGAGAAAGCAGGCTGAATTTCTGAATAGTGAACATAAACTGAACAGAAGAGCAATAGCAACGAGATGAGGCCTGCTCGTGGAGTAATGACAACTAATGCAGTTAGTCTTGAAACAGTTAGGGGCCGTTTAGTTCCCAAAATTTTCACCTCCCCTTTAAACACATGTATGAAGCACTAGATGTAACTAAATAACAAAACTAATTACACAGTTTGGATGTACACGACGAGACCAATCTTTTAAGCCTAATTAGTGCATGATTAGCCATAAGTGCTACAGTAACCCCACATTTGCTAATGATGCGGTCAAAGGCCTCAAAAGATTCGTCTCGCGGTTTCCAAGTGAGTTCTGAAATTAATTTTTAATTAGTGTCCGAAAAACCCTCCCGACATCTGGTCAAACTATTGACGTGACACTTGGACCAAAAATTTTCACCAACTAAACAGACAAATTTCGTAAAACTAGTTAAAGCTTGATAACAGACAAAGGGTCCGGCCTTTAGAGCAAGTGATGGAGGTGAACATGGGGACCTCACAAGCGACAATGCAAGCACCAAGGCAAAAGTAATCTCCTAATTTTGCACTTCCAAACTCCATCATATTGCTGCGAGGCGCGAGCACAAGCAAGCAAGAAACAAGGAGCAGCTAGACTAGAGAGCAGCACTTGTTTTGTGAGCAAGTGCGCTGACCGACCTGCAATGGAGTCCTGGTGCTCGGTGAGGGTGCGGTGCATCTCGACGAGCTGCTCGCAGATGGTGGCGTAGATGGAGATCTGCTTGCGGAGCACCTCCATCTGCTCGTCGGTCATCACCTTGACGAACCCCCCGAGCCCCTCCCCACCTCCGGCCCTCTCGTCCGCCGCCGCGGCGGCCTTGGCCCTGTCCCCCCACTCCATCGCCCCCAGCCGCTACAGGAGGACGCACCAAGTGGCAAAGATCTCGGAAGAGGGCCACGGGACGGGAATTGGGAAAGCCGCGCGCTATTTGTGCGGTGGAATGGGGGCTATGCAAGGAAGGAAATCGGCCGGTTAGGCAGGCACCCGGTTGGCGGCGATGCCGGCGTCCCTGCGACGCGCCCTCTCGCGGGAGGGAAGGCCGCGCCGGACGGGGTGCAGAGCAGCAGAGGGGAGGGGGGGGGGGGGGGGGGGGGGAGATGGCAAGCAAGACAGGGACGAGGAAAGTGGCAGGAGGACTACTGCTATTCGGGAGTGGGAAGGCGGTGGTGGCGGTTGCGGCCGCGCGCGCACCGGCCACGAGCGGGCGCCGCGAGTCGCGGCGGAATGAAATTCCGGGCGGCGGGGGCGGGGGCGCATGCGGACAGGACACGGAGGGGACGGGCGGGCCGCGCCGCGCGTTACGGCGTAGCGTGCGGCGGGGTGGTTGGGGTTGGGCCGGGGGCCCCAGCGGCGACGGGCGTTCGGCGGCACGGCAGACAGGTGGGGCCGTTCCAGGGGAGGGGTTGGGTGTGGTCAATGCAGCAGCGGGGAGGAGACACGCGGACGACGACGTCGGCCCCGGCCGGGCCCCCCAACGTGGGCAGCAATGATCGCAGGAGCACGAGCAAATACGCTTTCCTTTGAAACGGGCGCAAACGGTACAGTGAAAGCGCAAAGGCACATGTCCCTCTGTGCCAAGTGATCTCAACCTTTTTCACATTGTCTGATTGCGTTAGGGCATCTCCACCGGCGTTAGCCCCTGCTAGCTATAGCCACATCATGTTCTTGTCCCAGTTGGAACTTGGAAGAGAACGTGAAAACTGGTACTCGTTGTCGAAAAAAAAACACCTAGCTACTATTATAAGGCTACAAGCTAGGCGGCAAGAAAGGAACATTGGAAAGTGAGAAAGAGCGAATTCATTGCAATAAAAAAATGGCAGATAGTAGGTCCTACTTAACATTTATGCTCGGAGTGGTGACTCGAGAGCGTCTGGCTCTTGCGAGGTCCGACTACCTCATCACATCTACTGTAGACTGTTATTTAGGCCTGATTAGATGCATTGTGTAAATTTTTTGAAATAAAATCTATGCATATTTGAAGTATTAAACATAGACTAATTGAAAACTAATTATAGAACTCGTCTATAAACTACGAGATAAATTTATTAAGACTAATTAATCTATCATAGCATATATTTATTATAGTTTTACTGTAGCAACTTATTATCTAATTATGCTTTAATTAGGTTCATTAGATTCGTGTCGTAATTTACAAACAAACTATGTAATTAGTTTTTTATTTTATCTAAATTTAATACTTCATACATGTGCCGCAAGATAATTTTAGAATTTGAATTTTACATCTAAACAAGGCACTTCTATAATGCTGCAAAAATTGATCGGTACACCGTGCAGCTCTATTAAAAATGTAACTAGAAAAATGCCGCGCCGAGAGACCCGTCACGGACATATATATCAATGCTTATAAAGTTTTATTACGGGCTCGGTCAAATTTGATTTGGGTTGTTAAATGTATGTGTGTGAGGTGTGGAGCGTTGAAATATGTCTATAGATCGTCCATGTGTCCGTAGCAAGAAAGCATGTATGTGGTAGTCATCATAAGTGTCGATACTTCACCCTGGGTATTCGGTAAATACCATGCCATTGCTAATTCGGTTCCTCAGAAATTGGTACTGATCGGTTCCTAAAAAAATTTGGTACCGAGAAAATTCGGTATCGGTAAATTCGGTTCGGTTTCGGTATTTACCGAACAATACCGAACTAATCACAGAGAGGATGTAATAGCAGGTTCAAAGACTAATTTTATCATCATTTCATAGATAATAATAGTGCAAAATATAAATGCATATAAAAGTCCACATGACTATAAGTGTGAGTGCCAAAATACATAATATAGTAGTCTACGATAGTACAATCAATAATATAACAACACTCAAACTTATCATATTTCATGTAAGTTCGGTAAGTTCGGTATACTCGGTTAGGTTTCGGTATTTACCTCGGTAATTCGGTTCCTGAAAACTCGGAACCGAAATAGGAACCGAATATTTCGGTTTCGGTAATTTCGGTTCGGTTCTCGGTATTTTGTGCCCAGGGTTATCGATACTGTTTATATGCAGTGTGTATGTATGGGAGACGATTTAACCCGTCACCGATACACATTAAGGGGGTTGGTTTCACAAAAGTCTTAAGGGTTTTCTGTGAAATTTATGTTCATGGAGTGCAAATTGATTTCATCAAAGTTCAGGGGGTTTCATGTGAAAGCAACATAGACATAGTACCTGTTGATTTTACCCAAATCTAGGGATTTTTCATAAAATTGCCGTCAATAGAGTGCGTGTCGATTTCGTCAAAGTTCAAGGGGGTATTTTGTAAAATTGACGTTCACAAAGGTTCTTTTGCAAAATTGCGGTGCATGGATTGCGGGTTGATTTCACCGAAGTTCAGTTTTTTTTAAAAAAAAGTTACGTCCTTAACTGTTCGCCGTCGGATCGGCCGAGGTGATTCAAGGTGACGTGGCCACCCTCTGGTGCAAGGGAATACACCTGAATTAGTAGGAAAGAAAATGCTACCTTGTCACTATAGACTATAGTTTGCATTAGAGTTAACGCCACCACACAGCCTATCAGAAATACGTTGCCCCTCTGCCAATCAGAAATTCGGTTACTGTCCGTGTTACGCATACATGTCGATTCATCAACAGATAAGGATTTTTTTTAAAAAAATAAGCATTCGCAGATCAGACGAACCTGGCAAATGCGTCTCAGAAATATGTTTTAAAAAATCACTATCATGATCAAATTGTATGTTGCACAGGCATTACTTCATAGTCAATCAAATAGCTTAAAATCCTGGAAATCTCTCTGCACTATCAGCACTAATAGTCGGCGACAACGACAAAATCAAATAAGTATCCTAAGTACACAGCCATGGAGGATTTTGTTCACTACTAGTCATCTCAGCCACGAGTCAACGTCACAAGGGAGATCAAAATCACCAGCTAGCAATGGTATGAATTCCAAAACCATCACGGGAGCTTGAGCATCAGAAAAGCTATGTCTGTCATGAGAGCAGGATTGGGGAGAAAGTTTCTGCAAGGATCGGGGCTGAGGACATTGAGTCCCACACTCACTGTTTTGTGCCGCCATTGCTGAAGGGAGAAGCACTGCCGTTCTGATGTGGGCTATCCTCTCGATATACTGAGTTCAGCATAGCAAGTTCTCGAAGTTGTTGCCTCTTGATGTTGTCTTGTGACTCATCCTACATGATATACCATCAATGAATAGGCATTTTTCACAGAAAAAAAAAGAAGAAAAGAAAAAGGCAAAAACAGAGATGAAGAAAGCAGATTGTGTGCTACTCTTCTATCTGTTTAATTATGGGAACAGACCATGGGATGTAACTACAAATTGGCACAAATGCTCCCGAACAATGTTATCAGTTATGGCATGGTATCATAGAAAAGAAAATAGAACTACCACTAGTTCATAACTAACATTGCTAATCCATAAATGACTTATATCCAATACTTAATGGAATGCAAAAAAATTTGTTACACAACTTATTCGATAAATCATTTCATTGACCTTTCCAAAAATGTTACTGCTTGCTCAAGAGTTACAGATTGGGGAATGCATAAAGGAAGAGGTATGTGTACCACTGGTTTCAGCAACTCCTCTAGTATCTCCTGTGCTTGTGCCAGTCTAGCGTCAATGACATCAGCAGGTAATTCAGCCTCAATCAAGATATGTGTTGGATCTCCCAAGTGTTCATAGCCAGGCCTTCCCTTGTACTGTTCCTCCTACAGGAAATGGACAGAATACATCAGCATTATATGCTTGCCCCACGAAGTGTTACTCTAATTGTAGAATCAGCTTATGAATATGAGAGAATTTGTTTACCTTTACAGGATCTTTGATGGATCCCTTCCCTCTAATGAAAACACGGCAGCCTGTAGTAGCTTCAACTCTCTTCAGTGAGTGACCCCTTGGCCCAAGCAGACGGCCAATGAAGTTGAACTGCATGAAGTGCATCAAGGGTAATTGATAAGTTATGAATAACAGTTTGATATTGTTAACCATCACAAGCAGGAATGAACATACGTTAGGGTAAGCATCTGTTGGTACTTCTAATCGCACAATCTTCTTGACGATGTAAGAGGAAGGGTTCTGTGCAGCACCTTGCCAGCCCATGGCTCCCCTAGGAAAACCATTTCTCTGAAAAGTCAAGGTATGAAAATAGAATGGTAAGTTAAGCTTACTTCTTCGGAGATAAAATGGATAACATGGCAGTATGAGAATAAAAAATTGTAAAACAAGAGCAGCTGAAAATATTATTCTCCTATTAACATTCATGATACGAAGCCATTCAAAAGTATCTTGCATATCTCCAACATTTTAGGTAAGACCGAAGCCTTCAAATGCAATATTTCTTGTACCATACCACTGAACATACAGTAGCTTCTAAAGTACTCTTCAAGGAAACTTGGGGGGAGAAACCATCCAGCATGAAACATAGTTGACTTTTCAAGCAGTGTAAGATTTAGGCATCTAGAATTTAAAAAAGAGCATAACATTGAAGCCTACTCTTATGGGCCAAGCGCAAAATATCATTCAGAATGAAACTAGGTCACTAATGTAGCAGGCAGGTGGAAACTATTTAGCGGCATTAAGATCTTTTGGATACCTTCAGACTGCCTAGCAAACTGATCCAATGCATTAAGCAGAATAAATGAACCAATCTGTTCATTTCATAACTAAATTATATGGACAGTATATCTAAGTATTTGATATGCATGCACTGTTCCAATAAAAAAAAACGCTGCCATCAGGCTTTCCTATAAATGGATAGTCAAACTCTAAGCTTAGAATATCAAATATACTTTTCTAATATAGGCAAGGTTCCATCAATGTAGGTGAGGTCAGTTTATTTTGGAATTCATGCGTTGCGTACATCCATTGATGATAACATGTTAAATAGATGTGATGGTATCTTGTTTGTTCCATTCGCCGCATCTTGACATCCCTGTAACACTTGCACTATCCAAAGAGCAGTTTTATAAACACATTAAAGACAGGTTCATATGACTATGGAGTATATCCTAACAAAACTACAACAAAAGTGCCAGAATTATATTTCTGATTCGCTTCAATCTCAGATAACCAATATATCTGCAGTATCATTTTTTTTCAGCAAGAATTTGATATCATTCGATGCTGAGCTATCAAGTAAATGAATGGACGGGAACAAAATAAAAAAACTTTACTAGACAGTGCAAATACCTCAGGTTGCATCCCATTCCACGGACCAAAACCGTTTCCACAGAAATTGGGCACTCGGGACAATGGATGCATATGATTTGGACTTGCAATTGGTGGCAGCCTCTCATTTCCCCTAACCCCAAGGTGTGAAAGCATGCTTGATATTCTCATTATCTCTGCACATTACAATTCCAAGAGTTCAGGTCTGTGATCATCGTTAACATTGGCATACGAAAAAAAAATACCTATCACTGATAAAGCTACCATTTTTAGAACGCAAACAATTCCATCTTGCACTGAGATACAGGAAAGTCAGTTCTCCTTACAAGTCATCCCATGTGCCTTTACGAACAAATAAATGAAAAGACTGTTCTTTTTATCATAATAAAGACACAAGCTCATACAGGAAGTGAGCAGATGAACTACTGAATCTGAGCAAGACTGCTGCTATAAAGCCGAATCATCCTCACCTTGATTCAACAGCCTGCCGCAAATTGGGAGCACCTGCACGAAGGGCCCGAGCTTCTGTTGCTCCTGCAGCAACTCCTCCATATACTGACTGCGCCGCCGCAATCAAATCCCACCGAACCAATACAGAAAAAGGACATGATTCAGACGACGATCCAAGAACACCAAGAACAGGGGAACAAGATTACAGCAAAAAGCGAGTAAATTTCAAGAATCCAATCGGGGTGTCGTCTTACCTGGCAGCGTCCGGTGATGTAGGGGGCCTCATAATCGGCATCGGGGACATCGACCTGGCGGGGGAGAAGCATTTGTCTGTGGCCGTCAGCGCCTCCATGGCGGCGGGCTGGACAGGGGTCAGATTAAGGCGCTACCAATGGAGATAGGAGGAGGAGGCGGCGGACGAAGAGAAGATGGATTGTGTTTTCCTTAGATTTTTATCGTGTTTATCTCCTTTTCCGCTGTGCGGTAAAATCAATCGCGGAGGATTCCAGCGAAATCGAGCATACGAGACGTCAAAAACGGCAGCTTCCTCTGGGGGTTTCTTCGGCTGGCTCGACTCCTTTTTACCCTCTTCGTAGGGTTTATAGCGGCGGTAAGACGGAGTAGGTTTTTGGCAGCCGCCGCCGGTTGGTGATATATTTTTTTTTGAGTGAAATGCATGGTAGCCCTTAAACTTGTAGTGTTGTGTCAGATATGTCCATCAACTTTGAAAATGTATTTTTGGGTCCCTAATCTAATTGAGTCGTGCACCACAGGTCTAAAGCGCCACTGGAGCACTTTTTTGCCGACGTGGCAGCGCCAATGTGGCGTCCACCTGGTATTGGCGCACGTGAGGGGAGTGGGTTGGCCCGCGTATCTGTGCACCGTCCCAACCACCGCGGCTGGGAGAGAGAAAAGATAGGAAGGCGCCGGAGAGGGAGTGGAAGAGGAGGCCGAGCTCGGATCCCGCCGCTGCGCGATGGCCTCCACCGCGCGGCCATGGCCTACACCGTCGCGCGCGGCCCTCCGCCGCGGCCGGGCGTTCGCCGCGCCGCCATGGTCTCCACCGCCGCGCCGCTATGGCTGGCCGCCACGCCTCTGCCTCGCCATGCAGCGCCAAGGGTGGAAGGAGGGTGGACCCGCCATGGCCGCAGAGGGAGAGAGGAGGAAGGAAAGGAAGGAGCTCGAGGTCCGCCATGGCGGGCCGCCGCTGCTCCAGCCGAGCTCTAGGAGGCCGCCCAACATCTGCTGCATGGCCGCGCTAGAGGGGCCTCGGCCGAGGGGCGCCGGCGGAGGGAGGAACGAGGAGGAGGAGGGGCTCCTGGATCCGCCCCGTGCCAGAGCTTGAGGGCCTCCGCCCGCCGCCGAGCTCGAGCCACAACCAAGGCGGAGGGGAGAGGGCGGGAGGCAGGGGCGTCGGCACCTCGCTGGATCTGGCGGCCGCCTCCTTGGCCCGATGTCCGGCCCCGCGTGGGAGATGGAAGGGAGAGGGAGGGGCGGTGCGGCAGCGCGGCTCACCTGCCCGCCCCGCGGTGGCGCGCTTCGCCAGCCCGGGGAGGGAGGAGCGCCGGGGAGGCGTCGCCGGGGATGGCCGGGGCGGCAGGGCGGGAGAGGGAGATGGCAGAGAGCAGGGGAAGGAGCCGCGCGCGCCCGCCGTCGTGGCGCGTGCGCCGCTCGCCGCCGGTGAGGGAGGAAAGGGGGCTCGTCGGCTGGAGAGAGAGAACCCACTCCCCTCACGTGCGCCAATACCGGGTGGACGCCACATTGGCGCTGCCACGTCGGCAAAAAAAGTGCTCCAGTGGCGCTTTGGACCTGTGGTGCACGACTCAATTAGATTAGGGACCCAAAAATGTGTTTTTAAAGTTGATAGACCTATCTGACACAGCACTACAAGTTTAAGGGCCTACCATGCATTTCACTCTTTTTTTTCCTTTCCCAGTTTGACGTAGGGTTTAGGGGATGCGTTGAGGGCATACCGTATCTACTCGTTCTACTCGTAGGGAAACCTAGAATTGAGTCATACTTACCATTGAGCTTAGTCCATTAAATGTATCTTAAATACATTTTCATCTCATCATATTTATTTAAAATAATTACAAATACATAATGCTAGTATATTGTCGTCGGAGACATGGAACGTTATGTAGATTGTTCTCCACCATAGAAATAATAACACAAACAATTTCTCATCTCCCCAACCTGCCCAGTCTATAGCTTGCTTGTGGCAACTCCGTGAGGAAGCAACTGCCTTTTCGCTTGGCGAGCAAATCCAATGTTAATTTGGCATAGAAAAGATCGATCCAAGAAGAATTACCGAGAAGACAAATCCCTTTAAATTATCTTGGATCCTTGAGGTGATGGATTCATCGAGGCAGCAATGTCTCTCTGATCCAGACGGAGCGGCCTCCCGTCCTGTCGTGCTTGAACTAAGCAACTGCCCTTTTCGCTTGGCGAGCAAATCCAACATTAATTTGGCATAGAAAAGATCGATCCAAAAAGAATTACCGAGAAGACAAATCCCTTTAAAGTATCTTGGATCCTTGAGTTGATGGATTTATCGAGGCAGCAATGTCTCTCTTATCCAGACGGAGCGGCCTCCCGTCCCGTCGTGCTCGAGTTGCTTATAATCAATCAATCAATCAATCAATCAATCTCTCTCTCCATATGAAGATATGCTTCTACTATCAAGATGCAAGATGCAATAGTGAGTTTATATATTGCAAAAGTTTGTTTTTGATGTGCAGTGTCTTTGTCCGGATGTTTCATGAATTGATTGTTTCTATAATTTTTGTTTTTGTTGCTGAATATTGTTTTTATGTTGCATCAGTGTATTCGGCTTCTTGCATTGAGTTGGTGATGTTAATAAATCAGATACAGTATGGTGTCCATTTATTGATATTGTAAAAGTATTCTTTTCATGTTGTAGAAGTGGATTCGTCTTGTCACATCAAAATGGAGATATTTATCAAAACATTGCGATGTGTATTTTTTTAATGTCACAATAGCATCTTTTTGATGTTGCAGATGTGGATTTGATTTGTTGGGAGGCTTTGACTTTGTATACGTGTTGTTGTATTGAGATTTAGATTTGTTGATGCTAGGATTTTTTGTTTCAATACAATGAATTTTCAGGATGAATTTACTTAGATGATTTAGCGGTAAGCATAAATTTTAAATAGAGAATTTAGTTTAGATAAAGTTTATTCATTAGTATGTTGCGTGAAACCTAGCTTGAGGTTGCGGTGGGACTTTTGCATCCAATTTATGTATGATTGCTACAACCAAAGTTTGAACGAGCGCTAGTGCCTGGATCGGACGTCCGAATGCTAGCAGCTCAGTTACAAATAACCATGTTTTTCATGTATCAGCCTATCACATAATAATCGATATCTAAATCTTCCATAGCACTAAATATCTATTATCGAAGGTATTGTCTCCTTTTGGTATATATTTCCTTGTCAACATTTGAGCACTGTACTATATGTTATTAATATGTGTTTGATATTCTTTATATGTGAAAGTATACATTTACTTTAGTTTGGATTCTTTTTCACTGCAACCATTATAAACATTTTAATATTTTGCTTACCAAATTAATCATCAAAGATCAATTTGATCAATCATTTCAGTTGATAAAATAGAAAAATGCTAGTCCATGAGATAATGTTATCACCTAATGAACATAAACTATTTAAATAATATATTTAAAATTAGACTCTAAAATGGTCGCTAATTCATCATTGTGATGTTTAGCAACATTGCAGCCGTCTCCATGGACTTCTTTTAATAGGAAGCGAAGTAACCAAATGATCAAATCTAGCGCTTTAAATCCAAGGCACACAATCGATGGGTCAATTATGCCATATTTACTCTAATTTTCCTTCATAGTTATACACTACCTTTATGAACTAGATATATTTTCATAACATGTAACCAGAAAAATAATATCAAAGCGGATGTATTTGAAAGTTTATGTCTGAAATGATAATAGAGAATTTATTAGGTCAGTCAATTATAACAGGAAAATAGTAGAAGAGAAGTTCTAGAAAACAAAGAGAAGGATGCCACGGTGCCAATCTGCATACTGTGTTCTGCTGTTCCGTGAACATGGTTAATGCGTATTGTCGGTGTCCTGACCCGGCGGTCCGGATCCCAACTAGTAATGCAGCGTGTTTCCTCGTCCCAGATGTTGATGCAAGAGACAACACAGTAACGCACGGGTTTATCCTGGTTCCGGCCGAGGGGCCGTACGTCCAGCAAGGGGGTGTGCGAGGGCACTATATTATCTTGCACCGGAGGTGCCTGTAGTAGGGGGTACAGGCAAGGCGAGAGAGGGAGGGAAGCCCCAGGTCTCTTCTAGAGGAGAAGTCGATTGAGGCGAATGCCAATATCGGGTGCTCAGTGATGCTGAGTGTTGCGTTCTATCGAGTGGGTCCGGTCGCGCGATGTTGCCGACGTCGTTGACGATGGCATCTTAAAGGAAGCCCGCCTCCTCCTTTTATAGTCACAAGGAGGGACGGTGTACATGCGCAGGGGATCGTGGAAGTCGTCGTTTTTCCCCTGAATCGCGGGGGTGCAGTGGTCGAACACTGTAGGAAGTACATTGTGGGGCATGGCGTCGGGCGTGGCAGTCGTCCTGGGTATCGTCCTTGATCTTGCGGAGATCGCGCCGGCGTCCTGCCAGCGTCAGCAGGCGGCGTGGTCGTCGCTGTAGGGTGTACAGTCCTCCAGATGTGCCGTGGTGGCGCTCCGTGGGTCCTGCAGGTCAGGGTCTTGCATATATACGTACACCAGCGGTAGTGGGGCACGCGGCGGTCCCGGACCCCCTGGACGGAGTGCTGGCGTGTGCACTAAGGAGGTCCGGGAGTCACATGGAGATCCCAGACCCCTCGAGGTGGGAGGTCCGGGCCCCCGGCTGTTAGTGCTGAGCATCCCTCCTTGAGGGGCACGTGGCGACGCCGGACCACTTCCCGAGCAGGCGGCGGGTCCGGGGCCATACATGTGGTGAGGTGGAGTCCGGACAGCCGGAGTTGGCGGAATAGTAATGGGAGCTGTGTCGAGCACGTCTCGTCCCGCGTCGCAGGTCCCACAGTGCTGCCACAGCGTCCGGGATGGCGGAGCAGTGGCCGGAGTTGGCGGACAGGACTCCGGTCACAGCCACTGTGGGGAATGGCGGTCTGACGCCGTCTGTACTAGGCACTGTGGAGGAGTGGTTGGCATTTAATGCCTCCGTACGGCAGGCGGGTGAGCGGCAGGGATGTTTGTCTTCTTCGTCGAGGGGTGGTCTCGAGCGAGGCGGAGATGATTTGCCCTGCTCGAGGATAGATTCTCTACTCTCGAGCGAGGCGGAGATGTTTTACCCGCTCGAGGATAATTTCGCTCTTTTCTAGTTACGCTACCAATTGACTTGAGCAAGGAAGTTCATCATAGGACGCAACAAAAAAAAAGGGCGTCGTTCGTAGTTGCTGACCGAGTGACCGACGAATAATTATACTACCATCTTCTTCAGCAAATGACCGACCGGTAAACAAAAAGCTCGTTTTCTCCTCGGCAGAAAATAGTAACCCCAAACAAGACCAAAACACAAAGCGGCAAACAACAACAACAATAAAGAAAGAAAGAAAGCCCCCCATGTGTTGACAAACGCCACCCCCTCGTTTACACACGCTCGAGAGCCGAGAGAGCTCAGAGCTGTAAGGTGGGGGGAGGAGCTAGCCTATGTCGGAATCAGGGGCAGGCGCACATGGACATGGAGGCTCTCCCGCGCGCGGGGGCGGCGGCGAGCCTACTCGCAAGGCTGGTGCACGGTGACATGCTCCACGCGAGGAAATAGTAGAGGGCCGGGGTCAGTGGGGAAAAGGTGGAATCGGCGCCACGTTTCGCTGTTCGGGGACCAATGCTAGCTCGTGCTCGCCGCGCCTCGCCCAAGCCGATCGATCCATTGTGAACTGGGCGCGATGACAGAGCGCGCTGACGCTGTGCATAGGATGCGCCCGGGCACGGCATGGCTGGCATTGGCATTGCCCGTACGTCGCCACGGTTGGGTCGGGGAGCAGCCCAGAGCTCGCGCATGTTACCTGGGTGAATCCGGAGGATCCGCTTGTCGTGTGCAGGGGCCAGCCAAAAGCGGCCGACGCGCGTCGGCGTCGCGCCGGCCTTGTACTGGCAGCGTGCCGCCGCGGCGCCGTCCAGCAAGCTCCGGCTCGGTCGGAGGCAAACCGCCGCGGCTGCGCTTCCGCCCGCCGGCGGACTGGCGGATGCCGCTATCACACCAAGGACAGTAGAAACGGAGGCTGACGATTCCTCGGCGCCGACGCCATATGCGTCGCAACACGCAGCAGCGCCAGAGCGCGCCCAGAAATGCCACGCCGTGCCACGCACCGAGCTGTCAGGTTGTTGCGGCCCCCACAGACACGAGGGCCCCCCTCCCGGTCCCGGCCGGGTCCGGCCTGGGGCAAATAAAGTCCCATCTGAACTGGCCCATGCCCTCTCATTCTTTAACCTTTTTGACGCTGTTGGCGCCTGCAAAGTGAGGATACCGGGAGCACGAATCCAGGAGCCCGTGTCACCCGCCGGAGGCCGAGATCCCCACCACCACCGCCACCGCCACCGTCACCCGGATCCTTCCTTCCTTTCTTTCTTTCTTTCACGGGAGTGCACGCAATCATTTTCTCGGCGGACAGTTTCGCCAATGCTTGTCAGCCCACCTTGGCGGCCGGCCCAATTCGTGCGAACTAGGCCGACATGCCGCGGGCACCGGGACGTTCAAATCCCCACGCCTCGCAGTCGCAGACCAACGCCGCCGCCGCCCACCGGGCACCGGCCGCCCGCCGCAGCCGCAGCCAAAAGAGATGGCGGCGCTGCGCGTCCCGCTCCGAGCCATCCTCTCCCGCGCGGACCCTCCCTCCGCGCGCCTCCTCCTCCCGCTCCACGCGCACCTCGTCGTGTCCGGCCGCCTCGCGGCCTCCCCCGCCGCGCTCACCTCCCTCGTCTCCCTCTACGCGCGCGCCCCGGCGGCGCTGCGCCCCGCCATCCCGCTCCTCCTCGCGCCCTCCGACCCGCTCCCCTGCTACAATGCGGCGCTCTCCCTGCCGCACGCGCTCGCGCTCCCGCTCTTCCGCCGCCTCCGCCTCGCCCACTCCCCCGACGCTTTCTCCTTCCCTCCCCTCTTCTCCTCGGCCCCCTCCCCGCCGCACCTGCTCGCGCTCCACGGCCTCGCCCTACGCTGCGGCCTCGCTCACGACCTCTTCTGCGCTAGCGCTCTGCTCCGGGGGTGCCTGCGGTTCGGCCTCGCCGACCACGCATACCGCCTGTTCGACGAATTGACCGATCCGGATGTCGTCGTGTGGAACGCCATGGTCAATGGGTTCGCGAAGCTCGGGTGCTTTGACCATGCCACGGAGTGCTTTCGGAAGATGAGGGAGGAGGGAGATGTGGAGATCAGCAGCTTCACCATCACCGGGATCCTATCGGTTTGTACCGCGAGAGCAGATTTCGGGCGCGGGGCGGCGGTTCATGGTTTGTTGGTGAAATCAGGATTTGACAGGGAGGCATCAGTGTGTAATGCGTTGATAGACCTTTACGGAAAGTGCCATAAGGTGGACGATGCAACAAGGGTGTTTGAGGCACTGCCAGAGAGTGATAAGGATCTGTTCAGCTGGAACTCAATGCTGTCAGCGCTGCAGTACTCGGCTGACCACGTGGGGACAATGAGTCTGTTTGCAAGAATGAGACGTGCTGCATTGTGGCCAGATGCAGTGACTGTGGCGGCTGTTCTTCCTGCATGCGCAAAGACTGCAGCCCTGCAGGTTGGGAGGAAGGTGCATGGGTATATCGTAACGAGTGGCCTGGCCTATGATGGTGCACTGGATGTGTTTGCTTGCAATGCGCTGGCCGACATGTATGCGAAGGTTGGTGGTCTGGATGAGGCTCGTCGTGTGTTTGATTGGACACGGCAACAGGATGTGGCATCATGGAACATTATGATCGATGGGTATGCTTCACACGGGCGGGGGCAAGAGGCACTGAAGTTGTTCCACCAGATGATAGAAGAAGGCCTGGTGCCAGATGAGGTAACATTGCTGGGAGCACTGTCGGCTTGCAGCCACTCTGGGCTTGTCGAGGAAGGTAAGGGTTTTCTAAAGAGGATGAAAGAGGAGTTCGGAGTGGAGCCACAGCTGGAGCACTATGCATGTATCACTGACATGCTTGGTCGAGCAGGAAGGTTGGATGAGGCGAGAAAAGTAGTAGAAGAGGCTGGTGATGTTGGTGCTGGTGCATGGCGGACATACCTTGCAGCATGCCGGATGCATGGTGATAAGGAGAGAGCACAAGAGGCAGCTAGGATGCTGATGATGGCAGAGGAATCAGGGAGTGGGGGATGGGTTCTGCTTGCCAACACATACGGTTGGGAGGGAAACTTTGAGGAGCTCGAAGAGGTGAGAGGGGAGATGAAACGCCGAGGGGTGCAGAAGGCTGCACCTGGCTGCAGCTGGGTTGAGGTAGGGTGAGAGTACAGTGGAAGTGGGATGGTGATCCTGAGGCTGAGGTGATCTATGAAATGTTCCACATGTTGATAGGTTGGATGGAGGAGTGCAGGCATCTGAGTAACATAAGTCCATTATATCTGGTAGAATGCTCACTTTTCAGATGTTGCTACAACAATTTGTTACAAGCAGATGGACTGACATTAGCTCATAAGTTAGAATAGTGCATCAGAAGATAAAGTTAAGCTCGCACCATCAAGACCATCACTGAAATTTGGTCCTGGCAACAAGTTTTCACCAAATATCAGAGTTCCAGCAGCCAGCGCTCCAGCTCCAAGCCCCATTCCCAGGTTAGGTGGACCATTCTGACCTGCAAACCTTCTTGGTGGCATATTTATGTAGTTCTGCGGTACTTGCCCCCTAGCAGCAGGATATGGTGGCGAAAAGTAACTGGGGTTTGAGGTGGGAGGTGGCAGGGTTTGTGGGATCAGTGGGGGTCGATTGCTATAGCCATTATTTCTTCCTGATGGTGATGGATCTGGCTGAGTGATAGGGGTCGTTGGCATGGTGTTGCCGTAGATATCATTACGTTCACTGTGATCCCTATAATGGCTTGAAGGCAGTGGTGGATAATTATAAACTGGGCCATCTTCTATAGCTAATGTGATCCCGACCTGGTTTGGGTACTTTGACCCATCATGTGACCCTGCACATCCACAAGGCAATAGAGTTGAGTTCAGTTGTAGGCCGATTGTATTGTAATTCAGTAAGGTAAATATTTGCTAAGGTCATCTTTTATCACTTGATCTATTGGTTAAACATAAGTTGTATTGTTTTGTGCAAATTCTTTGTAGATAAATCTATTTTCGAAGTGTTGTACACTTGTGCTGAATTCCGATCAGCACAATTGGTACCATCTCATATTGTTCTATCTTGAAATAAAAACATGACTTTCTATTTACCTGAAAACTGAGCATGGACATCTTCCTCCTTGCAGATTCGGATGGATATATCGACAAACCCATGAGCTTTGTCTGACTTCTTCCTCCTAAGCTGGAAGCTTGCAGTCTCCTCAATAAGCCCCGCATGCTCCTCACCATTCGCAAATTTGTCAAAGTACTCTTTCATCTGGACGACTGCAGCTCCCTGGAGGTGCTCTCTCAGGAAGATGGGTTCTCTCCTGTACACTTCCACCGTCAGAACCATCTGCTGCAGGCTGTTCAAATCATGCTCGTCAGCCGAGACAGAGAACTTCATGCCCCAGCTCGGATTGGAGCTCCCTGACGCGTCCACCTTGGTGCAGTACTTGCTGTTTTGATCAACCCATGCGACGGAGAACCACTGCGGTTTGAGCAGCGACGACCTGCGGCCCAGGCCGCGCGCGGAGATCACGCAGAACTCGACCGACGTTCTCGCCATCTGCGTGAAGAAGGAAAGGTGAGGAGGAGATAGCAGGACGGCGACGCAGACCATTGAAAATGATGGTGTGAGATTCGTTGCGTCAATAGGGTGCTTTACCACGCTACAGTTATTCCGAGATGACATGGGGACTGATTTTTCCGTGTTTGCTTTGCTGTTGCCATGGAATTGATTCGAAAGCTGTGGGCCTTTGGCACTAGGGGGCACAGCTGAAAAACGGTGTGGTGCTCCGATGTGAAGCAAGCTTTCTTGCATTTGACCAGTGGTGCTTCTTTCGTTCTGCTTTGCAGCATTCGCTTACACGGCCGTTCCATGGTCGCCATGAGTGTACGCATTGCTCTGCTGTTTTTTTTTTCTTGATACCGACTAGTACTGCCACTTGAGCACGGATGATTTCGGATAGGAATAAGTCCATTCTACCCTTGAATTTGTCAAGGAGTCTGGATTACCTTCTTGAACTACAAAACTAGATATCTGTACTCCCTCAACTTCTAAAACCGCCAAATCACTTCTGGTTGGTTTTCATGGTGGTTTCACTGACATGGCGGTGGACCCCCCACATCTCAGTCATCCCTCTCTCCTGCTCTAGTTAGCCGCCGCCGCCTCCCTTCCTCTGTCGCCCCTCCCTCCACCGCCGCCTCAGTCCCTTCGCCACGCTTCCCTCCGCCCTCATGCCGAGCTCGGCCGCCGAGCCGCGCTGAGCTCCGCCACCGCTGGCGCTGCGCCCTCCCGTCGAGCTGGGCTGCCATCAGCGCTCTGCCCGAGCAGCTCCTCCATGCCGCGCGTCGTCCATGCCCCGACCTTGGCCGCCACCTCCACGCTGAGCTCCGCCCACTCTGGCTCTGCCCGAGCCTTGATTCACGGCGGCGATCGTGCCTCATTCCTACACTGTCGCACCGCCCAATCTCCGTCTGTGGTGGAGGGAGGCATTGGCGGAGGGAGGGGCAGTGGCAGAGGGAGGCACGGCGGCAGCGGAGGGAGGCATCATGGCTGCGGAGGGAGGCGCGGCGGAGGGTGGCATGACGGCGGCGAAGAGGCGGCGGTGAGTAGGAGGGAGGGAGGACTGACATGTGGGCCCACCACCACATCAGCGCCACATTAGCGAAACCACCGTGAAAACCAGCTAGGGGGTGATTTGCCCGGTTTTAGGAGTTGAGGGGGGCAAGTTGTCAGGTTTTGTAGTTCAGGGGTAATCCAGACTCCTCGACAAATTCAGAGAAGTAAAATGGATTTAATCCTTTCATATTGGGGTGTTTGAGTAAGATTTTTAAATAAAAATTTAAAAAACGTAAAAAAACATAGATCTTATTAACTACCTCATGTCGTAGAAATCAGTTATAGTAGGCTCGTCATGCAGTACCTCCTCTCTTTTTATTTAGTAAAAATCTTTAGAAACGTACTTTAATCATAATTTCTTTTACAATACGCATTTGTACTGCAACACACCATGCATGCATACGCTTGAAGCCGTCCATCGCGTTGTGCACAGACGGACGAACGGAGTGGCTGATCTGCCAACAATTAGTTTCGACACTCTCCTGAATCTGACGCGATGCTCGACCATGTGGAAATTTTTGTCTCGCCCGGCAACTGCGCGTACGACTGCGCTGGCATGATTCGGATCTCGGTACTCTATTCTATTCCAGCAGAGCTCAAGCTCTTTCCTATTTTGTTTTGTATTCTTAAAAGAAACTTTTTTGAGGACCACTTTCAGTTACGCAATTATTGACCCAAGCTTCAATGGCTCTAGTTCAGATCTGCAGGGCCCCAGATCCATAAATCTATAAGAACATGGAGAAATCATGAATCTATAAGAACATGGAGAGATCAGACGGCATATCATTCGACTACAGATCTGAGATCTGAATAGCTTTATACCACGAACAGCTGTCAGAAGATGACAAGAAAAATGCTGGAATCATATGGCGCGTGCCGCAACGAACAATTCTTTATCATTCAAAAAAGAAAACGCGCAGTTCTTGATTTCTGACAATCAGATCCATGGAATACGTATGGGGAAGCAATGGGCACAGGCACGGTTTCTGCATGATACGACATGATGTTGGGTTTCACAGTAAACACCGTAATGGGCATGGACAGCAGCATAAGAGGTGAGGTACGTATCTGTACAGCTACACTATTTGAACACGAACTCTCAACGTAGGCATCTCAGACAAATACACTTGAACCCTGTCGAGGATTGAATACGATCACATGGTACTATATTGTTTGGAACAAAGAAAAACTGAAAAGCTGGGTATTGATTGGAAGAACCTGGCATCCCTATCTAAATGGTTCTCTGTGAACTGCAGGGCAACACACCGCGGTGCCATCTTCACCCACTGCTTGCAGCAGCAGCAGAACCACACTTACCGTATATCTATGCTGATACAATTCACAGACTCTGAAGCTGTCACCATGATTTACAGGCTATTGTACATATAATGTCGCTATTTTCGTGATACTTAGGATGATATTTTCTTTCAAAGATCTTCCTGTGCGGTAAGGTGTCTGCAGATCAGTTGATTAAATATCAGACCAAAGTAAATAGCAAGGTCTTGCAGCACAGGTGCAAATGCGAAAATCGAGAAAGCTAAACGAGGGAGCGACATACTTAGAAGAGCAAGCTCAAATAGAAAATGATCCATCCTGCCATAGAGAACACGGCAAAAATGTGAACCCAGAACAAGATTGCAGCTGATTCTTTACCACACCCTCTCAAGTTTGCAACGGCACCTGCAAAAAAATGTACAATCAGATTTCATAACGTGGTTTGCTAGCATGTGGAACATACGACCCCACCCCTCAAAACAGATCTCATCTAACACAACATTATTAGAGGAATCTGTACACCTAAGCACATGATAAGTAGTATTCCTTAATGTCTTATCGTACCTGACAGCACTGATGTGGGCATAGAATGCTGCAGTAGCAGGACAAACTTGAACATTTTGTCATCTTTCGGAATGAAACCAAGTTTATCAACTAACAAGATGATGCCAACCCCAGCAAGAGGGACCAAGATCAACCGTGCAAAAATTATAGCAACGGTTGTACGCACACCAAGCCTCTTACTTCCTTCACCAGGACCTGATGCAATAAACATGAGTAAAGACAAATTCATAAGAAATGCCTCTAAACCCCATATGATGGTTATGCTAACTGCTAAGGCTGATCTCCTACGCAATTTTCCTAGAGTTTCAAATAAAATAGGTGCTTACCATCAACGAGATTGCCACCGACAGCAAGTAAAATGCACGGGATCATAGCTTCCCTGAAAGTTACAGATATTATCAAAGATTTGTCAAAGTTTGGTAACTTTATTGGCAAGATTTGTATATTGAAAATGAAGCAGATAAGAGACATGTAAATACCCAAGAATCAGACAGCTGTCTGTGAAAAAGAAGAGAGGCGCATCATCTGTAAGCACAAAATTCTTCAAGAATGGGACAACACCAATGACAATTGCAAAAGCCTGTGCATATTTTAAAATAAAGTCAAGGTGCAGAATGCATAAATGATGTGTATATACACTAGTAGAATACTGCAACAGCAATACATACAGATGCAATAATTGGTGGCTGGAGAAGCTGCTTGTCTTTCAGGAATTTAATCACACATTTAACATGGCCCATTATCTGTATTCATAAAACATGGTTATTTATTTTCTTCAGCACAAAGTAAGAGCATCACACTGACATTTGAAACTTAAATCCATAACTACATTTTCTTACCTTTGATCCTACAGAAGTGGCATATTCTTTTTGAACTTCCCCAGCAGATAACAAAGGCTCATCCTCTGGTACAGCACTAGTGTGAGTGCTTGTTGGAATCGGATATTTGGCGAGTTGTGGCACCGCATTCTCTTCAGATCCCTTGACTGGAAGTTCATCATCTTCAGAGCCATCAAAGGTCCGTCCTGGTGGTGGAGCAAGCATCTTGAATACATATGTGTAAACAATAATTGCACCAACCTGCAACATGAAAAGGATCCATTGAGTGAACAATCCCAGCAGCTATTTGTATCTGTGATCTTGAAAGTTGTGATTCTGACTTTTGAAACATGAAATTGTATGAGCTGAGGAAAGAGAAGAGAATACAGCATACCCATTGACCAAATGAGATATATGCATTTCCATCTTGGTTGCACTTATCAGAATCACCAAATGGATTAGATGGATCCCGACATAACGCTGCAATGAGGACCAGAGGTATATTTCCAATATTTCCTGCATAAAACACGAGGACCTGTATCAATACTGGATATATGAATGATAAATAGAAAAACAAATGCAAATTATTTTCTAGAAACAAAAGTGGTACCTATTCCTATATGGATAATAGTGAACTTAAAGTATGGATATGGGGGCCTGATGATAGATGCCACAACAAAGCCAATCAAAGAGCCAGATACTGCGCCTACAACAATATTTACTGGAATATACCACCTGCAAACATGAAAATATTACGCTATTAGAAAAATACAAAAGGAAAAGCAGAACTTATTTAGCAAATTAGAACTCCAGAGAATACTCCTAAAGCAGTTTATTCCAAAAGAAAAATAAAATTGGCACTTATAATGCATATACATGCCAGAAGGGAAAGGAAAATGAGGTATGTGTCCCCACAAACGAGGATTGAATAGTTTATAACAGCATAACACCAAGTTATATTACAAGATAAATATTCCCAGTGTAAGCAGTAAGAAAAAAATGGCAATTCACAAAATAAATGACATGGACTAGTTTCTCCAATCTCTAGTGATCGCAATTTGTCTGTATATTAAATAAATAAAGTAGCGCCACTGACCTAGAGACAGTACCAAATGACCCTTAAATTCAATAACTGAATTAATACTTGATTGCCCATTTCCTTCAACTTCTGTTGGCTCCTTTTTTGTCCCTTTTGGAGGAATTGGTGCTAGCTAAGCTGATTTGTTAGTTTGGAAGTTCATGATTTAAAAATTGACCCAGCCAGAAAGATCAACAATAGTAGACTATTTCATTGTACTTTTATGTAATCTAATAATGGTCGGAGGTTCTGATTATAGACTATAGAGGGCTAGAGGCACATAAAAGTAGACAGAATATTAGCTAAAAACAACTCCTTGGACAATAGCTCTCACATCAGAATTCAACAACCATAGAGCACATTTGTATGAAGCATATGTTATGTTACTAGATAATAACAAATTTGAGGTACAGTAGCAATCCATATCCTTACCACTGTATCATCTTCTCGATAGTGATTGCTCTACCCAACTGGGAAAATATAAGGCAAGGAAGCAGAAGCGAAAACACAAGCTGCAGCAAACGATGAAAATGTCAGTCTAATACTCCAGTTTGGTAGAGGGAAAGCACAATCAAGATCTCTACTGCTCCACGTATTCCTACTTTGAACAAAATCCAATACCATTATCCATTAGCTAGCATTTATTACAAGAGACAAAGCTCACCCCGTTGAGAAGCTTGCGGCCGTTGGGCTGGAGGATGTTGATGTACTTGGAGGCCATAAGGAACCCCATGAAGCAGACGGTGAACACCTTGGCGATGGGCATCACGGCATACTTGAGCATGCTCAGGACCGATGTCCCCGATGTGCCTCCCTGTGCCGCCGTGGCCAGTGCCTCCAGCAGCGACCTCTCCATCATGCCTTGACCTGGAACGGCTACTGAAGCCTTACTTTTGTTGTCTCTCTGCCTTCACAGCTCAGGACCCGTGACCCACGCAATCAGGACTCTGTGACATTATGAATGGCTTAGAAGGCAAAATATATAGGTAACAGGCAAACATCAGGAAAATTCTGGAACTGCTTTTGGCGCTGGTTGTTCAGGGGCAAACTGACTGGAAGAGAGCTCGCCGTTCGCGCAGAGCCCGTCGAGCGGAACGCGCACAACTCAGCTCACCGGATTCGCGTACCAAATACGGCAAGTAGCTTCGACGAAGGAAGCTTAGCAGTAACCAACTTCTAGTTTGATGAAAACACAATCAAATCGGAACGAGATATTATGACCTAACTAGATTCCAACAAACTCGAATCCTAGAAAAATGACGACACCGATCCCCGAGCACTCCACTGCTCCTGTTTTCCAAATTCGCGTGGTTGGGGGATCCGATTCCCCACAGCTGCGTAAATCATCCCACGGCTCAGGTTTGATTCGGCACGCCATGCCCACCTCAACTGCTTTACCAAATCCGCTCTAAACCCTCCGCGGAAGCTCAGGATGCAACCGAGCTCAGAATCCCAGCGCCACAAGCCACCATGTCATCGAAAGAGCAAACAAGCAAGCAGAAACAAAATAAAAAATGGCGAAGCGCCCAATGCGATGGAGAGCGATCGCGACCACGGCACGCCATTACCCCCACACGCCCACGCGACGCGAATCCGGAACCCGAAAACAATCTCAAGCGGAAGGAAGATGGGACCGAGAACTTCAACTCACCGCTAGACCGCCGAGGTTGAGGACCCCGCGCTGGAGCTGGGAGGGAGGGAGGGAGTCCTGGGCCCGAGCCTCCCCGCGGAGAGATCCTCCGAGCAATCAGTGAACGACACCTCCCGCGAAGGGCTCGAACCGGCCGCGATTAAACTGGCTACGCGGGGGTTTTGATCCGCGGTGAGGCGAGGAGGCGCGGCGGGGCCTGGAAGGGCTGGAAGGGAGCAAAGTGGCGGCGATTCGGAGCGGGGTGGGATCTGGCGTGGGGGGTGGGTTGGCTTGGGCTCCGAGTCGAAGCCGAGGGGAAACGACGAGACGAGACGAGTCCCGACTCGCGAGTCGCGACTCGCGAGACGACGACGACGGGTCGGTTGGGTTGCTTTTGCTGTGAGCTTTTGCTTTGCTAATTGCTATACACGCGCGTTTAATATCCGCTCTGGAATCCGTAGCGGAGGGGAGGGCCATGGGCCCATGGGTCGGGCGCGAGAACAAATTTTTTAGCAGTAGGCACGTGGAATGGAGCGCGTACGTGACATACCGCGAGAGCAAGAGCTTCGCTGTGCCGTGCTGGCGGGCTGCCTGTGGTTCCTGTGGTGTGGATCTGGGGACGGGCGCGCGGACGGCTCGCCAGTAGCCATGCGGCCGGCGGCGCCAGTGATAATGGCGGATCCCTTTGACCTGAAGGATTTTCTTTTCGCTTTCTCTACTCGTAGAGCATTTCCGCAGCTAATTTTGCTTTTCCGCAGCTAAATTTTGCTTTTCTTTGGAGCATTTCAGGTACTCCTATCACACATACGTTCATTTAGTTTTAGACTAAATCGATCTTTTTAACTTTGTATAGCAATAACTGAAAAGTGAAATGAATTGATAACTTGAGGTTGATGTCCTAGGGTGCGTTTGGTTGGAGAGCGAGGTAGAATGGAGCGGTTTCATTCCAGATTGGAGGAATGGAGTGACTCTGTTTTTATGTTTGGTTGGAGGGATGGAGTGGCTCCATTTTCTGTTTGGTTGGAAGGATGAGCATTAACAGACTTCTTATTCCGTTAGACCCGTTTGGTGGGACCCACATGTCATGCACTGGTCTTCTTCCTCCCCTCCCTCTCCGTGAGCCTCTGCACCCGGCGCACCCGCCGCCGTCGCGGGCTTGGCCGCGCCCTGCCCACCGCCGAGCTCCGCCCGAGCCGGCCGCACTCCGCCCGCCGTCGAGCTCCGTGTGCGCCGCCCTCCTCTGAGCTCCGCTCGCGCCCGCGGAAGAAGCTCCTGCTCCACCGGAGCTCCCACGCGCCCGTGCCGCCAGATTCGTCGCGCCCTGGTCGCCGCGCCGCCGTCACCCTCCGCCCAAGGTCCGCCCAGCGCCGCCGCTCCGGGTTCGCGCTGCCTCCACCGCCAGGATCTCCGCGCGCCGCGCTTCCCGGTCTTCCCCGAGCTCCGCGCGCGCCGGCTGGCTCCGCCCTTGCCTTCGAGCCCCACGCGCGCCGGCCGCGCCTCCACTGCACCGCCCAGGGTCCACCTCGCGTCGCTCGAAGCTTCGCCGTCGCCCCTCCGCCCGCCCCGTCAGGCCCCTGCGCCGCGGTGGTCGTCCCGGCCACGCGGCCCCTCCGCCTGCCCCGCCCGGCCCCTGCGCCGCGACGGTCGTCCCAGCCGCGGCGCCACCGCTCGGCTGCCCCACCTGCCGCGCGCCGCTTGCCCCGGCCGCACTTCTCGCCGATTCAATCGCACAGGAGCCCGCATCTTGTTGCCGGACGGGAGAGGGAAGGAAGCAGAGAGAGGGAGAGGCGCATGACGGAAGTTGAACGCCGTCGAAGTGGGATGAACTAGTTCGGTCGTTTTTGTCGAACCAACTCATCCCGAATCGGAATATTCCTCTTTCGGGGATGAGTTCATCCCTACGTTCTCCAACCAAACACCGCAAAAAACGGAATGGAGCGGCTCTGTCCTGGTTGATTCCTCCAACCAAACGCATCCCTAATGTATTCCCTTCCATCACACATAAGTAAGGCATATTTTTTGGTCATAGAAATAATAGTGCTATTGTCGACAGCTAAAAGAAGGTAAAAAAAAATGGGCGAGATTGTGTGTCTGTGCGTGCATGTGGGCCTGTGTTTCAGCCATTCAGGGAAAATAAAAAAAGTAGACTAGAAGGTAAAAAAAAAATACAGACCCGGAATGGCTAGGACAGCCTACTTTGCCCTATAGCCGTGAAAAATTGTCAGTCTCCTCTAATCTCGTCACGTTCCACATTCTTTTTTTAACCGAACACGTTCCACATATGTCCTCTTTAGTTTCCAAAAAATTTTCTACAGTATCTGTCACATCGAATTTTTGGACACATACATGGAACATTAAATATAGTTAAAAAAATAATTAATTACACAGTCTAACTGATTAGCACAAGATGAATCTTTTAAATCTAAATAGTTAATAATTAAATATTAATTGCCAAATAACAACAAAAATACTACAGTAACAAAACCTAAACATTTCCGCGAACTAAACAAGGCCTGACAGTTTTAACTCAGGGGACTGCTCTCTCTCTCTGAACTCCCCCTGTTCATACTATTAGTTCCCACTCAAAGAGCGATTGTCGACACCTAGTACCTTAACCGCTTTACGGTAGACGCTGACAAGATCCGGGCACTTAAAAGTTACGAAGCGATCGTCACGAAAGGCAGGAAAGTGGCCTAGTTCCAGCCATGGATAGAGAATTCGCCAAAAAAAAAGTACTAGTCCTATTCCAATGGTGGGAACGCTTTTAGATGCGAATCTGATGTGATTAATCTCGATAAGGCTGGCCGGTCAGAGAAAGAATGGTTACCGCGCGCGATGCTTCCTCCGGCGCCATCATCGTAGCGTAGCTCGGACGTCCATTAGTCCATAGTGGCTGGCTGCTGGTGGGCACCTCCGCTGTTGGACTGACCAAGCAAAAGAGGACTCACTCGTAAGATCTCTGAACCTGAATAGCTGATCGAACCCGCGCTGAGCTGCAGTGCAGTAGCTTTCACCCAGCAGAAACTCTCGAGTTCCATTTGTGCTACCTGTTGTTACGATAGTCTCAAAACAAAAGAGTTTTTTTTTTTACAGTAGCGGGGTTGGGAAAGTAAGGAAAGTCAAGCCCTGTGGGAAGGGACGGATTTAAAATTCCTTTTTCCTTCCTTTGGAGTGGAATGATCCCAGGCGCTCCTGTCTCCCTCTCTCTCTCCCCTTGTCCCCTCTCCTCTGCCGCGCGCTCCCAAGCGCCGCACCGCTCGCTGGCCACCGCCCCCACCCCGGCCTGCGCCACCGCCACGCCCCGCTCCCGTCCACACGCACACGCGCACCCCTGCTCCCGGCCGTCTCCCACGCGTGCCTCAAGCGGCCGCGCCGCCCGCAGCTCGACGCCGCCCGCCCCCTGCCACCCCGCCTCGCCGAGCCGCCGTGCCGCTCGCCTACCTCGACGCCCGGACTCCCACAACCGCCAGCGAGCAGGGCCACGTGCGTGCCCCGTCCTCGCCGCCGGCCACTCCTGTGCGCGCCCACGCGCAGCACGCGCGGCACTGCTCGCCGCGCCGCCCGCCGTCAAGCACAGCGCCGCCTTCCCCGCTCGCCGCGCCTGCCCGAGCTGTCCCATCGCCCTGCGACCGCCTCGCCGCCCGTGCGCTGCTCCGCGACACTCGCAAGCGGCCAAACGCCATTAAGGCGCCCCGCTGAGCTCGCCGGCCGCCACCACCGCCTCGCTCCTCCTCCACCGACCTACTCCGCCTATAAAGAGGCTCCCCGCGTAGCTCATCTCCCCCACGACCTCCACCGCCGCTCCTAGCTCCCTCCCCGAGCTCCCACCGCCGCCATCGCCATTGCCGCTGCCTCCAGGACGCCGGCCACCGCGGAGCCCCCCTTCTCGACGCACCCCAGCCCGAGCCAAGGTAGGGGATAGAACCCCCTTGGCTCCCTCTCCCTTTTCCCTCTAGCTCCGGCCGCCGCCAGGCCCTACAGTGCCGCCATCGCGCCGGCCCGAGACGGCCTCCGTCCGCCGCCATGGCTCCCCTCCCTGCGGGCCTCCTCCCTCGAAATCGAGGGGGGGATCGAACCCCCGCGCCTCCATGCCCCTTTTCCCCCTCCTCCCATCCGCCACCATGGCCCAGGGCCACCGGCCAGGCGCCACAGGCGACTGCCCCTCCCCTCCTTTGTTTCCCGTGGAGGGAGGAGGGAGAAGGTGGATTTTTGCCACAAAACCCCCTGCCTTTTTCTCTATTTGTTTAAGAGCCCTCCCACCCATCAGCCTTTTGCAAATTAAACCCTTCCCTTTATTATATTCAAAAAAATAAATGCTTCCCTCATATAAACATATTTCTAAATAAACCCCTGACCTTTTTTAGAAGAACCCGAATAATTTCTAAAATACCAATCAAGCCCCTGCCTCCTCAAAAATAATTACAAACAGGTCCCTGACTCCTTATTTAACCCCTAAACCTTTATACAACCTATCATTTCATGCGCCAAACAATCTCCGATCGACCTGAAACTTTACCACGCCAATCCTAACATAGTCTTGGCCACGCCATTAGGAAACCGCCCAAAAATATTGCTCCTATCTCTATATCTTAATTGTTCCCGATTTGAGCTCAACGATTAAATTTTTATTTCTTTTTCTTGATTGTGTGTTTGTTTGTATGCGTCATAGATCACGGTGTGAACGAGGAAGAACCCATCGACGAGCAGTACTGCGGGCAAGCGAACGAGGACCAGTTCCGCGACCCCGAACCCGAAGGACAGTACCTCGATCAGGACTTCCCGGAAGGCTTTGAAGACGGCAAGTTCAATCCCGAACTTTGCTGCATGTTTTGTCCTAGTTTTTATAAACACAACACAACTCATTGGCCTATTTTATAAAATTGCATGTGTTTTGCCTACTGAAAACATAGTTGGATAGCCACCCCTTGATTTGTTATAACCATTCCTTGACCACCTAGATTAATGTCTGAATGTGATTTGTTTGGACGTTAATGGCTGCTAGAGCGCTTAGGACCTTAAACACCATTTGTTTTATAAAAGGAAAATGTGTGAGTGTGTGGGAAGGGAAAAATGTGGAATTTCGAAAGATGAGAGTAGACGAGATGGATGTCACTTCTGTGTGAATTGCTGAATGGTGTGCTCGTGCCTGTGTGGCAGAGCAAGGGATGGAGATATCCATCTTGTCACAACTAAGGACCGAGTTGGTGTGTCATCTCACCTAACTCCATTATCGTGCAAACCACTCGACCGTTGAATGGGCAACGGTTTAGCATAAATCCCACTAGTTAGTCCGATAGCCATCAGGAGAGCTGAGAGCAACAGGTGATCAAGGAGAAGGGATTAGTTCTGTGTGACGTATGCCCCGGTAAAAACCTCTGTGATAGGTCAATGACCCCTTGGTGAATCCCGTGGTGGCTAGTCAGGTCTAGTTAAGGTGGGTAATGGCTTTGTTGGGATCTGCACCGACACTAAGGTGATCGAGTTGCGGTACCCCGCTTGTGGGTAAAGTTGCACACCTCTGCAGAGTTAAAATCTATTCGAATAATCGTACCCACGGTACTGGGCGAGTTACGGTGTGGTCACATAACTAGTATTTCTTCTGGGAATGGATGGGTTGGCGTGAGTTGTTTTGTGAAAGGTGTCCGGTAGTCGTGCCGTGTGCTACGGCGGATGAGGAGTCCGGTAGAAACTTAAAATTGGGATCCTGTGTGGATCAACGCTACGTGTTACTTGGGACAAGAAAATTTGCTTTGAAAATCCTTTCTTTCAAATGAACCCCTGCATCAAAATTAGCTTTCCGCAAATAAAACCCTAGTCTCATCCTTGATTTAACCTGTGCATTATATTCTATTGTACCCCCCGTGTGTGTGGTTGGACTTGCTAAGTATGTTTGTACTCACCCCATTCTTAATTTTTACAGATGAGGATCCAGACTTCGTCCCCGAAGATGTTGAGTAGAGGTTCCGTCCTGCATCCAACCTTGCATGTGGATAGGGTCACCCGCAGGAAGTTTCGTATGGCGCAAGACTTTGATGACCCCCTCTTCGTAGTTAATATCGTTGTGTGGGTGTTAGTTGTTATCCTCGCGATAGTGGCGCTTCACTGCCCACTTCCGCGTAGATTTGTACGGTGATGTACCATCTGATGTAATAAAAGTGTTATCAGCCTCCTGGGACTGATATTGTATCACTTTTAAGTCTTCTCTTATGAGGGGGACGCTTCACCACGCCACGCTGCCGCCGCCCCCGCTCTACCTGCGATGTCATCTCCCGCGACATTCCCGAGCGCCGCCTCCCCGCCGTCTTTGACGACGCCGCCTCCGCCCCCGCCCCCGCGACATTCCCGAGCGCCGCCTCCCCGCCGCCTTTAAAGAAACATCCCCCTCTCTAGGTTCTTTTCCAAAGAAGCTCCCTTCTATGTTTATTTTCAAGAAGCAACCCCTCCACTACACAAAAATGAAAGTCCAATTTACTCAATTTGTTGGAGTGAAGGTCATATTTAGATGAGTAAAATTTAGAAGTAAGTTTCTTAATAGACATTTGCTCACCCAATTTTAAATGCTCTGCTACAGTTGCTTCAAGTGCAGAGCTCTAACGTGACGTCTCGGTACGCGGCTGGAGCTAGCTGCTAGTCATCGACGACGTGACGCCTACTGTGCGCGCTCGTTGGCGCTGCGACGCGTGTGCGCTGCCCTGCAGAGGTGGACCAGCTTAGACAGAAGAGGCAAAGATCGAGTCAGCACTCGCGCGCAGGGGATGATAATTGATACGAGTACTAATAATGCACTGGCCAGTAGTCATCCGATGCAGGAGCTAGGCTGTGTTTAGTTCAAAAAAAAACTCCCCCCAATTCCAAATTTTCCATCACATCGACATCACATCGAAATATTAAATATAACAAATGACATATGTATGGAGCATTAAATGTAGGTAAATAAAAAAACTAATTGCATAGTTTTGATGTACACGACGAGACGAATCTTTTTAACCTAGTTAGGTCATAGTAGGACAACAATTACCACAAACAAACGAAAAGTGCTACAGTATCCGATGTGACTTTTCGCATCCTCTTTTCCCTCCATCTAAACACAGCTCTAGTACTCCAATCTTAAAAGAGACACCTTGTTTGAACTAGTAGTAAGGGGCAGGGTAATTAAAGTAAGGTCCTGTTTAGTTCTAAAAAAATTTCTACAATACGTGTCACATCGAATTTTTTGGCACATGAATGAAGCATTAAATAGAGTTGAAAAAATAACTAATTACACAGTCTAACTGATTAGTACGAGATGAATCTTTTAAACCTAATTAGTCCATAATCAGACATTATTTATCAAGTAACAACGAAATGTGCTACAGTAGCAAAAACCCGAAGTTTTTTCGCGAACTAAACACAGCCTAAACCGAACAGGTGTGCCGTGTGCGTGCTTCCAGATGGTTAGGCACGTAGCCTCAAGCGACGGTGAGACCCTGCACCATGCCGGACAACAGGAGCAGGGTAGACATGGCCGGTATTCACCTTGTGAAGGAAGCATACGCGATATACAAAGTTATCCCATCTTGTTAACCTAAAAAAAAAAGTTATCCCGTCTTGTTTCGAAGCAAGCGACACGAACAGTGCACAAGATTACATGAACAGGTGTGCACGCCCAGAATTGTTAGGCTCCGGTGGGGCGGACGATAGCTAGCAGCCGCTGCGCCGGCGACGGGGCAACCGACACCCGAGCCCACTGCCCACCCAAAGCACTCGAGATTTTTCCCCCGGGGAGGCGACTCCGGCTCGTGACGCTGGGCGGCGGCGGGCGCGGCCACGGCAAGCCAACGCGCGCGTGCGTCCAAAGCGTCGCCGTCGCCGCACGGAAGCGCCCGGCAAAAGCAGCGAGTCCCCTCGGTTGCTTCCACGGGCGGGCGGGCAACGACGCGCGCCGGCCACCTCCGATCTGGGGCGCCGGGTTTCCGTTCCCGGCGTGGGCGATTTGCGCCGGCGACTTGGAGGAGAGAGAAGAGCGGCATGCGTTGGAAAGAGGGCGGGTGAGAGAAGTTCCCTCGGCGACTGTGCGAGCTAGCGACGAACAAGTCGCTAGCGCCTAGCGAGCACTGTTCGACCACTCGCCAGCCAAGTCGACGCCCACTGTGGACGCCGAGCACTGCTGCCTGGCAGTGAGGTCGTCAGGCTTTTTCCTGGTGTCGAACTTATCGCACGCACGAAGGCCACGCGGCACTGTTCCGGACGAAAGGGAAATGCCGGATGCCCTACGGACTTCGCGAAGGCGGACAGGTAGGCGCACAGCATTAGGTTTCTCGGCCTTATTGACTAAGCCCGTGTTTGACTAAGCCCGTGTTTAGTTCCAAAATTCAAAATTTCAAATTTTTTCTGGCACTTGCATGGAGACTTAAATCTAGACGAAATAAAAAACGCATTGCGACTGTTGTCTGTAAATGGCGAGACGAATCTAATGAACTTAATTAGACTGTAATCAGACGCTAAATTGCTACATTAATGCTACAGTAAACAACCTCTAATGACAGATTAATTAGGCTCATTAGATTCGTCTCGCGATTTACAGACGAGTTTTGTAATTATTTTTATGATTAGTTTATGTTTAGTACTTCAAATGTAAAAAGATGATTTTTAAAAATTTTACGGAGCGCAACTAAACACCCCTAGAAAATGGACTTCACGTGATTAGGGTCACAGGAGGCCATCAGTACCGCCGGACCGGCTTCTTTAGATGGCAATCAGCCCATCAGATTTCCCGAAATCGCTGACTTCCAGCTTTCACCTTCCAGGAGCAACTAGCGAGCTAAACACGGTGGCTACTAGACCCCACGGATGGATTATTAAGCCACTTTCTAATTCAAGGAGCGAGCGATGCGTGTTTGTGCCTTTATTAAAAAATGGAAGTCTCCAGCCTCACTGATCGCGCGCAGTCATGTGTGAAACTTTCAATGGAAACAGTTCCTTAAATCTTAACCCACGACGACATCGGCGGGTCACTATTTCACAACATCGTTATAAGGTGTGCAAGGACGCGCACGGCACGTGCCTGCAGTTTGCCTCGGCATGCGACTCGTTCGTAGTCGTAGTCGTATAAGCCGCCGGCACTTGGGACTTCCAAGGGCCACTTCATCTGGGCGGCCTTTCGGCGGAGTACTAGCACGGGTCACACCGCTGCTGCCTCAGTCCCTGCGGAAAAACTGGGACGAACCTTGGTTGTGTTGTGCAAAAATATGCGAAAAGTATTTGCAAAAATCACTGTACTATTTTTTTATTTGTATAGGGTAAATATTGTTTTATTATAGATTAATTAGGCTCAAAATATTCGTTTCGCAACGTATATCAAAACTATACAATTAATTTTTTTATTTAACTACCATTTAGTACAACATGCATAAGTCATTTGCTATATTTAATGTTTCGATGTGATTTCGATGTGATGGAAAATTTGGAAGAGTTGGAGTAACTAAGGCCGTGTTTAGTTCAGGGGAGGTGTAAACGCAAAATTTTTTTACGAAAGAATCTTCTCGATTTGAAGTACTAAATGAAGTCTATTTACAAAACTTTTTGCACAGATGGGTTGTAAATCGCGAGACGAATCTAACGATGCTAATTAATCTATGATTAAGCAATAATTAGCGGATGGTTACTGTAGCATTACTGTTGCACTTCATAGATTAAGTAGGCTCATTAGATTCGTCTCGCAATTTACAGCCCAACCATGCAAAAATTTTTGTAAATAGACTTCATTTAGTATTTCAAATTAGGAAGATTCTTTTTCACTTTAATGCGTTTACGGCTTTTTTTTTTTTTACAGACTGGAAAAAACAGGGCCTAAACACAGAGCTCGTGAGAGTGGAGACATCAGACACGACGGGCAGCAGACTGTCCCCGACTTCACCGTACGACATGTCATCGATCCTGCAGGCTTGGGTTCTTTCTTGTCTCGTGGTCTCGTGGATGGCAGCGGCTCGCATCCACTCGCAACCCGTCGTCCTCCCCAGCCGCCGCCGCTCTCGGTCTCGGACGCGGTCGCGGCTCTCCGGTGCGGTGAATGTTCATCGCATACTAGCTGAATTGGACATACGGCCGCCGTTCGGTTCCCAGTGACCAAAAGCGGCATAAGCAAAGCGTTTTGGAAGTGGTTTAAGCATGTTTAGTTCTCAAAAAATTTCAAATAGTACTCATTACATCGAATCTTCGGACATATACATAGAATATTAAATATAATTAAAAAAATAATTCATTACACAGTTTAACTGTACACACCGAGACAAATCTTTTAAACCTAATTAATTTATAATTAAATATTAATTATCAAATAACAATAAAAATGTTATAGTACTCCAATAAATTTACGCAAATTAAAACAAGGCCTAGAGCTGTTGGGACCTGTAGGCTAGGCCCGGGTCACTCCAAGGACCTGATGGGCTCGATGTGCAGGCCAATATGACCCGGGCCGGCCGCGCGTTGCAGACCAGTAGCATTTGAGCATGCGCCACTCTCCACTCGCAACTATAGGAAAAGGAGTAAATTTACAGAGCTGCAGCTATTTTGACTCATGGTGCCGTAGAAACTTCAAGTTTCTTCTAGTTACCATATGTACAAAATAGTAGTTTTTTTATATATACTGCAAATAATAGTAGTTTTGAAGGTGTTTGTCAAACTAGTTCTAGTTCTTTGGAATTTACTCTAAGCGGGGAACCTTAGCAAACAAAACACCATCCAAGAAGAGATCTGCACGGTCAGATCCATGTCAGGTTTCGTCTGAGGAAATCTACAGTTTCAGAACTATGGAATGGTCATCAAGGTTTCGTCTGAGGTAAGAACAAAGAAGTGCTACCCAGATTCATTTGTCGGGTTTAAGCTTTGGGATCGTGTCCATGATATTTTGGTTAATTGGTAGCATAGTGTAGGACAGGTGAATTGTACATCCCAGAGCCACGAATGCATGAGACCAAAAGGAAGGTTTAGTAAAAACGTAGTCACGACTCAAACAGAATATACCATCAAGCAATTTTTAGCCAGGCACGTTTTTGCTGCCTCACATATATGATGT